>NC_037352.1:41623371-42350435 GCF_002263795.3 Bos taurus | reverse complement strand
CTGTTAAGAATATCATTCACATGTATCTGCTTTATGAGCTGGATGGGAATTAATGAAGCCTAGGGTGTGCACTTGTGCAGCTGTGCTATGTTACAACAGTTGCCATTCTGATTAACAAGGAATGACAGCTTCTTCTGTTCCACATCTGAGCCAACCTTTTCATAGTCACTCACAAATGTTGCTCAACTGTGAGCTGTGAGATGGTGTTTTGTTGCAATTTTAACTACTATTTAATTTATCACAAATGAAATTGATCACATTTTAAGTGTTCGTTGGACTTCCATGTTTCACCTTCCATGCAATGCCTGTTAACGTGTTTTTGACATCTACTTTAAAAAAATATTTATTGGTGAAAGACCTTTACACTTGCTGCACATGTCACTTCCCACTCCCTAGCTTTTGCTTTCTTCATTTCATGATGTCTTTTGATGAGCAGCAGTTGTTACTTGTAACATGATCATATTTATCCATCTTTTGCTTACCCATTTGTTTGGCTTTTTAAAGTAGTTCTTCATTCCCCAGACATCATAATAGCATTCTGTTAGGTATTATCCAAAAGGTTTCATGTTTTTTGTCTTTCATAGTTAATGTTTATTAATACCTTCAATTGAAGTTTCAACTTACCTGCAGTTTATATTCATGCCTTGTCTCTGAAGAAAAACAGCTTCTTCTCCAGCAAAGCCTGTGGAGAGAAGATACCACCCTACCCTCTCCCCACATCTCCCTTCACCCACAGCCCCATCCCTAGAGGCTGTCAGAGATGCAAGAAATAAGAGAGAGAGAGAGAGCAGGACGAGTGGAAGAGAAGGATGGAGCTGATGGCTTCCATGTGGTGTGGGGTCTCTCCCCCTGGAGGGAGCATTTAAGTAAAGGCCTGAAGCCAGTGAAGGAATGAGCTGTCTGTCGCTGGAAGAGAAGTGTGTTTCAGGGGAATCAGAGAGAAGGGAAATGCTCTGCAACTGCGGGGGTGTGGGGATTTCAAAGAACAGCCCGGGGTGCTGTGTGGTCCAGCACCTGAGAGGGGAAGGGGTTCATTTTCACAAACGTTCCCGTTCTTCACAAGAGCTGCCTCCACCTCCAGGTAAAAAAGTCTCACTTTTAAAGACTCACCTGAACCTCCCCTCCTCTATGAGACTGTCAGGGCCCCCAGACTCCTGGGCAGAGCGAGTAGACTCTCCACTGGCCTGTTATGGGGATTACTTTCTGTATTACCAGCAGAGAATGAGCTTCTCAAAGAGAGATTTGTTCTTTATCACTAGTGATAAAAATGTCCAGTAAATATAGGATGAATGTAGAAATGAATCCAAGAAGGAATGATGCTAACATTTTCTTCCATCTTCACCTTGGCCCATTAGAAACTGGGTATAGTAGGAACCCTGGGCTTCTGTTAAAAAGAATCTAGTAACAGTCAGGTCCATCTTTAACCTTGTAGGTAGGTCCTAGGAATGAGACTCAGGCCAAAGCTTCCCGCCCTCCCCTCACTGAGAGTTGGTGACCAGTCAGCACTTCTCTCTGTGTTCCGCCCATTGAGTGACAAGGTCTGCAGGCTCCATGGGCCGATCTTCCACCTGGCTTGGCTCTCCTTGGCCATCCCAGATTCACAAGTGCCCATCTGATACAGGGACCAAGACGCTGGTGTCATTACCTGCTGTGAGTCACAGCCCTGGGACCCTGGCTGATTTTTATTTGCTTCTGGTGACAAGGGCGCCTGCCTGTCCCTGAACAGAGGGGCTGGCCATGCTGCCCTGGTCAGCTTCCTGCACAGACAGCCTCCTGTCTTTTCACCTTGACTCTGCCTGTCCCTTTGTCTTATTGAGACGTCCTGCCTGTCACAGCCACTGCTGTTCCTCACCCTGAATGAGGAAGCAGGTAAGTTCTTATGACCCCGAGAATCCCCGGGTGGTGAGTTATGTGGCCAGCCCTGGCCTTCGCACCCCAGGATGATCAGCGACCTAGCCTGCACTGAATGCAGGTGATTCGTTCTGCCTGAGAGAGAGGAGGAGAGGGTGGACTTGGGGTGGGTCCTGAAGGTATTTACTGAGTCAGAGATGCTGAGATCAGGCCTGGTTTTCCTGATGGGGAGTCTGAATCATCATTGAAAGACAGCAACCTTCCCCAGCAGTCTGGGGACTCCGGAAGCCCAGCCAGCCTGCGGGCTCTCTGCTGCCCTGAGTGAGCCCGCAGACATCTGCTCCAGGTTCCATGGGCTGCTCTCCTCGTGGGGGTTTCTGGTGGTTTTGGTTCATTGCTCCCCTCACATCTCCTTGGACTATTCAGCAGAAGTGATGTGTGCCTGTTCCCTGAGATGCTGAACACTGGAAATTCCTCCTTTTCTGTGACCTGGAATTTTGTAAGCCTCCGAAATATCTAAGAGAATCAGTTACAAAATGTGAGAAGAATGAACATAAAGAGAAGTGAAATGTCATTCTCTCTCTCTCTCTCTCTTTTTTTTTTTTGCTGGACTCTGTCTTTTAAAATTTTAACTGATTGATTTCTTTTGGCTGCACCGGGCCGTCACTGCCACACACCCGCTGTCTGCAGTGTGACCTGCAGAGGCTCCTCTACTGCGGCGCCTGGCTTCTCACTGTGGCGGCTTCCCTTGCTGTGGAGCACCCGCTCCAGGGTGCGCACACTTCAGTGGTCGGGGTGCACAGGCTTCGTTGCTCTGTGGCTTGTGGGATCTTCCCAGACCAGAGATCAAACCTGTGTCCCCTGCATTGGCAAGTGGATTCTTAACCACTGCATGTCCAGGGAAGTCCCCGGACTCAATCTTTCAAAAGAACTGAATTTAGTTTCAGAAGGGAAGTATAGCACGGCACACAAGGTCAATGGTGGTTGGGGGATCTTTCAAGAACTACTCTAAAGGAAGTCCTAGGATGGCTGGAAAGAGCCCTCATGGTAAAATAAATGAAACAAGAAACCAGACCCAGAATTAGAGCTGCTGGGGATAGAATGGGACAGTGCTGGGCCTCTGGGCACACTCTTCTCTTTCACATCAGCTGCTGCCCACAGACATCATTTAGAAAAATAGCCCTGAGCAGGGGAGACTTGGCAGATGAGTTGGGGAGGGAACGCAACTTCTCACCACATTAGCGACAGCTTCTCATTCTCCTGTGGCCATTAGATCATCTGAGGTATTTATTTGGAGGGCGAACTTATGGCTGAGGCCCGAGCTCTCTTATGAAGACAAGAGAGTAGGTGGGACTTGTATTCAGAGGAAGCACACCCTTCTGGGAAAATGGGAAACCTAGAGATGAGCAGGGTGAAATGAAACAAATGATTATATTTCTTATCTTTGAAGAAGATGGAGAGTGTCAACTAAATGTCAGAATATGTTTTGAGTGAGCACACAAATTTGTTCGATGAAGAAGGTAATTATTTTAATTTTCCTTCCTTGGAGACAAATACCTTCCTATACAAAAATTATGAAATGAGGAATGTTTCTGCCAATAATATTTAGCAGGAGAGAAATCCATGTAGTATTTCATCATGCCTCTGAAGGTGTCAACTAGATTTCACCCCAAAGTAAACTTCCTCTGCATTTGATGAGCATGTCTGCCCTGTGGGACTGTGACACCCACCGGGGGACTCATGATGTATGTGCTCCTGCTTCTTTCCTGTGCAAGGGGGTTTAAGAGCTTATCTATGCGACCAGAGTGCCTGACCTTCCACCAAGACATGACCCCTTAGGTTGCTTCACCCACCACTGAAAAGGTTCACAGTGGCTTGGCCACATATCTGAGGCCATGACAGAAGTAAGGTTAGGGCTCCAAAGCTGCCTGATTCCCACATGGGGAGGACTCAAGATGACTGAAGGCACTTGCATCCAGAGGGTCAGGGGAGGGCACAGCAGGAAGGGTGGGGACCCTAAACGACTTCAGTGGGTATTGGAGAACAAAGCCTGATGCATTTGATCAAGAATTAGTTATGGAAATGTTTGAGAGTGGTTGTTCTATGGAGTCAAGATTCCCCAAGTGATCACTGTGAGGGTTTCCTCGGATTTGATGTAAATCATAGGAATTGAATATTCATTAAATAACTCTGAACAAGTAGGTCTAATCAGAGTATAACAGCTCATGACTTTCATTTTTTTTTTCTGTGTAAAATGGAAATATTACTACGTTGTTTATGTGGGGAGTAGCCCATAGTTCTTTGACCCCAGAGAGGAGGGTTCCCCATATCTCTGCATGCCTGTGGTTTGGTAGGAGGGGTCACACCCAGATGAGTGGTTGGGGACTCATGCCTGGAGTATCTAGCAGGGTTTAGAGGCTTGGATCTCATGATGGTTTCTGTTTCCTGAGCTTTATCTGGTCAGTTTCAACTGTCCTGCATGAGGATGCAGAGGACAGTGGTGGCTGAGTTCTTGCCTTGAGACAATGAGAGGGACTTGCTCTAACTCCTGGTTTGATCTGTGTCTTGCCAAATTGTCCGGTTTCTCCTTTCAGCTTGGATATTCTAAAACCACCCAGCAAATACTAATGCCAGTAACATCCACCACTCTCTTAGGCATATGGCAGCTAAGGGACTGATATAGAAACAGCCTCTTTCTATCATTCACACCCACTTGTTATAGCATCCTTAAAGGTTGTGACTTTAGAGGATATATGGGAGAGGTTCTATTAAAAGAAAAAAAAAAAAAAATACAACCCTCAGGCTCACTAGAGAAAAATCCCCTGATTTACCATGTGAATGGCTACAATGGCCTCAGGTGTGTAGTGAGCATAGAGGACAGTGATGAGTGTGAAAGAAGTCTCCAAACCAGGAGAACAGGCATGTCGTCAGGTGAGCCCAGTGTGACAGAAGCTGGGGCAGAGGTGGTGATGGGCAAGAAGGAGTAATGAGGGATTATTTACTTTTCCTAGTTTTAAAAAAATATTAAGCTTTTATAGACTATATTTGAACATTCTGGTAGCTACAAAAAAGATAAATAAAGTTTCCTCACTACCTTCTTCACAATAACTCAGTTTCTCTCTGCTAGTAAACTTTATTCAGGCTTGAGAATTGAATGCAGTGTGTGTCGATTCTTGTTTCTTAATGATGACTGTGCATTGGGGAGAGAGGGGAGAGTGGACCAAATAAAGCGCAGGGCACTGGACAGCAAACTGCAGACTAGGGCGCCCCAAGCCCGCGCTCCCCACGGTGAAGTCAGCAAAGCAACCAGGGTCTGCCAGCGCAGAGGACCCGAGAAGCAGCAACAATGATCTCTTTTCTGCTCCCACCATTGCCATCCCTAGCAGGAGTCCAGATTAGCTCCTGGGGTGTGTGTGTGCCTCTATGTTTGTACATGGGTGTGTGTGCATGCATGTGTGTGTGTGTGTGTGTGTGTGTACTTCGTATTTCTTCCTGCCACATAAGTGAGCCTGGATGCTTCAAGTAAACAATGGCCATGCCATGCAAATAGCACAGTGAAAAAGGTAGTGTCTTTGGGAGTTGAGTGTGCACACACAGTTTGTATAATGGGTCCAGGTGCAAACTTCCAGTTGTTCCCGTGGTTCATACCTGTTTTGTGAGGGGAATGGTCTTTCCTTGGGATATTAGCTCAAAGCTTATGGAGAGAAGGACTACACAGCTGTATGTTAGAGCCAGCAGCTCTGGGCATGGATGATTGGGCAAACCAAGTGAATTGCTACAGACTTCTGATGTGAAGGAAGAGACTGTGGACATAGGGATCCCAGGCCTGCAGAGTCAGAGTTCTGATTGCCTGCAGGGGCTCTGAGTGTTAGTGGAGCAGAGAGGTGCAGGGGCTGAGATGCCAGCTGCCTTCCCAAGACTACAGCAGGAGGGAGCAGAAAGGCACGTAGTGTGGCCCATCTTTGTTTCTGGCACGTCTTTCTGTCCAGACTCCAGGCTACAGGGAAGACTTGATTCTTGCTCTTTAAAACCACTTTAGCTATTCTAACTCTTTATTTTTCCACTTCACTTTTTAAAAAGGTATATATATATATATATATATACACACCCCTACGTTATGCTATGCTAAGCTAAGTCACTTCAGTCGTGTCCGACTCTGTGCGACCCCATAAACGGCAGCCCACTAGGCTCCCCTGTCCCTGGGATTCTCCAGGCAAAAACACTGGAGTGGGTTGCCATTTCCTTCTCCAATGCATGAAAGTGAAAAGTGAAAGTGAAGTCGCTCAGTCGTGTCCGAACTACACCTTCCAGGCTTCTCCATCCATGGGATTTTCCAGGCAAGAGTACTGGAGTGGGGTGCCATTGCTTTCTTCGATGTATACCCCTGGAAGTGCTAAAACTTTCTGTTTTCATTTGACAGTTTGCCATCGACATCTTTCCAAGTCAATACCTATAGATTTAACTCGTTTAAATAACAGCAGTAAACCAAAAAGCATATTGATAGTCTTCTGTTATGTGAATGCACTGAAAATTTACTTAACTGATCCCTTGCCGTGTTTTCTAAATATTCTGTTTTTACGTAATGCTGATATCAACATTCTTAATATATATGTAGTCACACAAATGTTCTCACACACCCATTTCTTGTCACCTGGCTTTGCTTGGTAAAGACTAAAAGATCAATTGCATAATCAAGTTTTCAGTCATTTCCTTCCTGGCTTCTGAGCCTTGTATTTTTGTACTTTAGTAACATCTCAACTCTGAAATGACAGAATAAGATGTCTTCCGTGCTTTCGTTCTTTCTGTTTTACTTTCGCTGTTTCAGCTCACAGTTCACACAGCCCAGCCCCCTGCAGAATCTCCCTTGCTCAGGTTGGCCTGCGGCCCTGCAGTCTCGCGGGGAGGGCCTCTCCGCCGCGGCCTCCCGCTCTCCGCCCGCCCTCGTCTGCCGCCTGGGCCGCTCCGCGACGCCGCGTCGCGCTGTCCCAAGCGGGGGGCCCCCTCCGAGGCAGAGGCCCCGGGCGAGCTCGGGCGTTAGGGCGGTCGGTGCCGCTGCGGCCTGCCGGCGACTCGTCCCGGGGACCCTCGAACCGGTTGTCGGGCGCCCCTGGCGGCCGCTTTCAGAGCGTTCCTTTCCTTCGGCGACCTTCATAAGGGCTGCCACTCAGCCAGCGAAACTGGGATAGAGCTCCAGAGACTGGCAGCACTGGCGGCGATGTCCCCGGTGCTGTGGTGACCTAGGCACGTCTGCTCCTGCTGAAGATTGGATCCGCAGGGCTTTGAGAGGCGGTCTAGTGCCGTGGCCTCCGGTAGGTTGCCGCTCACTCTGGTCGACCAGCATCTCCCCTCATTCTTCCATCCGTAGAGCCTCGGAGCGGGCAGGTAGAGGGTCTTTGGCTCGGCGGCCAGGCTCCTGGGTCACCGTCAGGGGCGTCCGTCTCCCCTCCGCGGTCCCCCCGCTCCAGGGTCTGGGTCTTCGCCAGCTTGGCCGAGACCGTGCTCGCAGGGCTCGTTGGCGAGCGCCCCTGGGCCCCGTCTCCGTGCCTGGACGCGTCCTGCTCACGCCGTACATGAACGTTCAGGCTTGCATGGCGAGGACGTGCCGTGTCTCTAGAAACGGTGCGGCGATCCGAACGTTTCGTCCGCCTGGGGTACAGCTCGCGGCAAAGAGAGTAACGGTGCCCCGCGTGGTGTCCTGGGTCAACATTTTCCTGTTTTCCCGCCTCGGGTGATAATGGCAGTGTGTCTCCGTTGGCAGACGTTGCGGGGTTCCCGCCTGCCGTCCATGAATTCCGTGCGTCCTACCCCGGAGTGGGGCCTAGCCGGACGCGCTGAACAAGGCTGCGCTGAGCTGCACGCCCAGCCCCCCACCCCGAGCTCGGATCTACCGGCGCCACGTCCACGCCGCCTGCGGGCCCAGGTCCGCACCAGGGCCGTGCGGCGGGGTCTGCTCCCTGACGGACGCTGTGCCGTGCGAGCGCGAGCTGCGTCTTTGCGTGGACCGCCTGTAGTTTCTGCTGTTCTTGCGGGCTCGTCGTTTGTGTGAACCACACACGGGTCCCCGACGCGGGCGAGCAAGGAGGTCGCCCAACGCGCGGCTCTAGTCCTGCCCGGGCTCGGTGGTGAGAAGCGCCAAACAAAACTTTGAGATACAAAAAGTGGCCGGAGACGTCCGTTGATGGTACCAGGGTACCGAACCTGGCTCGGTCTTTAGTTCTGGAAGAGCCTCTGAACACGCGTCGACGGGAGGACGCTTAGGGGAGAGAAATGCAACCTGCGTGGAACTCGTAGGAAATGAGTGCAGAGTGGTGGTGCTGTACCTTCTCCGCCCTCCGTTCCGGATTTGTACAGGTGGCATTCATGCTGTTTGGTCGTAGCTGGGTGGTCACAGCCGACAGGTCGACCAGGTGGCCAGGCAACTTTGGCGCTCTTAAATCCATTATACTATAGGTTGTAGTAGATGGACATTAAAATCTATAATAATGAAAATTACTATTATCGTTATCACTCGCCGTTACTGTAATTATTACCATTGTCTGTAATTAATGATAAAAGTTTACCCACAAAATAGCTAGCTGCTCAATTGAAGAGGACCAAAGAGGAGTTTCAGTATGTCTTACATATTCGTTTAAAAGCAGAGGAAACTCTCTACAGCCCCCGAGGCCCTGCCCCATGCCCCGCAGCAACCATTCTGGAAACCCACACCCCCAAATTCTGCAGCAACAGGCCTCAAGGTCTGGTCTTGGTGAGTGACTGTTTCCTCATTTATCCTTTCCAATTAGAAACAAATCGGCGGGAATATGTTCCTCTAAGCAATCCCGTGGGTGCCCCTGTTCCTGTCAGCCTCCAACTTCCCTACATCACAAGCTCTCAGCAGGACATGCCTTCCTGTTTTGCTACCACTCCTATGCGTACCCCTAGTCTCAGCCTAATGTAAGTGGTGCTGGCTGACCCCTTGCAATGCAAATAGTAGCTGCTCAATGCACTTACTGATCTGTATTTTTAAATATTCATAAACCTGATAATGGAAGGATAATATTGAGTTAGGAACATGTGTGACATTGTTAACAATTTCCTTAGTATTTAGACATTAAATGTAGGGCTCCTTATAACGTTTCCATCCTAAAACTAAAGCTATTGAAAGAGGGAAGAGAAGCTCAAGAAGCAAGTGATATACAAATATATACATGTATATAATTATTGGCTAATTTGCATTGTATGGCAGAAGCCAACACAAAATGGTAAAACATTTCCCACCAATTAAAAACAATTTTTAAAGACTACTCAAGCTATTTGAATGCCTCTTGTATGCAAAGACATGTTGCCACGTTAATTTTTTCACTTTTAGTAGGATTCTAAAATTGGAATGACAAGAGGTTTGTTGACATCTTTAAAAAATTGCTTTCTAGAAACATATCCATTTATGTATGTGTGTACTGCACACTAGCCTTCATTTAATTGCCATATTTTGAAAAAAATTAATGTAGAAGGAATTGATTTTTTGCTTGTGAGACCAATGTTTTATGTTTTTGTGTTTTTATTCATTATGGAATCTCACCTGTGTGTCCTCATATTGATATTTGATAAAGATTTAAAGGGATCATTAAGCAGTTGTGAAACTTTTTCTCTCAGTAGCTCCCTCCTTTTTGATGCTCTGCCACACAGATTATAGCCTCCCTGGCCTCCCAGCTCACCAGTGTTCTCAATTCAGATTTTTGCCAGAATGTTTATGGTTCCTCTACCCTCAGCTGCAGCGTGAAAACCGCCTGAAGGCAGAGAGCTGCAGAGTCATGAGGTTGATGTGTGTGTTCACCTTCACTCGAGGAACCTAGTCCTGGAGCCTAACACTGCCTGCTGTTCAGGGTCTGAGAATCGGTTCCTATTTTGTTCAGCTTTCTAATTCCCAATAGTAGGTGAGGAAGTCTAGACGCTGTTCCTCTTATCGTTGCAGGAAGGGGAACCCTTCCCAGGGCCCTAGAGTGGGCTCACACGTGCTGACAAAGAAAGAGGCTTGATGGGGAAGGGCAGGCAGGAGGACAGCAGCAGGGCGAGGAAGCCCAGGGGACTTCTCACCACGTGACTTTCAGTCTCAGGTTTTATGGCGATGGGGTTGGTTTCCAGGTTGTCTCTGGCCAAGCATTCTGACTCAAGATTCATTTCATGTATTTTGTTCAGCTTTCTAATTACCAGTAATAGGTGAGGAAGTCCAGATACTCCTTCTTGTATTTAGAAGCAGAAATCACATTTCATTTTAAGAGAAAATTATACTTTTGAATCAATAATTTAAAATCGCCTAACCACAAAGGTTTGAAGGTGTCTTTTGTTTCATATTCTTTGTTTTGCTCATGAACATGTTAAAATGAAATATCAGGGGACACACTTAGATGGCTTTCCCCCTGCCGCCCCCAGAAGAACTTTCTCCCAATAAATCCTGGGTAAGGTCTTAGGAGTCTCTGAGTTTGAATTCTTCAGGTATATCAAGTCACTGAGGCCATTTTTGCTCCTGTTTTCATAAGATCTGTTGGTCTAATAAGTCACACTAAATTTTCCCACAGTTTATATTGTGGAGAATTTTTTTCACCGGAATCCCAGTGTCCATCTTCTTTTTCAGTCACTAGCAGTTCATTCTGTTCTAAAGTGTGCAGTTCACTATCTCTGGATTGGCTTGAGGTGACCACTTGTGGGAAACTTGGAAGCTCACTTCTCATTTCTAATCCATGAATTTGAATTAAAGGGACATTAAGGCTCTTGTATTCATTACTCAATAAATACTTATCAACGGAGAATTGTAATCAATGGAGGCACGTTAACAAATGAACAGATAGGGACCCTGATCTCATGTGACTTTCTGGAGTACACAGACTCTTATAAATAAAAATTTTAATTGGGGAAAAGTTTTGATTAGCATTATAAAGAAAAAACTAAGCTTTCCAGGTGACTCAGTGGTAAAGAATCCACTTGCGAAGCAGGAGACACAGGTTCAATCTCTGGGTCAGGAAAATCCCCTGGAGAAGAAAATGGCAACCCACTCCAGTATTCCTCCCTGGGAAATCCCATGGACAGAGGAGCCCGGCAGGTTGCAGTCCCTGGGGTCGCAGGAGTCACATGACTTAGTAACTAAAAACACTGATGGGAAACATCAGGATCACGAGGGATGGTAAAGGGGAAACACCAGCATTAGACAGGCTGGTCCAAGAATGCCCATCCGAGAGGTTAATATCTGAGCTGCCATCCAGGTGAGCAGAAAACAGCAGCCACTTTAAGCTCCAGGACAATGGCATCCTAGGAGAGGGAAGAACAGGGACAAGGGCCCTGAGATGGGCACCAACTTGGAGAGTGGAAACACATGGGGGCTGAGTTGACATGAGTGAGCGCACACGTGGTGACGGGGCGGGGGGCGGGGGGCCGGGGGGGCGGGGGGCGGGGTCAGTGCTAGCTCAGTGCTGGCAGTCCCTGATCCCAGGATTTGATCCTGCTCTGAATACTTCTCACATAAATACAGCACATTGATGCCACGTGCCCACACAGATGGATGACACAGGGCCCTGGCAGTCAGACAGAGTGCATGCAGTAGTCAAGGCACCAGCAACATCACAGGATCTGAGATCAGCAGGAACCTTGATGGTACCACAGAGCCTATTTTAAACTCAGGAGACTGAGGAGCAATTTTTGTAGTCTTGGCCAGTATGGACCAAAATAAATTTATTTCTACAGTTTAAGAACAGTTGCCTCAAAAAAAATGTTGGGCTTTTTATGAAGTTTATGTAGAAAGAAAACATAGAACCCATGCCTAGAAATCCTACTTCCATGGGAGAAAGTCCACCAGGAAAACTGCTTGGAAAGTTTAAAGAATGTGACTTTTAAATTATAAAAGAGAAAGACAATGAAATACAAGAAAAGTTCAGAGAGAGAAGGGGTTGATCCAAAGCCGGTAGGCTTTGTCCTGAAAAACCCAGCACACAGCACACTTGCTCACCTTGCTGGGTTTATTCCTACCATGCTTTCCCATGAACTGTAGCCCACCAGGCTCCTCTGTGCATGGAATTCTGGAGAGGCAAGAATACTGGAGTGGGTTGCCATTTTCTTCTCCAGAGGATCTTCCTGACCCAGGGATCAAACCTGTGCCTCTGGCATTGCAGGCAGATTCTTTACGACCCGAACCACCAGGGAAGCCATTGCACTTTACATGGTGCCAATTTAAAATTCAGTTTAAGTAATTTTTTTCAGGTTAAGTAATTCCTAAGACCCAAATAGCTGCCCCTTGATGTTATCTGCACACTGGCGCATGTAGTCTGCAAGAACCCACTCTTCCCTGAAGCCCTCCAGTCACCAGCCTTTTCCACATGTGTCTCCCATCACATCTGTCTGCCGGTGTCATGGGCTCTCTGCCCGACTCTGCACAGAACCGTTGCTGACGGCATCTCTTTTAGGCAAGGAGTCATTCTGTCAGCCATCACCTAAACTTCAACGTCCTCCCATCTGAGATTGTATTTCTATGTTCCTTAAAAGAACATTTTAACAAAATCTCGATTTGAACATGAATGGTTTTACCTACTGATTTTATCTGTTTTTCATTGTATCCCATGGTCTGATTCTGCCCTTAGCCTCTCATGAAGCAACTTGCCACGACTTATGAATGACTTCTGATCCCTTTTCCATTTACCGCCACCCTTCTGTGGCACATGCTTCTGTGACACGTCCTTATTGCCATGACGCTCTCCCCTTCCTTTTGGAATGCCTGCTGTTGCCTTCCTGCCTCTCTGCTGCATCCTTGCCCGTGTGTGTCTCTCCCTGGCACTCACAGCAGGTTCACAGCAGACTCACTCACACTATCTTCCCTTTGGAGTCCGCACCTCCCATTTTAGCTGTGATATTTGGGTACAAATTCCCAGGTACAAATTCTCCAATCAAGACTCCTGCTCCCATTTCTGGGCTCTGTAGAATCGTTACCTGAATAATTACCATGGGTCAAACATAATATACCTTTCCTTCTCCCCAGTTACACCCCTTACGGACCGTCTCTCTCTCCTGGGCACCAGGATCCCTGGTTCAGATCATCCATGACCCATTTCTCTACACTCAAGGAGTTATCTGGCCACGTTGGCTCCAGCTCTAAATGGGTGAGTTGAGCATGATGGACCCAGAGGAGAGTGGAGACAACAGGTACGTACCTCGTGATGTTGTAAATGCACCGAGAATAAAGGGCAGTGCTGATGATAGAACAGACTGTAGAGGGCTTCTGAAGGTTAGAAAACGTTGGAAAGCAGTTTTAAACACAGGTGGGGGAGTGGTGTGATAGAGAAGTTGCAGTTTAAAGAGAAAGGCTCATTGCTGGCTCAGAAGGATCTTACTGGTAGCATCTTATCAAATGCTCTCTCTGTTACAAACACTCCAGGTTATAAATTCTTTGGAAATATATCCTACACATTTGCTAGCAGCAGAATAACACAGGCCAAAGTTCTACATTGCAGCCTTGTTCGTAATATAAACAGAGTGCTGCATATCAGTGTTCATCCCACTGTGGATGGGCAAAGTGTATTATAATAGTACATCATCCATTCAGTGCACTGCTGTGCAGGAAATCATGTCCTGATAGGGGACAATTTCCAAGGCATTGTCAAATAAATAAAAGCAACATGTACCAAAACTCCATGCTTAATATACCACTATGTATGTTTTGAATTAGGGCATGAAGGAGAAATATATTTTCATGTCTGCTTACAAGGAACTCTAGAAGGATCCATAAGAAACAAAATACTACCTGTGGAGGCAGATGGCCCTGGACACACAGGCTAAATGACAGGAGGCACAGATTAGTGCAAAGTGTACTTTCAGTATCTGGAATCATGTGCCTGTATTATAACCTCTTTGGAACTTCCATAAATTGAATTTTTAAAAACCTCCAAAGAATAAATTGCATTTTACTGTTTTTATTTTACTATATTATTTTACTGTTTTTACCAACTGAATGACTTTCTGGTTGTTTTACCATGGTTGTCGTTTGGCTTCTCTAAAATGTCTATTCATGAGTCTTTTCTGGTGGTTTTGACGTTTTTAACTTTGATAAGAAACAAAAAGATTTTTCTCAACACCCTAGGCAGTTCGTCCTTTTCTTTTTTCCTCCTTTCGGGTACTTTATATACTTTGTGGGTTTTGGCACTATTTTCATAACTTTTATTTGCAAGAAAGAGGATAAAGTTATCTAGTTTGCTAGGGTTGCCAGAATAGAATACCACAGACTGAGGCTTAAACAACAGAATTGCATCAGGTTATCCCATCTCACAGTACTCAGCTGCTCAGAGCTCTCCCTTACTGTTCTATTGTGTCATGGTAGCAGTTACGTTTCCCCTTTGTTACTAACTTTAGTTGTCTTTTTTCTTAGTCAATATAGCTAAAGATGTGTTACTTCTGTTGACCTGTTTGAAGTAAATTTTATTTAAAATTGATTTCTTTGGTGTTCCTCTTTTGTGTGTTTATCTGAGAGCTAAACTTTACTATTTTCACTCCTTCTTCTAGCTTTGAGTTTGGTCTGCGCTCCCCTTTCTGCCTAGGGTAAAGATAGGTTGCTTATTTGAGCTTTCTTTTTAATGTATGCATTCACAGCTTTACATTTCACTGTTGGTGATGTTTTTTGCAGAATCCCATACATGTTGGTATGCTCTGTTTATATTTTGATTTCTCTCCAGGTGTTTTCTAAGTTCTTTTTTAAATTATTTTTTAGCCTACTGGTTATTTAAGACTGTGTTTTATCTTCACATACTTGTGGATTTTCCCACTTTTCCTTCTACTATTAACTTCATTTCATTGCATTGTGACAGGAAAAAGTTCCTTTGTACGATGTGAGTGTATTTATAGTAGACTTATTTTCTGGCCTAACATATGGTCAATTTTGGAGAATGTGCCCTGTGCACTTGTGAAAAGTATGGAATCTGTCTCTGCCCAGGTCACACGGTGCCCTAGCTGCATGGTTCTTAGGGGTCACCTCTCACGGTCGGGTGCGACTGTTGGGTCGGTCGGCCATTTTCGTGCATTAGTCACACGGGGAGATCACTGGGACAAAAGGGACGCCTTTCTGTCAGCCGGTGACTCTCAGTACCCCATTCTATGGCAGATAGGCTAAGAGTGAGCTCTGGTACGTCCCAGGAGCCTCTCTCGGGCTCAGCCCTTGGCTACATTCTCAGAAGCTGGAAAATTTAGCCCTGCAAAAGGCCTGGCCCAAATACAAACTCAGTTCAGTTCAGTCGCTCAGTCGTGTCCGACTCTTTGTGACCCCATGGACTGCAGCACGCCAGGCCTCTCTGTCCATCACCAACTCCCGGAGCTTACTCAAACTCATGTCCATTGAGTTGGTGATGCCATCCAGCCATCTCATCCTCTGTCGTCTCCTTCTCCTCCTGCCCCCAATCCCTCCCAGCATCAGGGTCTTTTCCAAATAGTCAGCTCTCCGCACCAGGTGGCCAAAGTATTGGAGTTTCAGCTTCAGCATCAGTCCTTCCAATAAACACCCAGGACTGATCTCCTTTAGGATGGACTGGTTGGATCTCCTTGCAGTCCAAGGGACTCTCAAGGGTCTTCTCCAACACCACACGTCAAAAGCATCAATTCTTCAGCACTCAGCCTTCTTTATGGTCCAACTCGATGTTCACTCTTGCTGCTGTAGCCACACGTTCTTCAAAACAAACTCACCCAGAAGGACGATGCAGACAGTGGAGTGCAGTTTATCACACCGGTGGGCCCGAGGCAGAGTCTCCTCTTATCCAAGGACCCTGACCAGTTTTTCTGAAAACCTTATATACCCTAAGTGTACGTGTCCAAACTCACCTTCCCAAATTCCCTGAAACTACTCTGAACAAAGCAAAAGAAAGATACAATCAAAGTCAACCCGTGATTCATAAGCCTTAAGCCTAGGTAGTTAACAGCAGACAATTATCAATAGGTCATCCCCCAATAAGCATAATAGAATTTATTATTCTATTCGGTTACACAGATAATTAGGGTATTCTTTTAGGAAATGGAGAGTCTAGATACGACCCCTGGGGCTCTTCCATCCAGGGGGCCTGGTTTTCCAGTTGGCATGTCGTTTCCATAGATACTGGCAATATAGCTCAAAGTCCACAGTCCAGCCCAAGATGCAGTCCTCCCTTCAAATGGAGCCTGTTCTGTCTGTTTCCTCCTTCATTGCCATCTCCTGTTTGACCACTTCCAATTTGCCTTGATTCATGGACCTAAAATTCCAGGTTCCTATGCAATATTGCTCTTTACAGCATCAAACCTTCCGAGACCAGTCCCATCCACAACTGGGTGTTGTTTTTGCTTTGGGCCCATCCCCTAATTCTTTCTTGAGTTATTTCTCCACTGATCTCCAGTAGCATATTGGGCACCTACCAACCTGGGGAGTTCATCTTTCAGTGTCCTATCTTTTTGCCTTTTCATACTGTTCATGGGGTTCCCTAGGCAAGAATACTGAAGTGGTTTTCCATTCCCTTCTCCAGTGGACCACATTCTGTCAGACCTCTCCACCATGACCCATCCCTCTTGGGTGACCCACACGGCATGGCTTAATTTGATTGAGTTAGACAAGCTGTAGTCCATGTGATCAGATTGGCTAGTTGTCTGTGATTGTGGTTTTCAATCTGACTCCCCTCTGATGGAGAGGATAAGAGGCTTATGGACACTTCCTGATGGGATAGACTGACTGAGGGGGAAACTGGGTCTTGTTCTGATGGCCAGGGCCATGCTCAGTAAATCTTTAATCCATTTTTCTATTGATGGCTGGTGCTGTGTTCCATCTCTGCTATTTACCTGTGACCAAATTGCCAACATCCACTGGATCGTTGAAAAAGCAAAACAGTTCCAGAAAAACATCTATTTCTGCTTTGTTGACTATGCCAAAGCCTTTGACTGTGTGGACCACAATAAACTGTGGAAAATTCTGAAAGAGATGGGAATACCAGACCACCTGACCTGCCTCTTGAGAAACCTACATGCAGGTCAGGAAGCAACAGTTAGAACTGGACATGGAACAACAGACTGGTTCCAAATAGGAAAAGGAGTTCGTCAAGGCTGTATATTGTCACCCTGCTTATTTAACTTATATGCAGAGTACATCATGAGAAACCCTGGACTGGAAGAAACACAAGCTGGAATCAACATTGCCGGGAGAAATATCAATAACCTCAAATATGCAGATGACACCACCCTTATGACAGAAAGTGAAGAAGAACTAAAAACCCTCTTGATGAAAGTGAAAAACGAGATGAAAAAGTTGGCTTAAAGCTCAACATTCAGAAAATGAAGATCGTAGCATCTGGTCCTATCACTTCATGGGAAATAGATGGGGAAACAGTGGAAACAGTGTCAGACTTTATTTTGGGGGGGTTCCAAAATCACTGCAGATGGTGATTGCAGCCATGAAATTAGAAGACCCTTACTCCTTGGAAGAAAAGCTTTGACCAACCTAGATGGCATATTCAAAAGCGGAGACATTACTTTGCCAACAAAGGTCCGTCTAGTCAAGGCTATGGTTTTTCCAGTAGTCATGTATGGATGTGAGATTTGGACCATGAAGAAAGCTGAGTGCCAAAGAATTGATGCTTTTGAACTGTGGGGTTGGAGAAGACTCTTGAGAGTCCCTTGGACTGCAAGGAGATCCAACCAGTCCATTCTAAAGGAGATCAGTCCTGGGCATTCTTTGGAAGGAATGATGCTAAAGCTGAAACTCCAGTACTTTGGCCACCTCCTGCAAAGAGTTGACTCATTGGAAAAGACTCTGATGCTGGGAGGGATTGGGGGCAGGAGGAGAAGGGGATGACAGAGGATGAGATGGCTGGATGGCATCACCAACTCGATGGACGTTAGTTTGAGTGAACTCCGGGAGTTGGTGATGGACAGGGAGGCCTGGCGTGCTGCGATTCATGGGGTCGCAAAGAGTCGGACACGACTGAGCAACTGAACTGAGCTGCTAAGCACAGTGACTGGCGTGTTCATCCCCAAATACTGAGAGCGCATGTGCTGTGTGCTAGGTCTGTGCTGGGGGCAGGGGTCCAGCCATGACACCTCACAGTCCTTGACATTCAAGAAGAGAATAAGGCAGAAAACCACCACACTTTAGAAAGAAACGATCCTGCTGCTCCCACAGAGCTGATGATGTGGAGGGAGACAACGAATAAACAGAACAGCTTGTAGAAGAGTCAGCTCCATGGAGTGAAGGGCAGGACACGGCACAGCGGGATGGGGTGGCTGCGGCAGAGGGGGGCGGGGAGGACAGGAGTCCTGGGGCCTGAAAACTGATGGGTGATGAGCCCAGCGGGTGCTGACAGGGCCGGCCCTGGGGCCATGAAAGACCGAGGTGGTAAGGGCAGGAGACATGAGGGAGCTGTCACCGCAGATGCACATGAGGACGTGTCTCTGAGGAGGTGACATTTAAGCTGCGCTCCGGGCCACTGTCCCCTTCCCTTGTCACCCAGAGCCAGACACCGAGGATGGCCGCTAACATCACTCGCACCAGCCAGTCCTGAGCCTGCGCACCCAGCTCACTGTTCCCTCCTGAGGAGTCACAGTCAAGGCCCCTGTGCTGAGTTCCCCTCCCTCCCTCTCCGGACAAGGCTGATCCTTTCCCGTGTGGCCCAGTGGCGTGGCCTGTCCCTCCTCTTGGGCACTTTAAGTCATCAACTCTCTTCTCGATGACAGTCGTCTCCTGATCTGTTTGCCTTATTATGCCTCCAATTTCCTATTAATACACTATATTTTAAATTAGCCAAGAATGACAGCGCACTCTAGACACAGAGTGTCTTAACTGAGCACACTCAATTAAGTGTGGACAAATGGAGAATGAATTAGGACATTTCCCGCAATGTCCTCAATCAGTTTAATGTTTACTGTGTGTTAAGCGGTGTTTTGTGTTTTCCCGCCTGGTTAGTTTCCTCTGGGTCAGCTGTTCTTTCTCTCACCAACTCTTTCTCCTGACAAAATTACTTGCAAGCACAACTGAAATTCAGAATATGTTCAAATTGTTCCCTACAGGGCAGGCATCTTAGAGCAAAACTTACTGCAGCGCTGACAAGGCGTCCTGTCTTTCTCCAAGTTGGCTGAGAACGAGCAGAGTAGGACTTGTGTGGTTAGTCCCTCTGTTGTGTCCAGCTCCTTGTGATCCCTCCTTTGAGAGGAGCCTGGCAGGTACAGGCCCTGGAGTCCCAAAGAGCTGGACACGACTGAGCGACTATATATTCTTCCGGATTCTTTCCCATTACAGGTCCTCACAAGATACTGAGTACAGCTCCCTCACTACACAGCAGCTCCTTATGTCACCTGG
Organism: Bos taurus; assembly: GCF_002263795.3. Lineage (NCBI taxonomy): Eukaryota > Metazoa > Chordata > Mammalia > Artiodactyla > Bovidae > Bos > Bos taurus. The sequence continues at coordinate 42,331,273 of NC_037352.1, read as the reverse complement.
TGTACACACAGCAGTGTGTGCGTACTGACCCCAAACTCCTGACTCACCTCTCCCCACACCCCCGTGTCCTCTTAGGTAACCATAAGCATGTTTTCTATGTCTGTGACTCTACCTCTGCTTTGTAAGTAAGTTCATCTGTATCATTCTTCAATATTCCACATATGTGATGTCATACGATGCTTGTCTCTTTCTGTCTGACTTCACTTAAAGTGAAATCACCATGTTCATCCATGTTGCTGCAAATGGCATTATTTCATCTAATTTTATGACTGAGTAATTTTCCATTGTATATATATTCCACATCTTCTGGAGCAAGCACTTCTTAGACTGTACAGCTTGACTTATTTTAAAGGAACAAAAATCGTGAGTAAACCTAAGTTTTTTAGAGATGGAGAACTTCTCTGCAATGATTCATATAGCATTAATTAGCATTTAATGGATTAGGAGACCAAGAATAGTAGGTAAAATTGGTGTGCGGTTTTGTTTTATGTCACTTATGTCAAGTTCTCATGCTGCTGCTGCTGCTAAGTCACTTCAGTCGTGTCCGACTCTGTGCGACCCCATAGACAGCAGCCCACCAAGCTCCCCCATCCCTGGGATTCTCCAGGCAAGAACACTGGAAGGGGTTGCCATTTCCTTCTCCAATGCATGAAAGTGAAAAGTGAAAGTGAAGTCGCTCAGTCCTGTCCGACTCCTATCAGGGTTAAATTATGTTCACAAAATACAGATTTCCTCTGTTCCTCTATTCTTGATTCTCTAAAATTATGTGGTGCTTTTGTAGTCAGTTGTTCTTTGCTTGCATAGCCTTCACATGATTTTCAGAAGTAATTCTTGAAAGCAATTTATTTTATAGCCTTCCTTGCTTATTTTTCTTTTGTTACAGCTGCTTTAAATATTGGTCTTGAGAATTCATATTTTTCCAGAAAGTAGTCAATTTCTTGAATATTCTAGTATATTTGCAGTGTATATAAAGGGGTTTATATTTATTTTGTGGGTGGGTATGAGATAATATGAAATATACATCAGACCTGCTGTCTGACACAAGACCCCTAAATGTCTTGAAGTTTCCTGGGTGATAGAAATGTCTTTTGGTTTGTTTTCTTGTATTTTTTCTGAAAGTGTTAATTTTGCTTTTTCCTGGTAGGAAATGATTACCTTCATAACAGACACTTTTGAGGATTATTGCTAAGGCTTGTTAGTGCAATTCTATGTGCCATTTATTTTAAGGCTTGTGATTAGTTTCATCTCTCTCTCTCTCTTTCTTTCTTTTGTTTTTAGTTTCAGCTCTAATACATGCATTTTCTGTCTCAGTTGAATGCCCCACATATTCAAGGAGGTTCCTTCACTCTGGCTGCTGAGGATTCTCAGCCCCACATGAATGTTGGACACTTTTCAATCCATTCAGTTTAGTTCACTTCAGTCACTCAGTCATGTCGGACTCTTTGCAACCCCATGAACCGCAGCATGCCAGGCCTCTCTGTCCATCACCAACTCCTTGAGTTCACCCAAACTCATGTTCATTGAATCAGTGATGCCATCCAACCATCTCATCCTCTGTCATCCCTTCTCCTCCTGCCTTCAATCTTTCCCAGCATCAGGGTCTTTTCTAATAGTCAGCTCTTCAAATCAGGTGGCCAAAGCATTGGAGTTTCAGCTTCAGCATCAGTCCTTCCAATGAACACCCAAGACTGATCTCCCTTAGGATGGACTGGTTGGATCTCCTTGCTGTCCAAGGGACTCTCAAGAGTCTTCTCCAACACCACAGTCCAAAAGCATCAATTCTTCTGTGCTAAGCTTTCTTTATAGTCCAACTCTCACATCCATACATGACCACTGGAAAAACCATAGTTTTGACTAGAAGGACTTTTGTTGGCAAAGTACCGTCTCTGCTTTTTAATATGCTGTCTAGGTTGATCATAACTTTCCTTCCAAGGAGTAAACATCTTTTCATTTCATGGTTGCAATCACCATCTGAGGTAATTTGAGAGCCCCCCAAAATAAAGTCAACCACTGTTTCCACTGTTTCCCCAACTATTTGTTGAGCTATTTCAAATCCTAAAAGATGATGCTGTGAAAGTGCTGCCGTCAATATGCCAGCAAATTTGGAAAACTCAGCAGTGGCCACAGGACTGGAAAAGGTCAGTTTTCATTCCAATCCCAAAGAAAGGCAATGCCAAGGAATGCTCAAACTACCACACAATTGCACTCATCTCACACACTAGTAAAGTAATCCTCAAAATTCTCCAAGCCAGGCTTCAGCAATATGTGAACCGTGAACTTCCTGATGTTCAAGCTGGTTTTAGAAAAGGCAGAGGAAGCAGAGATCAAATTGCCAACATCCACTGGATCATTGAAAAAGCAAGAGAGTTCCAGAAAAACATCTATTTCTGCTTTATTGACTATGACAAAGCCTTTGACTGTGTGGATCACAACAAGCTGTGGAAAATTCTGAAAGAGATGGGAATACCAGACCACCTTACCTGCCTCTTGAGAAACCTATATGCAGGACATGAATCAACAGTTAAAACTGGACATGGAACAACAGACTGGTTCCAAATAGGAGAAGGAGTACTTCAAGGCTGTATATTTTCACACTGCTTATTTAACTTATATGCAGAGTACATCATGAGAAACGCTGGGCTGGAGGAAGCACAAGCTGGAATCAAGATTGCTGTGAGAAATATCAATAACCTAAGATATTCAGATGACACCGCCCTTATGGCAGAAAGTGAAGAGGAACTAAAGAGCCTCTTGATGAAAGTGAAAGAGGAGAGTGAAAAAGATGGCTTAAAGCTCAACATTCAGAAAACTAAGATCATGGCATCCGGTCCCACTCAATGCATAGATCTCCAGTAATAATTCTTTCCTCAAAAGTTGTTCCTGCTCAGCCTTGTGGAATCTCACCTGTGTGTGATCAGATAACAGAGACTCAGCGGGCTCATTAAGCACTTGTAATCATTCTTTCTGTCTGAGTAGCTCTCTCTTATCAATGCCCTGCCCCGCACTTATCACCTTCTGCACCTCCCTGGCTCACCTGTGTTCTCAGATCAGGGCTTTGCTGGGCTGCATCTGTGTTCCCCTCCCTGTACCTGCAGCATGGAAATTGCCTGAAGGCAGACAGCCAGGAGTCTTCAGATGGATTTGTGTATCCATCTTCCTCTAGGAACTTAGTCCTGCATGGCCTGCTGTCCAGGATCTGAAAACAGTTGCTCCCACTATTTTGTTCAGCTTTGTAATTACCAGTGCCAGATGATGACATTCAGATACTGTTCCTCTTAAAGCTGGGAGTGGAAGTCACATTTTATTTTTACAGACACTCTTTGAATCAGTAATTCTAAATCAGTTAACCATATATATTTGAAAGTATCTTTTGCTTCATTTTCTGTGTTTTGCTCTTGCAAATGTAAAAACAAAACCAAATATCAAGAGACACACTAAAACAGATTTTGTTTTCTGTTTTTCCTGGTTGAACTTTATGCCAACAAGTCCTAGGTAAGAACTTAGGAAGCTGCAGTAAGTCAAGGCACCAGCAAGATCACAGGATCTGTAATCAACAGGGATCTTAATGGTACCAGAGAGCCTTTTTTTGCCAGGCTGTAGGAGGTGGATGCAATAGTTGAGGGGCTAGAGGGACCCCGGACCTTAATGACACCAGTGAGCCAACTAAAATACAGGAGGCTGAGGCCAGGTACAGCATGTTTGGCCAATGTGAGCTGAAACATATTTCATTCTGAATTTCCAGAACAATTACCTCAAACAAAATGTTCACCTTCTTCTGATATTCACATAGAAAGATTGCACAGAATCTTTTGCCTAGAAATTCTACTCCCATGGAAGAAAGCCACCAGGAAGATTGCTTGGAGAATTTAAGAGATGTGTGGGTTTTAGGTGGAGAAAGAGGAAGTGCGTAAATGGCAAGTGTGGTTCAGAAACGGAAAGGGGTCTGTGCAAACCCAGCAGGCTCTCTTTGGTGGAAGGCAGGCCGTGCACTCGCTGCTCCTTCCCCCTTTTGCTGAGATCACTTTTATCATGTTTTAGGTAGCTCCAATGAAAACTTCAAGTACAGGGGCTTCACTGGTGGTCCAGTGGTTAAGAATCTACCTTGCAGTGCAGGGGACACCGGTTCGATCTCTGGTCCCAGATGACCCCACGTGCCACAGAGAAATTAAGTCTGTACACCGCAAAGACTGAGCCCAGGCATCCTAGAGCCCAGCGCTCCACAGCAAGAGGAGCCACCAAAGCGGGAAGCCCAACCACCCAACTAGAGCACAGGCCCTGCTCGCTACAAGTGTAGAGAGCCTGCATGCAGCAAAGAAGACCCGGGCCAGCCAAAAAGAAATAAAATTATATTTAAAAAAAAAAACCTTCAAGTACAGTGACTCTCAATGGCTCCAGTAACTCCTGCTCAATGTTCTCAGCACACAGGGAGTCTACAGGACTCCCCTGGGGTCTACAGGAACCCCCTCCACCTGTGAAGGCCCAGCGTCTCCATCGACCACGTGTCTCCACCACTATGCTGTGCCGTCTCCCCGCTCTCCTCTGCACAGAACTGCTTCTGATGGTGTCACTCTTTAGGCAGGGGAGTCATTCTTGTGAATCATCTAAGAATTAATATCTCACCTGCAATTGTATTTCTATATTCCTTAAAAGGAGTTCCTTAAAATCCCAATTGTATTCCTTAAAAGAGCGTTTTAACACAATCTTGATTTGAACACCTATGTTTTTATTTATCAACTTTCATGTCTCCTTCATTGTGTCCTGTGCTCTGGCTCAGCCTCTCGGCCTCTGCTCTTGGCCTCTCAGGAAACAGCGTACAGGATGTATTAGTTGCATCCGCCCTCCCCTCTCACTGGCTCGTTTCCATCCTCCCTCATCTCCGTGACATGTGTAACTGTGTGCACATCACTATCACCGTGACACCCTCCCTCCCTTGGGAAGCCTGTTATCACCTTCCTGCTCCTTTCTCTGCTGCCCCATGTGTGTCCCTGCCTGACACTCACAACAGCTTCACAGCAGGTGCTCTCCCTCACTCTTCTCTCCAGAGCTCCTGCTGGAATTTCTGGACACCGCCTCCCAAGTATTTACCTCTGACTCTGACTTCTCCTTCCCTGGTGGGCCCTGTAGCATCTTCCCCTGAGTGAAGACCACACATAAAACCTAAATTCTGCTTCTTCCCCAGCTACCTTAGACTCCCCTGTGGATGTCTCCTTCTCATCCAGGCTCAGTGATTCAATATCATCCACGAACCATTTTTCTATACTCAACCATCTATCTGGCCATATTGATACCGTCTCTAGGGGAGTGGGTGGAGCAATGATGGGCAATGTTGAGATGGCAGGTAGAGACCAGACCAGGCAATGAGGGCGTGAGAATGAAGGACAGTGCTAAGAAGAGGAGCAGATTATAGAGAAGTCACAAGGGCAGAAGAGGTTGGAGAATGTTTTTGAAAACAGATCAGGGAGAAATCTGGGAGAGGAGAGGTTGAGTCTTAAGGAAAGAGAAATGATCATTGCATAGCTCCTTGGGGGTGGGGAATCCAGCAACGTGCTACTTTACCATCAACATCCTATCACATGCTATACTTCAGTTACAAATACTTCAGGCTACAAATCCATTAGATTTGTAGAAATTCCTAATGCATTAGAAATTGATACATTTTCCTGCAATGGAATAAATTAGGCTAAGGTTATGCATTACATTGTTTATTGTGATGTCAAGATGTCATTTTATATTAGTGTTTATTCCAATGTGGACCAGTAAAGCGTATTATAGTACATCATCTATTCAGTGGACTGATTTGTGGAAAATAGTGTCCCAAGAGAGAATATTCCCAAGATATTGTCAGCTGAATATAAGCAAGATACCATAGAACACTGTGCACAGTGTGCGACCATGTATGGTTTTAAATGTGGTTGTGCTCAGTCACTCAGTCACGTCCCACACTTTGTGACACTATGGACTGTAGCCCACCGGGCTCCTCTGCCCATGGCGATTCTCCAGGCAGGGATACTAGAGTGGGTTGCCATTTCCTGCTCCAGAGGATCTTCCAGACCCAGGGATTGAATCTGAGTCCCTTATGTCTCCTGCACAGGGAGGTGGGTTCTTTACCATTAGCACCACATGTGGAGTGATGAAGAAGTAGATATTCATAGTTGCTTGTGTATTCATAAAGTGACATTCTGGGCCGTCTCTCCTGATCCAGGGGCTAAGACTCTGCACTCTCATTGTAGGGGCCTGAGTTCAATCCCTTGTCAGGAAAGTAGAACCCACATGCCACAGCTAAGAGTTCCCATGGAAAAGGTCCTGCAGGCACAGCCAAATAAATACTTAGAAAAAACAAAACAAAACAAAACAAAGAAACAAAAAAAAAACGTCTGGAAACTATTCCTGAGAAACAAAACACGTGACTGACTGTGGAAGCAGCAGGGCCTTGACAAGAAGGGAGGCGGTAGGAGGAACAATGGAATATGAAGTATTTTATATTTCTAGGTTCTTGAATCTTGTACATGTATTATAAGTTTCTCAGAAATGCCAAGACATTATAAAAGAATTTAAACCTCTAAAGAATAAAACTCACAGCGTTATTTCTACAAACTGAATGAAAGTCAAGTTTGTTTTATCAGAAAGATTATCTGGCTTCTCTAAAACATCTTCTCAGGCTTTTCCCACGCTACCCACACAGTGGTCCATAGGGCACTGTCAGATTCTTGTCATAACGGGAAGTGAATCTTTTACTTTATCCTCGGTCCTTGCTGTCCGGCAAATGAAGGACGACGTCATCACGTTCCTTGCAGCAGGGGCCCTCTTAGGTGGCACCAACCTTTACTTCCCAACGGAGCAGTACATCTACAGAAGGAAAAGTGGCGGCGTCCACACTAGGAATCCGAAGAGAACCTGGGAGAAGCTTCTGTAGGCAGCTCATGCCATCGTTGCCACTGAAAACCCAGCTGCTGTCCCTGCTGCGTCCTCCAGGAACCCTCGCCAGCGAGCTGAGCTGCAGTTTGCTGCCACCGCTCCTCTGGTCAGCCGCTTAGCTCCTGGAGCCTCCACTAACCAGACCCAGGCAGCTTCCAGGAGCCAAGACTCCTGGTGGTTACGAGCCCAGGGCTGACCGCCAGCCTCTCCCAGAGGCATTTATGTGAACTTCTTACCATCGGTCTGTGTGACACGGACTCTCCTCTGCACTCTGGAGACGACCCATTCCCGGCAACCAGGGAGCTCAGTCGGTGGGTCTGACTTGGCGGATGCTCACCGGGGAAGTTCTGCCCAGCGCACCGTTTCCTGTGAACACTCTTGGGAGGTCGTGCCTGATCTCTACGTCTGCAGATTCTGAAGAGATTAAAAGGGAAGAGCAGGCGGCAGCTGAGCAAGCTCTGACCAAGGAGGACTTCACCGTGAATGGGTCACTTCAGCAGCTGAGTGCAACGCTACTGGATCTGAGGTGCTGGCCTAGTCCACAGGCAGGCAGGCAAGCTCGCTGCCTACTCCTCAGTTACCCCTGAAGGCTGGCCTGCAGCGCCCACTGCTCAGGCCACTGGACGGGCAGGCACAGCACTGGGTGGGCTTCAGCTGTTCTTTCACAGGCTCTTCTCTTCGGTGGGGGCTGTGCTGGGTCCTTGCTGCTGCACAGGTTTGCTCTGGTTGCGGTGAGCGGGGCGCAGTCTCTGGTTGTGGTGCCTGGCCTTCTCGTTGAAGCGGCTTCTCTTGTTATGGAGCGTGGGCCCCAGGGCCCCCAGGCTTCAGTGGTGGCACAGCGTGGGATCAGGAGCTGTGGCCCCCAGGCTGTGGAGCACAGGCTCTGGTGGTTGTGGTTCACAGGCTTAGTTCCTCTGAAGGCACATGGGATCTTCCTGGACCAGGGATTGAACTCATGTCTCCTGCATTGGCAGGATTCTTTACCATGAGCCATTATGGAAACCCCACAAACTCTTAAAATGGAAATTGGTTCACAGAAAATAAGCAGTTTCTAAATAAATAAATTTGTCTACTCATGAGGATGTTCTGTGACTTTTGCTGTTTTCCTTTCACATAAGAGGAAAATTTCCTAATTCATAATTCATTATGTTCTTCCCTCAAACAACATTTGCAACTGCTAATTTTACTAGCTACACTTGATCCAATTTTTAAAACACTTTCTCCCACTTTCCCCTATGCCCTGTACATTCATTATCAATTGAGATAATATTTTATCATTGTTCAGTCACTTAGTCATGTCCAACTCTTTGCGACCCCATGGACTGCAGCACACCAGGCTTCCCTGTCCTTCACCATCTTCCAGAGATTATATTTATACTTCATATGGATAGGAGGATAATCAGTTGGCTTCATACTTGAATTATTTCTCTGAATCTGACATATTAATATGCTAGTAAGATATAAGACACTTGACTGACTTCAGCATAATAAAAAATAACAGAATCAGGTGACCATATCTGAAGACTGATTATAAAAACAGCAGCCATGTTGATGAGGAGCAGTGACATGGGGTTGTGGGGGGTACATTTTATGTGATGAGAGAGAGGGGTGCTGGCCTCAGGGATTTAAAGGGCTGCTTGAAAACAGAGTGGAACTCGGCTCAGTGGATGGACCTCCTGGGAGTCACTTCCCAGACACACACAGGACAGAGTCCTGAGCATCCTGAGTGCCCACAAGGTGGTCTGAAGCGGTGGCCAGGGCACCCCTCTGCGTATCAGTGGAGATGGTAGCTGTATTGTGTGTCTGTACGAGTCTGTATAAGGTGACCCTGCATGCAGAAAAGCAAATTTGACTAAATGGCAGAAGGCCTCAGCTCTAATATTAAGATCTTTTCTTAAATCAATTTCTTTCTCCTCTCAGCTTCTCCATCTGAAAGGAGTTACTCTTCATGAGACCCATTCTCTTTTAATTTCTTTCTTCAAAGCCTCAAATTTTGTAGCTTTTTTTCCAGTAAGTATATTTCCATGTTTATTCCTCAGACAAGACAAGCAAGACTAAAATTGTCTTATTGGACTTTAAAGATAAACAAGTACTTTTAAAATCAGACTTTACAAACGTTCTAAATTCATTCATGTTCTCACTTTAGTATCTTCAATCCTAAGCCTGTAATGAGCGTTTTTACCTGATTCAGACACAGCTCTGGGGGGTGAATTTGTGGCGGGACTCCACGGACCCCTGGAATTTTGAACTCTCGACAGTTAGATCTCCCTTTACAGAAGTGTTAGCAGCCAATGGAGCAAGGCGCATATAGTGCCAGATTACAGGGCTGACAGCAGGGAAAAGACAGCTTATTGATGGTAGAAAAGATCTGCCTTCTGACCAGCAGCCGCTGCTCACGGTGAGGCAAACCGGAAGTGCCTGCAGACGCAGAGACCCATGCGGAGGGAGCAGGACGCTTCAGCCACACTCGTTATCAGCGCAGCCATCAGAAAGGGGTCCTTCCTTGACCTGACTCGTGCTTCCTGTGTCTTTAACTCCGTGTGCTTCGGGGCTGCTCTGCTGAGTTGGACTCCCCTTTGCTTTTCCTAGATCTCCTTGGGGCCTTCTCACAAGGCCCGGCCGCAGGCAGCAAGCAGCGGCGCCATTGGGCAGGTCTGCTCCTGTAACTCCTCTGGCAGCCCTGCGGCTGGGACAGCGCGCTGAGCGTCCACCGTCCCTCTCATGGGACCAGAGGTCGGAATGTGATGGGGCCAGAGGTCGGAATGGGGAAGATGGAAGGGCTGGCTTTGCTTTCTTTCACTCCCGGGCCAGAAGCTCTTAACCTGAGGGATTTGGAGAACCCAGGGAGCCTGTGGCCTCCCAGAAGTGATGCATAAAATGCGTCTGTGCACCAGCTTTTGTTCAGATAAGAGTAAATGCCCTGGATTCACCCCTTTAGAATATTTTATCTTTGTTCCTAGTCTGTACAGATCCTGTGCTTTGAAGCACAACACCGCTGCAGTGATTTCATCACACTTCCACTGCTGCAGGTCCCTAGTAAACCCAGCTTTCAGAATCAGGAGAAGCTGGTGGCTAACAAGGCTTAAAAACATCCTTTGAAGTACCTAGAATCAAGAGCACTTGACTGTACTCTACTGGAACATTTTAACGTCTAGTAGTTTGCTTTTCGCTTGTGAGCAGCTAGGTCAAATTGTTTCCAAACAGGAAAACCGAACTAAAGTCTATGTGTCTGACCAGGATTACAGGACACAAACTACCTTAGGGCGGGTCCCAGGTCAGCCTGAGATTCTGTCATTACCAGGAATCAAGGTAGCAAAGAGCATTTGTGACACAAACGCTAAAAGCGTTTTATTACTGGATAATTTGGGTTGGGACAGTTCCCTAGAGAAGAGAATGGCAACTCACTCCAGTGTTCTTGCCTGGAGAATTCCATGGGCAGAGGAGCCTGGCGGGCTACAGTCTAAGGGATCCCAAAGAGTCGGACATGACTGAGTGACTTTCACTTTCTGTTTTCAGTTTGGATCTACAGAGAGGTAAAGTCTTTTCTGTGGATATTTGTAAATGCTTCCTACAGATCAGTTATATGGCTTTGTGTTCTTCTGGAATTGCTCCCATGACATTGATCTGGACTTCATACACTTATGTACCAAATTACTCTGTTTTCTGTGCAATGGTGGTAACACAGTTAAAAAGCAAGTAAACAAGCCAAAGCCCGTGAACTGTGTTTCAAACAGGCTGAAAGCGCCACCTACTGTCCAATGTGCAGAGGTGCCCGAGGAATGTAGTCTGAGCCTTATGGACTGAGAGCCACAGGAACTAGGATATTAAGGTAAGTTAGACTCACACCTAACTATACTTTCTACTTATATGCTATTTATAACGAGTATGTAGTTATATTTACGCTCTCTCCTAAGCATTCTCAATCTTTGGTTACAGAAGGTAAGATATTGAAAATCACTGAGCTGTGGCAGATGTAAGAAACAGTATCAGGCTATCATATGCTTTCCACGGGTCCCGATTATCCCACACCAAAATGCCTTGAGAGTTCTGGAGCAAAAATGCTCTTTGCCACTTTTATTCCTAGGAACGACTGAGGCCCAGAGCTCCCTGAGTGGCCCCTCCTGAGGGGACTTGACTGTATTTATTTTACATGTTTAAGAGATGACAGCAAAAGAGAAAGCTCTAAAATGGCAAAAGCTTTCAGGTACACCAAAAGGGTGGTTTTAATGTTGGTTTGAGTGTTTTGTTTTTAGTGGAAGAATCCATTATAAAACGGGCCAAAAGAAGTGTAGAGAATACAGTGTGCATTTTCTACCTCTGAGACATACTAATTAAAACACGTCTTTACTATGGGCCTGGCATCAATTCAGACTTGCCTTGGACAGGTGACTGACTTCCAGGCTGCCTTAAACCCAGCAAGCATTCAGGAAACGTCCCAGTGACTGGAGGGGACAGCAGCGTGCAGCCCGCGTTTCACTGTTTGTGCTGCTCGTGTGCTCTTTCTGTCCCTAACTCTTCAGCAGGTATTCACGCTCTTCTACGCAGCTTATCATTTGTTTGACTCTGAAATACATTGGTCCGGTTTTTATGATAAGCTGGTTCTGTACAATCGTATGTAAAGTATTTATTTAAATACAAACAATATACACTCTTGTTCAAGTTCCTCCTGAGTTAAAAGTACACAAAAAAACTGGATAATTTAGAGTAAAAGTAGAATTTCTCTTTCATCCTTATCAAAGTATCTGTGGTTCACTTGTATATATTGCTCCAGCTTTTTAAAAAAACATTTTCAAATATATATTTATTTACACAGATAATATAGCTTCATTTTTAGTTCAGTTAGACAAATAATGCGTGTTGTTTTACAACTTGCCTTAGTCATGTAACAGTATGACTTTGAGGTGTCACCATTTCCTGTTTGGGGGGTTTCCAGTGGTTTTCAATAGGAACATAAAAATCTTTCTTTAAAACAACACGATTCTGCTATAAGCAAACTAGGTTCATCTAGCATGCACATTCAGGGAAATTCAGAAATGTCTTTAGTTGCCCTGCGCATCCCACCATCAGGAAGGGAGGAAACCACGAGCAAGGAAAGTCTCAGTAATGAACACCAGGCACCCCGTTAACCCAGCACCAAAGGAGGAGGGCGGGGTGAGGGCAGCTCACGGGCCGCAGGGAAGGTCTTGTGATGCCTGTGTCTCCAGCCTGGCCGGTAGCAGCCCAGAGAATCCAGGAAAGAGAGATGGTAGGAGAACAGTGGAGGGCAGGAAACGGGCCTCCTGGCGGCAAAACACACAGGTGGCAGCAGAGCCTGGGGAGGACTAGCATGTCCGCGGGAGGAGCCGGTGGAGAGACACCAGGAGGAGGCTCCCTCCCACTCACCCCGCCCCAGAAGGTCCCCATGGGCCGGGTGCAGGGTCGCATCCACTCCCCTCACTAAGACTGTGCTTCAGGCAGGTCTCGGGAACACACTTCTTGTTTCACTTGACTGATTCAATTATGCCTGCCCTGTAAGTTCATGTTGGGTCTTCTCTGCCTGCCTTCCCCTCACTTTTCACTCTGGCCTCAGTCTTCATTTTTTTCTGGCAAACAAAATATGGTCAGTAGGCAGAGTTGACTGCATAAAAGGCAAAGGTCTGCCTCTGAGGAGTAATATATACTCATATCGCTATGCTAGTTTATTTATATTTATTAATTTAATTTATTATAACATCAATCAGTTCAGTTTAGTTGCTCAGTCGTGTCCGACTCTTTGTGACCCCATGAATCACAGCACACCAGGCCTCCCTGTCCATCACAAACTCCCGGAGTTCACTCAGACTCACGTCCATCGAGTCAGTGATGCCATCCAGCCATCTCATCCTCTGTCATCCCCTTCTCCTCCTGCCCTCAAACACTCCCAGCATCAGAGTCTTTTCCAGTGAGTCAACTCTTCCAATGAGGTGGCCAAAGTACTGGAGTTTCAGCTTTAGCATCATTCCCTTCAAAGAAATCCCAGGGCTGATCTCCTTCAGAATGGACCGGTTGGATCTCCTTGCAGTCCAAGGGACTCTCAAGAGTCTTCTCCAACACCACAGTTTAAAAGCATCAATTCTTCGGCGCTCAGCCTTCTTCACAGTCCAACTCTCACATCCATACATGACCACAGGAAAAACCATAGCGTTGACTAGACAGACCTTTGTTGGCAAAGTAATGTCTCTGCTTTTGAATACGCTATCTAGGTTGGTCATAACTTTCCTTCCAAGGAGTAAGCGTCTTTTAATTTCATGGCTGCAGTCACCATCTGCAGTGATTTTGGAGCCCAGAAAAATAAAGTCTGACACTGTTTCCACTGTTTCCCTATCTATTTCCCATGAAGTGATGGGACCGGATGCCATGATCTTTGTTTTCTGAATGTTGAGCTTTAAGCCAACTTTTTCATTCTGCACTTTCACTTTCATCAAGAGGCTTTTTAGTTCCTCTTCACTTTCTGTCATAAGGGTGGTGTCATCTGCATATCTGAGGTGATTGATATTTCTCCCAGCAATCTTGATTCCAGCTTGTGTTTCTTCCAGTCCAGTGTTTCTCATGATGTACTCTGCATATAAGTTAAATAAACAGGGTGACAATATACAGCCTTGATGAACTCCTTTTCCTATTTGGAACCAGTCTGTTGTTCCATGTCCAGTTCTAACTGTTGCTTCCTGACCTGCATACAGATTTCTCAAGAGGCAGATCAGGTGGTCTGCTATTCCCATCTCTTTCAGAATTTTCCACAGTTTATTGTGATCCACACAGTCAAAGGCTTTGGCATAGTAAATAAAGCAGAAATAGATGTTTTTCTGGAACTCTCTTGCTTTTTCCATGATCCAGCGGATGTTGGCAATTTGATCTCTGGTTCCTCTGCCTTTTCTAAAACCAGCTTGAGCATCAGGAAGTTCACGGTGCACATATTGCTGAAGCCTGGCTTGGAGAATTTTGAGCATTACTTTACTATTGTGTGAGATGAGTGGAACTGTGCGGTAGTTTGAGCATTCTCTGGCATTGCCTTTCTTTGGGATTGGAATGAAAACTGACCTTTTCAAGTCCTGTGGCCACTGCTGAGTTTTCCAAATTTACTGGCATATTGAGGGCAGCACTTTCAAAGCATGATCATAAGTATATGCATATATAATGTAAATAAATATAAAATACTATGTACTATTATTATTTTAATATAATATTTATATATCAATGATATATGTTAATATTAGTATATAAGCTCATTTAGTTAATGACACCCCTGGTGAGAAGACTAATGAAGACTAAAGAAGTCAGAAAAAAACAGAAATTTGAAGATCTTTGAGAAAACTCCATGCTCACGATGTAAATGGTGAGACGTGCATGAAGGTTCTTGGTCAGGGCTCCTCACAGGCTTCTCCAGGCCCCTGTTATGGTCAGCAGTGAGAGAGGGAGTGAGGATCTGGGCAAAGCCCCCAGGCCGAGGTCGGGCTGAGCCCCCCGCCAGTCTCCTTCCTTCTGTCACTGTGCATCACCTCCTCACTTACACTAGTGTAAACGAGTGTTATCACTTCTCCCACAGAATGAAGGGTGTGTGTTGCAGGAGAGCTGGAGCGAGCTCACTGGTGACACAAATCTTAAAACGATAGAGAGAGGGAGTTGGAGGGAGGGAGACTGATAAATAGACTTAGGTGCCCTGGCTTTAGACTGTAGGGTAAAATTTATATTAAAACTGGTTAGCCTTTAGCTTGTATTCTTATCAGTGTGTGTATTAAACAATTGATCAGTCACCTAAATATCATAGACTCTAAATCATAAACTAGGATTTTAAAATACTGTAGTTTTCTGTGTTACCAAAATGCACTTTGAAGCCAACGTTCAGATCATCCAGTGTCTTCTCTTTGTGTTTGGTCACATGTTGTTCTCTTTTTTAACTTTACTTTGTATTTGGGGTGTAGCCGGTTAACAAACAGTGTTGTGACAGTTTCAAGTGACACCAAGGGGAACAGTTCACCCAAACACACACACGCGTCCTTTCTCCCCCACACTCCCCTCCCATCGAGGCTGCTACATAGCATTGACATCCATGTGCCACACAGGGAGTCCTTGTTGATTCCTAACCAAAGCGGACATTTGTTGCATCATCAGAGACTCTGTCAGAATCTTTCCCAGAGGTTAGTGAGGAGTTTCCTGGAAAACACTCAGCCCACCCCCTGTTGCCAGAGAAAGAGTGTTTATATACGGGTGTTAGTTTCGGGAGAATTTGGTGAACTGGACCAGCTCGTACAGAGATGGAAACAGCTTGTCACCATCAACACTGTCACCATTCCCCAGTAGGTTCAGCCTCCCCCGCAGGCGCCCCGAGTCCTGACCGCTGAGCAGGCCAAGCCTGCTCTCAGCCCCCAGTGCCTTTGCACGCAGGAGATGGAGGGACTGACAGCTCGTCCCCTCCTCCTCCTACTCATGGGCCTGCCCGAGCCAGCTCCCTGCTCTGGTTGAAGGAGGAAGAAGGCCCAGCAGCAGCCCCGGAAGAAGCGCACAGGGGACCCTGTATTCCCAGGAGTGCGGGCTCATTGTGCAGGGCTGAGGGGGCACGGGGGTGGGAGGAGCCTCAGCACTGGACACTGTGGGAGCTTGTCCACTGAACAGACTCAGGGACTGTCTTGGCCATGGGATCTGAGGAACAGGAGAGATTTTCATGGACTGGGGCTAGCTGGGAGGGTTTGCCATGGTCTAAAGCACAGGCTGTGTCTCTCTGGGCTGAAAATGTTAACCGCTGAACACTAGCTCCCACCAAAAGAGGGTATTAGTTAGAGGTCTCCTGAGATGTAAGAGCTTCCTAGGGAGACAAGAGGAGATACTAGGAGGATGTGAAATGCCTTGTAGAGCCTGAACCACACGCCCAGCCTTCTGACCCCAGTTTTGGGAGGTAGCAGTTTCTTATGCATGTCCCTGGTGGCTCAGATGGTAAAGAATACACCTGTAATGTAGGAGACCTGGGTTCAATCTCTGAGTCGAGAAGATCCCCTGGAGAAGGAAATGACAACCCACTCCAGTATTCTTACCTGGAAAATCCCATGGACAAAGGAGCCTGGTGGGCTGCAGTCCATGGGGTCACAGGGACATGATTGAGAGACTAACACCCTTTCAGGTGAGGGCAGCTGGTTTGCTTGGGCCTGATCAGGGAGAGGCACAGGTGAGTGCTGCTTCTGACAAGTAAAAGAATCTTCGGGCCTAGAAAAGAAAACAGCAGTCTCAGAGGCCCTTGCTGAATCATCTAACTTCGGGAAAACAAAACCAAACTTTAGGTCCCGCCCTGATGCTCCAGGCTGGTTGCATCCACCTGGGACTTATCACCCCTTGTCCTGAGGATTTATCACCCCCTGCCCAACTACACATGCCATCTCAACTAAAGAATACCTAAAACAACCTGCCTGACTAACGTTTCCCTTATCACTTCCACAAACCTCCCTTTAAATATGAAGCCTCCCTGATCCCTCTCAGGCTCAGCAAGGTCCTTAGGCTGACTGCCGCCCCTTCTTGCCTGAATAAAAGTAACCTACTTCCGTTGAGGTTGTCTCTCCTTTTCTGCCTCAGCCCAATCTATACCTTGCAAGCAGCACTGTGCGAGGGAAGAGGGCAAAGAGGTGCCCCCCTGGGAGTCAAGACACAGGCTGCTTAGTCAGCAAGACAGCCGTGAGGGGTGGAGTGGGCACCCCGTGGGGCCTCTCCCGCTGTCCCCGGGTGCCCTGCAGTTCCAAGCTTTGGCCTGAAAGCGTTATAGAGAAGGACCCTTTGTATCCTACCTATTATGAGTTAACCACTGAAGGAATGTTGCCTATAAGCTTGTACATAAAGTCCCATCTCTGGGAGCCCTGCATCCCAGGTAATGAGCACCAAGCTAAAACAATAACTTTGTTTAGCTCACAGGAAACTTCCTGACCAGACTCACCTGTGAATCATGGCAGGGAGGCAGATATTAACACATCCCCTCTGGAGCCTGATCAGAATGAGGAAATATTTGACTTCCCTCCCCTACCACCTTTGAGAATTAAGATAAAAGAAGCCTGAATTCTAATTCAGGCAAGATGGGTCCTGGAACAAGAGTCCTGAGTTTCTGAATAAAGTTGCTGTTCCTTGCCCCAAGAACTCGTCTCTCAATTTATTGGCCTGTCGTGAGGTGAGCAGGACAAGCTTGGACTCAGTTACAGAAGAGCTGACAGTCTTGCTCTTTTTTGGGAAGATTTCCATTTTCATTCATTTAGTCATTCATTGTGTATTTGAGTCCTGCTCAGAGCCAGGCCCTGCCGAACTCACCCTTGCAGACCCAGCTCAGACCTTACCGGGTCCACGAGGCCTTTCTTCATCCCATGCTCTGCCCGCACAATTTTCTGACTCACCCAGGACCCCTCAAGTCTTTAAGCACACTGCGATGAGCTCTCCAGCTTGTAAGCCCTGTAAGGACCTCGAACAGATGCAGAACGGGGCTCAGAAAATGTGAAGGTGACCAATAATCATATCAATGAGCTGGTCAAACACAAACCAGGCTTAGGTCACATTCACCAAAGCTCATCTCCCTCATTCCAGATCAAGAGGTTCAGGGGGACCTTTACCAGGAGCCCAAGGATTTTCTCTGAGACTAACCTCATCCAAAATATTAACAGTCTGGGTGAATTTTATTTTCAATTTTATTTCTTTTTACACTTGAAGTCACTTCACGACTATTCCACTGAATACTGAGTAACTTAATGATCACTTCTGTTGTGTCTGGGCCAAGAAAGCCCAATACGCGGGTAGGATACTGAGGAGGAGAAGGTCAGGGGAGGGGGTGGGGGGTGAAATAGCAGAGGCAGGTGGCGCCCACCCCGTCCTCACTGCCCCACCCCAGGGGTAGGATGCTGAGGAGGAGAAGGTCAGGGGAGTTGTCGGGGGGACAGCAGAGGCAGGCGGCACCCACCCTCTTCCTCACTGCCCCGCCCCACCCCCTTTGTACTTAACCAATCTGACTGTGATTACTGGGGTCCAGATGTCTCCTTGCTGATGTTCTGTCCCTTAGAGCCAGCTGTAGAGGTCACAAGAAAAACCTAAGTTCTGGGGCCCCTGTGTGATCCAGGAGCAGTCACCTATGCCTTCAGAGGGTCAGTTTCTGACCCACAGTGATGCTCTCCCAGAGTCGGGCGTGAGTTGGTGGCCAGCCCTGCTCACCGTGAGATGCTGCAGCTCTTGCTGTGCCCTGAAACCCCTCCCTGCAGCCTGGCTGTGTTCAGGGAACGCCTGGACAAAACAGGCATGAGCGAATAGGACAGAGTGGGCACTTCCAGGGCAGAGGAGATACAGAGAAACTGGATTTCACTCTGGCCACTTCCAGCTGGTCCCAGCCTAATGCCATTTGTCATACGCCCTGAGTGGACACGATCTCCTGGGAGCTCAGAAGACTCTCCTGAGAGCTGGGATGTGGAGCTCTGGAGGATGGGGCTGGGATAGGCCCCACATGAGGCTGGGCCTCTGGGGCTCTGAAGCTGGCCCGGGGAGTGGAGCTGGGCCTGGCAGGTTTGCACTGTAGACTGTCGGGTGTCTGGCTGAAGCTGCTGACATCCGTAGTCACACCTCCCTCAGCCATCTGACCATTTCTGGCCCCAGCAGTTATGCAGGGCTGGTCTGGTGGGCACGCGACTGAGACAGGAGCTCAGCATGGGCAGCTCCTCCACCCGCCTCTGCTCTCCTCTCTCCTGGTCACTCTCTCCTTCACCACCTCTCTTCTTAGGCTGCCGTGGGTAGGCCCGTACGGAGTCCTGGTCGGGTGGGTGGCATGGAGGGTGCCGAGAAGGGGTGTCATGGCTGGGCTGGTTGCTCTGTGCTCACCGGTGACTCAGGGTGGGTGAGGCAAAGAGGCTCCCTGCACAAAGACGGTTCTTAGTGACGTGGACTGAGCAACAATGGTAATTTTATATTCTGTGAGTTTTTCACAATTAAAAAGAAAAGAACTCGTGTGTATGGGTGTATGTGTATTATAATGGCCTAGAAAGGAAAATTCTCAAGGCAAACAGAGGAATGAATCATGTGCTAAGCCATAGATGAGTCTCAAAGACATAGCACCAAGTGTAAGAAACCAGTACGTGGCCACAGTTGTACAAATCCATGTACTTTAAATATGCAGAATAGGCAAATCATTAGGGTCAAAGAGCACACAGACAATTGCCAAAAGCTGGGGGAAGGTGGAAGGGGAAGTGCCTGTTTGGTGGGTAGTGGCTTTCTCTGTGAGGAGATGAAGTGCTCTGACTTAGATAGCGGTGATAGCGGCACAGCTTTGCACACAGATGATGAATCACTGAGCTGCACATTTTACAGAGTAAATTTTATGATGTGTGAATTAGATTCCAACTTAAGAATTGTGATTGATAGAGGATGGGTTTTTTTTTTAAGAATTCACACAAGAAACACATCTTATCCTGAGTTTTGTTTGGTTCTCACCCTTCTAACATCTGTAGGCAAACAAACATCTGGACAGGGATGAGGATTCAGGTTTCCTCCTTCAGGGACTGACTTCTCTGAGCTTCCCTTCATCACCAAACAACGAGGATCCTCAGCCTCTGCAGCAGCTGCTCTCCATGTTCCTACCATCCCCTCTCCTTCTCCTCCCCCTGCTCTGACAGGCTTCCTCCCTCCAGCTCTGCCTCCTGGGCTCCTCCCAGAGGGCGCTCTTGCTGGGCTCCTGACCCCCCTCTGACTGCAGCCTCTCCGCCCTCCTGTTCACTTTCTCCCTGTGATACCTGATCTGCCTTAACTGCAGTTCTGAACATGTCCGTTCTCTACTCACAGCATCTGAGTGGCTCCCACTTCCCAGGAAGGATAGTGGCATCCCAGGCCAGGCTCTAAATGCCTTTCACTCTCTCTCCCCTGCCCCCTGCCTCTGCCAGCCCTCACCCCCTGCGTCCACCCCACGGTCCACACCACCTTTGACATTATGCAGGAGTTGAGATGAATGCTCTGCCTTCACATCAGCCTTTCTGGGGGAACCTGCTCTCTGTTACACCTACCACTGGCCCCTGGCTCTGGATTCCTGGCTGCTGAGCTGTATTCCTCCAAGGCCTTACCTTGAAAACCATCTGCTCTGCTGATTTTCCTGACTCCCTCGGGCTGTGTCGTAACTCCTTGTCTTTCTTCTGGTCCTGTGTGCCTTTTCTCAGTGAGCACGTGCCACATGGTGGGGCACTTCCGTCTTGTCTGATGCCCCTCTTAGGCCCAGGGCTTCCTGAGGACAGGAATCCAGGCCCCACGACTCTCCATGACTCTCTGAGGCCCGGAGGTGCTCACTGCTCACCTGCACGGTGACTGAAGGCTGTGGCTCCCCCGTCAGGCTTGCAGGGCCATCTGGCTCTCATCTCAGGCACTGTCCATGCTGTGGGGGAGCAGCTTTCACTCCAAGAAAGCCCCCTGCCCTCTTGTTGCAGAGACAGGCTCTGGGAGGCCCGGGCATCAGGGGTTGCGGCTCCGGGCTCTACAGGAGCAATGGTCGTGGTGCGCGGACTTAGCTGCTCCACGGTGTGTGGGATCTTTCTGGATTGAACCTGGGTCTCTTGCGTTGGCAGGCAGATTCTTTAACACTGAGTCAGCAGGGATGCCTGAGATAACACATTTCTGATTTCTACCAATTTTGCTGACGCCCAAGGAGCATTGAAGAATCAAGAAAACAACCAAGAGCAGCCGGGCCGCTCGTCTTACACACGTGGAAGCCGACACCAGCGGAGCGCGTAGATGGTGTCCCTCAGCACCTGGCACACCTCGGGCTGGGGTCCTCACTCCACGCCCAGGGTCTCTCCTGAGCCCACCGCTTCCTCCCCCAGGTCAGAGGAGAGCACCAGGACCCACACCAGTCCTCTCACCGGCTGTGACCCTCAGGAGGCGTGTCTGAGGGTCTGGGGGTCAGACAGAGCCTTCATCAGCGGGGCTGAGAGGGGCGGGAGCTTGGCTGGCTCCTCTCCTGTGGCCCAGCTTCATCTTCTACAGGCTCACTTTCTACTCCTCATGGTGACCAAGAATGTATAGCTTCCCAAGGAGGTTCCTTCCGTATTTTAACAAGTGTAGTGAAGGCTCCTTCCTGTCATTGTATATTTTATTTGCCACCAGAGCTTTGAACAAGCAGTGACACACTCCGTCAAGCCCTCATGTAATTGTAGACACTTCCAAGAAGGGTTCAAGATAAAACTTAAAAAAAAAAAAAAAGCTCCTAGGCAATTGAACCACTTGAGCTGTGACATAAAATCATTTCCTTTAATCTAGTTTATTCATTGTGGATAGCACTCCAAAATAATACTTTAAAAGTCACCATGGTCTTTTGGCCTTTATTTCTGAAGGTCTTTGCTGGTGGGCCCCATTTGTCTGAGGAGATCGGTATATGAACATGAAACAGCATCATCTCCAGTCTGATGAAAGTTGCCATTTTCCTCTTCTCTGCAAAGGAAACACCACCTCGGCTCACCCCAGAGCTATTTCACACTATCAGGAATGGAGGCCAAAAAAGCCCCTGTGCTGTGCTCATAAATGTAACTGGATCCCTTAGAAATCAGCCCAGCTAATTTCCACCCTCAGGAACTTTAACACCTTGCTACTCAAAGTGCAACCAGGGATCTGCAGGAATTGGCATTTCCTGGGAGCTTGTGAGAAATGCGGAGCCCCAGGCCTATTCCATCTGCTGCATCCAAGGCTGTAAGTATCCTTTACATCACTGAGAGGAGGGAAGACTGCAGACCCTGAGGCAAAGCTCAGTGCTTCATCTTTCTCAGCAATTGTGAGAGCACATATCGTCCTTCCACCATTTTCTTTTTTTGAACTGATGCATAGTTGACATATCCCTTCATATTCATTTTGGATGAGCAACACAATGACTCAATATCTGTATGTATTGTGAAATCATCACCATGATGAGTCCATCGCACGTCCATCATCTCACATTGTTACATCTTGTGTGTGTGTGATGAGGGCTTTTTAGGTCCACTCTTTTAGCAACTTTCAAATATACAAAATAATTTAAAAATAGTATTATTAGCTGTAGCTGCCATGCTGCACATGATGATCCCATGAGTGACTTTCTGTAATTGGAAGTTTGTGCCTTTTGACGACCTTCACCTACTTCACACACCCCCACAGCCCACCTTCTGCAAACACCAAGCTGTGCCCTGGAATGAGGACCGTGGTGCTTTGCTTTTTATTTTATTTATTTATTTTTTTAAGATGCCACGTGTAAGTGAGCTCACCCTTTTTCTGTGCACCTATAAGACTAGTGCAGGTCTTAGAAGGTCCTGGATCTGTTACCCTCTCAACATTCATGTGGAATCTTGGGCTGCTGTGTGAGAATGATCATTCAGTGGATGGTAAACTCGGTAAGATGGGAATGTGATCTCCTCCCAACGCCTGTCTTGGGGCAGATTCTCCCAGCTCTGGTGTCTGGCTCTGGGGCACTTCCACTCCACATCAGTAAAGTGTGTGGTCATTCAGTAATCACTCTGTTTCCAACAATCATGATAATGGACATCACCTTTGATAAATGCTTCATTAATTAGAGCAACTGCTGTTTGGCAACACAAGTCCAGACCTGAATCTCTCACTTTGAAATATCAAACATCCGGCAAGAAAACAACTCCCTAGGAGACTTTCCCCCAGATTTTAGTCACAGAGTCAGCAAACCATGAAAACTTCACATGTTCTATAGGCCTTTACAGAAGGTTGCTTTTACATTAATTAAACCACAGGAGTGGGTTTGAACCAGCCCTAATCCTAGATGATGCAGAACTGACTTCTGTAACTCAGGGAACATTAATTGTGCTCTTGGAGTCTATGGACAGATAGGAATGAGAATTCACTTGTATAAAAAGCCACATGCAAAGATCTTAACCCTTTCTCAAATTTTAATTGCAGGCATGGCTGGCAGAGTCTTGCCCCATATACTCCCCATTTCAGAGATTGTTAAAAGCTTTGATAAAGTGAAATTCCCATGGGGAGGACCCCTTGTGTTTCTAGAGTACAAGTTTCAACCTGCTTGATTAGTGCCCCCAGAGGGACCTGGGGTGAGGGAATTAAAGCCAGTTGATCATCAATCCCTTTCCAGTGTCAGTATTTACCTGAAGATAGAGACTGCCATAAGTTACCTTCTCCATTGTCCAAGCATGGCTAGTTCCTAGACCTTCAGAGATAACACTTGGTTCTTTGGCTACAGTGCTTTAGTACCCAGGAAACTATGGCCAAGTGCATGACTATGTGATTGTGGTGGCTGTTCTCTGACCTGTGTAACTGGAGAAAGATCACAGACATTATGCAGATTGTTTTATGTGTGTACCAAGCAGCTGTCACTTTTAACTCTTTCATCCACAGCCTAATCTTGAATCTCAAGTTCAGTACAACTAATGTTCAACCAAATATCTAGGAGCAAATGGAACAGGCTGGGGGTAAGCCTAGAGATTAATACATGTCAGAGCTGATGAACATTAGCGATTACCTCATCCAGTCTCTAAATCCTCCAATGATGTGTGGCATCTCCAGATCATCGCAGAGCAAGGCCCCTCCCAGCACACCCCCATCACTCATCCTTCAACCATCCAATCAACAGTGACTGAAAATCAACTCATGTCAGGAGCCAGGAGAGAACCTTGAGCAAGACACAGCCCTGCCCTCACAGAGTTTTCAGTCCAGCAGAGGTTACATAAGAACTGGCAATCTGATGAATGTTACAGAGGGTGAATGCAGGTGCTCTGGGAGCTGATGGAAGGGTTAGGGAAGACTCCCCTGAACAAGGAGTATTGGACATCAAGATGAAATGATGGGGAGCTGGTGAATCAGGGGTAGGGAGAAGAGCTCCCCAGGTGGGAGGAACAGCGTATATAAAGCAATGACTCAGGGGGAAACATATGGTGCCAGGCTCTAAAAGAAGTCCAGGGTGGCAGGGAGATTAGAGTGAGAAGAAACACCAAGGTCACTCATGGAAGGTCCTGGAATCTTGGGCCTGGTGGTAGTGAGAAACTACTGAAGGTTTTAAGGAGGATTTGGGTTTTTATTTTTTTAGTTACATTTTCTGCTGTAGGAAGGATAGGTTGGAAGGAATGCAGAGAGACTCTTTGAGGGCAGGGGGCAGGCAGAGATGAAAACTTTGACAAATCCAGGCAGAAAAGGGTGGGAGATTCAATTAAGGGGTGACATTTGAGACAGAAAGTAGAGTGAACATCACTCTAAGAGCTCGATTCAGCTTGACCATTCTCCTGGGAGGTTTTCCTGGTGGCTCAGATGGTACAGAATCCACCTGCAATGAGGGAGACCTGGGTTCGATCCCTGGGTTGGGAAGATCTCCTGGAGGAGGGCATGGCAGCCCACTCCAGTGTTCTTGGCAGGAGAATCCCCACGAACAGAAGAGCCTGCAGGGCTACAGTCCATGGGGTCACAAAGAGACACAACTTAGCAACTGAGTAGCAACTGAGTACACAGGCTCAGTGTTCACTCTGGCTGAGATCACTGAGAACAATGTAACCAGTTTTACATCTGCCTACAGAAGGTTTGTTTCAAGAACACAATTCACAATGTAATGTGAATTAACTTCACATTAATTTGTAATGTGAACAAAATTCACAATGTTTCTAAAGTATAGCTCTCAGCATATGTGTTAAAACAAACAAACAAAAAAAACCTACCATATTTCTACAGTGGAGGTGGGCAAACTTCTATAAAGATCCAGAGAGTAAGTATTTGAGCTTTGCCATATGACATCTGTTGCATCCTCTCAGTTCAGTCATTGTATCCAAGAAGCACCACAGATAAAAAGTACATTAAAGAGCCTGTTTCAAGAAAACACTACTTATAGACCAGGAAATCTGGATGAATATGAGTATAATGAATATAATTTTCATGGTGCAAATATTATCTTTAAGAATTACTTTCAACCATTTAAAGATATAAAAACCATTTAAAACCATATAAAGATATAAAAACCATATAAAAACAGCACAATCTGGGAGTGGAATTTGGTCCATGGGGCGTAAGATGCAATGGGCTATTCTATCCATTTATAGTGGACTCTCCCACCCGTAGGGACCGCCATTCCAAAACAGAGTGACTGAGCTATGTGCTGTGACTATGAAAGCTACACTCAAAACACAAAACCCAAATTACCAAAAGCTGCCTGAGGTGTGAGGGGTTCAAGTCCTATCCACCCTTCGCCCGGATGCTCCCCCACCCCACCCCCCCACCTCCTGCTCATGCATGGCCTCCTTGTTACTGCCAAAATCTTGCCTTTCTCTGCCCACCAATGCCCAATTAAAATATACGGAGACGGGATTTTGGAGGAAGTAGACGGCTTTACTCCTCAGCTGGCCGAGGGGGCACACAGCAGGCTAGCACCCCAGGAACAGTGCCCTGTCCCCACCCGGGGGACCTGAGAGACTCTACACAGCCTGGGTCTCCTGGGTCCCTCAGCCTGCCACCTTCCTTCCGAAATGCAAACAGCCCAAGGGGTGACTTGCTACAAGAGGGTTCAGGGAGAGCAAAAACGCGGTACAGGATGAAGATTACGTAGAATTAGGGGACTTCTGGTTACACACGCTACAGGTTAGTAACACTTCAAGTAAAACTAGGATCGAATAACTCTGACGACCGGTCATGTTTCTTCTCTAGTCTTCGCTGTTTACTTTCCTCGTTCTCAGGAGAGGAAACACTTCGTTTCTGTTTTTGCTGCAACAACCTCATCTGTGCGTCCCCAGCCTCCAGCAGGAGGTGAAGCTGCCCTGTCCGGTACCCCCTTTCCTGCTGCGCGCTGGCGCCCATCGAGTTTTGAGCAGCAGTTACTTGCTGGGCACAGTTCCTCACCCATCAAGTCGTCAGTACCTGCTGAGGCTCCCAGAGGGACAGAAGCCGCCTTTCCAGCCCCAGCCCTGGAGCTGGAGTCCAGCCCTGAGAGTCTGACTCTGACGGCTGATGACCAGCCCAGGCGGACAGTGTTCTGTGGTCCGCGCACCCACAGGGGGTCCCGTCCCCGCAGGAACTCCGGGCCCCTGGCCGCCGCTGGAACCCGGGAGCTGGGTGCGCCCCGAGAAGCCGGGAGGCGGCGAGGAGAGAGCGGGGCGGTCTCTGAGCCCCGGAGACGGTTCCGATCCCCCGCGGGCCGGAGATGCTTAGGACCTGGGACTCCGCCGGCGGCACAGCGGCCCCTCCGCTGGGCTAAGGGCTTCCAACCGACAGGGCTCGTCCCCGCGGGGAGAAACTGCACCCGCTCCGCGCACGCGGCCACCGACGGAGCCGCTCGTCCCCGCCCGCTCGCCTCCCCGGGCCCGACCCCAGGCCTCCGGCCGCTGCGGGGACCGGAAGCGGAGGACCGGGAGAAGGGGCGCGCGCGGCACACCCGAGCTCGGTCACGGGGCCCAGGGCTCAGACGTGCGGGCGCCCGGGCCCCTCTCCAGCAGAGGACCGGAGCGGGAAGCTCCGGGACTGGGGATCACCGACGGGGCGGGGCGGAAGGAGTCTCCCGGGGCTCCGGGCTCAGCAGCGCTGCTCTTTCTCAAGTGCTTCTTGATCTCAGCGGTCCGAACCGCCCTCTGCAGTCCTGCCACGCTGCTGTTACTACGTTGTGCTTTTGTGTTGAATGGACGCTGTAGATCAGGACATCACGGGGGAACTAGGAGTTAGAAAGGGTGGGCACTTGCACAAATAGGTGGTGAGAAGACGCGGCATCTCAGGGACCCCCACACCCGCAGCCACACCCTGCCCACCCAGCTCCCACCCTAATGTCTGGGGCTGCTCCTGCCTGAACCCTGCAGAGGCCTAGCTGTCCCTTGGATTCTGTGCCTGTGTTCACCGGGACCTCTTCCAGCTCAGCCCTGTCTGTGCAGACCCCACCCACCCTCCCCGACCTCAGGCTTCAGGAAACGACCCTGACAATCTGATCGTTGTTTCTCGCTGGTAAAAAATTAGGAAAGCATTCTTCTAGGCCTGTTTATTGTGACCCACATTATGACCCAATTGTTTTATTAGCTGTATATCATATTTTAGTAGGTGATTATACTCTGAGCTGTTCCCTGGTGGCTTAGAGAATAAAGCATCTGCCCACAATGCGGGAGACCCGGGTTCGATCCCTGGGTAGGGACAATCCCCTGGAGAAGGAAATGGCAACCCACTCCAGTACTCTTGCTTGGAAAATCCCATGGACGGAGGAGCCTGATAGGCTATAGTCCATGGGGTCGCAAACAGACACGACTGAGCGACTTCACTTCACTTCACTATACTCTGAGCTGTTGTGAAGGTACTTTGCAATTGTTTAAAGTAATTTTCTTTCAAGTTGTGCAGAAAGAGTAGTGTGATCAACAGTTTTCCTCCCTCCACAAGACGTCCGGGTCCTAATCCCCAGAACCTGTGACTGTTAACCCACACGGCAAAAGGGACTTGTGTGGGTGTGGTTAAAGAAAGGATCTACACCCGGAGGCTCTCTGGGTTACTGGTGAGGGTGCAATGTAGTCCCAAGAGTCCTCAGAAGTCAGAGAGGGAGTCAGGAGGGTCACAACTGGTGAAGGAGATGTGACAACATGAGCCACAGTGGGGCTGAAGTGGCTCCTGGGCCCACAAGCGAGCAGTGAAGCAACCCCTAGAAAGAACACCCCCAGATCCTCCAGAAGGAACACAGCCCCGCTGACACCTCGATGTCTGCACAGCGAGATTCACAATGGACTTCTCCAGATGGATAAGAAAGTGAACTTGTGCTTATTTGTTATACCAGCAGTAAAAAATGAATACAGGTAGGGAAATGTCGGAGAAGGCAATGGCACCCCATTCCAGTTCTCTTGTTTGGAAAATCCCATGGACGGAGGAGCCTGGTGGGCTGCAGTCCATGGGGTCACGAAGAGTAGGACAGGACTGAGTGACTGCCCTTTCACTTTTCACTTTCATGCATTGGAGAAGGAAATGGCAACCCACTCCAGCGTTCTTGCCTGGAGAATCCCAGGGGCGGGGGAGCCTGGTGGGCTGTCGTCTATGGGGTCACACGGAATCAGACAGGACTGAAGCGACTTTGCAGCAGCAGCAGGGAAATGCATCTTTTTTAAAGATACATGGGTCCCTACTGGTAGGAAGAATTTCTTTAAAATTTAAAATGTTTTCTTTAAAAAATGTATCTTTTTAAAAGATATGTGGCCCCCCTACTGGTAGGAAGAATGTCTTTGTATCAGGGAGTTAGAATGAGGAAAGGTAATTCAATAATATGTATCCTCTGAAAAGCAATTCAGAAGCCACTCTCCTGAGAAAGAGGGAAGGGAGGATGTGGGTAGATATGAAAGGCCCTCCCTGGGGGCAGAAAGGGACTGCTGGCAGAGAAGCCTCAGGGAAACAGCTGGGAGGGCTGTGTGCTCATGATCTTACTTAGATCTGGAGATGCTCTGGAGACAGCTGAGCTGAGAGAGGGTGATGCACAAGGGGGCTCCTGGGGCCTTGTATCTGCATCTTGACCACCAGGTGAGCGCTGTCCCTCAAAGATGAGCATCCAGAACCGGGGGTTGGGGGCCAGGGGTCGCCACTGGAGGGAAAGAGTAACCAGGGGAAAAATGACCTTATATCACAACGTGCCCCGTGTAAACTTAGCTTTGCATCTTTCTCTTTCTTCTGACACCTATCCGAAAGTGACAGCAATATGTTACCAAATGCTGAGGTAAGAAGCCAGTCATTCTCAGTGCACAAGCCTGAAGTAAACTATGCTTGTGTGAGTCGGGGTGAACACGAGCTGGCTCTGAGTCACACAAACATCCACATCCTATCGCTACCCCTGTCTACTTGTGTGACTTTGGACAGGACACCTAATGTCTTTAATCACCTGTTTCTTTACTTCTAGAGTAGAAATGACAATCCTATTTCATCAGAGAGCTGTGTGGAAAATTACATGAGATAAGACATGCATTGGCACTTAGATGAGTGTAGCTCAGTTCAGTTCAGTCACGCAGTCATGTCCAACTCTCTGTGACCCCATGGACACCAGGCCTCCCTGTCCATCACCAACTCTCGGAGCTTACACAAACTCATGTCCATCAAGCTGGTGATGCCATCCAGCCATCCCATCCTCTGTCACCCCCTTCTCCTGCTTTCAGTCTTTCTCAGCATCAGGGTCTTTTCCAGTGAGTCAGTTCTTCACATCTGTGAGGTTAGCTAGCATAGTGAGGGTAGCTAGCGATCCCCCCAGATCCCAGGGAATGACTCGTGATGCTGAGCATATGGGAATCATGCTTAGCATCCTCTGGATTCTGATCCTGCTTTGGATTCTTTCCATCCATCTGGCCTGTTTCCACTTCTGCATCCCCCTTGGTTCAAAAGACCTTATTACTCTCAACTTTAAAAATCTACTTTTCACTGTACAAGGTTGGAGGAGTTGGTGAGAAGCAGCCTGTCTCTGTGCCCACTCTGAGCCCTTTGAGTTCAGGAAACAAGGTTCTGAAGCAGCTGAGAAAACTCAGACTTTGATACTTTTAGAAACCCAGCCAAGATTAGAGCAAGTGAGAGTGACCACGATTCAAATGCAGAGGCGTCCTGTCCCTGGGTCTCAGACCCACAGGAGGTCCACTTCCCATTCTACTCAGATTGCCTCAGCAATTGCTTTTGTGTTTCTTTTGAAGTGACTTTATAGATTTCTTGGGCTTCCCTGCAGGCTCAGCTGTAATAAATCTGCCTGCAGTGCAGGAGATATGGGTTCCAGCCCTGAGTCAGGAAGATGCCCTGGAGAAGGAAATGGCAACCCACTTCAGTATTCTTGCCTGGGAAATCCATGGACAGAGGAGCCTAGCGGGCTACAGTCCATGGGTTCACAAAGAGTCAGACACAACTTACTGGCAAAACCACCACCACATTATTATCAAAGCAATCTATACTTTATTGTAGCAAACTTTGAAAAATATTGATAACTAGGAAAGAAGACATATAAATTTACCTCTATACAATTCAGAAAATCTACCCATCAGAGATGATCTTGCTTCATATTTTGGTTTGTTTCCTTTCCAATTTAAACATTTCTATGGTGTGAAAGTTGCTATACTTTTTTTAACCACATCCTTATACTGAGAGTAAAGATTACTTCTCATTTTAGAGTGCATATTCTAAGTCAAAATATTTACCTAATTACTTGGTATAAATTCCCAGAAGTAAGACTTAAATTTTCCATGCCAAACATAAATCATTTTTACCGCTCTTTGATCTGTATGTACTGTTGAAGGACCAAACAAGAAGGAATGTTGAATACTTAGATCTGCTGAGGATGATAGCTGCAATCTTTGTTAAGTGTGTATGCTATTATTTTATGAGGCACTTGTCTCTATTTAATAGAAGACAAAATAATATCTCAGCCTTAATTTGTTGAGGGAAGTTGACTTCTTTTTTTTCTGTCTTCTAACAAGCATTTGTATTTCTTTATATGAACATTTCAGTTTATGGATCTTGCCAAACTTTTTGCTAGATTACTTGTTTTATTACACACTTACAGGAGCTATGTATTGGTAATGTCAGACTTTTGTCAAGTGTATTATAGTCTTGAGTTTGTAACTTTCCTTTTCCTTTTTGACATGTAAGTGTTTAGCAATGTTGTAGTAAAACCCACGAAAACTTCTCTATGTAGTTTGGCCTTCAATGTAATGCTTATATATTAGTTTGCTGGGGCTGCCATGACAAAATCGCACATCCCCAGAAGCTTGAATGGCAGACATTTGTTTTCTTACAGCCCCAGAGGCTGGACACCCAAGATCATAGTGTGGTTGGGGTTGATTCTCCCAAGGACTTGGTCCTTGACTGGCAGACAATGGCTTTCTCTGGGTCCTCACTTGCCCCTTCCTCTGTGTGCACCCTTCCTGGGGTTTCTTTCTGTGTTCAATTTCCTTTTCTTACATGCACAAGAGTCATACTGGATTAGGGCACAACTTAAAGGCCTCAATTTATTTATCTCTTTAAAAACTCTGTCTGCAGATACAGTCACATTCTGAGTCCCTGCAGGTTAGCACTTCAACACATCTACCTGGGGGGACACAACCCAGTCCATCAGAGTTTATCAAGGTCTTCCCCATCTCAAGACTGCATACATGTTTATACTTTATTCTTAAGGTTTATGTTATCAAATTTTATATTAAATGCCACTTGGAATGTATTTTGATATGTGGCACAAATCTTACTGAGAAATAGATTCTACAAAGAAAAGCTTGTAGGTAATATAAGTACATAATTTGCAGAATAATAGTAAAGCAAATTCTCATGTTCTCAACACCCACTCTCATTTAAAAAGATTCTAATTTTTCTGTATATCTCAATTCTACATCATTCTCTGCCTTTTATTTGAGATTTGCACATGCATATGAGTTCCTAAACAGTAGACGGGTTTTTCCTCTTTTGTCCCTTTATGTGAGTAGAATCACAGTGATTATCCTTTTGTGACATAGTACTTATTTTGTGTGTGGTATCGGTTTCTGAGGTTCATTCATTCATATGCATGCCATTGAATTACTTTTACTGCTATATAGTAGTCCATACTTTAAATGTACCAAATCTACCCATTCTATTGTTGCTGGATGTTGGAGCTGTTTACAGCTCTTTGCTGTTAAGAATATCATTCACATGTATCTACTTTACGAGCTGGATGGGAATTAATGAAACCTTGGGTGTGCACTTGTGCAGCTGTGCTGTGTTACTACAGTTGCCATTCCGGTTAACATGGAATGACAGCTTCTTCTGTTCCGCATCTGAGCCAGCCTTTTCATAGTCACTCACAAATGTTTGCTCAACTGTGAGCTGTGAGATGGTGTTTTGTTGCAATTTTAACTAGTATTTAATTTATCACAAACGAAATTGATCACATTTTAAGTGTTCATTGGATTTCCATGTTTCACCTTCCGTGCAATGCCTGTTAATGTGTTTTTGACATCTACTTTAAAAAAATATTTATTGGTGAAAGATCTTTACACTCGTTGCACATGTCACTTCCCACTCCCTGGCTTTTGCTTTCCTCATTTTATGATGTCTTTTGATGAGCAGCAGTTGTTACTTGTAACATGATCATATTTATCTATCTTTTGCATACCCATTTGTCTGGCTTTTAAAGAAGTTCTTCATCCCCCAGACATCATAATAGCATTCTGTTAGGTATGCTCCAAAAGGTTTCATGCTTTTTGTCTTTCACACTTAATGTTTAATGTATTAATACCTTCAATTTAAGTTTCAACTTACCTGCAGTTTATATTCATGTCTTGTCTCTGAAGAAAAACAGCTTCTTTTCCAGCAAAGCCTGTGGAGAGAAGATAGCACCCTACCCTCTCCCCACATCTCCCTTCACCCACAGCCCCATCCCTAGAGTCTGTCAGAGATGCAAGAAATAAGAGAGAGAGAGAGAGAGCAGGACAAGTGGAAGAGAAGGATGGAGCTGATGCCTTCCATGTGTGGTGTGGGATCTCTTCCCCAGGAGGGAGCATTTAAGTAAAGGCCTGAAGCCTGGGGAAGAATCAGCTGTCTGTCGCTGGAAGAGAAGCGTGTTTCAGGGGAATCAGAGAGAAGGGAAATGCTCTGTGCCTGGAGGGGGTGTGGGGATTTCAAAGAACAGCCCGGGGTGCCATGTGGTCCAGCACCTGAGAGGAGAAGGCGGGTGGGGGGGGAGGGGGATGAGGTTCATTTTCACAAACGTTCCTGTTCACACTAGCTGCCTCCACCTCCACGTGAAAAAGTCTCACTTTTAAAGACTCACCTGAACCTCCCCTCCTCTATGAGACTGTCAGGGCCCCCAGACTCCTGGACGGAGCGACTGGACTCTCCACTGCCCTGTGATGGGGGTTACTTTCTGTATTACCAGCAGAGAATGAGCTTCTCAAAGAGAGATTTTGTTCTTCATCACTAGTGATAAAATTGTCCAGTAAATATAGGATGAATTTACAAATGAATCCAAGAAGGAATGATGCTAACATTTTCTTCCATCTTCACCTTGGCCCATTCGAATCTGGGTATAGTAGGAACCCTGGGCTTCTGTTAAAAAGAATCTAGTAACGGTCAGGTCCATCTTTAACCTTGTAGGTAGGTCCTAGAAATGAGACTCAGGCGAAAGCTTCCTGCCGCCCCCCCTCACTGAGAGTTGGTGAGCAGTCAGCCCTTCTCTCTCTGTTCCACCCAGTGGGTGACAAGGTCTGCAGGCTCCATGGGCCGATCTTCCACCTGGCTTGGCTCTCCTTGGCCATCCCAGATTCACAAGTGCCCACCTAGTACAGGGACCAAGAAGCTGATGTCATTACCTGCTGTGAGTCACAGCCCTGGGACCCTGGCTGATTCGCATTTGCTTCTGGTGACAGGGGCTCCCGCCTGTCCCTGAACAGAGGGGCTGGCCATGCTGCCCTGGTCAGCTTCCCGCACAGACAGCCTCCTGTCGTTTCACCTTGACTCTGCCTGTCCCTTTGCCTTATTGGGACGTCCTGCCTGTCACAGCCACTGCTGTTCCCCACCCTGAATGAGGAAGTAGGTAAGTTCTTATGACCCCAAGAATCCCCGGGTGGTGAGTTATGTGGCCAGCCCTGGCCTTCGCACCCCAGGATGATCAGTGACCTGGCCCGCACTGAATGCAGTTGATTCATTCTGCCTGAGAGGAGGAGGAGAGGGTGGACTTGGGGTGGGTCCTAGAGGTATTTACTGAGTCAGAGATGCTGAGATCAGGCCTGGTTTTCCTGATGGGGAGTCTGAATCATCATTGAAAGATGGCAGCCTTCCCCAGCAGTCTGGGGGCTCAGGAAGCCCGGCCAGCCTTTGGGCCCTCTGCTGCCCCCGAGTGAGCCCACACACCGCTGCTCCAGGGTCCATGGGCTGCTCTCCTCTTGGGGTTTTCTGGTGGTTTTTGTTCATTGCTCCCCTCACATCTCCGTGGACTATTCAGCACAAGTGATGTGTGCCTGTTCCCTGAGACACTGAACACACTGGGAATTCCTCCTTTTCTGTGACCTGGAGTTTTGTAAGCATCCTAAATATCTAACAGAATCAGGTGCAGAATGTCAGAAGAAGAATGAACATAAAGAGAAATTGTCTTTTTTTTTTTTTTCTGGACTCAGTCTTCTAAAAATTCAGCTAATTAATTACTTCCTTTGGCTGCACGGGGCCGTCACTGCCACACACCGCTTTCTGTACTTGGGGCCTTCGTGCTGCAGAGGCTGCTCCTCACTGTGGCGCTTGGGCTTCTCACTATGGCGGCTTCTCCTGTTGTGGAGCACCTGCTTCAGGGTGTGCACGCTTCAGTACTCGGGGTGCACAGGCTTAGTTGCTCTGTGGCATGTGGGACCTTCCCAGACCAGAAGTCAAACCTGTGTCCCCTCCACTGCACCTCCAGGGAAGTCCCTGGACTCAATCTTTTTGAAAGAACTGAATTTAGTTTCAGAAGGGAAGTATAGAAGTGGAAAACGAGGCCAATGGTGGTTGGGGAATCTTTCAAGAACTATTCTAAAGGAAGTCCTAGGATGGCTGGAAAGAGCACCCATGGTAAAACAAACAAACAAAAAAAGAAACCAGACCCAGAATTAGAGCTGCTGGGGGAGAGGATGGGGCAGTGCTGGGCCTCTGGAGACCCTCTTCTCTTTCACATCAGCTGCTGCCCACAGACATCTTTAGGATAATAACCCAGAGGGGAGGGAGGCTTGGCAGAAGATTAGTTGGGGAGAGAACCCAAGTTCTCAGCACATTAGCGACAGCTTCTCGTTCTCCTGTGGCCATTAAATCATCTGAGGTATTTATTTCCAGGGCAAACTTATGGTTGAGGCCTGAACTCTCTTATGAAGACAAGAGAGTAGGTGGGACTTGTACTCAGAGGAAGCACACCCTTCTGGGTAAATGGGAAACCTGGAGATGAGCAGGGTGAAATGAAACAAATGATTATATTTCTTATCTTTTTAGAAGATGGAAAGCATCAACTAATGTCAGAATATGCTTTGAGTGGGCACATAAATGTGTTCAATGAAGAATGTAATTCGTTTATTTTTTCTTCCTTAAAGACAAATACTTTCCTAGACAAAAATTATGAAATGATGATCGTTTCTACCAATAATAGTTAGTAGGGCAGAAATCCATGTAGTATTTCACCATGCCTCTGAAGGTGTCAACTAGATTTCACCCCAAATTAAACTTCCTCTGCATTTGATGAGTGTGTCTGCCCTGTGGGACTGTGACACCCACCAGGGGACTCATGATGTACGTGTTCCTGCTTCTTTCCTGTGCAAGGGGGCTTAAGAGCTTATCTGTGTGACCAGAGTGGCTGACCTTCCACCAAGACATGACTCCTTAGGTTGTTTCACCCACCATTGAAAAGATTCAGAGTCGCTTGGCAACATATCTGAGGCCAAGGATGATGGAACTAGGTTGAGGCTCCAAAGCTGCCTGATTCCCACATGGGAGGCAGTCAAGAAGACAGAAGGCAGTTGCAGCCAGAGGGTCAGTTGAGGGCACAGCAGGAAGGACGGGAAATTCTAAACCACTTCAGTGGGTACTGGAGAACAAAGCCTGATGCATTTGATCAAGAATTATTTATGGAAATGTTAGAGAGTGGTGTTTGTTCTGTGGAGTCAAGATTCCCCAATGATCATTGTGAGGGTTTCCTGGGGTTTGATGTAAATCATAGGAATTGAATATTAATTAAATAACTCTGAACAAGTAGGTCCAATCAGAGTATAACAGCTCATGACTTTCTTTCTTTCTTTCTTTCTTTTTTTTCTGTGTAAAATGGAAATATAACTAC
This sequence comes from Bos taurus, assembly GCF_002263795.3. NCBI lineage: Eukaryota > Metazoa > Chordata > Mammalia > Artiodactyla > Bovidae > Bos > Bos taurus. The sequence goes on along the minus strand of NC_037352.1, from coordinate 42,295,641 downwards.
CTTGTTTATGTGGGGAGTAGCCCATAGTGCTTTGACCCCAGAGAAGAGTGTTCCCCATATCTCTGCATGCCTGTGGTTTGGTAGGAGGGGTCACCTAAGTGAGTGGTTGGGGACTCATGCCTGGAGTATCTAGCAGGGCTTTAGAGGCTTGGCTCTCATGACTTCTTTCGATCTCCTCAGCTTTATCTGATCAGTTTTAACCGTCCTGCATGAGGATGCAGAGGAGGACAGTGGTGGCTGAGTTCTTGACCTTGAAACAATGAGGGGGGCTTGCTCTCATTCCTGGTTTGATCTGTGTCTTGCCAAATTGTCCGGTTTCTCCTTTCAGCCTGGATTTTCTAACATCACCCAGGAAATACTAATGCCAGTAACATCCACCACTCTGTTAGGCGTATGGCAGCTCAGGGACTGATATGGAAAGAGCCTCTTTCTGTCATTCACACCACTTGTTACAGGATCTGTAAAGGTTGTGACTTTAGAGGACAGATGGGAGAGGTTTCTATTAAAAGGAAAAAAAAAAAAAAAAACCCTCAGGCTCACTAGAGAAAAATCCCCTGATTTACCATGTGAATGGCTACCATGGCCTCAGGTGTGTAGTGAGCATAGAGGATAGTGATGAGTGTGAAAGAAGTCTCCAAACTGGGAGAACAGGCATGTCGTCAGGTGAGCCCAGTGTGACAGAAGCTGGGGCAGAGGTGGTGATGGGTAAGAAGGAGTAATGAGGGATTATTTACTTTTCCTAAGTTTAAAAAATATTAAGCTTTTATAGACTATATTTGAACATTTTGGTAGCTACAAAACAGATAAAATTTTCTCACTACCTTCTTCACAATAATTCAATTTCTCTCTGTTCTTAAACTTTGTTCAAGTTTGAAAATTGAATGCAATGTGTGTTGATTCTTATTTCTTAATGGTGACTGCGCATTGAGGAGAAAGGGTAGAGTAGACTGAATAAAGCCCAGGGCGCTGGACAGCAAACTGCAGACTAGGGCGCCCCAAGCCCGCACTCCCCATGGTGAAGTCAGCAAAGCAACCAGGGTCTGCCAGCACAGAGGACCCGAGAAGCAGCAACAACGATCTCTTTTCTGGTCCCACCATTGCCAGCCCTAGCAGGAGTCCAGATTAGCTCCTGGTGTGTGTGTGTGCCTCTATGTTTGTACGTGGGTGTGTGTGCGTGCATGCATGTGTGTGTGTGTACTTCGTATTTCTTCCTGCCACGTAAGTGAGTCTGGATGCTTCAAGTAAGCAATGGCCATGCCATGCAAACAGCACAGTGAAAAGGGTAGTGTCTTTGGGAGTTGAGTGTACACACAGAGTTTGTATCATGGGTCCAGGTGCAAATTTCCAGTTGTTTCTGTGGTTCATACCTGTTTTGTGAGGGGAATGGTCTTTCCTTGGGATATTAGCTCAAAGCTTATGGAGAGAAGGACTACACAGGTGTATGTTAGAGCCAGCAGCTCTGGGCATGGATGATTGGGCAAACCAAGTGAATTGCTACAGACTTCTGATGTGAAGGAAGAGACTGTGGACATAGGGATCCCAGGCCTGCAGAGTCAGAGTTCTGATTGCCTGCAGGGGCTGTGGGTGTTAGTGGAGCAGAGAGGTGCAGGGGCTGAGATGCCAGCTGCCTTCCCAAGACTATAGTAGGAGGGAGCAGAGAAGCACGTAGTGTGGCCCATCTTTGTTTCTGGCACGTCTTTCTGTCCAGACACCAGGCTACAGGGAAGACTTGATTCTTGTTTTTTAAAACCGCTTTAGCTATTCTCTTTACTTTTCCACTTCATTTTTAAAAAAGGTAAATGCTATATATATATATATATATGCACCACTGGAAGTGCTAAAACTTTTTGTTTTCATTTAACAGTTTGCCATAGATATCTTTCCAATATCTATAGATCTAACTCATTTAAATAACAGCAATAAACCAAAAAGCAAATTGATAGTCTTGTGTTATGCGAATGCAGTGGAAGATTTACTTAACTGGTCCCTTGCCATGGTTTCTAAATATTCTGTTATTAAGTAATGCTGATATCAACATTCTTATTATACGTGTCGTTGCACAAATGTTCCCGCACACCCATTTCTTGTCATCTGACTTTGCATGGTAAAGACTAAAAGACCAATTACGTAGTCAAATTTTCAGACTTTAAAGTCTCTGAGCCTTGTTTTTTTTTAATACTTCAGTAACATCTCAACTCTGAAATTACAGAATAAAATGTCTTCTGTGCTTGCTTGCTTTCTGTTTTACTTTCACTGTTCCAGCTCACAGTTCACACAGCCCACCCCCCTGCAGAATCTCCCTTGCTCAGGTTGGCCTGGGCCTTGCAATCTCGCGGGGGAGGGCCTCTCCGCCGCGGCCTCCCGCTTTCCGCCCGCCTTGGGCCGCCTGGGCCGCTCCGCGTCGCGCTGTCCCGAGCGGGGAGCCCCCTCCGAGGCAGAGGCCCCCGGCGAGCTCGGGCGTTCGGGCGGTCGGCGCCGCTGCGGCCTGCCGGCGACGGTGCCTCGTCCCGGGGACGCTCGAACCGGTTGTCGGGCGCCCCCGGCGGCCGCTTTCAGAGCGTTCCTTTCCTTCGGCGACCTTCACAAGGGCTACGATTCAGTCGGCAAACAGGGCGCAGAGCTCCAGAGGCCGGCATCACTGGCGGCGATAACCCCGGTGCTTCGGAGATCTGGGTAAGCCTCCTCCTGCTGAAGATTGGACGTGCAGGTTTTCAAGGTGTGGGCTGGCGTGGCGAGGGTGGAGGTTTGTGGCTGCTCGCTCGGGTCGACCAGCATCTCCCCGCGCCAATTCATCCGTGGAGTTTCGGGGCGGGCGGGGAGAGGGTTTTTCTCGCCAAAGCCCCTTAGACTCGGCGGCCAAGCTCCTGGGTCACCGTTTATGGCCCTCGTTTCCCCTCCACGATACTCCTATGCTAGGCTCCGGGGCTTGGCCAGCCCGCCCGAGTCCGTGCTGCGAGGACTCGTTGCCGGGCGCGCCGGGGCCCCGTCTCCGGGCCTCGACGCGTCCTGCTCCCGCTTGGCTTGAATGGACAGGCTTGCGCGGCGAGGCCGGGCCTTGTCTCTAGGAGCTGGATGGCGTTCAGGACGTTTCCTCTGCCCCCGGGTACCGCATGGGCTATAGCTCGCGACTGAGTGATTGTGCCCCGAGCCGTGTCCTGGGCCACGTTGACCAGTTTTCCCGTCTTGGCTGGGAGTGGCCATGTGTCTCCTTGGGCCGATGGTGCTGGCTTCGGCCGGCCGTACCTGGATCCTAGCCCTTTTCCCCTGGAGTGGGGACGGTCCGAAAGCGCGGAGGAAGTTGGCGCTAGGCTGCGCGCGCGGCACCGCGGTCCCCGTGCTCGCGTCCTCGCGGCCTGGTGTTCAGATACGCACCAGGGCCGGGAAGCGGGGTACCTGCTCCCCGACGGCCACTGTTGTTTCTCCAAGCTCTGCGATCGTCCGCAGGCCGGGCTGTCTTCGCGGGGACCGCCTGTGGTCGCTTCTGTTCCCCTAGCGTCCTCGGCGGTTGTATGGACCCCACACACACGGGTCCCTTCGGCGGGGGTGACAACAGGGAACGTAGCGGGCGAGCAAGGAGGTCGCCCAATGCGCGGCACCAGCCCTGCTTGGGCTCGGCGGTCAGAAGCGCCAAATGTTTGACACAGAAAGCGTCCGGGGCCGTCCGGTGAGGGTCCTGTTGAGACGAGAGCCTGGCGCTGTCTTTAATGCGGGAGAGAAATGCAACCTACGGAGGGAGCGAGTGTGGAGTGGTGGTGTGTGCTTTCTCCGCCCTCCGATCCAGATTTGTCCCGGTGGCGTTCATGCTGTTTGTAGCTGGGCCGCCGACAGGTCGACCAGATGGTCAGACAACTTAAATTCCTTAGAATTTGCTACAGTAGGTTTAGTAGAGAGAAGATAATTGCAACCCACTCCAATACTCTTGCCTGGGAAGCCCCATGGGCGGAGGAGCCTGGTAGGCTGCAGTCCAGGGTCTCTAAGAGTCGGACACGACTGATTTCACTTTCACTTTACACTTTCATGCATTGAGTAGAAAACTGCAACCCACTCCAGTATTCTTGCCTGGAGAATCCCAGGGATGGGGGAGCCTGGTGGACTGCCGTCTATGGGGTCGCACAGAGTCGAACACAACTGAAGCGACTTAGGAGGAGCAGCAGCAGGTTTTAGATGAAAGTACCGAAATCTATAATGAAAATTACTATTATGGTTGTTAGTCAACGTTAATTACTACCGTTGTCTGTAATTATAAAGTTTATCCACAGAACAGCTGCTCATCTGCTTTGAAGATGACCAAAGAAGAGTTTCAGTATGTCTAAATATTTGTTTAAAAATAGAGGGAACTCTACAACCCACGAGGCCATACCCTGCAGCAACCATTCTGGCAATCCACACCCCCAAACTCTGCTGCAATAGGCCTCAAGGTCCGGTCTTGGTCAGTGACTGTTTCCTTCTGTATCCTTTCCAATTACAAACAAATCGGTGGGAACAGGTTCCTCTAAGCAGCCCCATGGGCGCCCCTCTTCCCCTGAGCCTGCTTCCAGCTTCCCTACATTACAAGCTCTGAGCAGGACCTGCCTTCCTGTTTTGCCACCACTCCTATGCGTACCCCTAGTCTCAGCCTAGTGCAAGTGGTGCTGGCTGACCCCTTGCAATGCAAATAGTAGCTGCTAAATTTACTTACTGGTCTGTATTTTAAAATCTTCATAAACATGGTAATGGAAGCATAATATTGTCAGGAACATGTGTGACATTGTTAACGATTTCCTTACTATTTAGACATTACATGTAGGGCTCCTTATAACTTTTCCATTCTAAAAAAGCTATTCAAAGAGAGGAGAGAGGCTCAGGAAGCAAGTGAGAGACATATATATATAAATAATTATGGCTAATTTGCATGGTTGTATGGCAGAAACAACACAAAATGGTAAAACAATTTTCCACCAATTAAAACAAATTTTAAGAAAGAATAATAAACCTATGCGAATGCCTTTTGTATGCAAAGACATATTGCCACATTTTTTCACTTGAGTAGAACTCTAAAATTGGAATGACAAGAGGCTTATTGACATCTTTAAAAAATTGCTTTCTAGAAACATATCCATTTATGTATGTGTGTACTGCGCATTAGCCTTCATTTAATTGCCATACTTTGGAAAAAAATGCGGAAGGAAGTGTTTTATTTTTTGCTTGTGAGACCAATATTTTCTGTTTTTGTGTTTTTGTTCATTATGGAATCTCAGCTGTCTGTCCTCCGGTTGATATTCGATAAAGACTCAAAGGGATCATGAGGCAGTTGTGGAACTTTTTCTCTGAGTATCTCCCTCCTCTTTGATGCCCTGCCGCACAGGGTATAGCTCCGTGGCCTCCCAGATCACCAGTGTTCTCAATTCAGATTTTTGCCAGAATGTTTATGGCTCCTCTGCCTGCAGCTGCAGCGTGAAAACCGCCTGAAGGCAGAGAGCTGCGGAGTCATCAGGTTGATGTGTGTGTTCACCCTCACTCGAGGAACCTAGTCCTGGAACCCTAACACTGTTAGCCTGCTGTTCAGGGTCTGAGAACAGTTGTTTCGTATGTTGTTCAGCTTTCTAATTCCCAATGGAAGGTAAGTCTAGACACTGTTCCTCTTATGGTTGCAGGAAGGGGAACCCTTCCCAGGGCCCTAGAGTGGCCTCACACGTGCTGACAAAGCAAGAGACTTGATTGGGAAGGGCAGGCAGGAGGACAGCAGCAGGGTGAGGAAGCCCAGGGGACTTCTCTGCCACTTGGCCTGCAGTCTCAGGATTTATGGTCATGGGGTTGGTTTCCAGGTTGCCTCTGGCCAAGCATTCTGACTCAAGGTTCATTTCATGGATTTTGTTCAGCTTTCTAATTACCAGTTAATACTGGTGAGGCAGTCCAGACACTCTTTGTATTTATTTGGAAGCAGAAATCACATTTTATTTTAAGAGAAAATTATACTTTTGCATCAATAATTTAAAATCACCTAACCACACATGCTTGAAGGTGTCTTTCATTTTATATTCTTTGTTTTGCTCATGAACATGTTGAAATAAAATGAAATATCAGGAGACACACCTAGATGGCTTTCCCCACCCCCAGAAGAACTTTATGCCAATAAATCCTGGGTAAGGTCTTAGGAGTCTCTGAATTTGAATCCTTCAGGTATTATCAAGTCACTGTGGCAATTTTTGCTCCTGTTTTCATAAGATCTGTGGGTGTAATAAGTCACACTAAATTTTCCCACAGCTTATATTGTGGAGAATTTTTTTTTTCTCCTGAATCCCAGTGTCCATCTTCTTTTTCAGCCACTAGCAGTTCATTCTGCTCTAAAGTGTGCAGTTCACTGTCTCTGGATTGGCTTGAGGTGACCACCTGTGTGACACCTGGCAGCTCACGTCTCATTTCTAATCCATGAATTAGAATTAAAGGGACTTTAAGGCTCTTACATTCATTCTACTGCTACTGCTAACTTGCTTCAGTCGTGTCCGACTCTGTGTGACCCCATAGACGGCAGCCCACCAGGCTTCCCCATCCCTGGGATTCTCCAGGCAAGAACATTGGAGTGGGTTGCCATTTCCTTCTCTAATGCATGAAAGTGAAAAGTGAAAGTGAAGTTGCTCAGTCGTGTCTGACTCTTAGCGACCCCATGGACTGCAGCCCACCAGGATCCTCCATCCATGGGATTTTCCAGGATTTTACAGTACTCTGTACTGGAGTGGGGTGCCATATTACATTCATTACTCAATAAATACTTATCAACTGAGAATTGTAATCACTGGAAGCACATTAATAAATGGAATAGATAGGGACCCTGCCCTCATGTGGCATTCTGGAGTACACAGACTCTTATAAATAAAAATTTTAATCAGGGAAAAATTTTTGATTAGCATTATAAAGAAAAAACTGAGCTTTCCAGGTGACTCAGTGGTAAAGAATCCACCTGCCCAGCAGGAGACATGGGTTCAATCTCTGGGTCAGGAAAATCCCCTAGAGAAGAAAATGGCAACCCACTCCAGGATTCCTGCCTGGGAAATCCCAGGGATCGAGGAGCCTGGCAGGCTGCAGTCCCTGGGGTCACAGGAGTCAGACATGACTTAGTGACTAAACAACAACACTGATGGAAAACATCAGGGTCACGAGGGATGGTAAAGGGGAAACACCAGCATTAGACAGGCTGGTCCAAGAATGCTTATCCGAGAGGTTAATATCTGAGCTGCCATCCAGATGAGCAGAAAACAGCAGCCACTTTAAGCTCTAGGACAATGGCATTCTAGGAGAAGGAAGAGCAGGTACAAGGGCCCTGAGATGGGCACCAACTTGGAGGGTAGAAACACATGTGGGCTGAGTTGACATGAGTGAGCGCACACGTGGTGAAGGGAAGGGGGGCGGGTCGGGGGAAGGAGGGGCGGGGGGGGGGGGGCAGAGTCAGTGCTAGCTCAGTGCTGCCAGTCCCTGATCCGGGGATTTGATCCTGCTCTGAATACTTCTCACATAAATACAGCACATTGATGCCATGTGCCCACACAGATGGATGATGCAGGGCCCTGGCAGTCAGACAGAGTGCATGCAAGTAGCCAAGGCACCAGCAAGATCACAGGATCTGAGATCAGCAGGAACCTTGACAGCACCAGAGAGCCTATTTTAAACTCAGGAGACTGAAGAGCAACTTTTGTAGTCTTGGCCAGTATGAACCAAAATGAATTTATTTCTGCAGTTTGCAGAACTGTTGCTTCAAAAAAAAAAAAAAAAGGTTGGGATTTTCATAAAGTTTATGTAGAAAAGATACATAGAACCCATGCCTAGAAATCCTACTTCCATGGGAGAAAGCCACCAGGAAAACTGCTTGGAAAGGTTAAGGAATGTGACTTTTAATTGTAAAAGAGAAAGACACTAAAATACAAGAAAAGTTCAGAGACAAAAGGGGTTGATCCAAAGCTGGCAGGCTTTGTCCTGGTGAAAAGGTGGCTACCCAGCACACAGCACACTTCCTCACATTGCTGGGTTTATTCCTACCATGCTTTCCCATGACTGTAGCCTGCCAGGCTCCTCTGTGCATGGAATTCTCCAGGCAAGAATACTGGAGTGGGTTGCCATTTTCTTCTCCAGGGGATCTTCCTGACCCAGGGATCAAACCTGTGCCTCTGGCATTGCAGGCAGATTCTTTATCACCTGAACCACCAGGGAAGCCAATGCACTTTACATGGTGCCAATTTAAAATTCAGTTTAAGTAATTTTTTTCAGGTTAATTGTTCCAAATAGCTCCCCCTTGATGTTATCTGCACAATGGCACATGTAGTCTGCAAGAATTCCCTCCTCCCTGAAGACCTCCAGTCACCAGCCTTTTCCACACGTGTCTCCTGTCACATCTGTCTGCCGGTGTCATGGGTTCTCTGCCCGACTCTGCACAGAACTGTTGCTGACAGGAGGGATCTCTTTTTAGGTAGGGAATCATTCTGTCAGCCATCACCTAAATGTCAACGTCCTCCCATTTGAGATTGTATTTCTATGTTCATTAAAAGAGCATTTTAGCAAAATCTCAATTTGAACATGAGTGGGTTTTACCTGCCAAATTTTATCTGTCTTTCATTGTATACTGTGGTCTGATTTTGCCCTTAGTCTCTCATGAAACAACTTGCCAGGACTTATGAATGACTTCTGATCCCTTTTCCATTTACCGCCACCCTTCTGTGGCACATGCTTCTTCTGTGACACGTCCTTATTGCCATGATGCTCCCCTTCCTTTTGGAATGCCTGCTGCTGCCTTCCTGCCTCTCTGCTGCGTCCTTTCCCGTGTGTGTCTCTCCCTGGCACTCACAGTAGGTTCACAGCAGACTCACTCACACGATCTTCCCTTTGGAGTCCCTGCCTCCCATTTTAGCTGTGATATTTGGAGACAAATTCCCAAGTATTTATCTCCAACCAAGACTCCTGCTCCCACGTCTGGGCTCTATAGAATCTTCACCTGAATAATTACCATGGATAAAACCTAATATACCTTTCCTTCTCCACAGTTACACCCCTTACGGACACTCCCTCTCTCCTGGGCACCAGGCTCCCTGGTTCAGATCATCCATGACCCTTTTCTCTACACTCAAGGAGTTATCTGGCCACATTGGCTCCAGCTCTAATGGAGTGAGTTGAGCAATGATGGACCCAGAGGAGAGTGGAGACAACAGGTATGTACCTGGTGAGGTTGTAACTGCACTGAGAATAAAGGGCAGTGTTGATGAAAGGGAAGATTATAGAGGGTTTCTCAAGGTTAGAAAACGTTGGAAAGCAGTTTTAAACACAGGTGGGGGAGTGGTGTGATGGAGAAATTGCAGTTTAAAGAGAAAGGCTCATTGCTGGCTCACAAGGATCTTACTGGTACCATCTTATCAAATGCTCTCTCTGTTACAAATACTCTGGGTTACAAATCCTTTGGAAATATATCCTCCACTTGCTAGCAGCAGAAGAGCACAGGTCACAGTTCTCCATTGCAGCATTGTTCGTAATATAAACAGACTGTTGCATATCAGTGTCCATCCCAATATGGACAGGCAAAGTGTATTAAATAGTACATCATCCACTCACTGCACTGCTGTGCAGGAAATTATGTCCTGATAGAGGACAACTTCCAAGGCATTGTCAAATAAACAAAAGCAACATGTAGCAAGACACCATGCTTAATACACCACTATTTGCGTTTTTAATTAGGGCATGAAGGAGAAATATATTTTCATGTTTGCTTACAAGGAACTCTAGAAGGATCTGTAAGAAACAAAATACTACCTGTGGAAGCCAGATGGCCCTGGACACACAGGCTAAATGACAGGAGGCACAGATTAAGGCAAAGTGTATTTTCAGTATCTTGAATCATGTGCCTGTATTATAACCTCTTTGGAACTTTCAATAAATTGAATTTTTTAAAACCTCCAAAGAATAAAATGCATTTTACTGTTTTTATTTTATGATATTATTTTACTGGTTTTACCAACTGAATGAATTTCTGGTTTATTTTACCACAGCTGTTGTTTGGCTTATCTAAAATGCCTATTCATGGGTTTTTTCTGGTGGTTTTGATGTTTTTATTTTAACTTTGATAAGAAACAAAGAAAAAGATTTTTCTCAACACCCTAGGTAGCTCCTCCTTTTGGATACTTTATATACTTTGTGGGTTTTGGCACTATTTTCATAACTTTTACTTGCAAGAGAGAGGATAAAGCATGCTAGTTTGCTAGGGTTGCCAGAGTAGAATGTCACAGACTGAGGCTTAAATAACAGAATTTCATCCAGGTTATCCCATCTCACAGCGCTCAGCTGCTCAGAGTTCTTCCTTACTGTGCTATTTTCTCATAGCAGCAGTTATGTTTCCTCTTTGTTACTGATTTTAGTTGTCTTTTTTCTTAGTCAATATAGCTAAAGATTTGTTACTTTTGTTGACCTGTTTGAAGTAACTTTTGTTTAAAATTGATTTCTTTGGTTTTCCTCTTCTGTATATCTGAGATCTAATCTTACTATTTTCATTCCTTTTTCTGGCTTTGAGTTTGGTCTGCTCTCCCTTTTCTGCCTAGGTGTAAGGACAGGTCGTTTATTCGAGCTTTCTTTTTAATGTATGCATTCTCAGCTTTACATTTCATTGTTGGTGATGTTTTTGCAGAATCCCATACATGTTGGTATGTTCTGTTTATATTTTGATTTGTCTCCAGGTATTTTCTAAGTTCCTTTTTTTTTTTTTTTTGCCTACTGGTTATTTAAGAGTGTGTTTAATCTTCACATACTTGTGGTTTTTCCCACTTTTCCTTCTACTATTAACTTCGTTTCATTGCATTGTGACAGGAAAAAGTTTCTTTGTACGATTTCATTCTATTTAGAGTAGACTTATTTTCTGGCCTAACGTATGGTCAGTTTTGGAGAATGTTCCCCCTGCACTTGTGGAAAGTATGGAATCTGTCTCTGCCCAGGTCACACGGTGCCCTAGCTGCACGGTTCTTAGGGGTCACCTCTCACTGTCGGGCGCGACTGTTGGGTCCCTCGGCCATTTGCATGCATTAGTCACACGGGGAGATCACTGGGGCAAAAGGGACGCTTTTCTGTCAGCCGGTGACTCTCAGTACCCCATTCTATGGCAGATAGGCTACGAGTGAGCTCTGGTACGTCCCGGGAGCCTCTCTCAGATTCACCCCTTGGCTACATTCTCAGAAACTGGAAAATTTAGCCCTGCAAAAGGCCTGGCCCAAATACAAACTCAGTTCAGTTCAGTCGCTCAGTCGTGTCCAACTCTTTGTGACCCCATGGACTGCAGCACGCCAGGCCTCCCTGTCCATCACCAACTCCCAGAGCTTACACAAATTCAAGTCTATTGAGTTGGTGATGCCATCCAATGATCTCATCCTCTGTCGTCCCCATTTCCTCCTGCCCTCAATTTCTCTCACCATCAGGGGCTTTTCAAATGAGTCAGCTCTTCACATCAGGTGGCCAAAGTATTGGAATTTCAGCTTCAACATCATTCCTTCCAATGAACACCCAGGACTGATCTCCTTTAGAATGGACTGATTGGATCTCCTTGCAGTCCAAGGGACTCTCAAGAGTCTTCTACAACATCACAGTTCAAAAGCATCAATTCTTCGGTGCTCAGCTTTCTTTATAGTCCAACTCGATGTTTGCTCTTGCCATCTCCTGTTTGACCACTTCCAATGCACCTTGATTCATGGACCTAACATTCTAGGTTCCTATGCAATATTGCTCTTTACAGCATCGAACCTTGCTTCTAAGACCATTCCCAGCCACAACGGGGTGTTGTTTTTGCCCTGGCTCCATCTCTTCATTCTTTGCGGAGTTATTTCTCCACTGATCTCCAGTAGCATATTGGGCACCTACCGACCTGGGGATTTCATCTTTCATTGTCCTATCTTTTTGCCTTTTCATACTGTTCATGGGGTTCTCGAGGCAAGAATACTGAAGTGGTTTGCCATTCCCTTCTCCAGTGGACCACATTCTGTCAGACATCTCCACCATGACCCGTCCATCTTGGGTGGCCCCACAGGGCATGGCTTAGTTTCATTGAGTTAGACAAGCTGTGGTCCGTGTGATCAGATTGGCTAGCTGTCTGTGACTGTGGTTTCCGTCTGTCTGCCCCCTGATGCCCTCTCTCAGTGCCTGCCATCTTTCTTGGGTTTCTCTTACCTTGGAAATGGGGTGTCTCTTCACGGCAGCTCCAGCAAAGCAGAGCCGCTGCTCCTTACCTCGGACGTGAGGTAGTGCCTCTCAGCTGCCGCCCCTGATCTTGGACATGCAAATAGCTCCTCCCAGCCACACTCCTGCGCCGTGGGGGGCCCCAAAAAATGGCCTCTGAAAGGCACACTAGCTTTTGCCAAAAGCAGTGAGGGAACTTAATCTCTTTACATTCAGTCCTTCAGGGCCCTCAGTTGGAATCCGGGTCTCAGGGACTCATGCCACATGTCTTCCTGTTGCCTTCCTGTCCCCCTCTGTCTCCCTCCATCAGGTTTCCTAGACGACCCCTACTCAACCTTTCATGCCCACATGATCTCTTGGAGAGGATTCTGAGGTTCCCTTTGGTCCGGGTCTTTCTCCTATATTCAAAAGCCTGAAGGATCAAAAGCTCTCCTAACATTCTGAAGCTCCCCTTCTAACTATGCTTCTCTCTCAGGTCGGAAGAGAACCAAGCTTCCCCCACCCCTGAACATCCTAAAGAATTCCCTTGTAACTACTCCTGTTTCTCAGGGTGGGGAAGGACCAAGCTTCCCCACTCTTGCAAATTCCCTTAACCCTTCAGATCCTTCTGACGGGACAAAGACCTCCCTTCCCACCAGAGGGACAGTCCACGATTTCTACCAGCTGATCTGCCCCTGACATCAGAGTCAATTTGAGCACCATTTGGCCTATAATTCAGGTATAAACCTATGACTACAGAAAGGAAAGGTGACTTTCTGGCACAGGATGGCCATGATGTTCTTTAGACTCCGGAGAAAACTGGTTAAACTGAAAGTTTTTTTTCTTGGAAACTGCAAAACCAGTTCTTTTTGCATATGCAATTAAAAACAAGTTTGTTAAAAAGACTGCCTAGGGAAAAGCTTGAAGTTAACCCTTTTCGTGTCCCTGAAATACACAGCCCACTTTGCCTGAGACCTCAGCCTTGGGCAAATTAGAACTTCAAAAAAATGGGGGCGGGGGGGGGGGCATCAAAGAGACATTTTAAATGTCAAGTGGAAAACTATGAGATTTCTGTCTGTCTGTCTCAATTTATGTGTGTCTCAGTGTGTGTCTTGTGTTTGTTTGTTTGTTTTAATAATATTGCCAAAATGGTAAATGAGTTCTAATTTAATTGGCCTAAAGAAAAGTTGAAGAATAAAAATTCTTAAAGGAAGTGTTGGGGGGAGTCGGTGGTTGGTTTCACTTAACGGCTCTCTAGTTGTTCCACCACCACTTGTTGAAAAGACTGTCCTTTCAGGATGCTGGTTGAAAGTCAGCTGGCCATACATTTGAGGGTCACATTTCCCTGGTGGCTCAGATGGTAAAGCATCTGCCTACAATGCAGGAGACCTGGGTTCAATCCCTGGGTCGAGAAGATCTCCTGGAGAAGGAAATGGCAACCCACTCCAGTATTCTTGCCTGGAAAATCCCATGGACAGAGGAGCCTGTTAGACTACAGTCCATGGGGTCGAAAAGAGTTGGACATGACTGAGCGACTTACTTCACTTCACTTCTAAGAAAAATAAGTACTTACAAATCAGACAATTCTAAATAGAAGAGAAATTAACCTAAATGAATATCAGATTCACGTGAACTGGGAAATATTCAATATGAAATATCTAGTATTGATTTTTTTTTGCTAATCTAATATAGAAATGTCTAAGAGTCATTAACATTAAGCATAATATTTTCATTGTGCCTAGGTTTATTATAAGTTAAATATTGTTATATTGTTATATCTGTTACAAGTTTGCCAACAAGGAAAGTACTTCTAGAAGAAAAAAACTCATAAAAAATGTAAGTGAGATATTAACTTTTAGATAAACTATTAAGAATAATTATATTTTAGGAATGCCTGTCTAAAGTAGTCTTTCCAGATTGGGGTAACTTGAATTTCTAGGGGGATGCTAAACTAAGTGACAGAAGCTTATTGAATAGCTAGGTCATTTCCAAATAAGAATCTGAAATATTGATTACTGAACACTAACTTCCTCTTAGAGAGAAACTAGAGATTTTGGACTATTAATGAATAATGTTTGATGCCATCTTGAGATGTTCTCTAGAATTTTCTTTAGAAATTATCACTGGTAATTATGCTCACCAATCTATAGAATGCTAATATAAAGGTCAGTTCTTGGTTGCTTAAGGAAAGTAGGATGTGTGTTTTCAGTAAAAAAAAGATATGATACATGAAATTACATTTTACAGAGGGAGAAGGAAGTGGGTCTGACTTACAGGTGGCTGTTTCAGATGGGAGAACCAAGCAATGGGTACAGAACGTGATGAGGTTTTATGGGAAGTGGACCCCAAGGGAAGAGTTTTGTGCATAAATACAAGTTTTCTTGAGATGTTCAACTGCCTTTGATACTGGATTTTAAGTTTCTTCATCTCTGAAGTGATCTATGTTTACCTTTGAAATCTTTTGTTACCTTTGGCTAAGTGAGTAACTATTGTTTCATAGTGACTTATATGATCCTATCTGACTGAGTGTTATAAACCCGTTTGATATTTATTGAAAACATTTCCTAAATCATTTGACTTCTGGCTAACTTTGGGGTGCTTCAGAGGGCCCCTGAGACATCCCAAAGAGAGATGTTAAACTACCTGAGTTCATTTGCCATGTTAAATTACATGGGAAGTATTGTTGGAGGAGTGGTGAATCTTGTCAGGTTATAGTGTATGATTGATGTTACTAATATAGACATCCTAGAAATATGTGAAATTCATGAGAATATGATATGTCCTGGTAAAATGTTGTCAGTTATAATTCTAGTTATCATATTAAAGTGTTACATATCACAGCAATGACCAGGCTACTTTGTCAATTGCAATTTAATCAGATTTTAAACCAGCCTTCTATGGTCTCATTCTGATGCCTTTGCAAGAATACTGCTACTTGAAGATTTATGGAAAAGACTTCTAAGATTCACAGATAAACACATTTTGTTTGTTTGTTATCTGGTAAGCTAGTACCAGATTGGGATTTAGTCTACTTTCTATCACGATGGTGTGATCACTCATCTAGAGCCAGACATCCTGGAATGTGAAGTCAAGTGGGCCTTAGAAATCATCACTACGAACAAAGTTAGTGGAGGTGATGGAATTCCAGTTGAGCCATTTCAATCCTGAAAGATGATGCTGTGAAAGTGCTGCACTCAATATGCCAGCAAATTTGGAAAACTCAGCAGTGGCCACAGGACTGGAAAAGGTCCGTTTTCATTCCAATCCCAAAGAAAGGCAATGCCAAAGAATGCTCAAACTACCACACAATTGCACTCATCTCACACGCTAGTAAAGTAATGCTCAAAATTCTCCAAGCCAGGCTTCAGCAATATGTGAACTGTGAACTTCCTAATGTTCAAGCTGGTTTTAGAAAAGGCAGAGGAACCAGAGATCAAATTGCCAACATCCGCTGGATCATGGAAAAAGCAAGAGAGTTCCAGAAAAACATCTATTTCTGCTTTATTGACTATGCCAAAGCCTTTGACTGTGTGGATCACAATAAACTGTGGAAAATTCTGAAAGAGATGGGAATACCAGACCACCTGACCTGCCTTTTGAGATATCTGTATGCAGGTCAGGAAGCAACAGTTAGAACTGGACATGGAACAACAGACTGGTTCCAAATAGGAAAAGGAGTATGTCAAGGCTGTATATTGTCACCCTGCTTATTTAACTTATATGCAGAGTACATCATGAGAAAACGCTGGACTGGAAGAAGCACAAGCTGGAATCAAGATTGCTGGGAGAAATATCAATAACCTCAGACATGCAGATGACACCACCCTTATGGCAGAAAGTGAAGAGGAACTCAAAAGCCTCTTGATGAAAGAGAAAATGGAGAGTGAAAAAGTTGGCTTAAAGCTCAACATTCAGAAAAGGAAGATCATGGCATCTGGTCCCATCACTTCATGGGAAATAGATGGGGAACCAGTGGAAACAGTGTCAGACTTTATTTCAGCGGGCTCCAAAATCACTGCAGATGGTAACTGCAGCCATGAAATTAAAAGACACTTACCCCTTGGAAGGAAAGTTATGACCAACCTAGATAGCATATTGAAAAGCAGAGACATTACTTTGCCAACAAAGTTTCATCTAGTCAAGGCTATGGTTTTTCCAGTGGTCATGTATGGATGTGAGAGTTGGACTGTGAAGAAGGCTGAGCGCAGAAGAATTGATGCCTTTGAACTGTGGTGTTGGAGAAGACTCTTGAGAGTCCCTTGGACTGCAAGGAGATCCAACCAGTCCATTCTGAAGGAGATCAGTCCTGGGTGTTCTTTGGAAGGAATGATGCTAAAGCTGAAACTCCAGTACTTTGGCCACCTCATGTGAAGAGTTGACTCATTGGAAAAGACTCTGATGCTGGGAGGGTTTGGGGGCAGGAGGAGAAGGGGATGACAGAGGATGAGATGGCTGGATGGCATCACTGAGTCGATGGACGTGAGTCTGAGTGAACTCCGGGAGTTGGTGATGAACAGGGAGGCCTGGCGTGCTTCGATTCATGGGGTCGCAAAGAGTCGGACACGACTGAGCGACTGATCTGACTGAACTGACTATGTTAAGAGAACAAAGTTTTCTTAGAATGAAGCTTTCAAAAACAGATTATGAATTTCTTTGCCTTTAAGTCATGTATATTTGTTTTTAAAATATTTTGTTACTTTGGTAAAGTAAATAAGCGTTATTTAAGATTATGGAACATGTAAAAGCTCATTCTGCCTCCACAAAAAAATAACCCCTCACTGTTAGACTTTTGCTATTCTGATGTCCTTAAAACATGGCAACAGTCTACTCCTAAAATGGGGCATTAAAAATGCATGAACAGTAGCTGTAAATCAAGGAGTCAGGGCTATGGGAAA
Organism: Bos taurus; assembly: GCF_002263795.3. Lineage (NCBI taxonomy): Eukaryota > Metazoa > Chordata > Mammalia > Artiodactyla > Bovidae > Bos > Bos taurus. The sequence goes on along the minus strand of NC_037352.1, from coordinate 42,278,596 downwards.
TCCAAGGCAGCCACGTGGCTTTTCCCAGCTCCCTGACAAACCTCATTTTTATTTGATGGGTTAAAGCCTTCCCTGGCTTCAGGGCTAATGCCCTCACAATGATATATATATATTTCACTTAATATTAAGTTCTAGTTTTGTTAGTTAAGGATTGTGTTAACCAAGACTCACTTCTGAGATCATTCCTTGTTGTTACGTTATATTGCTAAAAGGTTTAATTAATTAAGTTATTTAAAAGGGTGCTCTAAGTTTGTTTCTAGAGCTATCTCAGTAACCAATCTTTGGATAAAGGTCAGATCCTCCATGATGTACAACCAGGAGATTAACATCTGGCTATAATCACTTAACTGTGTCAGATGACCTGGGGTATACTGGGCTCTACCTAATGAAAGTTCTTGACTTAAATTCTTGCTTGTGACCTTACTAATACCTGCTAGCTATATTATTTTCCATGTTGCTTGTTTCAGAAGATTTTTTCTTACATTACTAAATGTGTGGCTGACGTGATAAAATGCTGATATGCAGTTCCTTATGCTTTTGAACTGTGGTGTTGGAGAAGACTCTTGAGAGTCCCTTGGACTGCAAGAAGATCCAATCAGTCCATTCTAAACGAGATCAGTCCTGGGTATTCTTTGGAAGGAATGATGCTAAAGCTGAAACTCCAGTACTTTGGCCACCTCATGCAAAGAGTTGACTCATTGGAAAAGACTCTGATGCTGGGAGGGTTTGGGGGCAGGAGGAGAAGGGGACGACAGAGGATGAGGTGGCTGGATGGCATCACTGACTCAATGGATGTGAGTCTGAGTGAACTCCGGGAGTTGGTGATGGACAGGGAGGCCTGGTGTGCTGCAATTCATGGGGTCACAAAGAGTCGGACACGACTGAGCAACTGAACTGAACTGATGAGATCAATGAATGTAATAATGTGACTCTAGATATGGAAAGAAGCAACAAGAGGGAATATTCTCCTGGGCCAAGAGGCTAGTAAGACAAGTATGGTCCTGAGACTTTTGCTACTTGCAAGCTCTGGTCTAGTAACAGCACACAATGGCCTGTCAATGGAATCTTCATTAGACCTGGGACACCAGGGCCCTGAAATGCCCCCAAAGCATGGTCAAACATGTGGTTATGAAGGGACCCTGCTGACTGGAAGTTGGCACTTGCCAACTGTCTCTACAAAGATTACATCGTGACCACTGCAAGCTGCTGACCTTGAAAGGAGTTCAGGGTGGAGATCAGAAATAAGGCACTCTGTGCTCTGGGAAAAACCCAGAAGAACTGACCTTCAGAGAGTCCAATATTTTCAGGTAAAGGTTTTTAGGAGCCCAACTTTTCACCTCTTCTTGCACCTAGAGAAACACTAATGTCACGACCCAATGTCTAGTCCTGGTTCTCCTGGCTAGCTCCTCAGGAGCTTTTCTGCTTCTCTCAATCTTTGGGCCATGTCTCTTTAACTTTCTTGTTAAGTTTGTTTCTTCTAGAATACAACAAACCTCCAAGTGATAGTTTGACAAGAATATTCCCTGGCCAACACCCAGACAACGCTGAAACAAGCTGCCTTATAGTTCCATGGACTCTCATCTCCCTCCGTAAATGCATCCTGGCAGAGAGCAGGCAAAGGGAACCTAGAGCCCCACGACGCCCCTGCAGCCTGAAGAAGCCAAAGCGGTCATCGCCTCTTTTCCCCTGAGACCGGGTTTCCAAATGCCTGAGAAGGGAAATAGGTAGATCGTTAGACGGGAGCAGCATATCAAAAGGGGCCAAAGAATTGGCCCTAAAAATAAAGAGAGGGAGGAAGGTGGAGACCCAAGGATGGAAGAGCAGAGAAAACCAAGGAGGAAGGGAATACAGGAACGGAGAACCAGACCCTGGTCGTCCTTCCCTCCCCCATGGTGTAACTACTAACGGATTTCAGGTCCTTCTGAGCAGTACAACCTGTCTCCCCTCCTAGCCCATAGGGAGAAGGTCTTTGCCTTACTCTCCGCCCCACCCCCCTTCTCATCCAATCAGCAATGACCCGCAAGACCCGTATCCTGCTCCCTGTACCCTGGGTATAAAATTGGACTAAGGGCCCCTGTTCAAAGACGGTTCTCTCTTGAGCTGGCCCGCTGTTCTAATAGCGTCTCCCACGCTAATAAACTTTATTTCCCTCTCACTCTGTCTCATGTCAGGAAATTCTTTTCCAACCAGCGCCCAGACCACGACAGTTTTCCTTACTGTTGTTACAAAATACTGATTATATTTTCCTGTCTAAAATAGGAATGTCTGATTTACTTACAGGGATGACTATAACTGACACAGGAAACCCCATGAGGCTATCAGGGGATTTCTCAGAAGAAAACTACAGGCCAGGAGAGAGTAAAATGACATATTCAGAGGGCAGAGCAATAAAAATTGCCAACCAGGAAAACTCTTTTCACCAAACTTATCCTTCAAATATGAAGGGAAAATAAAGGTTTTCCTAAAGAAACGCTGAGGGAGTTCATCACCACCAGACCTGCCTTGCAAAGAAAGCTGAAGAAGTTCAAGCAGAATAAAAAAGACGAAAGTAACACATGAACACACACAAAAGTATATAACACACTAGGTCAGGTAAAAATGTATAGTCAGATTTAGTTAATTCCAGTTACTTAGAAGAATGGTATATTAACGACTTCAAGTACAAAGGCTCAAGGAAAGGATGACTAAAAGTAACTACAGCTAATACACCTTATCACCAAACACACAGCATCAGAGAGAGCCGGAACCTCAGAGCATTGCAGAGGAAGAGTTACATGGCAGAGCCACTTCAGTGGCTAAAAAAGCCAGGTTGCAATCAGCACAAGACAAACTGTTTTAGGTATAAGATTTTAATGTAAGCTCCATGGTAACCACAGTAAAAATCTAGAGTAGATGCAAGAAATATAGAACGGGGAAACAATACCCCAATGAAAAGCCACCAGTTTACAAAAGTAGGCAGAAACAAAGGGAAAGGGAATCAATGGAGACAAAAAAACAACCAGAAAGCAATCACTCAGATGGCAGGTGTCAGCTCTTACAATCAATACCCAGTCTACATGCAAATAGAGTGGGTTCACCAATAAGAAGACACAGATGTTTAAAAAAAAAAAAAAAAAGACCCAACTATATGCTGTCTACAAGAAACTCACTTCAGCTTTAAGGATACACAAAGGCTCAAAGTGAGGGGATAGATAAACATATTTGAAAGGAATGAAAACAGAAAGAAAGGGGGCATAGTAATTCTTATATCAGACAAAATAGACTTTAAGAAAAAACGATAACAAACATCAAAGGAGGCCATTGTATGACAAAGGGTTAATACATCAAAAAGTATACATACACACATACATATGCAAAGATATAAAATGACATTGGATCACCTAAGTATTTTAAGCAAATAATAACAGATCTATAGGAAAAAAAAAATAGACAACATTACAACCAGAAAAGACTCATGAATAGACATTTTAGAGAAGCCAACCCATGTGTGACCAGATGACAGAGACTCAGCGGGCTCATTAGGCACTTGGAATCATTCTTTCTGTCTGAGTAGCTCTATTTTTGATGCCATGCCCCACACATATCACCTACTGTGCCTCCCTGGCTCATCTGTGTTCTCAGATCAGGGCTTTGCTGGGCTGCATCTGGGTTCCCCTCCCTGTACCTGCAGCATGGGAATTGCCTAAAGGCAGACAGCCGGGAGCCTTTAGATGGATCTGTGAATCCATCTTCACTCTAGGAACTTAGTCCTGCATGGCTTGCTGTCCAGGACCTGAAAACAGTTGTTCCGAGTATTTTGTTCAGCTTTCTAATTACCAGTGCCAGGTGAGGACGTTCAGATACTGTTCCTCTTAAAGCTGGAAGTAGAAGTCACATTTTATTTTTACAGACACTCTTTGAATCAGTAATTCTAAATCAGGTAACCATATATGTTTGAAAGTACCTTTTGCTTCATTTTCTGTGTTTTGCTCTTGCAAATGTAAAAACAAAACCAAATATCAAGAGACACACTAAAACAGGTTTTGTTTTCTGTTTTTCCTGGTTGAACTTTATGCCAACAAATCCTAGGTAAGGACTTAGGAAGCTGCAACTCCAGGGTGGCAAGAATAAAGCAGCAGCATGCACTTCCTGCAGCATGGCAAAAAAAGGCTCTCTGGTACCATTAAGATCCCTGTTGATTGCAGATCCTGTGATCTTGCTGGTGCCTTGACTTACTGTATATTGTCACCCTGCTTATTTAACTTATATGCAGAGTACATCATGAGAAATGCTGGGCTGGAGGAACCAGAGATCAAATTGCCAACATCCGCTGGATCATCAAAAAAGCAAGAGAGTTCCAGAAAAACATCTATTTCTCCTTTATTGACTATGCCAAAGACTTTGACTCTGTGGATCACAACAAACTGTGGAAAATTCTGAAAGAGGTGGGAATACCAGGCCACCTGACCTGCCTCTTGAGAAACCTGTAGGAAGCAACAGTTAAAACTGGACATGGAACAACAATACATGGTTCCAAATAGGAAAAGGAGTACATCAAGGCTGGTGGTTTGGATGTTTTTATTTTAACTTTGGTAAGAAACAAAGAAAAACTACTCCCGCCTTTGACTCACAGCTGCCAGGTAGACGAGACCCCGGCCAGCACCCTGTGAAGCACTCACACAGCTCACACTGCCTCCCTACCAGGCCAGGGCCTGTGGTGCAGGCTGGGCGGTCGCCTCTGGTTGTGTTCCCAGCCCCTGGTGAGGCTTCTGGTGCCCAGGAGGGGCTCAGGGCACATCAGCAGAGAGGACAGGGGCAGGCTGAAGGCCATGCGGGTCGGTGTCCAAGGAAAGTCAACAGTGGCTGTGACAGGGCCACCTCTGCAGACCTTTGTCCCCACCCAGCGACCACGGCCAGTGTTTACTGAGTTGAGGAAGGGGAATAAACTGCAGCTAAAGCAGACAGTCTTGGCCACTGGGCACCACGTCCGCTCCCACTACAACCATCTCTGTCTCAAGCACTTGGCCTGGGCCCGGCACTGCCCGATGGTCAGCACTGCCCGACGGTCAGCAGAACATACCAACGCCCTAGGTAGTTCGTCCTTTTCTTTTTCCTCCTTTCGGATACTTTATATGCTTTGTGGGTTTGGCACTATTTTCGTAACTTTTATTTGCAAGAAAGAGGATAAAGCTATGCTAGTTTGCTAGGGTTGCCAGAATAAAATACCACAGACTGAGGCTTAAATAACAGAATTTCATCAGGTTATCCCATCTCACAGCACTCAGCTGCTCAGAGGTCTCCCTTACTGTGCTGTTTTCTCATATCAGCAGTTATGTTTCCTCTTTTTTGCTGATTTTAGTTGTCTTTTTTCTTAGTCAGTATAGCTAAAGATTTGTTACTTTTGTTGACCTGTTTGAAGTAACTTTTGTTTAAAGTTGAATCTTGTCAGGTTATAGTGTATGGTTAATGTTACTAATATAGATATCCTAGAAATTATGTGACAACATTTTACCAGGACATATCAGATTTTCATGAATTTCACATTTCCTGGTTGAACTTTATGCCAACAAATCCTAGGTGTGGGCTTAGGAAGCTGCAGTAATGTGTGGGATTCTGGAAGAGCGTCACCAACAGTGAAATGCTGAGCTGAGAACACAAACATTAGAAAGACAGCTCAATAAGCAGCCTATCTTTACCCTAGGCAGAAAGGGGGCGCAGACCGAACTCAAAGCTAGAAGGAGGAGTGAAAATAGTAAAGATTAGATCTCAGGAAAACATACAGAAGAGGAAAACCAAAGAAGTCATTTGACGTCGAGCTAACTTTGGGGTGCTTCAGAGGGCCCCTGAGACATCCCAAAGAGAGATATTAAACTACCTGAGTTCACTGGACGTGTTAAATTACATGGGAAGTGTTGTCAGAAAGAGTGATGAATCTTCTCAAGTTATATTGTATGGTTGACGATACTAATATAGATATCCTAGAAATTATGTGACATTCATGAAAGCCTGATATGTTCTGGTAAAATGCTGTCAGTTATAATCCTAGTTATCATATTCAAGTGTTTCAGGTTATAGCAGTGACCAGATTACTTTGTCAATTTCAATTCAATCAGGTTTTAAATATGCCTTCTATGGTTTCACACTGATGCCTTTGCAAAAATACTGCTCCTTCAAGATATATGGAAAAGACTTTTCTAAGCTTACCCATAAACAATTTTTTTGTTTGTTTGTTATCTGGTAAGCTGGTCAGACTGGAATTTAGTCTACTCTCTCGGTTAAGAGAACACAGTTTGCTTAGAATGAAGCTTTCGATCACAGATTATGAATTTCTTTACCTTTCAGTGATTTATATTTGTTTTTATATATATATTTTTTTTTACTTCAGTAAAGTAAATAAGCATTATTTAAGATTATGGTACATGTAGGTTGGACCAAGCTTTCCCCACTCCTGCAAATTCCCTTAACCCCTCAGATTCTTCTGATGGGACCAAGGTCTCAGATTGTCCAGAGGGACAATCCAAGCTTTTTATCAGCTGATCTGCCCCTGATATCAGAGTCAATTTGAGCATTATTTGGTCTATAATTTAGGCATGAAACTATGACTACATAAAGGAAAGATGACTTTTTGATGCAGGATGGCCATGATATTCCTTGGATTTCAGAGAAAATTGGTTAAAATGAAACATTTTTTTTTCTTGGAAACTGCAAAGCTGATTCTTTTAGCATTTGCAATTGAAAACCTCTAGGTTGTAAGGTCAGTTTTCATTCCAGTCCCAAAAAAGGGCAATGACAAAGAATGTTCAAACTGCCTCACACTTGCACTCATCTCACACGCTAGTAAAGTAATGCTCAAAATTCTCCAAGCCAGGCTTCAGCAATACATGAACCGTGAACTTCCAGATGTTCAAGCTGGATTTAGAAAAGGCAGAGGAACCAGAGATCAAATTGCCAACATCTACTGGATCAAGGAAAAAGCAGGAGAGTTGCAGAGAAACATCTATTTCTGCTTTATTGACTATGCCAAAGCCTTTGACTGTGTGGATCACAATAAACTGTGGAAAATTTTGAAAGAGGTGGGAATACCAGACCACCTGACCTGCCTCTTGAGAAATCTGTATGCAGGTCAGGAAGCAACAGTTAGAACTGGACATGGAACAACAGACTGGTTCCAAATAGGAAAAGAAGTACGTCGAGGCTGTATATTGTCACCCTGCTTATTTAACTTATATGCAGAGTACGTCATGAGAAACACTGGGTTGAATGAAGCACGAGCTGGAATCAAGATTGCCGGGAGAAATATCAATAACCTCAGATATACAGATGACACCACCCTTATGGCAGAAAGGGAAGAACTAAAGAGCCTCTTGATAAAAGTGAAAAAGGAGAGTGTAAGAGCTACCTTAAAGCTCAGCATTCAGAAAACTAAGATCATGGCATCTGGCCTCATCAGTTCATGGCAAATAGATGGGAAAACAGTGGAAACAGCGGCAGACTTTATTTTGGGGGCTCAGAAATCACGGCAGATGGTGACTGCAGCCATGAAGTTAAAAGAGGCTTGCTCCTGCTGCTGCTAAGTCACTTCCGTCGTGTCTGACTCTGTGCGACCCCATAGACGGCAGCCCACCAGGCTTCCCTGTCCCTGGGATTCTCCAGACAAGAACACTGGAGTGGGTTTCCACGTCCTTCTCCAATGCATGAAAGGGAAAAGTGAAAGTGAAGTCACTCAGTTGTGTTCGACTCTTAGCGACCCCATGGACTGCAACTTACCAGGCTCCTCCGTCCATGGGATTTTCCAGGCAAGAGTACTGGAGTGGGTTGGCATTGCCTTCTCCGAAAAGACACTTACGACTTGGAAAGAAAGTGATGACCAAACTAGAGAGCATGCTAAAAAGCAGAGATGTTACTTTGCCAACAAAGATCTGTCTAGTCAAGGCTATGGTTTATCCATGTGTCATGTATGGATGTGAAAGTTGGACTATAAAGAAAGTTGACTGCTGAAGATTTGATGCTTTTGAACTGTGGAGACCCAACCACTCCATCCTAAAGGAAATCAGGCCTGAATATACATTGGAAGGACAAATATGAACCTGAAACTCCAATACTTTGGCCACTTGATGCAACGAGCTTACTCATTTGGAGGTCACTTTGATTTGCCTGTGAGTGTGGGAGCCCAACCCAGGTGCAGGGCCTCAGGGGCAACTGCTACTGAATAATGACGTTGAAGCAAGTGCATTCCAGTCCTGTGTGACTCGCAGCACACAAGAGACTGGGAGAGCTATCTATCTTGGAGGAAGGGAAGGCAGGCCAGAAAATGTGTTTTCAGGGCTCTCCTCACACCTGGGGTTTGGCTCCTCAGAGGTCAGACCACCAAGCCTGCTCCAAGGGCCTCAATTCCCAAGTCAGGGCCGTGTGTCACCCTACACTTTCCGAGCCTTGCAAACACATTTCTACTGCCCATGGGGAAGGAGGCTTAAGGAGTGTATCAACACCACAGCGGGGTGCCATGCTGGGGTCACCCAGCTGAGGGCACCTGGCACCTCCCATGGGCCCCTGCGAAGAGTGGCAGGCAGAGCCCTGGCTTGAAAAAAACCGAAGCGGAGAGCACAGCTAGCTCTGGTAGAAGGAAGCAAACAGCCACGGGAGGCCTTTGCAGGCAGTTGCTGGGCCTCCCCGCGTTAGGGCTCCCCGGGCAAAAAATCACTAAAAATTGGTAACGCCAATAATGCTACACCAATAATTTAGGAAGTATCCCTGATTATGTGTTGAAAACAATTCCTGTAAAACCATTTGTTGCTGTTCACTCACTCAGTCGCGTCTGCCTCTTTGTGACTCCATGTGCTGCAGCATGCCAGCCTTCCCTGTCCTTCACTGTCCCCCGGAGATGGCTCAAACTCAAGTCCATTGAGTAAATGACTATAAAGGACTCTACTTTTTAACAGATGTGTATTCTAACTCTAACTACAAGTGTGCTTTTTCACATTTAGAAAGTAGTATTTGAAAATGAATAAATTACATATGAATCCAAAATTTGCGTAATTCACAAATAGAATATTTAATTTCCTCCACTTTTCTATCCATGGAATATCCTGTTTAGCTTTGTATTATATTTAGCATAATGAACATTTGTTAAAATAAATGTCTATTAAAACAAATAAAATGTTACATATTAAAGTTTTACTCCACTGAGAAGTACATATGGGAGCAGGGTATTTTAAAATGTCTTCATTGTATTATTTAATATGACTAAAAATAATCTAAACTTAAAATATTACATATATTTAAGCACTAACGCATATATACGGAATTTAGAAAGATGGTAACGATAACCCTGTATACAAGACAGCAAAAGAGACATTGATGTATAGAACAGTCTTATGGACTCTGTGGGAGAGGGAGAGGGTGGGAAGATTTGGGAGAATGGCATTGAAACATGTAAAATATCATGTATGAAATGAGATGCCAGTCCAGGTTCAATGCACGATACTGGATGCTTGGGGCTGGTGCACTGGGACGACCCAGAGGGATGGTATGGGGAGGGAGGAAGAAGGAGGGTTCAGGATGGGGAACACATGTATACCTGTGGTGGATTCATTTTGATATTTGGCAAAACTAATACAATTATGTAAAGTTTAAAAATAAAATAAAATTAATTTAAAAAATATTACATATATTTATAAACATTATTTTTATTAAACCTCAATTTTTGGCTTCAGAAAATTAAAAATAGTCAGGAGAGTTTGAGAGGGGATATATTTATTTGTTCTGATATTCTGCTTCAGAACTTCTGGGGAACTTCCCTGGTGGCTCAGATAGTGAAGCGTCTGCCTGCAATGCGGGAGACCTGGGTTCAATCCCTGGGTCAGGAAGATCCCTGGCGAAGGAAATGGCACCCCACTCCAGTACTCTTGCCTGGAAAATTCCATGGATGGACGAGCCTGGTAGGCTACAGTCCATGGGGTCGCAAAGGGTCGCACACGACTGAGCGACTTATTCTGCTTCAATGAGCAATACTTTCTCAAGTTAACACACACACGTTTTCGCATCTGATGACAATTCCTTACTCCTGATAACTTATCTGTCTTTAACTTGTCTCTTTTCAGCAGTTCAGAGACTAGAACAAATGACTGAAGAGAATATTACCAGGTGATGGAACTCGTTCTTTTGGGTTTTTCAGTCCAGAGAGAGAGTGAAATCCTTCTCTTTCTTCTCATTCTAGTGGTATATTCTCTAACTCTGGTGGGAAACGTTGGCATCGCTTCCTTAATCCGGTTGGATCCTCACCTTCACACACCCATGTACTTTTTTTCTCAGAATCTGGCCTTTGTAGACTTCTGTTACTCCTCATCAATAGCCCCAAAGTTCCTGACCAAGCACAGGTCCATATCTCTCTATGCATGTGCGCACAGCTGGGCTTTTTCCTGAACTTCTTGATTTTGGAGACGTTCCTTCTTGCAGTCATGGCTTATGACCGCTATGTGGCCATCTGCGATCCTCTTCTCTACATCGTGATCATGTCCCAAAAGGTGTGCATGCAACTGGTAGCAGGCCCTTACTGATACAGCTTTTCTGTTGCTTTCCTCCACACAGCTGTTACTTTTCAATTGATCTACTATGGCCCCAATGCTATTAATCACTTCTATTGTGATGATGTCCCTTTGCTGGCTCTTGCCTGCTCAGACACCAGCCTCAAAGAGATCTTGATTTTTATCTTTGTTGGATTCAACATAATCAGCTCTTTGACCATGGTCCTTATTTCTTCCCTATACATTGTGGCCGCCATCCTGAGAATCCAATCTGCAGAAGGGAGGCACAAAGCATCCTCATCCTGTGGTTCTCATCTGACTGCTGTCACTATATTCCAAGGGACTCTGATCTTCATGTATCTGCAGCCCAAATCAAACCATTCCTTTGACACAGACAAATGGCCTCTGTCTTCTACACAATAGTCATTCCTTTGTTGAATCCCATGACCTACAGCCTGCGGAACCAAGAGGTAAAAATGCCTTGAGGAAAGTCTTTGAAAAATGTTATTTCCTGTCTCTAGTAAACATTAAAATGTATCTTGTAACACTGTCTTGGAACTATGCCACACACAGATGTGTTGTTTTTATTATCTTTGATAGGTTAATTTTATTTCTACCATTTTTATATGAGCAAAATGACTTTGCACATGTGTTCTATTTTTCATATAATTTATAAGTAAAAGGTTTAAAAAATTCTAATGCACATTTTTAACAAATTGCTACTATTTGCATCTGTGACACTTGATAGTTTTGATCTGGATAGTTTCTGTTTAACTGATAATAAGACTTAGCCACTGCTTTCAAAAATGCTTCTATTTTATACATTGTGGAGACAGAACAAGGGAGGTGGTAAAGTAAATTTCTTGTCCATCCCCATGTCATTCCAGGCAGTAGCTGTTCCTCAGCTGCACCCTGTCTGCTAAAAATCATTCCTCTCTGCTTCTGATTCCCACTAGACTCTCTGTCGGTCACTATCTGTAATTCCATGGTTCTCATGTTGTTTGAAAAGATGTCATTTTTTGACATGCAGATCTGGAAATCAGGGTCAGCTTTTGGAAAGTCATACTCTCTTTTTCTGTATCAAAACAAAAATTCAGACATACCCCTATATTCCCTCAGCAAAGCTTAAGATCTTTTTATATTTTAGGGATTTGAAGGAATTACAATGGTTTGACAGGAAGCGGTAGTTTAAAACCAAGTTATAAACGCGGTTGCTGTCAGATGTCAGGAATATTGTTCTATGTTGGGGTGGTTATACAGTGATGCAATTTAAGACCACTTAAACCATCAACTGGAAGTCTTTTTTTTTTTTTTAATTCAGATTCAAATGTTTGCTGTCTACCATGTGGGTGATATTGTGAGCTATTCTCATAGGGCAAAATAAAAAACATTCCTGAATATGCTGAATAGTCTGCTATTTTGGAAAATACTGGCAAAAACTTGATTGTATAAGTTATTTAGAAACAGTTTAGCTTATTTTATCCAAGTTATCTTAGTAAACATTTCATTGTTAAATTAGATTTCACATTTATGTGAAGACATCAATATTGCCATTTTAACTTATTTATATTAAACTTTATTTTAATATTTGCCAACAAAGGTTCATCCAGTCAAGGCTATGGTTTTTCCTGTGGTCATGTATGGATGTGAGAGTTGGACTGTGAAGAAAGCTGAGCACAGAAGAATTGATGCTTTTGAACTGTGGTGTTGGAGAAGACTCTTGAGAGTCCCTTGGACTGCAAGGAGATCCAACCAGTCTATTCTGAAGGAGATCAGCCCTGGGATTTCTTTGGAAGGAATGATGCTAAAGCTGAAACTCCAGGACTTTGGCCACCTCATGCGAAGAGTTGACTCATTGGAAAAGACTGTGATGCTGGGAGGGATTGGGGGCAGGAGGAGAAGGGGACGAGAGAGGATGAGATGGCTGGATGGCATCACTGACTCGATGGACGTGAGTCTGAGTGAACTCCGAGAGTTGGTGATGGACAGGGAGGCCTGGTGTGCTGCACTTCATGGGGTCGCAAAGAGTCGGACACGACTGAGCGACTGATTTGATCTGATCTGATGCCTCACCTAACCTCAACACCATTATTAAAGCAGCAACAAGGTGTTCTAAGTGGATGTAAACTGTAAAAATTCTGAGGAGAAGCAATGAATTGCAATCCTGATTTTCATGTTCTTAAATCAACTTCTTTTGGGGTCAGGGAGCACAGTTGCAGAGCAATTAATCTTGGAAATCATGACTGTCAATTGCCAAAGATAAAACTCAAGAGAGGAGAACATCTTTGTTGTTGCTATTTTTTAAATAATTCCAAAAGTATAATTTAAATAGTTAAAAGCACAGCAGCAAGCTTATATAGTAAACTGCAGAGTAAAGGCTGAACCTGAGATTGGCTATGTGAGAAGGGTTAGTGAATCTTTTGAAAGGAACCCGGTGCCCCTTCTGGGTAGCACACTGGATTCAGGGGAGGTTGCTGCAAAACCACAGGTTTACCAAAGAAACTTCAGATACATTTGAAGAGCTCCTAGAGCAGAAAGGATGATAGCCTGGGACACTAAGAAAAACTAAAGTGAAACCCAAGTTCTAACTTTTAAAAATTACTGTAAAGAAATATATTAGTTTCATCAGTCTGCGTTAACAAAGGACCACACACTCATTGACTTAGAACAACAAAAATTTATTTTCTCACAGTTCTGGAGCCTACAAGTCTGAAGTCAAGGTATTGGTGGAACCAGGCTCTCTATGAAGCTCTAGGGGAGCTTCCTTCCATGTTTTTTCCAGCTGCTCATGGTCCCAGGCATTCCTTGTCTTGTAAGCATCTTTCCACTCTCTGCTGTCTTCTCATGGTCATCTTCCCTCTACATCTGTGTCCAAATTTCTTCATTCTTGTAAGGAGATCACTCACACTGGATTAACAGTCCACCTTACTTCAGTATGACTTCATATTAACAATTGCATCTTCAACAACCCTATATCCAAATAATGACCCTATAACCCAATGATCCTATAACCAAACTCTGAAGTTCTTCAGGTTAGGAACTTAACACATCTTCTGGGGGAACAATTTCACTCATAATAAGTGCATGTAAGTGTGTGCATGCTCAGTTGTGTTTGACTGTGTGTGACCCTATGGACTGTAACCTGCCAGGCTCCTCTGTCCATGGGGTTTTCCAGGCAAGAATACTGGAGTGGGTTGCCATTTCCTTCTCCAGGGTATGTTCCCCCAGGGATTGAAATCATGTCTCTTGCCTTGCAGGTGATTCTTTGCTGCTGACCCATTGGGGAAGCCCCACTAATAAGTAAGGACAGTTAAAGATGTGCTGGCTCAAACGTATGGTGAAAACACACCTTATCTACACCTGCAAGCACAATGCAGACAAAAAATAGCTGAGGTTTCCTAAGCTTAAGAAAGAGACTTGTAAGTACCTAAAAAGGCTAGCAAAAAGGCCTAGATGATGGGTCAAAAGGGATCCAAAACCAGTTAATGTGACAACTGGACTCTTAAAGGTCATAACAAGCCCAAGGACTCATCAAGTAGTTCGGACAAAGGGATATATAACCTAATATCTAATATAGATCAGAAGCTTGAGTTTTTCTCCTTCTGGTTAAGACAGAAGACTGTCAGGAAGCATTTAACAGGAGGTTTCCTGTGTGCTGTTTTGGATCTGTCAGGAATTCTCTGCTCCTTATTAATTCCTGAATATTCAGGAATTAAAAGGAGAGGCAAGCCTCTCCTGGGACTGAGGAATCCAGGCATTTCCTTCAGTAGCATTTCTATATGGTGATAAGTACCCTCTTCCTTCTTGTGAACCATACGGTAAAAGTGATTGTTTACAAATCTCTCTAATATGGATTGCCTATGTTTTGTAAGTCAGGAATTTTAATCTTTATCTTTGCTGAGAATAACTACTTTGTAAGATGGTATATATGCCCACACCATGTTGATTAAAACACCTTTGCTCCATCAGAGCTCTGGTCCCTGTGTCTTTGTCCCTTTCTCTCTCTCTCTCTCCCCCCCCCCCTCTTTCAGGCTGATACCCTGGAGCGCAGAGGCTCTCCGAGTTCACGTTCCTGCCTGAGCTTCTAAGACCCTCTCAAGAAGGTGCTCTGTGCCTTCACCCCATTGAGAGGGCGCCTGAAGCCTTTGTGAACAGAGCAAGCCCCATGCAGGGGCTTTATTGGCTTTCTGTGTAAACCAAGGAATATCAGCCCCTTTCTCTCCTTTACTTTCTTATCATCGACTCTGGACCACCAAGTTCCAGTTCATTAAAGGACCTCAACAGAAGACAAGATGCCCTTCTCTCAATACCAGAATAGTCTCTGAAGAGACTTGATCATTCTCAGGTGAAAATTGTCCTAGTGAGTGGTAAGATGCAGAGGTGAAGTGCCAAAGATATGTTTATGGAAAGTATTATAAGAGCAAATATAGCACTATAGCTAAGTGAACTCCCAAGAGGCAGTGACTTAATAAATTATTGCTTTCTCAGGCAGCAGTATGAGTTAAGGGGTTTGGGAAAGGCAATTAGACCCTCAATATGTGGTTTCCATCTTTGTCTAAAAAGTGATCATTTCACTGGCAACATTTTCAAGTGGGAAGGAAGAGAAAAAAGTCCGTATCTAGTGGCTTTAACATAGAGAAGGTGATCTTTAGGTTTCAGGCACCACTTTCTACTGATGGCTCATTGCCAAGACTTGAAACATTATGTATCCCACTGACAAGGAGCAATGGGAACGGTGGTGAACAGCTGGATGACAAATGTTTTACTAATAAAATAAAACATAAAATAGTGGACACTGAGGAATATGTCTGCCATAAGGATCACAGAAAATGTGATCTTAAAGGGTCAAGTTATAATGATCTCTGTCAGTACGATTGTTTCTTGAGCAGCCTATCGTTTCATACTTGACATCAACTTGTTAGAAGCAAACTTGGGTGAAACTTGAAAACTTTAAAAAACATTAAAACTTGAAAACATTAAAAAAAAAAAAAAAACAACTTTGTTAATGTAGTTTCCAATACTAATCAAATGGTACTCTTTCTTCCTGCTCAGAACCTAAAGTTATGAAAAAGAACTCTCCTCCCACCATCTGCTTTTTCTCTGAACCAATCTGAGGGAATGTGGCTTGTGGCAATTAGTACGTTAGCCTGAGTAACAATACTTTGTGTGCTTAAATGAATCCATCTTTCCAGTGATACTACCACAAGTAAATGTTACTTCTCAGAGTCTTTCTACACATGTTCAATTGTACACCCCTTTTAATTGGATTAGCCCTTAAACAAGAATAAACTCATTCATGAGAAATTACTTCTGCTTCTGATTTGCTTTTATGCTGGTATTATTAACAAGAGTCAACAAGGACAAAAAATGTATTCCACTTATATTAAGAATGAAGGTAGATTAAGTGGACACCAATCAACATAAATTGAATGGTAAACGTGTAATCAGATTGGCCACCTCATGCGAAGAGTTGACTCATTGGAAAAGACTGATGCTGGGAGGGATTGGGGGCAGGAGAAGGGAACGACAGAGGATGAGATGGTTGGATGGCATCACGGATTAAATGGACATGAGTTTGAGTAAGCTCCGGGAGTTGGTGATGTACAGGGAGGCCTGGTGTGCTGTGGTTCATGGGGTCGCACACAGTCGGACGCGACTGACCTCAACTGAACCACGTGACCGCCAACGACGCTCCAGCATCGGGGGCGCGAGCAGCCGGGGGTCAAACAGACGCGCCTGGAACTTCAGGAAACCGTTGGTGGGTGGAGAGGGGGCTCCGTACGGCAGCTCCTTTCTGATCTGCCGTGCTGAGAACGTGGGCTTTCCTTCCTGGAAATGAGCCTTAATCCCTCGAAGGTTGCGCCTGAGCCAGAGCCGGAGCGGGAGGCAGGACAAGGGCCTGGGTCCGAGGCCCAGGGGCCGGGGCCGGAGGCAGAGAGCGGGCCGCCCGCAGGGCCTGGCCCTGAGCCGGAGCCGCCCTCTGCGGAGGGTCAGGACTGGGAGCCCGAGCGCGGCCGGAAGCCGGGGCTGAGCGCAGAGCCCTCTCCGGGGCCGGAGGCTCCGCCGCCCCCGCCGGCCTCGCGGTCTGAGAACCTTCGGGCCCCGCGGCCCCGCTGCCACACCAACTGCCTGGAGGCGCCGCTGTCGCGGGCCTTCCAGCGGCTGGGCAGGAAGGTGGGCGCTCATCCCTGGATCTTCCTGCTGCTGCCGTTGGCGCTAACGGCCGTCCTGGGCACCGGCCTGATGTACCTGCCCCGGGATGGAGAAGAAGACCTGGAGGAGCAGTACACCCCCATCGGGAGCCCTGCCAAGGCCGAGCGGCGCTTCGTGCAGACACATTTCACCGCCAACGACTCTCTCATCTTCTCCATCTCCAGGAAGAGCACCGAGGTCCCTTATGCCTCCGTCCTCGTGGTCTCCAACACCGAGACCCTGCTGGAGCCGGACATCCTAGAGGAAATTAGCAAGGTGGACGACGCGGTGCAGGCTCTGACTGTGACCCAGGACAACGGAACCCAGATCCCCTACAGCGAGGTGTGCACTAAGAACCAGGGCTCCTGTGTACCCCCCAACCCACTCTTGTTCGCCTGGAAAAGGAACAAGGGCCTCAACCTGAGAACCATCACCTTCCCCATCTACAGCCTAGCCGGTCAGATCGTCTCCCTGGCCAACATCCTGGGAGGAACTGTCCTGGGCGAGAGTATGGGGCCGAGCCAGTTACTCCTCCAGGCCAAAGCCATGCGGCTGCAGTACTACCTGGAGACAGGTGAAGGAGAGGAAAATGAACGTAGCAAGGCGTGGATGATCCATTTCCTGATGAAGGTTGGCAGCCTTGAAGAGAGTCTGGCCTTGAAGAAGATCCAGGTACCTAGTGGCTGGGGTTTATGGGAGGCCAGGAGAAGGCGGGAGGGATAAGAGCCCTCGTTCCAAGGACCATGGCAGCAGCGCTCCCGGATTATCAGATAGAGCCCTTGACTGGAAGCTAGGTGTGCTCTGCTTTATTTGATCCATAATCCAACTTGCTTAAAATAGCACACTGAAGAAAGCCACAGCAGATTCTAAAAAAGAGTGGATATGAGTATAACTGGCTCACTTCGCTGTACACGTGAGACTAACACAACACTGTAACTCAACTATACTCCAATAATTCTGTTCAATAAAGGAAAAAGAGGACTTTTAAAAAAAGGAGAAGAATGCCACAAATCTTAAATCCCTGGTAACATTCTGGTCAAAAACACAAATGGTACATTCTCAGGGTAGGTCTGTTCAGTACAGACGTTGATCTTCAGGTTTAGTTTGGTTTATCTGGTCAAATTACTCTGTAATTCTTGCTTTCAGTTTAAGCCTTTGCTGTTTCTGGGAGCCCCCTAAACTCTGGAGTTCACTGGAATAAAAAAGCAAAACTTTAAACAAAAGTTCCATGATGTTTTTGAGAAAGATGAGCATTTTAAAAGTAAATTGTAGCATAGTGCCAGGCACATATTAGCTGTTCAGTGATTTGGGGGCTGGCAAACCTAATACTCTGAATAAAACTGGTGAAAATGAGAAGATATCTTCTGGGAAACGCCTTTTAATGCCCAAGCCTCTCTGAAATGATGTTTGTACAATTAAAATAGTAAAAGATAAGGACTGAATAGAAGTTTAGAAAAAGTTATCATGTCTATAGTTCTTAACACTTTCACATTTTTATATGAGATTCAGATTTTGTGTATTCAGGAATTTTAAACTTTAGATTTTTTTAAAGAAACTTTGAAAAGCATGCAGAGATTTGTGGGAAGAAGCAAATCTTTATTACCTTCTTTATTTTAAAATCATAATCCATGTATTTTGATTTTTCACTGAATTTTAATGTTTAAATTAATAAGCTGTAGTTTTCAGTATCATAGGTAACTCACATGCAATATCAGAATTGAAAGTCATTTACCTGAATATATTTTTGTGGCAGGTTGTCTACTTTTCATCACTTTCTAGACAACTGGAATTTGAGGCAACTTCTATGACCGTGGTCCCCTTGTTTCACTTGGCCTACCTTCTAATCATATTATTTGCAATTGTATCATGCTACAGGTAAAGCTATTGTATTAGTTTTTTAAACTCTAAAAAATTTTATTGTAATAATGTGTATAATGTGTATGTAACATTTATAACATAAAATGTGTCACTTCAAAAGCCATTTTTAAGTGTACAGATCAGTGGCATTAATTACATTATCAGTGTTGTGCAACCATCACAACTATCCCTTTACGAATATTTTCCATCACCCCAAACAAACACCGTAACCATTAAGTAATAACTCCCCACTGTCTCCCCCAAGTCTTGGCTAATTTTTAATCTAGTTTCTGTTTCCATGAATTTGCCTATTCTAGAGACTTCATATAACTGGAATCATACAGTATTTGTCCTTTTGTGACTGACTTATTTCACTTACCATGTTTCCCACATTTATCCATGTTGTAGCATGAGTTCCTTTACATGGCTGAATAATATTCCATTTTATGTATATACCACATTCGTTTAGCTACCTGTCTGTTGATGGGCACTTGAAATATTTTTACCTTTGGACTATAGTGAATAATGGTGCAGTGAACCATGCTGTCCAGATCTGTGTTTAAGCTCCTGTTTTCAGTTCTTTTCAGTATATACCTAGGAGTGGAATCAGTGGGTTGTGTGATAATTCCCTGGTTAGCTTTTTGAAGAGCCACCACACCATTTTTCACAGAGGCTACACCGCTTTATATCCCACCAGCAATGCATAAGTTTTCCAATTTCTCTACCTTCTAAGCATGACTATCTTTTTAATGTGGTTGTCGGTTATCTGTGTATCTTCTTTGGAGCTCCCCAGGTGGCGCGGTGGTAAAGCACCTGCCTGCCAGTGCAGGAAATGCAAGACACTTGGTTTGGATCCCTGTGTTGGGAGATGCCCTGGAGAAGGAAACGGTAACCCACTCTGGTATTCTTGCCTGGACAATTTCATGAACAGAAGAGCTTGGTGGCTAGGGGTCACAAGAAGTCAGACAACTGAGCTACTGCACACACACGCATATCCTCTACGGAGAAATATCTATTCAAGTCCTTTGCCCTTTTTTTGGCTGTGCCCCAAGGCTTGAAGAATCTTCTTTCCCTGACTGGAGGTTGAACTTGGGCCGAGGCCCTTGGCAGCGAAAGTTTGGAGTTCTGACCACGGGACTGCCAGGGAATTCCCACCTTTGTTCATTTTTAGTGAAACTGTTTGTCCTTTTGTTGTTGAATTCTGTTGTTGTTGAGAATATGTTTTGGCTATTAAATCCTTATCAAGTTATATAATTTGCAAACATTTTCTCTCGCTCTGTAGACTCTCTCTTCACTCGCTGATGATGTGCTTTATGCACACAGGCTTTAATGCTCGCTCTGTAGACTCTCTCTTCACTCGCTGATGATGTCCTTTATGCACACAGGCTTTAATGCTCGCTCTGTAGACTCTCTCTTCACTGGCTGATGATGTCCTTTATGCACACAGGCTTCAATGCTCGCTCTGTAGACTCTCTCCTCACTCGCTGATGATGTCCTTTATGCACACAGGCTTCAATGCTCGCTCTGTAGACTCTCTCTTCACTGGCTGATGATGTCCTTTATGCACACAGGCTCTGGTGCAGACGAAACTCAGCTTGTTATTCCCATTGTCTCTGCCTGTGCCTTTGGTGTTGCCTCTACGCTTCCAGTGACAAGCCAGGTCGGCTGCAATTGCTCTATGTTTCCTTCAAGAGTTTTATGGTTTTAGCTGCGATATTCAGGTGGTTACAATTTGTAATCATAGTTGTACATGAAGTAGGGGCCCAACGTCATTCTTGTTCCCGTGGAAATGCAGTCATCCAAGTGCCATTTGTTGAAAAGACCGCTCTCTCCCAGTTGATTGGATTTGGCATCCTTGTCATAAATCAATGGGCTGTAGATACATGGATTTATTTCTAGGTGCTCAGTTCTACTCCATTGGTCTATATGTCTGTCCATGTACTGGTACCAATTTGATTTAAATACTGTAGCTATAAGTTTTAAAATCTGGAAATCTCAGTTGTCCGTTTATTTTCTCTTTTTAAGGTTATTCTGGAATATCCGGGGCTCCTTGTAATTCCATATGAATTTGAGTACTGACCTATACATTTCTGAATAAAAGCTGTTTGAATTTTGATAGAGATTGTGTTTAATGTGTAGATCGCCTTAGGCGAGATTGTCGTTTTGACAATATTGTCTTCCCCCACCATGGACTGTGAAAGTCTTTCCATTAATTTAGGTCTTTTTTAGTTTCTTTTACCAGTCTTTCACTTCTTTGGTTAAATGTATTCCTAAGTATTTCATTATTTTAAACGGTAAATGGAGTCACTTTCTTTGTTTCTCTTTGGGATTGTCCATTGCACATGGACAGAAACAACTAATCCTGCGTGTTGATCTTGTATCTTGCAGCTTTACTGGATTTGTTTCCTAACTTTAGTAGCTTCCTTTGGATTCATTGGAGTTTTCATGTGTAGGATCATATAATCTGTGAAAAGAGAGTTACAATTCTTCCTTTCTATGTTGAATTCCTTTAATTTGTCTAATTGATCTGATCAGCACTTCTAGTACATCTTTGAATATCACTGATGGAAGTGGGCATCCTTATCTTGTTCCTGATCTTAGAGGGAAAGCTTTCTTTTTTTCACAGTTGAGTATAATGTTAGCTGTGCAGTTTTCATAATTGCCTTTATAATTTTGAGGAACTTTCCTTCCGTTCCTTGTTTTTGAGAGTTTTTATCATGAAAAGACATTGGGTTTTGTCAAGTGCCTTTTCTGTACCTTTTGAGAGATTCGTGTGGTTTTTTATCCTCTGTTCTGTTAGTGTGCTGTGTTACATTGATGCTCTCGTGTTGAACCGCTCTTCCATTCCTGGGGTAAATCCCATGTGGTCATGATGTATACTTCTTTTAATATGCTTACTGAATTGTGTTTGCTAGAATTTTATTGAAGATTTTTGTATCTATATTAATAAGAGGTATTATTTGTAGCTTCCTTGTGGTATCTTAGTCTGACATTGATGTCAGTGTAATAATGGCCTCATCAAAAGAGTTAGGAAGTGTTCCTTTCCTTTCAGTTTTTTTTGGAAGGGTTTGAAAAGGATTGGTGTTAATTCTTCTTTACATATTTGATAAAATTCACTGTTGAAGCCATCAAGCCTGGACTTTATTTTGGAGGTGAGGGGGGGTTTTTGACTATGGATCAGTCCTTTTACATGTTCTGTTGAGAGTTTCATCGTGAGTCAATTTAGGTCTTTGTGTATTTCTAGGAATTTGTGTATTTTATCTAGGTTATCCAGTTTTTTGGCATAGGTTGCTTATAGTAATGTCTTAAATCCTTTCTATTTCTGTAAATTCAGTAGTGATGTTCCCATTTTTATGTCTCATTTAGTTATTTGTATTTTTCCCCTTTATCACTCTAAATAAATATCTTTCAATTTTGTTGGGTTTTTGTGTTTTGTGTTTTTTGTTTTTTTTTTTTTTTGATAACCAACTTCTGGCTTTGTTGGTTTTCTCTATTGTTTTTCTATTCTCAATTATATTTATCACCGTTCTTATTTTATTCCTTCTGTTAGCTTTGTGTTAGGTCTTCTCTTCTTTTTCTGGTTCCACAAGGTGTCTAAATCCACAAAGTGGTTCGAGATCTTTGCTCTTTTTTTAATGCAGTATAAATTTGCCTCTGGGCACTGGTGTCACTACATCTCATGAGTTTTATGGTATTTTGTATGTTTTCATTTTCCTTATAGGTTATCTGCATAGATGTTTTATCCATTATTGAAAGGGAGGCGTTGAACTTTCCAACTGTTACTGTAGAGCTATGTATTTATAATACTGTTAATATTTGCTTCATATATATTGGGTCCCTGTTATGAGGTCCATTTATGTTTATAGTTGTTACATCTTCTTGATTACTTGTCCCTTTTATAAATATATAACGGTTTTGAAACAGTCTATTTCGTCTGTTATCAGTATAGGCACTCCTAGTCTCTTGGTTCCTATTCATTGGAGAATCTATTTCAGTATCTTATCAATCTGTTTATGTCTTTGGATCTAAAGTGAATTCTTATAAATAACATATAGTTGAATCATGCTGTTTTATACATTCTGACAATATCTGCTTTTTGATTGGAAAGTTTAATCTGTTTAGATTTAAAATAATTGCTGACAAGGAAGGACTTACTTCTATTGTTTGGGTATTTAATATTCTGTATATGTTAGAGCTACTGCTGCTGCTAAGTCACTTCAGTCGCGTCCAACTCTGTGTGATCCCAGAGACAGCAGCCCACCAGGCTCCGCCGTCCCCAGGATTCTCCAGGCAAGAACACTGGAGTGGGTTGCCATTTCCTTCTCCAATGCATGAAAGTGAAAAGTGAAAGTGAAGTTGCTCAGTCGTGCCTGACTCTTAGCAACGCCATGGACTGCAGCCCACCAGGCTCCTCCATCCATGGGATTTTCCAGGCAAGAGTATTGGAGTGGAGTGTCATTGCCTTCTCCAATATTAGAGCTATTATCCTTCATTTCATCCATTTATACCTTTTTTTTTTTTTTTTGGCCAAACCCAGGCCCTAGCAATGAAAGTGCTGAGGAGTCCTAACCATTGGACCACCAGGGAACTCCTGCTCCATGCCTTCTTTAGGGTTAGGGCCTTCTTTAATGTGTAGTTAGTGAGCTGTTTTGATTGGTCATTTTGCTGCCAGTGATTCCCAAGTCAGCCTGAGCACTGGAATCACATGAAATTTTTAGACACACGGATTCTGCAACTTCCCTACAAACTGTAGATGAGAGTCTGCAGAGCTGTGTTCCAGGACTGCAGGAATCTAAAGTTCTGAGACTCTCCTAAGTCATCCTGATAAACTGCTTAACCGGAGTCCTTCTTGGGGACTAGAAAAGCTGCGAGTGTGTTCACCGGTGTTCTGCATTCACATCATTCCTTCTATTGCCTATCAAACACTAAAATAAGGATCACTTAGAGAGCCAGCACAGCGACTAGTCGAAGTCAAAGGACTCTAGCCAATACTATACTTCACTCCCTCCATCCTCTGAAAAATTTATACCAACAGTCCAGAAACCTGAAAGAGGGAATGGGGTTAAGCATGTCCTACGCAGCTTTTATCCTGTTCATCTTTCTGGTTTCAAGGTTCATGTGTGTTACTTTCACCTTAAACTCTTGTAAACCAGTATTGTTGCTTTAAGAAAGTGTTGTGTGCACGTGTTAGTCACTTAATCGAGTCCGACTCTTTGTGACCCCAGGGTCTGTGCCCACCAGGCCTTTCTGTTCCTGGGATTCTCCAGGCAAGAATACTGGAGTGGATTGCCATTTCCTTCTCCAGGAGATCTTCCTGACCCAGGGATTGCATTGCAGGCAGATTCTTTACCATCTGAGCTCTAGGGAAGCCCACAAGCAAGTATTGGTTGTGATCAAATTTTGTTTTGGAATCAAGCAAAACCCTTTTGTTTTGGTGTGTGTGTGTGTTGATTTGGGGCCCTGAGTTTAACAGATAGCACCAGCAGTTTGAGAAAAAGTGAAATTCAGGCACATAGAGTTGTTTTAATAAGAAAGTTTGGTTATTTTAGTGTGGCCTTGCATCAATAAGGTCTTTAGTTATAGTCTTGCTTTTGGGAGTCAGCAGCTCCATTTCCATAGTTGACTTTCCTAGTCTTCAAACCAGACTGTTTCTCTCTCCTCCTGAAGTTTCAAGAGGCAGCCGTCAGTCATTTGTTTTGACGCAGTTGGCAATGAAGTAAAACAGAAACCTAGAGATTGTCATCAATACTTTAAAATGTAAAGTTGTGGTTGTTGGGGAGTTAAAGTATTAAATCCAATCTTTTTAAAATGCTGTATATATATTCCCATTTTTGTTGGTTCAACCAAGAAATAGACATAACTTCTGTTATTCAAAATGGAGTATATATTACTTTTTTTTTTTTTTTTTTGCAATTAGTAGCCACTTTTCTCGAAGAAGACAATGGCAACCCACTCCAGTACTCTAACCTGGAGAATCCCATGGATGGAGGAGCCTCATGGGCTGCCGTCTATGGGGTCGCACAGAGTCGGACACGACTGACGCGACTCAGCAGCAGCAGCAGCCACTTTTCCTGGGCTTCCCTGGTCGCTCATTAGTAAAGAATCTGCCTGCAGTGCAGGAGACACAGGAGATGCGGGTTTGACCCCTGGGCGGGGAAGATCCCCTTGAGGGAAGGCATGGCAACCTACTCCACTATTCCTGCCTGGAGACTCCCGTGGACAGAGGAGCCTAGTGGGCTACAGTCCATAGGGTCACAAGCAGTCAGACACAACTGAATTGACTGAGCGCACACATACACACACACAGAGCCTCTTTTCTAGAAACATACTTCTTTAGCAGAGGACAACCATGAAAAACTTTTAGGAGGAGGCTTTCATTCTTTTTGTTAACCACAATATATATTAAACCAGCTTTGACATACAGGAGGTATTTGGGATTGTGTTTATGGCTGATGGGAGTCATAAGTGGGTGAGAAGTTACCTCGACGTGGGCACTTTCATACTGCTTGCTTCTATTCACACTCCTTTGGAGATCAGAGTGGAATTAGCTTTTTGCAATGTTTTAGTATCTTTTTGTGGTTCTGAAAGGCCAGCCGGTGGATTCATGCTTGGCTCACTGCATAAGAATCAACGAGTATAGTTTGGTAAAAGTACAGATTCCCAATTTTCTGTTCCCACCCCATCCCCCGCCCCGCACCGCCCTTTTTTTTGTTCAGTTGGTCTGGGCTAGTGCCTGGAAATTAAAGTTTTCTGGCAGACAGATATGGGGATTATTGCCCAAGAGGCTCTGAAGAGGTGTCCGAGTCAAGAATGTTAGGAATGGCTGGAATTTCAGTATGGAAGCTACCACCACAAGTTCCATGACTTTTCCCTCCAAATTTACAGGTGTGACTGTGTGCGGAACAAAATGTGGGTCGCGGTCTTCGGAGTCATCTCCACCGCCCTGGCCGTGGTGAGTGGCTTCGGCCTGATGCTCTATGTCGGGGTGCCCTTTGTGCTCATAGTCGCGAATTCACCGTTTCTTATCCTCGGTGAGTAAAACGAAGCACAAGGCTGCATGCTGCGCATGGGGGTGTGGGGTGGGCAGAGGACGGGCACTGTGTTAGATCAGGCAGAACAGTTATATGGAGGTGGCTACAGACCCAAAATGAGGGATCAGGAGAAAAAGGAAATCAAATGGAATCATGCCTTTAGAGTTGGAAAAATCTGGTACCCCAAATGGAAAAACACAGACCAGGGACATGAACAGGTATTTCACACACACACACACACACACAGAATCCAAAATACTAATCCTTGAAAATGTAAGAAAGAAATATTTGACCTTTCGATTAATCAAGAGATGCAAGTTAAACCAAAACTGAGATCCTTTGTCTTCTTATAAGATTAACGAATATTATAGAAGATAGAAGGTTTGGGGAAGATTGTATGCAAGTGAACACTCTTATATTCTGCTGAGGGAGATTTGTAAATTGGTGCACTTCTAAGATATAACTTTGCAATGAATCAAAAGACTTAAAAATTTTAAATGGATTACCTTTGACCTGCCAACTCCACTTCTGGGAATTTGTCCTAGTTATTGGACAGGTTTTCACAAAATAAAATAAGCATGTTCATTATAGTGTGATTTAGAATAGGAAAAAACAAAAACAAGCTAATCCTATATCAACATGGGATTGGTCTGCTCAGATCACATTAAAGTTTTGGAATCCTATTCAGTCTTTCAAAAGAGGTAGATATAAAGTGTTAAATGAAAAATGCTGGTTATGAAACAAAATGTTTAAAACAGAGAGATATACAGAGAGATGTTTAAAGCAGAGAGATATATAAATATGCATATGCTGCTGCTGCTAAGTCGCTTCAGTCGTGTCGAACTCTGTGCGACCCCATAGACGGCAGCCCACCAGGCTCCCCCTTCCCTGGGATTCTCCAGGCAAGAACACTGGAGTGGGTTGCCATTTCCTTCTCCAATGCATGAAAGTGAAAAGTTAAAGTGAAATTGCTCAGTCGTGTCCAACTCCTAGCAACCCCATGGACTGCAGCCCACCAGGCTCCTCCGTCCATGGGATTTTCCAGGCAAGAGTTCTGGAGTGGGGTGCATTGCCTTCATATATATTTGTATATATACACACACATATATTTGTACATATATACATATATATACACATATATACATATATATATGTATTTTTTTTTGCAAAGTCACTTCAGTCGTATTCAACTCTGTGTGACCCCAGAGACGGCAGCCCACCAGGCTCCCCAGTCCCTGGGATTCTCCAGGCAAGAACACTGGAGTGGGTTGCCATTTCCTTCTCCAATGCATGAAAGTGAAAAGTGAAAGTGAAGTCGCTCAGTCGTATCTGACTCTTGGTGACTCCATGGACTGCAGTCCACCAGGCCCCTCCATCCATGGGATTTTCCAGGCAAGAGTACTGGAGTGGGGTGCCATTGCCTTCTCCGATATATATGTATGTATATATATACAAATATGCATATATATTTGTATAGAGCAAATTCTGGATAGATAATACTTAAAAGATTAGCAAGGATTA
Organism: Bos taurus; assembly: GCF_002263795.3. Taxonomy (NCBI): domain Eukaryota; kingdom Metazoa; phylum Chordata; class Mammalia; order Artiodactyla; family Bovidae; genus Bos; species Bos taurus. The sequence continues at coordinate 42,251,493 of NC_037352.1, read as the reverse complement.
TCCTTGACAGGTAGAATTACAGTTGTTTAAAGGTTTTCTTTGTATTTGCCTGTACTTTCAGGATTTATTTTACAATAAGCATAAGAAGGCAAAAATGTTTCTGTTCTGGATGGTAAGCAACTTGGAAGAATTAATAATTAGTTTCCCAGGGGAAATAGGAGAGGACCTGTGCACTGGATGTGTGCCTTCCTAGCACACTCAAGCTTACACATTCAGTGTTCCCACAGCCATAAACAACTGATGTGTAGACAACTTCATCTTCGTATTGTCTGTATACACATAGATATGTGAGTGTAGGGCTGCATGTGTGTGGCGGGGCTGTGATTTCAGTAGCTCAAGAAATGTGTGAGGACAGTTTCTGAACCAAGTCCCATAAATACTAAAACCGGTTTTAAATACCTGTTCCGTATCAATGAGCTTATTTGTGGTCCTTAGTACTTCAGATTCTTGCCCTTCGTCCAGCTGAATGCGAGCGAAATCCAGACAGCTGGCTGCGGGGGGGCATGTCAGGATGCAGATGTGCCAGACCACACAAGCCTGTGCCGCCGCAGGCCTTCTGCCAGACCACACGCACCGAGCAGCCCAATTAGAGGCCAAGTGCAGTGCCCAGTACCTTCCCGTGTCATCCATGGAGAGGATCTTCCAAGGTTGATATTAAAATCAATCAGCATTCAGTTCCAAGTGTTGACACACAGAAACAGGTGTATAGGAGTGAAAGCACAGGAAGCTTGAGGGAAGTGAAGTCTATCTGCACCGTGCTCAGGCTGTCCTTGGTCATCCCCTTTCTTCTCTGTAGTCCTCCTCTCCTAACCTTCAGTGACCACTTCAGAGTCCTCAAATGTCCTCCTGGCCTCTTTATTCCAAATCAGTCAGGAAGCGTCACTGTGGAAGAGACTGGTTACTTTAGTATTCACTTATTATGTAAAGGATTCTTAAGGTTCACTTTGGTACATGTTTCTGATGTCAAGAGTACCTGCATTTTACTGACATAATGCCTTAACCCGGGCAAGTGAAGCTTGAATGACAGCGTCTGGGTGTCAGAACCAGACCAACTGAAAACTACATGTGTGTGTACATCTGTGTGTGTGTGTGTGTGTGTGTGTATCTGTGTGTGTGTGCATGTACATACCACATTGATAGCTAGGTGCTAACTGGAGAACAGACAAATCCAGCTCATATTTTAAACAACAGAGTGCTAACTCAGTATTAGTGTCTTAGAGTAAAATGGTTTATAAGAGAAAATGGTCTCTCAAATGTTCTGGTGGAATCCGAGGTACATGGCTAATAACACCCAGTCAGCCAGGTTTCCTGACTCTTCACTGAAACCCCCTGAATGAGGACTAGGAGTAGAGTGTAGTGTGCTGTGTACAAAGCGCAGAGTTATACAGAGCAAGGAGTGAAGAGTTGTGGATTCAGAGGCAACCAGAGAAGGCATCAGAGAAAGCCGTATCCAAACACAGACTCCGCAAGATCAGTGAGCCGTTGAGAGACGGGCAAAGAAAACGGTTTGAGTTGATCTGGTTAATTTTTGATGGATGTTAAAAAGTACGAAGACTCTGTTTCTTTCTCTAACAGGTGTTGGGGTCGATGACATGTTTATCATGATTTCTGCCTGGCAGAAGACCAGCCTCACGGATAGCATAAGCGAGCGGATGTCCGATGTCTACTCAAAAGTGGCAGTGTCCATTACGATCACCACCGTGACCAACGTCCTGGCCTTCTATACAGGCATTATGACCTCTTTCAGGTCCGTACAATACTTCTGCATCTACACAGGAACAACCCTGCTCTTCTGTTATTTTTACAGCATCACCTGTTTTGGGGCATGTATGGCCCTGGATGGGAAAAGAGAAGGAGTCTGTCTGCGCTGGCTGAAGAAGCCAGAAACGCCCAACCAAGAATGTTCTTCACTGAAAAAGTCCTGCTGCCTCCCAGGGAGTTCTCTCCAAGACGAGTGTGAAGCCGACATCCACCCAATGAATCTGTTCTTTAGAGACTATTTTGGTCCTTTTCTCACGAGCACCAAGGCCAAGATTTGTGTAGTGCTCCTGTATGCGTCGTACATCATAACTAGTTTATACGGGTGTTTCCGAGTGGAGGAAGGCTTAGACCTCCGAAATTTGGCAAGTGACGACTCCTACATCACACCATATTTTAATGTAGAAGAAGAACATTTTTCTACGTATGGTCCCAGGGTTATGGTAATCATTACTGAGGCTCTTGACTACTGGGATAAAGATGCTAGGCAAAAACTGGAAAAATGTCTGGCAGATTTTGAAAACAGTGAGTATGTAGATGAAAACCTTACAGAGTTTTGGTTACGAGAATATGTAAAATATATGGAAAACCTCCGTCAAGATATAAATGATAAGACAGCGTTTCTAAGCAATATTCCCACTTTTTTAATGGATTTTCCACTTTTTGCATATGATATTAATATAACATCATCACAAGAAATCGTTTGTTCCCGGGCCTTCGTTCAAACCATGGGTATTTCTTCTTCAACCAGTAGGAAGCTGATGTTGCTCCAGTTCCGAGACATGGCTGAGAAGTGCGAGGTTCCCCTGATGGTGTACAACTCGGCTTTCATATATTTTGATCAGTTTTCTGCAATAGTAGAGAACACTGTTCGAAATGTGATTGTTGCCTCCGCAGCTATGTTCATTGTTTCCTTATTATTAATTCCTCATCCCCTGTGTTCTCTGTGGGTAACTTTTGCTATTGCTTCTGTGATTGTGGGCGTCACGGGTTTTATGGCCTTCTGGAACGTCAACCTTGACTCCATATCCATGATTAATCTTGTCATTTGCATAGGGTTTTCTTTTGACTTTTCTGCTCACATTTCCTATGCCTTTGTGTCCAGCTCAGAGCCCTCAGGAAACAGAAAAGCCATCGAGGCCCTGTACCTGCTGGGCTACCCCGTGTTACAGAGTGCAGTTTCAACAATAATAGGGGTGTGTGTCCTGTCCGCAGCTAAAGCATACATCTTCAGGACATTTTTCAAGATTATGTTTCTTGTGATGGTATTTGGAGCTGCTCATGGTCTAATTTTTATCCCAGTATTCTTAACCTTTTTTTGAAAGTTGCTTTGAATAGTCACTAACAAATCAAAGACCAACTATAGAATTCCTGATTGGCCCAATCCAATCTGATGAAAATGCACTGTTAAGAACAGTCAATAAACTAAAAACAAAGGCATGTTTCCTTGGCTTGTAAATACCGTTTTAAAATGTTATTTAAAATATCCTGAGAAAAATTAATGTCTCACATTAAAATATTTTTACTAAATTAAGAAGTGTTTTCATCTTTATTATGGTCTATACAATCAAGCATAACTTTCCAATTATTTGTCCTTTTATTTCATCATTAGTATTTTATGCCTGGAATTCAAATATTTTATGTATTATACTCTAAAATGGAATATTATTTTCATTGTACTTCTCATATATATTATTGTGTAAAAGTGTAACTGACTATTATTTATTCTCCTAGTCCGGGGTTTTTCTGTGCATTTTCTTAATGGTGTATTTTGATGAGCAGAAGTTTTTAAAGTTTTGGAATCAAATGTATCTTTATTTTTTATGGTTAGTGTTTTCGGAGAGATCTTTGCCTAATCCAGGATTACAAAAAAGCATCTGTATTTTCTTCTCAAAGCTAATAGTTTTATATTTGCATTTTATATCATATTACAGATGAATCACAAACCCGTGTTTGTGGGGAGTTGGGTAGAGGCTCGCTTTCTTCCTATTATAGCTATCCAGTCGTCCCAGCGTCTTCAGTGAAAAGACTGTCCTCTCACCAGAGCGACTAACTTGGCACCTCTTTCAGAGACCCAAGTGACAATTTATGTGTGGCTCTATTATCTGTTTTTCTGTAATAAAGTGGATACCACACTGTATTGATTACTGAAGCTTTATGTTAATTATGGAAGTTAAGTTAGGTAAGTTATCCAGCATTTTCCCTCTTTTCCAAATTATTTTAGCTGTTATAGATTATTTACATTTAGATACTAATTTTAGACTCACTTGTCCTTATATCAAAAAAATAAAGTTTTCTGGGATCGTAATTGGGTCATGTTGTCTACAGATCAGTTTGGGGAAAACAGATATATTAGCAACATGAAATCCTCCAATCTGTGAACATGGTTTGTCTCTTACCTATTAACTTATTTCGTGTTTTTCAGAAGTGTCTTATACATGGATTTACTTTCTAAACATCATCATTTCTTAGCACTGTAAATACTTTGAACCCCTTTTTCATTTTTTTCCCTAGTACATGAGAACGCAATTGGTTTCGGTGTACCTGCCCTACTATGTGTAACCTTTTTAGGTTCACTTATTCGTGTAGACTTTTGTACTTTTTTTAGTAGTTTTTAATCTATGCAGTTATGTCAAGATCACATAAAGACCATTTTATTTCTCCCTACATAAACTTTTTCTCTTACTTACCTTACTGCACAGGCTTAAAACAGCCCAGGAAAATATAGGGCAGCATACTGGCCTCATTGCCTGCTGTCAGCCTCGTACGGAATGGAATCAGTGTTTCATCAAATATGATGATGGCCTGGAAGCTTTCATCGCCACCTTCTGTGAGACTGTGGAAGCCCCTTCTACTTCTAGTTTTCTGGCGTGTTTTAACCTGAATGGGTATTAAATTTTGTCAGATTCCTGTCTGTCATCTGAGATCGTCACATCTGTTTTTCTATTGTAGTCTGTGCAATGTGACAGCTTACACCGAATGATTTTTTTAAATCAACTTATATGGAATCATTTTATGCTAACCTTGCATTCCTAGAATAATTTACATTTGGTCATGGCATGTCATTATCTTCATATATTGCCGTTTTTGTTAATATTTTGTCAGTGATATTTGTCCCTGTGTTCACGAGGCATATTGGTCTACAATTCCTTTTTTTGTGATGCCTTTCTCAGGTTGTTGTATCAGGGTTATACTGCCCTCAGGAAACAAGCCAATAAATATTCTTCCTCTTCTGTTTTCTGAAATATATGATGTATGCTGCTGCTGCTGCTAAGTCACTTCAGTCGTGTCCGACTCTGTGCAACCCCATAGACGGCAGCCCACCAGGCTCCCCTGTCCCTGGGATTCTCCAGGCAAGAACACTGGAGTGGGTTGCCATTTCCTTCTCCAATGCATGAAAGTGAAAAGTGAAAGTGAAGTCGCTCAGTCGTGTCCGACTCTGTGCGACCCAATGGACTGCAACCTACCAGGCTCCTCCGTCCATGGGATTTTCCAGGCAAGAGTCCTGGAGTGGGGTGCCATCGCCTTCTCCAATATGATATATGGTTGACATCATTTTTTCATTTCTTATCAAATGTTTGATAGAATTCACTAGTGAAGTCTTTGGGTGTGGAGTTTTTCTGAGAATGGCTTTTATTTCAGGTTCACTTTCTTCAGCAAACAGAAGGCCATTAAAATGTTCTTTTTCTTCCTGGGTCAATTTTGGTATGTTTGTTTTGTATGGAATTTGCCATTTTTCCAATTGGCTATAAATTTCCTTCTAGCTACTATTTTAACTGTATCCACAAAAAAAATTTTTTTATGAGATGTTCATTATCATTCAGTCCAAAATAAGCCCCTATTTCCCTTGTGATTTCTTCTTTGACCATGAATTAAACAATACCTTTATTTTCTCTTCATTTTTGAAGAATAGTTTAAACAGATATAGATTTCTAAGTTGAGAATTTTTTTCTTTCAACACCTTAAAAATGTCATTGCATTGTCTTCTGGGTGCAGTGCTGTTGAATTGTCTTCACTTTCACATTGATCTTCTCTATGGAATATGCCTTTTTTCCCTCTATATTCATTTAATATTTTTTTATTACTGGTTTTCAGCAATTTGACTATGATGAGATTATATGTGTTTTTTTTTCTATTCAATCTTCTTAGATATCTTTAAGCACTTAGGACCTGTGGCTTGATATTTTCCATCATATTTGGAAATATTTTAGCCTTTATTTGTTCAAATGTTTTTCTGCCACATTGTCTCTCCCCTTTCCTTCAGTGACTTTAATTATAAATATGTTCTCATTATTTTCAGTTGTCATAAAAAGGTAATAGTCCCCAAGATTGTGTTTTATCATTAATAAATTGAAATTTATTGACACTTTCAAAAAAACTCTTCTCTGTAGCCCATATTTTGTTGAAAAAATTAACTCTTTCTACATATGTTGAGATTCCTGGTAAGCTCAGGAAAATTCTCAGTGAAGGTACATAATTATGCTTTTATGTATGGAAATGTTTAAATATTTTAGTCCGAATATTTTCATCATATCATTTTTATTTCATTAAGACTCATTCTTAGACAAGTATTTTATAACACAAAACCCCTCAACAGTATTTCTCCATTTCTAATTATCTTGAATACTTTGCCAAACAAAACAGAGATGTCACAAAACAATAGGGCTTTTCAATTGCATTCTATTCATTACAGAATGTAAATTTACCCCCAAATGGAAGCTCATTCAAAACTTGTTCTCACGAGTTATGAAATCACAAACCACAGCTGTGAAGGCTCAGTCAAGTACACTGCGCTCCTCTTACTTGACTTTGTCATTTTGCTGCTCACTTTCGCAGTGACAACTTCAATTCCCTCCTGTTTATATTCCGCGTTTTCAGGAATTCCATTCTGCTAAAGTCTCAATTCCCTCCTGTTTATATTCCGCGTTTTCAGGAATTCCATTCTGCTAAAGTCTCAATTCCCTCCTGTTTATATTCCGCGTTTTCAAGAATTCCATTCTGCTAAAGTCTCAATTCCCTCCTGTTTATATTCCGCATTTTCAGGAATTCCATTCTGCTAAAGTCTTCCAAACTTTACATTTCTATGGTGTTCCCTTCACTGAACATTTTGATTATTCACACTGATTCTGAACAAGTTGCAACAAAAAAGAGGACTCTATTCAGAAACTAGTCACAGTTTTACAAACTAGCTCAATAGCTTTGCAGGGCAACAGCTTGATTTTCAAAGCAGTTCCACAAAGAATCAAGCATTTGCAAACTCTGTCTGATACTGGGCAGCTAAGAGAAACAGCTGTGTACTATCATGCCTGAATGTTTTTAATTCAGTCTCAACTTAATTGCCAAATATTTGTTGTTCAGTCACTTTAGGTGTTTTATTAGCTCATCTCCTCCTCCTCCATGTAGTCCTCCAGATGCAATCTTGGGTTATCCATTCACATTTACAGATGAAGCCTATTTTGCTTAATACAGGTCATTGATAAATTTCCTACAGAATTGTGAATTCTGTCTCCAGCAGCCAAAATTGGTTCCTGCTGTCATCCTGGTATACCACCTATTTTAAGTTTGTACTGGATGCCTTGTTTTAAATGAAGTCTTATTATTAAGAGATGAATTAAAATAAGCCTGGACTGGTTTGATATACCTCGCTTTTTATGTTCAGATTTTTCCATGGTCCAGTCTAGTGATGTAGATGACACATGTGCACTGAATAGAATTTTCACTTTAACGTGTAGTTAAATGTGAAAGTCGCCCACTGACACACCACCCCCTTCCCCATCCTTTATGAACATTATGTAACCAACATCTCCTGTTCATTGACAGTAGGCAGAGCGCTCACTGAATACAATGAAGTGTGCTCAGACACGGGTGCTCAGGGAACGTTAGCTCCTCTCTGGATCCTGTATTGCTGAAGCCGTACTGGCCACTTCAATAAATAAACCCCAACCGTGTAGTGGCTCACCACAGTGCGAGTCTGATTCTCACTCGTGTAACAGTCACCGCTGGTGTTCCTGGTCAGTGAGTGGCTGTCTTGAGCCCTGTAAATCAGGGACCCAGGTTCCTGCCAACTTCTGGTGCCACAATCCAAATGGCCCCTTCTGTTGCCTGTGTCCAGATGGCAGATGGGACAGAGAACTTCTTAAGGTCTTGACCTACAGGTGACACACACCACCCCCTCGCACATTTTGCAGTGAGTACTGGTCACACGGCCACACGTAAGTCAAAGGAGTTAGAAGATGCAGTCCTTGATTGGGCAGCCGTGTTTCAATTAAATTCCATATTATGGAAAGGGGGCACAATTTTTATTTGAAGCAAGCATTCAATATCATTGATTCTTAACCTCTTTACATTACTTTAAGATAAGTTTCCAGATGGATCAATATTTAAGTGTAAAAATGTAGATAATTATAATCTCAGAAAGAAAGATATCTGCCTACTGTGACACAAAGTCCCGAATTCATTAAGAAGGAAAAAAAAAAAAAGCATTAGTTGATTCAATCACAAACTTAAACCATAGCAACCAGAATAAAGGGGTTAGGCAAGGGAGTCCTCATGACTCAACACACAGGAAAAAGTCAAGAAGAAAATTGTACATGTCCAAAAATGGAAACCAGAAAAAGATGTAGGATTGTAGTTCACCCAAAGAGACATATGGTTAGTCTAAGCAACAAGTTAAAAGAATTAAGTCAGAATAAGATACCGATGGCAGGAATCACTCTAATGGCCTTCTGAGATAGGCTGCGGCAAAACAGAACACCATACACTACTTGTGAGGGTGTAAATTGATACAACCTCTATCGATTTTAATTTTCAATAGTTCTAAAATTTTTAATGAGGCTATCCTTTGGCATACTAAGTCCTTAAGAAAAATCTCACAAATACAGTTCTGATGTTCTAAGTAAAGACACTGATTCACTCAGCACGGCTTATACCAGCAGAACACTACACAACCTACACGTCTGTCAACAGCCCTCAGTCGCTCAGTCGTGTCTGCCTCTCTGTGACCCCATGGACTGCACGTGCCGGGCTTCCGTGTCCTTCACCGTCTCCTGGAGTTTGTTCAAATTCATGTCTATCGAGTCGGTGATGGCATCCAACCATCTCATCCTCTGTTGCTCCCTTTTCCTCCTGCTTTCAATCTTTCCCAGCATCAGGGTCTCTTCCAATGAATTGGTTCTTCATATTAGGTGGCCAAAGTATTGGAGCTTCAGCTTCAGCAGGGTTATGGTTAATTAATTTATGTTTCAGCCATACACTGGAAAATTATGTGTGTGTGTATGTTAGTCACTCAGTCGTGTCTGACTCTTTGCAACCCCATGGACTGTAGCCCACCAGGATCCTTTGTCCATGGGATTCTCCAGGCAAGAGTACTTGGCAGGGGGGGGGGGGGGGGGGGGGGGGATGAAATATAGAGCAATTCAAAAGAATAAGATAAATCTACATACAGAAGTCTACATGCAGACGTTAAGATCCTTTGACATATTTGGTGAAAACTGTGTTCTGCATACTGAGATAGTGCAGCAATATTTATGAGAAAGATATACTTGCATATATTTTGATGTGCCTGCAAATGCAAAGAAAACAGTTTGTAATGATAAACACCCACTTTTTAAATTTATGTAGAAGAGGAATGAGACAGAATGAAGTTTTAGGGTTGAGTTTTGGGTTCTTTTCTTTTTTTTTTCACTATTCATTCTATGCATTTACTTCTAAGTTTTTACAAGGAGAATGTTATATCTATTGTTAAAGAATAAAAATTAGAAACTAAATTTTTTAATAACTAAATGAAGTCTACCAGGTTTCCCAAAGCCTTACCTGAGAACCATGCTTCTGGGTTACCTCCCCAAAGGTAAAAGCTGCCACTTAGAACACACGAAATAGCTATGCCTTGGGTGTGAGGGGTGTGTGTGTGTGTCCGTGAACAAGCCAAATTCTCCCAGTAAACTGTGAGCCGTGCAGGACAGCATTCATTTCATTTGCCTTGAAGAAGTGTGTCTTGTATTAAGTGTATCCTGAAAGGGTGAGAACCAGGGACAAATTTGGGGTGAGTTAGGCTGATCTCGGGTGGCCTCGGCCTGCAGTGGCTTGAAGCAGGGCTTGGGTTCCCAACCAGAGACTGAGGCCAGGCCACAGCAGTGAGAGCACCAAGCTCTGACCACGAGATCAGTGGGCAGTGACAAGAGCCCTGGCCCTTCTGCTTTGCAGGAAAGAACCTCCACGAAGATGGAAAGTAGTAAAGCAAGGAACGTGTCTATTTGGAGGAAAAACAGTACATTGCATGTGGATAGACACACGGATGGACTCAGAAAGAGGGCTGAGTTCTACCCTTGTGGCAACTTGAACTACTTCTATGGGGGATGTCTCTGGATTTCCTTTGGCCAATCATTTCCCTGGTTCACAGCCTATACTTGGTGTATCTCAGGATCCTCCCGTGTGTGCGCACGCTTCTCTTAGCCAAGACGGATTCTACTGCCGAGGCCTGTGGGTAGAGCATCCCTTGACATCTCTCCCCTTTTGACTTCCTGGGAGCCTTTCTGCACATGTGTGGTCGGCGAGGTCTCCTGAGAATGAGAAAGATGTGGTCTGGGCAGGGCCCAGCCTCCTCCCTTAATTGTCCTGCTATTCTCATCTTGAAGTTTTAGTCCATGTGGAGTTAATCTCAAGTTGCTTTACTCCATCTCCTGCCTCAAGGTTACTTACATGCCCACCAACGAAACCGCAGCCCAGGTTCAAACAGACTCACTTCGAATTTCTCCAGGGAACTGTTGGGTAGGCAGAGATGGGTGCTCTATCCAACAGCTCCTTTCTGATCTGCTCTGTTTGAAAACAGGGCCTTTCCTTCCTGAAAATGAGGCTTGTGTCTCCAGAGGTGGTCCTGAGGGGACCCTGAGCCAAGTGGAAACCCTAACCAGAACGGAACCCAGAGCAGGGAGTGAAGCTGAACTGGAAGAGAAGCTGCAGCCCCAGAAGTGGAATCAGAGGCGGGGCAAGGAAGTGACTGTCAGCCTGAGAGGCTTCTCTGCAGTCAGCCATCAGCACTGGGGTCACAGCATCTGGGGCCTCAAGGAGAGGGTTGGGACGGCTCTAGAAATGAAGGAGGAAACAGAACAGGCTCTATCTTGAAAGCAGGACTCCATCTCGGGCCGGACTGTGGACTTGGGGCTAAATGCCCAGCATCTATGGAAACAACATACCATCCGGAAAACCAGGCCCCAAGAAGGAAAAGCCCCAGGGCTCTCCACCGCCTAAAAGAATACCCTAATTTTCTGTGTAACTGAATAGAATCATACATTCTATTGTGCTTATTGGGGTTTGACCACAGGCCTATTGATAATTGTCCACTGTTAACTACCTGGGCTTGATTGTCAGGGAATTTGGGGAGGTGGGTTTGTGCACATACACTTAGGGTATATAAGGTTTTCACCAAAACGGGTCGGGGTCCTTGGCTATGAGGAGACTGCCTTGGGCCCGCCGGTGCAATAAACTGCACTCCACGATCTGCATTGTCCTTCTGAGTGAGTTTGCTTCCCGGAACGCGCAGCTACAGCACTTTGTTCTCAGGAAAGAAAAGAAAAAACTCACTCCTCTTGTTTTTTTTTTCCTTTTCACTGCAACAAATTCCCCCTTCATTTTATTTCCTCCATATCAATGGAGAAAGGGAAATAGGTGTCATTCTTGTTCCTGTCTGGCTGAGGACAAAACCTCAGTTTTGCTGTTTGACAATCACTGGCTATTCCACCCAGGGGCCCATCTATCTCCTGCTTCAAATTGTCCTTGAGAGACGTGAACCCCAAGTAATCTTTACTGGGGTGATGAGGGACAGGAGGTCAATCTTTCATTACTTCTTCAATGCTGACATGGTGTTGTAGCCACGCGGGCCCAAGGCAGAGTCTCCTCTTAGCCAAGGACCCCGACCAGCATTTGTGAAAATCTTTTATAGCCCGTGTGTACGTGTCTGAACCCACCACTCCAAATTCCTTGAGACTTACATAAACAAAGGAACAGTAATACAATCCCAATAACCCCGTCACTCACGTGTTATGTGCTCAAACAGTTAAGCAATTGGCCAATAATCAATAACCCCGAGGTTACTCTCTGATAGGTACGGAAAAATTTATGGCCTGTCCAGAAGGGGTCTTATCCTTCTGTTGGCATTTCCACAGGCACTAAACATAGAGTTCAGAGTCCATTGGAGAGGTGGCCGAGCATGATCCGCATGAACTGGTCTAAGATGGAGTCCAGGCCCTATGAATTCCCTCTTCAATGGGACTCACAGACCCTATCTAATCAGGGTCACGGAGCTCGCGCCTTGTTTTATTAAGGGGCCCCAGAGTGACTTTTGTGGTTATTCCCACAGGATCTGTTTGCAGGAGTGGCTGTCATCTCTTTGGGGGCGTGGGTTTTCTCTCTGCATCATTATTATCTTGACGTAACTCTGTTGTCATCAGGAGGAGACAAGTCTTAACAGGCAATTTAAGAAAACAGAGGCCATAGGTCAGTGAGAGAGTTACTGTAACCTGGGATCAGAGAAGGAGCAGGAACCAGGGTGCACCGCTGATGGTTTTGACTGTGGTTCAGACAGGGTCAGTGCTTGGGTCATCTTGTCCAAGGGATGGAGCCATTCGGACCCGGAAATAGTTGGAGGAATGACAACCTGAACGTTAGACAAAGTAGAAAAACTTAAGCCTGAAATTGAGCCTGAATCCTAATGTAGACTTAACACTTTGAGGGAACTTGTAGCCGGATAGGCAGTTGTCTAGGTTTATCTACGTAGGTCTTAACCTTTAATGTGGCTGTTGGTCATTACACATTTTTTTTTCTTGTCAGCATATGATCCAGAGCAAATTCCTTGTCTAAACATACAACAGTTACAAGAAGAGACCTTTAAAAAGTAAGGCTGCCGTCACCTGCTCGCAGACTCGGTTTTCAGAAGGGCTGATGGCAACCTAAGTCTGACGCTCAGAAAACTCAAGCTCTCAGCAATCCCAGGACTTGTCTGGAATCACACTGTCGTGTTGCCTAGTTGTTTCCATAGCTACTCTATTTTGACTTTAATTGCAATTTTTTTCTTAATAGCCAAAACGACTGTCAGTGTCAGGATGTTAGTGTTTCTCTAGGTTTGAGAAGATACAAGAATCGGGGGTCATTAAAATCTCCCAAGAATGTCTATCTGAAGGCCTCTTCTGCAGTTTTTTTGGAGCACAGAGTGCTCACTCCCAATTTCCACCCTGGAGTCCTTTCAGGGGGTGTTGAAGGTCAGCGGCTTCAGTGGCCATGATCCAATCTTTGTAGAGGTAGATGGCAGAGCCCCTTCAGGGTCATGAATCTGACCATCGTTTGGGGGCGCTACATACCCATCGTGTCACACACTTGATGATGTAAGAGACAACACTTTTTATAACTTTTTAAAGTTATCAATTGGAGTATAATTACTTTACAATACTGTGCTGGGTTTTGCCAAACATGGACATGAATCAGCCGTGGGTGCACATGTGTCCCCCACCCTGAACCCCCTCCCACCTCCCTCCCCATCCCACCCCTCTGGGTTGTCCCCGAGCACTGGCTTTGAGTGCCCTGCTTCATGCATCAAACTTGCACTGGTGACCTATTTCACATATGATAATACACATGCTTCAGTGCTATTCTCTCAAACCATCCCGCCCTCGCCTTCTCCCAGAGTCCAAAAGTCTGTTTTTACGTCTGGTTCTCTTACGCGGCCTTGCATATAGCGTCATCGTTACCGCCTTTCTAAATTCCATGCATATGTGTTACTATACTGTATCGGTATTTCTCTTTCTGACTTACTTCAGTCTGTATAATAGGCTCGGGACAACACTTTAGAAACAGGCAATATAGAAAACTATACAGCTAGCAATAATAATAAGGTCATCAGTCAGAACTTAAGTCAAGAACTCCCATTATGTGTAGCCCAGCACATACCTAAGTCATCTGGTCTAGCTTGTTCCATGCCAACCCTGATTTTTCAGGGAAACCATCTACTGGCATTGCCCTTAGGGCACCCAGCCCAGTGTTCTAGTGTTATTAGACTGATTATGCTTAGAATGATTTAATTGTTCCCAGTACAGAGGGGACTTTAAATAGGTGTAAAGTGTAGCTTCTGCAGAGTTAGGGGGGCAGGAAAGCAAACTTAGTTATAGACATCGGAGCTAGGAGTGGCTAAAGTGAAAAAAGCAAGGAATCCTCAGGCCTGCTCACTATTATCGTTATCTTCTTTGTTCTCAGGAAGGGAAAAAAGAAAAACTCATTTATCTCTCTTTTTCTTTCTTTTTTTTTTTTTCTTCTTTTTCCTGCAATAAATTCCTCTTTTTTTCCCTTTTCACTGCAACACAAGTACCTGAGGACCCAGCAGCCCCAAACCTGGGCATAAACCCAGAGAAAATAAAAAATTTAAAAGACATGGGGAACCCCTGTTCAGCCCAACAAGGAACGAAAGCAAGCTAAATGTAGAAATTACAAATGAATGGAAACAATGAGGCACATGTACGCAGTGCGATATTTCTCAACAATAAGGACGCAGGAGATAGTGGTAAGTACGGCCGCAGCAGAGAAAGTAGAGACGATCACTCCCAGTGAAGCAGGGGGACAGGGAGAGACATGTATCACATGGCATCACTTGTAGCTGTCATCTAAAATAGATGCAAATGAAGTTCTTTCCCAAATGGACAGAGCCTCACAGATTTAGAAAAGAAACTTCTGGTCACCAAGAAAATCAAGTTGCATTAGATTGAAAAGGAAAAAAAAAAAAAAATCCAACGAGATTGTAATTCACCTATACACTACGCTTCAAACCATGGGGTAAAAACAGAAAAATATGAAACAAGAAATGCTGATTCTATTCCCCTCAGGCCACAGCGACCTGGGCTGGTGTCCCATCCCTGGAACCTGATTGGCTTGGGTCCCAAGGCCGGAGTGTCCTGGGGCTGGGGGAGCTTGGAGCACGTGGCAGGCAGTGTGCCCCCACAGTGGACCCACAGTGCCTCTTGCCCTCTGCAGAGCCCCCAGCCTTCAGAAACAAGTGGGGGGAATTAAGATTTGGAATTAACGTATACACAGAAATATATATCAAATAAATAACTACTGAATAGCATAGGAACACACTGTAATCACCTATACGTGAAAATGAGCCCAAAGAGAATAAATAAACATCTAGCATAACTGAATCGTGTATCTGTACCACTGAAACACACACATCAGAAATCAACAACATTCCAACTTAAAATAAGGAAATTATGGGGGAAAAAAAGAGTGGGACATGGAGACGTGCTGCCCCCTCGTGGCCTTCTCATTCACTAACACCATGAAAAGCCACGCTCAGTTCAGTTCAGTCGCTCAGTCGTGTCCAACTCTTTTCCACCCCATGAATCACAGCACACCAGGCCTCCCTGTCCATCACCAACTCCCGGAGTTCACTCAGACTCACGTCCATCGACTCAGTGATGCCATCCAGCCATCTCATCCTCTGTCGTCCCCTTCTCCTCCTGCCCCCAATCCCTCCCAGCATCAGAGTCTTTTCCAATGAGTCAACTCTTCGCATGAGGTGGCCAAAGTACTGGAGTTTCAGCTTTAGCATCATTCCTTCCAAAGAAATCCCAGGGCTGATCTTCAGAACGGACTGGTTGGATCTCCTTGCAGTCCAAGGGACTCTCAAGAGTCCTCCAACACCACAGTTCAAAAGCATCAATTCTTCGGCGCTCAGCCTTCTTCACAGTCCAACTCTCACATCCATACATGACCACAGGAAAAACAATAGCCTTGACTAGACGGACCTTTGTTGGCAAAGTAATGTCTCTGCTTTTCAATATGCTATCTAGGTTGGTCAGAACTTTCCTTCCAAGGAGTCTTAGAGCATCTTTTATTTTCATGGCTGCAGTCACCATCTGCAGTGATTTTGGAGCCCAGAAAAATAAAGTCTGACACTGTTTCCACTATTTCCCCATCTATTTCCCATGAAGTGATGGGACCAGATGCCATGATCTTCGTTTTCTGAATGTTGAGCTTTAAGTCAACTTTTTCACTCTCCACTTTCACTTTCATCAAGAGGCTTTTGAGTTCCTCTTCACTTTCTGCCATAAGGGTGGTGTCATCTGCATATCTGAGGTGATTGATATTTCTCCCGGCAATCTTGATTCCAGCTTGTGCTTCTTCCAGTCCAGCATTTCTCACGATGTACTCTGCATATAAGTTAAATAAGCAGGGTGACAATATACAGCCATGACGTACTCCTTTTCCTATTTGGAACCAGTCTGTTGTTCCATGTCCAGTTCTAACTGTTGCTTCCTGACCTGCATACAGATTTCTCAAGAGGCAGATCAGGTGGTCTGGTATTCCCATCTCTTACAGAATTTTCCACAGTTTGTTGTGATCCACACAGTCAAAGGCTTTGGCATAGTCAATAAAGCAGAAATAGATGTTTTTCTGGAACTCTCTTGCTTTTTCCATGATCCAGCGGATGTTGGCAATTTGATCTCTGGTTCCTCTGCCTTTTCTAAAACCAGCTTGAACATCAGGAAGTTCATGGTTCACATATTGCTGAAGCCTGGCTTGGAGAATTTTGAGCATTACTTTACTAGTGTGTGAGATGACTGCAATTGTGGGGTAGTTTGAGCATTCTTTGGCATTGCCTTTCTTTGGGATTGGAATGAAAACTGACCTTTTCCAGTCCTGTGGCCACTGCTGAGTTTTCCAAATTTGCTGGCATATTGAGTGCAGCACTTTCACAGCATCATCTTTCAGGATTTGGAATAGCTCAACTGGAATTCCATCACCTCCACTAGCTTTGTTTGTAGTGATGCTTTCTAAGGCCCATTTGACTTCACATTCCAGGATGTCTGGCTCTAGGTCAGTGATCACACCATCGTGATTATCTGGGTCATGAAGATCTTTTCTGTACAGTTCTTCTGTGTATTCTTGCCACCTCTTCTTAATATCTTCTGTTTCTGTTAGGTCCATACCATTTCTGTCCTTTATCGACCCCATCTTTGCATGAAATATTCCCTTGGTATCTCTAATTTTCTTGAAGAGATCTCTAGTCTTTCCCATTCTGTTGTTTTCCTCTATTTCTTTGCATTCGTCGCTGAGGAAGGCTTTCTTATCTCTCCTTACTATTCTTTGGAACTCTGCATTCAGATGCTTATATCTTTCCTTTCCTCCTTTGCTTTTCTCTTCTCTTCTTTTCACAGCTATTTGTAAGGCCTCCCCAGACAGCCATTTTGCTTTTTTGCATTTCTTTTCCATGGGGATGGTCTTGATCCCTGTCTCCTGTACAATGTCATGAACCTCCATCCATAGTTCATCAGGAATTCTATCTATCAGATCTAGGACCTTAAATCTATTTGCTGGGCATTTAATGCACAAGGGTCAAGGGGTGAAGGTTAAAGACACCTGCCTTCAAGAAATTTCCTAGGTGTCACTGAAAAAAAAATTCACAATAAGGCAGGCATTCAAGTTGTGAACTTCAAGAGGTAAGTCTAACTCACACCCTTTAAAAGACTCACATGAAAAGAGGCCCACATCACTAAATATTGGAGACAATGCAAATCAAAACTACAATGAGGTATTTCCTCACATGATTCACAATGTCCACTGTCCAAACGCTGACAGACAATAAATGCTGGAGAAAGTGTGGGGGAAAGGGAGCCCTCCCACACTGTTAGTGAAAAGGTGAGTTCGTAGCAGCCACCATGAAGAACAGAGTGCAGGTTTTTAAGAAATGGTCAAGAGAGTGAAATTAGAATACTGCCTAACGGAATACACAAAAATAAACTCCAAAAGATTAAAGACCTAAATAAAAGGACAGATAATATGAAACTCCAAAGGGAAAAAGCAGAACACACTTTGACACAAAATGTAGCAAGGTTTTCTTTGACCTACCTCTTAGAATCCTGAAAAATAAAACAAAACTAAATAAATGGAAAAAAAATAAAAATAAATGGGACCTAACTCCCCTTAAAAGCACTGGCACAGCAGAGGAAACCATAAACATAACAGAAAGACAAACCCCATAATGAAATTAATATGTGCAAACAGAGACACCCATGAGGAATTTCTCTCCAAAATATACAAACAGCTTAGGCACCTCAATACCAAAGAAACAACCCAGTCAAATAGGGGCACAAGATTTAAGTGGACCTTTCTCCAAAGAAGACATAGGGATGGCCACGGAGCACGTGAAAAGATGCTCAGCATCTGTAAGTATTAGAGAACTGTGAATCAGAAGCGACATCACCTCACAGAGGCCAGAACGGTCAGCATAGAAACTCTACGACAGTAAGTGCTGGAGAGGGAATGGAGGGAAAGAACCCTCCTCCCTGTTGGTGGGAGTGAAAGTCATTCAATCCACGAAGGAGAACAGGGCAGAAGGTCACGAAAAACTAAACAGAGAAGTACCTTAGGACCCAGCAATCCCATTCCTGGGCGCAGATCCAGAGAAAACCGTAACTTTAAAAGACAGGTGCACGCCAGTGTTCATGGCAGCACCATGTGCGAGAGCCAAGACACGGAAGAAGCCTGAGTGGGCAAGGACAGGTGAGGGGTAAACGTGTGGGCACACACAGCAACATCGCTCAGCCGAAAAGAGGGTGACGTCACGCCACGCCCAGCAACAAGGAAGGAAGTGGAGACGATCCTACAAAGTGACGTAAAAAAGACAGAGGAAGACAAGCATATGCTATCTCTTGGAGGTGAATTCTACAAGTGGATACAAATGAACTTCTTTACCAAACATAAACAGCCTCACAACATAGCAAAGCGCCTTCTGGTTACCCAAAGGGAAAGTGGTGGGCAAAGGGAATGAGAGGGCGCAGATGAACCCACACACACACACGTCTCTTTATAAAACAATCAACAAGAACGCACTGTAGGACAAGGGCCCATACTCAACAGTGTATGATAAACTGTATAAGAAGAGAACCCAGAAAAGAACACGTGCACGGCTGTGCCTGAGTGCATCATGCTGCTGTACACCTGGAACAAAACAGCAAACAGCCTCTACAGCACTGCAGGTCGCATCTGCACCAATACAGAACAGCAAGTACAGAGGAACAGTGCTGACCGCTCCCTCAGGCCTTGTGACCTGGGCTGCCGCCACGTGCCCGAAGCCTGAGCAGCCTGGGTCCCTGGGTGGACTGTTGGGGCTGAGGCGGGTGGGAGGTGGTGCCAGCCAATGAGCCCTGCCCCGTGGGCCTGGGGGCCTGCTGCCCTCTGCCCCGGCCGGCAGCCTCCAGATCCAGGCGGGTCCTCGTGCGCTGAAACTACACCTGCTGCACCCAAGGGACGCGGCGGCCCGGCGGGAAGCGCGTCGGGAAGGCCCTGGGTGCCGCCTCCAGCTCCCTTCCTCGGGATCGCCCCGCCTGTGATGACAGCACCCTCCACAGAGTGGTGTTGCAGGAACTGGGATGGGTCCAGGGCATTGGGGTAAGGGAGGAAGACGGAATGAGCCTTCGGTGTTTCTTCTGGCATGTTCCACTGGAACCGGCAGTCCAGGAGCAGGACTTGCGCTAAGGCTCTGGTCCCCCGTAAGCAGCGTAGGGGCGTGAACACATGCTGCCGCCTTGCGGCCAATTCCCACAACCGCAGCTTTGAACCCTTTGCTCACCGGCACCAGGCCTGCGGGCGTAAGTGAAACACACCTGCCCTCAAGAAATGCCCGAGGGGAGGGCCGCAGGAAAACATTAAAAACAGAGCAGGCGTTCAAGAAGCCACTCACACTGTTTTAAAAATCACATGTAAAGATGTCAACGGCGCTAAAGGTGAGAGAAATGCAAATCAAAACTTCAGGGAAGTGTCACCTCACACGGGTCAGAACGGCCGTGGACGGAATACAAACAGGAATTGCTGGAGAGCGCGTGGGGAGAGGGCGCCGCCTACGCAGACGCGGACCGGAAACGGGGGCAGCCACGTGGGGGACGCGGGGCAGCTTCCTCAGCAGTGAAATTAGAATGCTGCCGAACAGCACACACGGAAACAACCGCCAGATACATCAAAGGGCTAAGTAGAAGGGCAGGTGCTACGGAAGTCTTGAGGAAAAGAGCACACGCCTTGACATAAAAGGTAGCAAGTGCTTGTTTGATCCACCTCGTAGAATCATGAAAATGAAACACAAATAAACAAACGGGACCTAATAAACGCTGAAAGCGTCTGCACAGCAAAGGCAACCATCAGCGAAAGAAAAAGACAATCCCAGAATGGAAAAAAAAGTCTTGCAAACAAAGACACGCATAGGGAGTTTCTCCTCAACGCACACAAACCACCAGTACAGCTCAACAGCAAAAAACAAACAAACCAATAAAAAATTGGCCGAAGATTAAACGCACATTTCTCTAAAGAAGTCATAGAGATGGCCATGAAGCACATGAGACGATGCTCAGCATCACCAGTTCTTGGAGACAGGCAAATCAAATGTACAATGAGCTATCACCTCACGTTGATCTGAATGGCCACACTGAAAACCCTACAACAATAAAGTCTCCAGAGGGTGTGGAGAAGAGGGGACCCTCCTACACTGTTGGTGGGAATGTAAGTCAGTACCCCCTCTAGGGAGAATATCATGGGAGGTTCTTAAAAACTAAACACAGAAGTGCCCAGTGACCGCAATCCCATACCTAGGCATAGATCCAGAGAAAACAGAAATTTAAAAAGATACCCACGCCCAATGATCATGGAAGCACTCGGTGCAATAACCAAGCAACTTACGTGTACGAGGACAGATGGATGAAGACAGAAAATGGGGTATGTGTACACGATGCAATGTCACTCAGACCTGTACAAGGATGAAATAATGCCACTTCCAGTTACTGGGAAGAAACTAGAGATAATCATACTAAGTGAAGTGAAAGCAAAGGACAAATCTAGGGTATCACTTCCTGCGGAATCTAAGCATGGATGCAAATAAACGTCTTTACAAAAGAGAAACAGCCTCACAGACTTAGAAAAGAAACTCATGGTTACCAAAAAAGAAAGGCGGAGGGACAGGGAGTAAGTAGCTGGTTCAGATCAATATATATACCTTAAAACAGATGCTAAAGGGCTCATAACACCACAAGTCCAAGAGGGCAGTCAATGACACCTGCCCTCAAGAATGTCCAGGGGTAAATCATCAAAAAAAAAATTCCAAACAGGGCCAACTTTCAAGAAGCCAGATTGAAGAGGTAAATTGTTCTCACAAGATGTAAAATAATAATCAAAGCACATGGAAAGACAGTCCACATCAGTAATTATTAGATTGATGCCAAAAAACTATGAGGTACCTCACACTGACAATGGCCTTCATCAAAAAGGGTCTACAAAGAATAATCACTGCAGAGAATGTACAGAAAATAAAGTCCTCCCGCAATCTGGGCGGTGTGTGAACGCTGAAGCCACGATGGAAAGCAGCATGGAGGTTCCGTGAAACATGAAGTACAGGGGGATTGTACGATCCTGCAATCCCATGCCCAGTTTAGGTGCAGAGAAAATCGCCGCTCAAAATGACACGTGCACCTTGACTTTCAGGGCAACACTATTGACAACAGTCAAGACACAGAATCCACCAAAATGTCCTTGACAGAAAAATGAAGACTGTGTGGTACATCTACACCGAAATGCTGCTCAGCCGTAAAACAGAAAGAATGGCACAGGCCGCAGCTTGGATATACCAAGGAATTATCATACTATAAATGCTTTTCAGAGAGAAAAGGACACATATCCTAGGATATCATATACAGTGGAATCTGTAAGTTCATAACAATGAACTAATTTACAACATAGAAACAGACTCACAGACTGAGAAAATCAAATTATGACTATCAAAGGCAAGCTAGAACGGACAGACAAATTAAGTTTGGGATGAAAATATACACACGAATATACATCAAGTTGATAATGAAAAAGGACCTACTGAATAGAACTGGAGACTCTACTGAACAAACAGTAATAACCTGTATGAGGAAAAAGCAGAAAAGAAGAGATACGCGTCCATGTACCTGAGTCAAGTTCAGCTGATTCATCGTTTCAGGTGTTTCGGTACACCGAAAAGAAACAAAACATCAGAAAGCAATGCTACTCCCAATATAAAACAACAGTGAACTGCAAATTACATTACATGAACTCGGTCTAGAGGAAGCCAGACAGCGGTGAGCCTGTGAATTAGACACATGATATGCTACGATATTAATGTGACACCACCAAAGGCTTTCTTTCACCCAGCAGAACACAGAGCAGCAACTCACTCAAGGGTGCTGGGCCTCATGTGAGTGGGCCAATACGAAGACAAGAAAAAGGACCACAGGTTAACCAGGCAACACCCTCAATTCAGACGTTGGAAATCTCAGAGCGGACCAGACACACTGAGGTAAAGAGCACACGTGGGGTCTCTACGTACAGGATCCAGACCCACGTGCCTGCAGTGAGACCCACACCATCCCCAGACCCTGCACCCGTGCTCACACGTCCAGTCTCCAGGGCGACCCACCTCCCAGATCCTGTACCTGGGGTCATATGTCCACAGTCTCCAGGGTGAACCGCCCCCCCCAGACCCTGCACCCAGGGTGGCAAGACCCTTGGTTAGGACACCAGGTCTCTGCTGGTTGGGCCCCTATGGTGGAGACGAGTGAGTTCCTGTAACCTCCTGGCTGGGTAGAGAGATGTGTCAGGTTGGTCTCCTTCCCCCGAACGTGTCCCAGAGAAGGCCTCCTGTTTTCCCTTCGGTTCTGTGTGGTCCTGTTTTTACAGCTGTCACAATAAGGTTGCACACACTGCCTTGGTGATGGCAGACTTGGGTTTTTGTTGTCCCATGGAGGTGCTGCAAAAACACACCGGACTCTGGGCCGGAAGACAAGGGGCAGCTCTGGTCTCTGCTGAGCTGGACGGTCTGCTGGAAGGAGATCACAGCGGCAGCCTCACCTGCTGCTCATTGGCTTTTTGCCTGATCGTGTGCCCTGCGATCAGTTGCCCAGGTAGCGACTGAACAACAGCAACAATGCACACAAGCGTGCACGAGGCAGCGTTCAAACAGCTGAGACCTGGAAGTAACCAAAACGTGCGTGCACAGGTGAATGAATTAAGACTTCATTTATGCATAGAATGGAGCATGAGTCAGCCATGAAAAGAAATAATGCCATTTTGGGGGATAATCTAGAACAATCATAGTGAGCAAAGTACTTCAGAAGGAGGAACTGACACCAAAGAGCTATGTTATAAAAGCAAAATACACACACTGTCTCAGGAAACAAGCATGGTTGCCAAAGGGGAGTTGCAGGTGGAAGGGATAAATTAGGAGGTTGGGATTCATTTATCCTCACAAATACATATAGAATATAGAATCGACACAGACCTACTTTAGAAAGGGTGGTGTACTGAGTGAAGTGAAGTGAAGTCACTCAGGCGTGTCCGACTCTCTCTGTGACCCCATGGACTGTAGCCTACCAGGTTCCTCCCTCCATGGGATTCTCCGGGCAAGAGTACTGGAGTGGGTTGCCATTTTCCTTCTCCAGGGGATCTTCCCGACCCAGGGATCGAACCTGGGTCTCCCGCATTCCAGGCAGATGCTTTAACCTCTGAGCCACCAGGGAAGCAGTGAGGAGTTGTGTACTACACACTCTATAATAACATGTATGTGAAAAATACAAAGATGAGTCAGTATACATATGGCGATAACTGATGAAGAATCTCTCCACCTACAAACACAGCATTGTAAGTCAGCTATCCTCCAAAAGAAGTAAAAATGAAGTTTAAAAAGAAAAAAACAAGGATTAATGAGCCACAGGCTTCTGGCATGTGCCAGAAGAAACCACGGACTAGGAGTCACCCTAAGGCTCTGGTTACTGTGGTAACAGGAGCAGGGCATGAAGAAATCCTGTCTCCTTGTGGCCATTTCCTGCAACAGAAACTTTAAAGCTATTGCTTATGCTGCAGTTAAATAAGAAGAAGTTTTTTCTCCTTGGCCTTTTGAGTTCTTCTCTACTTTAGCTGTTCCTGATCTACAGTCTGCATTGATAACTAAGTTTCCTTCTTTTCGGAAGAAGGACCTACTGACTGTTTTGAAACAAGGCAAAAAGGAACAAACATACAGGCACCTTATACTTTTCTGGAAACAAATGTTTTCTGGAGGAAATAGAAATGGCTTTAATCCCCAAGCTGGCAGAGGAGAGAAAACGCTAGGCTCGTGCCTCAAGAGCTGTGTCTCCCCCAATGGGGAATCAAGGAATCACACAGTTGGGGCTCGTGGTCAGAGGCTGGAGATGGAGAGCAAGCATGCAAGGACCCTGGGTTCTTTCTTTTCGCTTTGTTTCAAAACAGCCAACAGGCTGGCATCAGGGAGCCCAGTAGCTTAGGTCCGGCAGGCAGCCCCAGGAGTTGGGGCCGTTGCCTTTTGCAGATTGCACTGCGGCTTTCCTTACATAATGCAAAAAGAGAGACAAACAAATGACAAGGGAAGGTCTGCAGAGAATAAGGTAAAGCATCACTTAACTTAAGGATGTGGCTAGCATGAAATTAAAAGATAATAGATGCAAAGTATGGCTCATGCAGAGTTAGATGGCAATAGGTGCGGGATATCCCTGGAGAAAGCATGGCAACCCACTCCGGTATTCTTACCCGGAGAATGTCCTGGACAGAGGAGCCTGGCGAGCTACAGTCCATGGGATCACAAAGAGTCAGACATGACTGAGCGACTAACACACACACACACACACACACACACACAGGTGCAGGATAGAGCTTACATAACAGGTTGGTCTTCTGAAAAGAAGGAAACTTAGTTATCATTGCAGACTGTAGATCAGGAACAGTTAAAGGAGAGAAGGACTCAAAAGGCAAAAGAGAAAAAGAAAATTTTCTCATTTCACTGCCACACTTATGAACACTTCATATTCCCAAGGACTGCTGGGCTCTAAATGATACCGGCACTTTAAAAATGTCCCTGGGTAACTAACTGAAAGTGAATAAAAACTGGGCAGAGTGCGAAGAAGAAAACTTCCGCAGTCAATTCCACACACACTAGTTAAAATCAAAGTCCATGGAAACGTGCTGCACACCAGGAACCGCAGAGGCGCGCAAAGGAAGCCGCGGCGAGGGAACACTGCCGCTGTCTGAACGGCGCCCGCAGCCTGCGAAGGGAAGCGGCGGGGAAGGGGCGGAGCAAAGAGAACACCCGCGGCGCCGATGCGGTGCGCACGCCGAGTCACTGAGGAGCGGAGTACGGAACTGTCTGTTTTTTTTAATTGTTAGTAAGACAAACATATTGATCCCAGCCCAGGTCACAGGGGGACTTACAACGTGTCCTGCTCAGCGTTCCTTCATCGTCAGCACCAAGGGAAGGAGGTGCTGAACAGCAGCCCCGCCCGAAGCGGACAGACAGCCCCGGTGAGGGACGCACCGATCAAGTCCGCCTCATCGGGGGGTTAACGGGGCTCCCCTCTCACAGCAAAGGGCTCCTTAACTCCAAATTCATCTTGCCAGAGAAGAGAAAAGAATCGTAAACTGTAAACTAAATCAGGTATCTTTAGATTTAAATATAAAAATGAAGGATAAAAGCAGTAAAAAAAAATTACACTTTAAGTGAATAAATTACAAAGTAAATCAACGATATATTCTGACACTTATAAAATAGAGGAGGAGGAGGAGGGAAGCCGCACAAACTACCTTGAGTGAGGCCCTTCACTGGTGGGTACCACCCGGGTTCTCCAGTCGACTCCGCCGCCAGACCCGGCTGCAGACGCCGGCGGGACACAGAGCTGCTCTGCCCATCACCCCAGGAGGAGCCCTTGTCGCCGGGCGCGGAGAGAACCCAAGTGTGTGCCTTCAGGCGCCTCTTCTGCCAGGCAACACGCAGAAGGCTTAGCCTGAGCCTGTTCTTCATCTTCTCCTGCAGGTTAATGGTGTAAAATGAGGTGAAGGAAGTGCCTAGAAGTTGGGCATCTCCCCTTTCTGTAGCTGTTTTATTTTCTTCTCCTTCTGTAAGGGACTTTTTTGAATCATAAGAGAAAGGGCAAAGAAAAGAGAGAGAGAGAGAGAAAGGGCGCATTTCCACGGTTCTCCTCACCGGGATTTTGGGCTTCAAAGGTGCTCCAGCATGGGGCGATTGTTGGGCCCTTTATCACTACTGGCTGCTCCTCTTCATCTTCTTGGGTGGGTGTTGGGTTCTCTTCTTCCCAGCAAAGGCAGGAGTCCTGGGGTCAGTGAGTGGAGTTTCTTTCTTTTCAGGAACACCTAACAAGATACAAGAAGGGTAAGGCTTCACATAAATTTAAAGTGTTTATCTTCCAATACCCTCTCTGCTTTTCGCTGTTTGATTCTTTTCTCCATTTCAAAATCAAAGCAGATGGACCCTGTGGGTGGCTTCTCAGGCAGTTTCTTAGGGGAAACGTGCCCACTGTAAAGAATTCCGGAATCCAGTTTCCGGGCTTTAAACTCGTAGAGCCCTGCTTCTACAGGATTACATTTCTTGGATTTTGCATTTGTTTGCACCACCTCTTGCTGCATTTTTGTTCTCCTCCGACTCTTGCTTCTCAGTACTTTTTAGGATCTTCGTTATATGGGAAGAAGAACCTGGGAAAGAATAGATATGTGTTTATGCATGACTGAATTAAGTTCCTGTACACATTATACAAACACAGCATTGAAAATCAACTCTATTCCAATAAGATCAAAATGAAATTGCACAGAAAGAAAAAGAAAAAAGAAATGGGCATGAAAAATGCTGCCGCCTTGCGGCTGTTTTCCGTAACAACAACGTCAAAAGCTGTGCTGATGGACACAATATTCAGAAGGCCCGTGGGGTTGTGAGTGAAGAACACCCGCCTTCATGGAATGTTTTAGGAGTGTCTATCAAAACACAGGGCAGACGTTCAAGAGTCAATTGCAAGATGTTTTACTCATATTCTTTAAAAAAAATCACAGAAAACGATGTCAACATTGATAAATATTAGAGAAATCCAAATCAATATTACAATGAGGTATCACCTCACACCAGTCAGAATGGCCATTGTCAAACACTCTACAAAGAACCAAGGCTGGAGAGGGTGGGGAGAAATGAGCGACCTCCTGCACTGATGCTGGGACGTCAGTCGGGTAGAGCCACTCTGGAGACCGTGTGTGTGCGTGCTGAGTCACTTCAGTTGTGTTCGACGCTTTTCGACCCTGTGGACTGTAACGTACCAGGCTTCTCTGTCCGCGGGATTCTCCGACACGTTCACTGGAGCGGGCTGCATTCCCTCCTCCAGGGGACCTTCCCAACCCAGGGATCGAACCTGCATCTCTTATGTTTCCTCTGTTGGCAGGTGGGGTCTTTACCATCAGCACCGCCTGGGAAGCCCCACAGTTGCTGTATATCAGGGGGACCCGCAACACTATGAATCGCCTGCGTGTGGTGGTGTATATACAGGGGTTTCCCCCTGTATATCAGGGGAACCCACAACACTGAATCGCCTGCGTGCGGCTGTGGTTCACTCACCAAGCTATTGCTGACTCTTGCAATGGAAAGTAGCCCAGCAGGTTCTTCTGTCCATGGGATTTCCCAGGAAAGAATACTGGAATGGGTGGTCATTTCCTTCTTCAGGGAGTCTTCTTACCCTGGGTTCAAACCCACGTCTCCTGGCTTTGCAGATGGACTCTTTACTAATGAGCCACCAGGGATGCCCTCAAATTACATATATACTACAATTCAAATTATATATTTTTAACAATGCTGTGTACAGAAACTATAAGACACTGATACTAGAAATCAAAGACAACATAAACAGACAGGGAGATGTTCCATGTTCCTGGGTTGGAAGAATCAGTAGTGTGAAAATTAGTATACTATCAAATGCAATCTACAGATTCAGTGCAATCACAGAATTAGAAAAAACATTTTCACAATTAATATGAAAACACAATAGACCCCAAATAGCCAAGCAATCTTGAGAAAGAAGAATGGAGCTGGAGGAATCAACCCTCCAGACTGGCACAAAAACAGAACTATAGACTAATAGAACAAACTCAAAAGCCTAGAGATTAGCCCACGCACCTGTGGGCACCTTATCCTTGACAAAGGAGGCAAGAATATACAACGGGGCAAAGATAGTCTCTTCAATAAGTGATGATGGGAAAACTGGACAGCTACATGTAAAAGAATGAAATCAGAACACTTCCTAACACCATACACAAAGATAAACTCAGAATGGATTAATGATCTAATTGTAAGACCAGAAACTATAAAACTCTTAGAGGAAAACATAGGCAGAACACTCTGACATAAACCACGGCAAGAGCCTCTGTGACCCACCTCCTAGAGTAATGAAAATTAAAAAAATAATAATAACAAGTGGGACCTAATTAAACTTAAAAACTTTCACACAGCAAAGGAAACTATAAACAAGGAGAAAAGACAACCCTCGGAATGGGAGAAAATAATAGCAAATGAAATAACTGACAAGGGATTACTTCCCAAAGTATACAAACAGCTTATGCAACTCAATGTCAGAAAAATAACACAATCAAAAAGTGGGTAGAAGACCTAAAGAGACATTTCTCCAAAGAAGACATACAGATGGCTGAGAAACATATGAAAAGATGCTCAACACCGCTCATTATTGGAGAAATGAAATCAAAACTACAATGAGATATCACCTCTCACCAGTCAGAATAGCCATCAAAAAAAATCTACAAACAATAAATGGTGGAGAGGGTATGGAGAAAAGGGAACACCCTTGCACTGCTGGTGGGAATGTAAATTGAGACAGCCACTATAGAAGACAGTATGGAGATTCCCTTAAAAACTAGGAATAAAACTACCATATGACCCAGCAATCCCACTACTGGGCATGTACTCTGAGAAAACCACAATTGAAAAAGACACATGTACCCCAATGTTCACTGCAGCACCATTTGCAATAGCTAAGACATGGAAGCAACCTAGATGTCCATCAACAGATGAATGGATAAAGAAGCTGTGGCACATATATACAATGGAATATTACTCAGCCATAAAAAGGAAAGCATTTGAGTCAGTGCTAAGGATGTGGATGGAAATAGAGCCTATTATGCAGAGTGAATTACGTCAGAAAGAGAAACATAAATATCGTGTATTAATGCATGTATATGGGATCTAGAAAGATGGTACTGATGACCCTATTTGCAGAGCAGCAATGGAGATGAAGGCATAGAGAACAGACTTGTGGACATGGCAGGTAGGAAGGAGAGGGTGGGACTGATGGAGAGAGTAGCATGGAAACATATACACTAACATATGTAAAACAGATGGTGGGAATTTGCTGTATGACTCAGGGAACTCAAACCAGGGCTCTGTGACAACCTGGAGGGGTGGGATGGGGTGGGAGGTGGGAGGGAGGCTCATGAGGGAGGGGACAATGTATACCTTTGACTGATCCATGTTGATGTATGGCAGAAACCAGCTCAATATTGCAATTATCCTTCAATAAAACACAAAATTTTTAAATTATATCTTTAAAAAAGTGGAAAAGAAATGCTGACTCTATTCCCCTTGGGTGTGGTTACCAGTGCTGAGGTGACACCCCTGGAGCCCTGAGTAGGCTTGGGTCCCAAGGCTGCAGTGTCCTGGCTCTGAGCGAGTCCCCTGGGCGCCAAGTCCCTGGGGGTGAAGTCCCACCTCCAGCCTCCTTCCTTACGGGTCGCCCTACCCACGGCTGAAACCACCTTCCACAGAGTGTTGTTGCAGGAATTGGGCTATGTCCAGGGGGTAAAAGATAAGGCGGAAGATGTCATGAAACACAAGAAGCCTAAGGTGTTTCTTCTGGAACGTTCTGCTCTAAGTGACAGTCCAGGGAAACGGCTTTCTCACAGGCTCTGGTTGCCTAGGTAACCGGAGTTGGGCAGGAAAAAATGCTACCGCCTTGTGGCCACTTCCCGTAACATCAACTTTAAAACCTGTGATGAAGGCCTCTGAATATTCACAAGGCCTGCAGCTGGAAAAAACACCTGACCACAAGTAATCCCAAGGGGTGAACCATTAAAAACAGAATTCAAAACAGGGCTGATGTTCAAGAATCCAGTTTCAACAGGTAAACTGTACTCAACTGTATAAGATCACAAAGCACATGGAAACATACTCCACATGACTAATTATCAAATCAGTGCAAATCAAAACCACACTGAGGAATCATCTCACCATGGTCAGGATGGCCATCATCAGAAAGAGCCACGAGGAATAAACGCTGCAGAGGTCGGAGACCAAGGGGGTCTCCCTGCACTCTTGGTGGGGGTGTGGATGGGCGCAGCATGGAGGTTCCCTGAAAACCCAACACGAGTCACCACAGGACCCCACAAACCCACTCCTAGGTCAAAACCGAAGAAAATAAAAATTTGAAATGAGTTAGGCATCCCTATTTTCAGAGCAGCACTATTTACCGGAGCCAAGACAGACAATCAACCAGCATGTACAGAGATTGAGAAAGGAAAACTAAGTGGGATCCAAGACCCTGGACTACTCCTCAGTCATAAACCAAAATAAAATAATGCCACTGGCAGAAGAACAGATGGACCAAGACATCGTCATATGCAGTGAAGTAAATCAGAGAGAAAAACATATCATAAGGTGTCACTTACGGGTAGAATCTATCAATCTGTACAAAGGAACTACTATACAAAACAGAAAGACTCACGAACCTCAAAAACCAAAGTTTCTTATGCTTATCAAAAAAAGTTAGGAAGAGTGATAAATTAAGACTCCTGCATTAACACATATACATTAACATTTATCCGAAAGATAATCAGAAAAGGTATACTGAGCTGCACAGGGAATCCTATTCAACTCACTGTAATAACCTATGTGGGAAAAAGAGCCCAGAGCAAGAATAGATGCATGTCTATGTATATCTGAAGTAGTTCCCAGATACCTGAAACAAAGACATTGGAAATCTACGCTACCACGATATATAATAAAAATGAAAAATACAACAAAAAAAAGTAGGGCATGAAGAAAGCTGTAGCCTTGCGGCCACTTTCTGTGACAACAACTTAAAAGCTGTGCTGATGGGCATTTAGGGCTTCCCTGGTGGCTCAGCTGGTAAAGAATCTACCTGCAATGCAGGAGACCTGGGTTCCATCCCTGGGTTGGGAAGATGCCCTGGAGAAGGGAAAGTCTACCCACTCCAGTATGCTGGCCTGGAGAATTCCATGGACTATTTAATGTTCACAAGGCCTGTGGGGCTATCAGTAAAAAACTCTTGCCTTCAAGAAATGTCCTAGGTGTGGTCATCAAAAAAGGATTCAAAAGGGGAGATGCTTGAGAAGCATGTTTTACTCAAATCCATTCAAAAAATGACACGAAAAATTGTATCGATAAATGTAGAGAACTACAATCTACACTACACCGAGGGGTCACCACACACCGCTCAGAATGGCCATTGGTGAAACTCTAGACATGATAAGTGCTGGAGAGTGTGTGGAGAAAAGGGAACCCTCCAACCCTGATGCTGGCAATGTAAATTGAGAACAGCCACTCTGAAGAACAGTATGGAGCTTCCTTAAACAATGAAAAGGACAATGAAATTAGAATACTCCCTAACACCATACACAAAAATAAATTCCAAACAGATCTGAACAAAAGGACAGGTACTATATGACTCTTGAGGAAAATACAGGCAGAACACGCTTTGACATAAATCTCAGCAAGTTGTTCTTCATCCACCACTTACGCTAGTGAAAAATAAAACAAAAATTTAAAAATGGGACCTAGTTAACCTTAACAGCATTTGCACAGCAAAGGAAATCCTAACAGAAAGAAAAAGACAAGCTTCTAAATGGGATTTCACTCCAAAATGTATAAATAGCTTGTGCAGCTCAATATAAAAAACACACACATAAATAATTTATTTTTAAAAATTGAACTAAAGATCTCAGTGGACATTTCTCTGAATAAGGCAGACACAGGGCCATAAAAACATGAAAAGATGCTCAGCTCAGTTCAGTCGCTCAGTCGTGTCTGACTCTCTGCAGCCCCATGGACTGTAGCGTGCCCGGCTTCCCTGTCCATCACCAACTCCCAGAGCTTGCTCAAACTCATGTCCATTGAGTCAGTGATGCCATCCAACCATCTCATCCTGTCGTCCCCTTCTCCTCTTGCCTTCAATCTTTCCCAGCATCAGGGTCTTTTCAAATGAGTCAGCTCTTTGGCTATCAGTTGGCCAAAGTATTGGAGGTTCAGCTTCAGCATCAGTCCTTCCAATGAATATTCAGGACTGATTTCTTTTAGAATGGACGTGTTTGATCTCCTTGCAAGATGCTTAGCATCACTAATTATAAGAGAAAAGCAGATCAAGTCCGAAGTGATA
The DNA here is from genome assembly GCF_002263795.3 of Bos taurus. Lineage (NCBI taxonomy): Eukaryota > Metazoa > Chordata > Mammalia > Artiodactyla > Bovidae > Bos > Bos taurus. The sequence goes on along the minus strand of NC_037352.1, from coordinate 42,219,451 downwards.
TCACCTCACACCAGTCAGGATGAGTTAGGAGACAGATGGGCTCCGGTTAGACTTTTACAGCTGGCCTCTTGTTCACATTCCACGGGGCAGGAAGAAGTGGGCTGCAGGCTCATTTCCTAAGACAAGAGACGGGGGGCTCCAGTCAAGGCGTTAACATCAGCCTCGTTTGCCCTCTGAAACGGAAGGAACAACAGAAACAGGTTGAACAGCCGGTGCTTGTCTTCTGTAAATGCGTTAAGGTAGTAGTCATGGCAGTAGTCAAGGCAAGGACAAAGAGGGGTCGAAACCCATGTGAGTGAAAGATTAAGGGATCTCCCTTCCCCGACTTTTTGGACAAGGGAGACACTATGCATGTGCAGAAAGGCTCCTTGTGGGTCAAAGGTCAAGGAATAATGCCAGGCCACAAGGAGTTGCTTCTCCCAGAGGCCTTCACTTCAAGACCCGTCGTGGCTGAGGGGTGCGTGCACACCCAGGGGAGGGTCCCAGGTTAGGTCAGATGTGGACAAAGAAACAAGATAATTGGCCTGAAGGAAGACAAAGTCCTGGAAGAACTGCCCTACGTAAACGACTTGACCGCCTCTCTACTGCGCTCCTCACCAGGGAGGGTGCGCACAGCCTTTCTTTCTGGGTTGCAGCTCTGCCTTGCTTCTGTCTTGACTAAACACACGTTTCTCTGGGTGCTCTCCCACTTGTTGTTGTGCGATATCTCTAATGATAAACTTTGTAGCTGCATTCACAGTTTCTGCCTCTGCGACAGATGCATTTTTCACTGAGGGCAAAGATCCAGGGAAAAAGAGCTTCTAGCCTCTAGCCCTTGCTGGCCTGGTGGCTAGGAGTCCTGGTTCTCATCCAGGCTTCCCAGGCTCAATTCCTGGGCAGAGAATTAAGATCTCACTTCATGCCACTGATCCCTGCTGCCTCACTGAGATCAGAATGGCCATCTCAAACAATCTCCAACAATGAGTCCTAAAGTGGGTGTGGAGAGAGGGGGGCTCGCCCACAATGTTGTTGAAAATGTAAATCAGGACATCCACTAGGGAGAAGAGTGTGAAGGTTCTTTAAATAACTCAACGTGTAAGTCCATGGACCCAGCCATCCTATGCCCGGTCCTGGGTCCTGAGGACCCCAGAGTTTAAGGACAGCTGCACCCTGCAATCTCGGCCGCACTGGGCACGGTAGCCAAGGCACGGGGCAGCCCAGGTGGGAAAGGACAGATGAACGGTAAAGAGACAGGGTGCATGGACTCAGTGCAATATTACTCAACCGTAAGGAAGGATGAAATAATGCCATGTTCGGTCACAAAGGAGAAAATAAAGGTGATCATGCTAAGTGGAGCAGAAAGACAGGAAAAGACCAGGATTATATGGCATCACTTCTAGGTGGATTCTAAAAATGGATAAAAATGACATCTTTTCCAAAGAGAAACAGCCTCACAGACATAGAAAAGAAACATGGTTACCAAGAAGAAAAGGGAGTGGGGAGAAGTTAGCTGGTTCATATACACACTCCTAATTACGAAATAATCCAGAAAGACCCACTGTATAGCATGTGGAACCCTAGTCAACACTCTGCAATAAACTATACGGGAAAAGCACACGAAAGGAACACACAGTCTATACGTAAGTGAAAGTCGCTCAGTCGTGTCCAGCTCTTTGCAACCCCATGGACTGCAGCCTGCCAGGCTCCTCTGTCCATGGAATTCTCTAGGCAAGAATACTGGAGTGAGTTGCCATTTCCTTCTCCAATAAGTGAACAGAGTTGCTGTCTACCAGGAAAAAAATCCACAACATTGTAAATCACTTATACACCCCAATTCAAATGATACAATAAAAAAGAAGAAATGGAAATGCTAGCTCCGGGCCCCTCAGACATGGTGGCCTAGGCTGGTGTCACATCCCTGGAGGCTGAGCAGACTTGGGTCCCAAGGCTGGAGTGTCTTGCATCTGAGTGGTCTAGGAAGAAGTGCCTGCAATGAGCCCTCTACCCAAGGACCTGGCGAATCTCCAGCTCAGGGAGTGTGTGTGTGTGTGTGTGTGTGTGTGGCGGGGGGCGGGGAGGGGGGGGTCCTCCTGCAGCCAAGCCAAGCCTATTGCACCCAAAGGCTGCTGGAACTTCTGGGATGGGAGAGCTTTGAAAAGTCCTCTGGTCTCCAAGACTCCTGGTGGTGGGGATCCCAACTCCAGCCTCCTTCCTTGGGGTTAACCCCACTACAGACGACATCACCCTCCACAGAGTGGAGTTGCAGGAATTAGCGTGTGTCCGGGAAATAAAGGTTAAGGGGGAAGAAATCGAGAGACACAACACGACCGGGCTCTTTGTTACTCAGGCGGCTTGCCGCTGAAATCGACAATCCGGGAGCAAGGCTTGCCCCGCCCCGCCCCGCCCCGCCCCTGGTTGCCTGAGTAACCAGAGTTGGGCAGGAAGAAATGCTGCCGCCTTGTGGCCATTTTCCAGAACAACAACTTTAAAACCGGTGCTAATGATCTCAGAATTCACAAGGCATGCAGGGCTGGAAAGGACAAACGCCCTCAAGAAACGTCCTTAGGGTAAAGCACCAAAAAAAGAATTCAAAACCGGGTCTATGTTCAAGAGGCCAATTTCAACAGGTAAACTATACTCACACTGTATAAGATCAAAAAGCACATGAAAACACACTCCACATGTCTAATTATCAAATCAATGCAAATCGAAACAACACTGAGGAATCATCTCACCATGGTCAGGATGGCCATCATCAGAAAGAGCCACAAAGATTAAATGCTGCAGAGGTCGGAGACAAAGGGGGTCTCCCCACACTCGGTGGGGTGTAGATGGGCACAGCACTGTGGGAAACAGCACAGAGGTTCCCTGAAAATCCAACACGCAGGCACCACATGAGCCAGCAGTCCTAGTCTCGGGCTCAGACATGGGGAAAAATCATAATTTGAAATGCCTCGTGCACCCCTATATTCAGAGTAGCACTATTTACTAGAGCCGAGATAGAGAATCAACCAACAAGGCCAGAGAGTGAAAAATGAAGACTAAGTGAGACAGCTAGATCCTGGAATACTCCTCACATACAAAACAGGGTAATCAGATAAATAATGTCATGGAACAGCAGAGGCAGACCAAGACATGACCGTGTGCAATGAAGTCAATCAGAGACAGAGAGAGAAGTCTCATCAGGTATCACCCGCAGGTGGAATCTATCAGTTTATACCAACGAATTACTGTACAAAACAGAAACAGGCTTAGGAACTTCGAAAACCAACTTACGATCACAAAAAAAAGAAGAAGGATGAGCTAAGACTGGCATTGCCCCAGACACACTGATACGTACCCAACAGGTCATCAGAAAGGACACACCGAGTTGCACAGAGAACCCACTGAACACACTCTTCAGAGCAAGAGTAGACAATCATCTACAAATATCTGAGTCAAGTTCCTGGACACCTAAAAACCTGCGTCACAAACCCGTGCTCTTCCAATATATCATAAGGAAAGCCAGCACCAAAGAATGTGCAAAGTGCTGTACAATTGCACTCATTTCACATGCTAGCAAGGTAATGCTCAAAATCCTTCAAGTTAGGCTTCAACAGGACATGTCAGGCTGTATATTGTCGCTCTGCTTATTTAACTTATATGCAGAGCACATAATGAGAAATGCTAGACTGGAAGAAGCACAAGCTGGAATCAAGATTGCCGGGAGAAATATCAATAACCTCAGATATACAGATGACACCGCCCTCATGGCAGAAAGTGAAGAACTAAAGAGCCTCTTGATGAAAGTGAAAGAGGAGACTGAAAAAGTTGACTTAAAACTCAACATTCATAAAACAGTCATCATGACATCTAGTCCCATCACTTCACGGCAAATAGATGGGGAAACAGTGACAGACATTATTTTCTTGGACTCCAAAATCGCTGCAGATAGTGACTGCAACCACAAAATTAAAAGATGCTAGCTCCTTGGAAGAAACATTATGACAAACCTAAACAGCATATTAAAAAGCAGAGACGTCAGTTTGTTGACAAAGGTCAGTCTAGTCAAACTATGGTTTTCCAGTGGTCGTGTATGGATGTAACAGTTGGACCATAAAGAAGCCTGAGCAGTGAAGAACTGATGCTTTTGGACTGTGGTGCTGGAGAAGACTCTTGAGAGTCCCTCTAAAGGAAATCAGTCCTGAATATCCATTGGAAGGACTGATGCTGAAGCTGAAGCCCCAATACTGTAGCCACCTGGCATCAAGAATGGACTCCTTGGAAAAGGCCCTGATGCTGGGAAAGATTGAAGGTGGGCAGAGAAGGGGACGACAGAGGACGAGACGGTTGGATGGCATCTCTGACTCAATGGACATGAGTTTGAACAGGCTCCAGCAGCTGGTGATGGACAGGGAAGCCTGGTGTGCTGCAGTCCATGGAGTCGCAGAGTCAGACATGACTGAGCGACTGAACTGAACTAACTTCTTTGGGATTGGAATGAAAACTAACCTTTTCCAGTCCTGTGCCACAGCTGAGTTTTCCAAATTTGCTGGCATATTGACTGCAGCACTTTCACAGCATCATCTTTTAGGATTTGAAATAGCTCAACTGGAATTGAGCTCCAGTTGCTTCGTTCCACTAGCTTTGTTTGTAGGGATGCTTCCTAAGACCCACTTGACTTTGCATTCCAGGATGTCTGGCTCTAGGTAAGTGACCACACTATTGTGGTTATCTGGGTCATTGGGTCTTCTTTACATAGTTCTTCTGTATAGTTTTTCCACCTCTTCTTAATATCTTCTGCTTCTATTAGGTTGATACTGTTTCTGTCCTTTACTGTGCCCATCTTTGCAAGAAATGTTCTCTTGATATCTCTAATCTTCTTGAAGAGCGCTCTAATCTTTCCCATTCTATTGTTCTTGGTTCCTCTGTTTCTTTGCATTGATCACTGAGGAAGGCTTTCTTATCTCTTCCTGCTATTCTTTGGAACTCTGCATTCAGATGAATATATCTTTCTTTTTCCCCTTTGCCTTTCGCTACTCTTCTTTTCTCAGCTATTTGTAAGGCCTCCTCAGCAATCATTTTGCCTTTTTCCATTTCTTTTTCTTGGGGATGGTTTTGATCACCACCTCCTGTACAATGTCATGAACCTCTGAGCAAAGTTGTTCAGGCACTCTGTCTATCAGATCTAGTCCCTTGAATCTATTAGTCACTTCCACTGTATAATCATAAGGGATTTGATTTAGGTCATACCTGAATGGTCTAGTGATGTTCTCTACTTTTTTCAATTTAAGTCTGAATTTGGCAATAAGGAGTTCATGATCTGAGCCACAGGCAGCTCCTGGTCTTGTTGTTGCTGACTGTATAGAGCTTCTCCGTCTTTGGCTGCAAAGAATATAATCAGTCTGATTTTGGTGTTGACCATCTGGTGACGTCCGCGTGTAGTCATCTCTTGTGTTGTTGGAACAGGGTGTTTGCTATGACCAGTGTGTTCTCTTGGCAAAACTCTGTAAAGAATTATTACAGATATGCAAATCAAAACCAGAACAAGGTGTCACTCTGCACCAGTGTGAAAGGTCATCATGAAAAAGTCTACAAACAATAGTTGGTTAAAAAGGCATGGAGAAAGGGAAGCTTTTATGGTGATGGTGGCATGTAAATGGTCACAGTCACTATGGAAAGGGTACGGAGCAGCACTTAAGGGATGAAAAGAGCCAGCCTGAGACCCTGCAGACCAGGTTGTGAAAAGGCGCGTGCAGCCATGTGTGCGCTGGACTACACTTCACCACAGCCAACAGCTGGCTACTCCCAGCAGCACTAAAGAAACTAAGAAATGCTTGTCAAGTTCACAGTCCAAAAGCGTAAACTCAGTAAACACTGAGAGCTAATCCTAGACTCACGGAGTGTGTCGTCCCCAACAGTTCACCAGCACAGAGCACCACTTACTTCACTTGTCTGCAGGTGAAGTAAGACGTACTCTTCAGGAAAATGAAGGATGTTCTCTTGGTTCTCAAAGACTCCCAGAGACTGTGTTCTTCTGGAGGCTGCTGAAGCCTCCAGTCTTTGAGGGCAGTGATGAGAAGGAACCTGCACTGAAAGCCATCCAGCACTCACTCCTTGAGGGTGCTGAGGGTCACCAGTGTCCACCCCATGGGTGCCGGGGCCTGAAACCCCCTTATCACCTGTGATGGGAGGGACCCCACAGGCACCCCACTGGGCCAGCGGGGGCTTGGTGGGCGGGCTACAGACGTCATCGGGTACATGATTTACAAACATACTGTGCCATTTCGGATGGTGGATTATTTTTTTCCTTGCTCCTTTTATGCACAGCAGTTTATCCTGCTGAGGAGGTCCAGTTCGTCTATTTGGTCTTTTGTTGCTTGTGCTTTTGATGGCAGATCAAAAACCATGGCCAGATCCAAGGTCATGAGGACTCACTTTCATGTTTTATTCTAGGAGTTTTATAACTTCGGTTCTTACATCTAGGGCTCTGATCCCTTTTGAATTGACTTTGTATTCAGGGGGAAGCAAGGGTCCAACTTTATTCTTTTGCATATGGGGCACCTATGCTAACTTTGGGGAGAAAAAACTTTGCAAATGATGTGACCAACAAGGGTCTAATATCCAAAATATACAAACAGTTCATACCACTTTTAAAGAAATCAAAAAATGGGCAGAAGGTCTAAATAGACATTTCTCCAAAGAAGACATACAGATGGCCAGTATGCCCATGAAAAAATGCTCCACGTTGCTAATTATCAGAGCAATGCCAATCAGAACCCACCTGATGGTGGTCAGAATGGCAAATGACAAACACCAGAGGGCGTGTGAGCAGAAGGAAAGCCTCCTCCCCTGCTGGTGAGAATGTCATGTGGCCACTACGGAAAGCAGTATGGAGGTTCCTCAAAAAACTGAAAAGAGAGTTGCCAGATGAACCAGCAATCCCCCTCCTGGGCACCAACAGATCACCCTGGTATGAGTATTTGGAGAAACCAATTATTGCACATAAAACAGGTCTTCAGTGACGGGCATCCCTTCCAGTTAACAGGCAGTGAGCACAGCTGGGGTCTGGCTTCAGCTCCAAGCCCAGATCAGATCTCTGTCTGTGTGTGTTGGGCTACTCTAGAATGCTGTGTGCATGTGGTCCAGCCAGCAGGAAAGGCGGTGGGCCGTCTGAGAGTTCCCATCAAGTTCTCCTTGTCTGGGATCCCCCTTGCTCTCCAGAGGCCACTGCTCCCCTAATTCCATCTTCTCGTTCTCTGGGTGAAGACCCATTTTCCCCAGAAGCACTGTCCACGCGCCCCAAACTGGAAGCCACAGAACGCTCTTCAAACAGACCTTTGTCCAGAACCTGTCTGCAGCGGCTGCTCACCCGCTGATGCCTTCAAGCAGCTCCTTTTTGCATTTTGTGCAGATTTTCTAGTTGTCTTCTGTGAGGGGGTGAATGTACGTCATCTTACAAAGTCCTCACAGGAAGGAGAACCAGCAATTACCCATCCACTTTTAGAACTGCCTGGTCACAAACGTCACATGCTTTGAGTCACACTTGGAAAAAGCATACATTTCATCTATGTCAAAGGTCACGATGGTTTCACTGCAAGGTACTGGAAAAAATAGACTACTGTCTTAACAGAGGCACAGCTGCAGTGCAGTGGGGAAGCTGTAGAGCCCCGATGTTTGCCAGCAGAGAACTGGGCCTGCATAGAGGAGAGAAGGGAGGGAGGGAGAGAGGGCACCTCCTGCAAGCGTTTCAGACCTCCGTTTCCAGACTCCCACTTTCCGCACAGCAACCTGCCTTTTCCACCAGCCGTCTGCTCTCCTTTTTCCAGGTCTTTAGGGAAAATGAAGCAAATCTTTTCTCCCCACAAACCTTCATCATGTGAAGAGGCTCTCCCAGGAGTTCCTTGACTTGCCCAGCCCTCCTTCTCCATGGCTACTCCCTGGCCCTGCCCCTGCCCTCAAAGAGCCCCTGTGGTCAGCCCCTAATGGACTCTCCAGTGATAGTTCCCCAGTAAATCAGAGAAGTGTCTGCTGGACACCCAACCACTTCCACTGTGCCCACCTGCCCCGCCCACCTCCACCCCGCGCACCTTCGGGGGTCTTCCTATTTCCTCCAGCCCCAAACACCTCGTGGAGTCACACCAAGGTCTCTGCATTCCTGTAACTCACAGGCTGCCCCAGGCCTCACCCACCCCTTTGCCTCTGCCTACAGCCACTCCATCCATCTGGCCCTCCTTCAGCTCAAGGCCCATCTCCACGTCCGCTCCCCAGAAAGGCTCTCCAGCCCCAGGATGAGTTGGGGGCCCTCCTCCCGCTCCTGGTCTTCCCTGTCTTAGCTCTGGCCACCACAACCAAATGCTGTACCTGGTGGCTGGCAAACAGTGCACATGGACTGCTCACAGTCTGCAGGCGGGGAGCCCCGACCAGCACGGTGGTGAGCCTGCCTGCTTCATGCCAGCTGCTTCCCACTGTGCACCCACCAGGTGGAGGCAGGGAGGGAGCGCTGAGGGGCCTCATCAGGGGCCCAGATCCTCCTTGACAGCCCCACCCCCAGCAGTGCCAGCTGAGCCACCCCAAACAGTGCCACGCTGAGCCCCACCCCTAAAATTGCCAGGCTGAGCCCCACCCCCAACAGCGTCACCTTGGATGCTGGGACTTAACACGTGAGCCTGGGAACCAGACGTGCAGAGACAGCGCCTTTGACACACTTACCACTGCTCCTCCCGCTTTAATTAGGGATCGGTGGTTTCTTTGACAAAAAACACTTCTTCCCAAAACAGTTCCTCAAGGTAGGCGCCCAGGCATTCATCCTCCGGACACGGGCTGGGGGCCTGTGCCCGTGGGGAGGTAGGACAGCCATGGTCGCACGCCCGGGCTTGGGTGCCACACGGAGCTGGAGCGGGCCCTGCCTCCCACCCGTCCTCACTGTGACCTTGAGCGAGGTGCCTGAGGCCGTTTATCCACCTGTGTAATGTCACGTGTGTTGGCTGCTCACACTTGGGTGTGTTCATTTCCACACACCCAAGTGGGTACACACACACATATGTACACACCAGACCCCAGGGACCCACAGAACATGGTCATCAAGAAGAGAAGGTCTGGCCCTAAACCACCACAGGGCCAGGAGCACAGTTCTGACCTTCAGGGATGGAGAGGTGTGCTCTGGGTGTTGGGAGCAAGGATCCGGATTCTTGCAGCTGAAGGTGCTGCTGTGAACAGCTGCTGTCACAAACAGCTGTCTCTGCAGATGGGGGGTCATCCAGAACTCAGTGTGGCTGGAGAGAAATAGTCCAAGGCTGACCCCAAATTTCTGCCTAGAATTACCCGGGATCCAAGGAAACTCTTATGAACAGAAAATCTGGCCCATTCTCACCAGGTCAGCAGGAAGCATGAGGGCGGGCCCAGCCGACCAAGCCTCGCGAAGGGCAGTGAGGGAGGGTCTGTGACTGAGGGAGGTGGGGATCCAGGGGGAGGCAGACAGGTCTGAGGAGGCCACCCCGATGCCCCAGAAGGCGGGGTCCTGCAGCCTGCCCCACCCTGCGTGCGTCTCCCAGGAGGCCAGGCCTGCAGCAGCCACAGCGGAGAGGCTTCTTGGCTGGACCCTCTTACTCACTGCCTGTGACCCGCTCGGAAAGGACCCTCCAGGCCCTGGGTCAGCTCTTGGTCCCTGAGCTTCTTCCTGGAGTCGCCATGGTATCACCTAAACAGTCCAGACTGACTTTGCCCGTCTTTTAAATATGTTTTGAGTAGAACACAGTTGACTTAAAAAACACAAATCATGTATGTTTTGGTCAAAGACAGTGATTTCTACCAGTTTGAAAAATAAATGTTTAATCAAAATAACACCGCTGCAATGAGAGCAGGGTTGAGGCCCATCTGAGCCGAGAGGGGTGCGCGGGGGGAGCGGCTGGGGCAAACACCTGCCTGGCACCCCGAGGCTGAGGCCCCCGCGGCTGCAATGGGCCCACAGAAGTAGTGACCTGGGTTTCACAGTGGACAAGAGACCTACAAACGGAGACGCTTGGGAATAACTGCTCCTTCACCAGCTCAACATGCTGCAAATGTGAGGACCTCTTCTGGACTCACATTGGGCCACAGAAACTATTTCACCCTGGGGTGTGGTCCCTGGAGCCCCAGGCTGGGTGGAGCATCGCGCTCACCATGGGAGATTCCAGGGCAAACTGTGCTGTGACCTGGGGGCCTGGTGAGTTTCCAGTGGTGAAGACGAGGCACCCCCTTTTCTCCTAGTTTGTGTTCATGTTCTCAGTGGCTCCAGGGAGACTCTAAGGCACGGGCAGATCTGGGCACGTGGAGGCCCTGCCCACACGCTTGCCCCTGAGTGGCATTCAGTGACAGAGCCGGGCAGACGCGCAGCAGAGCAGAGCCAGGCAGGAGCCACCAGCGGGGACGGCCTGGGCCGCAGGTCAGCGCACTGAGCCAGAGGGAGCCCTGGGTAGAGATCACCACCACGCTGAGCTTTACAGGCACACCTGCCCATGGCCAGGCGGGGGAGAGCGTCAGTAAGTGGTACAGGCTTCTCTCTGGGGTGATGAAAATGCCCCACAATGGACCAGGTCATGGCTGCTCTCGTCCACGGATCAACCAAGACCATCGAGGTGACCCTTTAAGTGGGTGCGTGGTGTAGTCTGTGAATTACAACTCAGTGAAGCTGTTGAAAATGAATGAACAAATAAAGGGATGAAGAAACATCAAACAATAAAAGAGAGGAAGGGAAAGAATCCGTAAGCGCCTGGCACGTGATGCTGGAGGTTGCCGTGGCGCCGGGATTGGGCAGCCTGAGCCAGTGGCCTCGTTTACTCTCCCGTGGAAGGAGGTGTGCCAGCTGTCCACCCTAGGCTGGCTCCCAGTGGGGGAGGGGTCTGAAGGCTGCTGTCTTCAGCAGTCTGACACAAAGGGCATTCAACCGTCGCTGTTTTCTCGAGCCAAGTGTTAATAAATGACTGAGATTTTCTGAACCACTGTGATGACAAGTTTCAGTGGTGGTCAGAGGGCCCTTCCTGCGGCAGGGAGGGGTCTGAGAGGGACTCAGACGGCCCTGAGCCGGTGTCCCCAGGGCCCCCCTAAGTACCAGCCGGGGCAGCCACAGGGCCTCCCCCCAACCCCCACCCACCACGTGGAGGGCCTTCCCCCGCTGTCCCCTCCAAATGGAAGAAGTGCGGCCAGGCCCCAGCTGGCTCTGGATGAGCCGAGGGAAGCAAGTCGGCGATTTCCCAACCCTGAGCCCCGCCGTGGGGGCCACAGGAGCAGCGTGGTCAAAGTCAGGGTGCAAGTGCCTGTGGGCGGGGCTCAAGCCTCCCCAGCTGTGTGGGTCCCCCTGCTCCAGCTGGGAAAACTGAGGCCCAGGCGGGAGGGCCAGCCCAGGCCTGCAGGCATCTCACGCGGGCCAGGACCGCAGCCCCTCGGTCGGGGCACTTTGGTTTCTCGAGTGTCACACTTACAGAGCAAAGCACAGATACGCTGAAAGCACGGCTTTATAAACTGAGAACGTGTGCCGTCCACACCCGGGCCAAGACATACAAAGTTCCAGCACCTGAGAAGTCTAAGCACCTTTCAGTCACCGACCCCAAGAGTAGCCACCGCCCCGACTCCCACCATCGCGGCCTGCTTGTCTGTCACGGTCATGCTGCGGGCACCCTCTTCCGCCACGGGACTGACAGTTGGGAGGTGCACTCCCCGCGTGTGCGTGCTCACTCTGCTCTCAAGGGGCACCCGACTCCTGAAGTCACTGGTCCTGGGCTGGGTGTGCACTCGCCTAAGGAGATGGCTGAGCACTTGCCCAGAACAGCTCTAGCTTTTCCACCCACAGGACGAGAGGGCTCCAGGTGCCCCACACCCTGTCCAGCTACAGGAGACGCAGGTGGCCCCCTGTGAAATTCCTGTCTGGAGGCTCCCGGGTCTGCGCTCCAGTGAGAGCCCAGAGACCATGCATATCCACCGTCAGACACATGCTGACCCCACTGCTGGGCTCAGGCATCCTGGGGACCCAAGTTCCGCCATCCTTGCTCCCAGATGGGGCTCAGGAAACAGCTTCAAGGTGAGCAGTCGAGGGCTAGGCCCCACTTCTGTCCTGGATGGGCCAGCCCACCCTCAGCTGCAGACACACAGATCCCCTCTCCTGGGGTCGGGGTGACAGACACAGCAACAGGGGCACTGGGTGCATGGGGCAGGTCATGCCGACCGAATCCACAGGGCTGAGCCCGGACCTGCTCACTGCCCGTCCTTTAAAGTGACCAGCGGGAGTAGCTGTCACTCGTGGGCAACAGCACATCTCTGGCCCCAAGTCCTCCACCAGCCCTGCAGGGGACCCCAGGCCCCCAGGGGCAGCCCGCTACCGGCTGCTGCCATCAGGACGGAGGCTGGTCCTCACAGCAAACTGACACTCTGCTCCAGGCGTCCCTGCACGTGCTGGGTGCTGGTGTCCCCTAACAGGCCCTCAGCATCGGTGCTGCTGCCACACCCACTGCAGAGACGGAGAGCCCGAGGCCCCGAGAGGCTGAGTGACCAGCAGGGTCTCACGCCGGCCCATGGGTGCTGCCGGCTGCAGCCAGACCCGTGTGTGGGGCTCCTTCTCTTGCACCTGGGTCACCATCAGGTCCCCTCCACACACACACACACACACACACACCCCTCACACACAGACACCCCCCTACACACACACACAGGGTCCAGAGTCCACCCACACAGACACACACACACCCCTGGGTCACCATCAGGTCCCCTCCACACACACACACAGTCCAGAGACACGCCCACCCCAACAGGGTGCAGAGACCACACACACACACACACACACACACACGCAGGGTGCAGAGACCACACACACACACGCACACACACACAGTAGAGACACCCCCTGACGGGGGCCAGAGACCCCAAGCAGAAGCACCACAGCCCCCAGAATGGGCTGACTCTCAGGTAAGTAGGGTCACTTGCTCAGTCGTGTCCAACTCTTTGCAACCCCGTAGTAGTAGCCCGCCAGGCTCCTCTGTCCATGGAGCAGGCTTCAGTTACAACCTTTGCCAAGAGTCCCTGGGGCCAGGACACAACGGAGGTGACGGCTGCTGGCTCATCACAGAACCTCTGCGTCTCCAGTTCCCAGCCGACGAGAGGCAGGCGCAGGCAGGGCCCCAGACAAGCAGGGCTAGTGCCACGGCCCCTGCAGGGTGGGCACTGCCAGCCATGGGGACCCGTGCCCGTGCCACCACCTCAGCCCTGCCCGGGCTGACAGCGGGCCTCCCTGTGGATGGACTTCCTTCCCAGACGGAGCCCGCGGCGGCCATGGGCCAGGCCTGCTCCGAGGCTGCCATGACCTCGCTTCCACAGGGTACAGGGCGCCCACTGAGGATACGAGGGCAATGGAGGGGCCTGGGGAGAGTGACTGTCCTTTCCCAGGGGCTATGTGGGCAAGGAGCCACAGTCCAGCCCGGCGAACTGCCCGGAGCGCCCAGCTACCCTGGGGACGTAGAGACCACAGCCAGGAAGGCCTACCTCCTTTCACGCCCTGGAACCTGCCAGGCTTGGGCCAGCTTCAGGATCCCAAGGCCACTGGACTCCTGACCTTGACCTATTCCTGGGGCTGGTGTCCGAAGGGAAGGCCAAGCCACAGGCAGAAATGTCAGGAAGTGGCTAAAGGGCGGGGAGGGTCCTGTCTTCCACCAGCTTCTCCCCGGTTTGCTGGGACCCCTCCTCCGTCCCTCGACCTCCTTTGACACACAGTCAGCCTGCTTTCCTAAACCTCCCTGACTTCCAGGCCTTTCCGTGCATCTTCTTGAGCCATGATTTTTGTATATGTGCTGTTCTTTAAACTTACTCCAGTGATTATCACACCTCGGACACATTCCACAAACACGACTCAACATGGAATGATTTCATCACCACGTGTCTCCTGACTGGTAGGAACTTACATTGTTTCTAATGTTTTACACAGAATTACCCGTCTTTCCACTGGCGTCACTCATTATTTCTCAGGACAGACTCCCAAAGTAGAACTGCTGGGCCAAAAAGTCCGTCTTACTTCAAAGGCTGTTGAGTGACAATCTCAAACCCACGGGGCACAGTGAAGTGTCTTGGCTGCCGTGAAGGCACGTGGCTGGCCCGAAGGCTCCACAACCCCACACTTTCTCTGAAAACCTGGACACAGCCAGGTCAGCAGGTCAGGAGGCAGCAGGGCTCCTCCGCTGACCCTCAGCAAGCACCCTGCAGTCCATGCCGGAGCCCCCACGGGACCATGAGCCACTGATCCCCGGAGTCAGCTCATCCCTGTTTGGATGCCCACAGCTGGGCACATTTGATGGTGTGATACTTGATAAAGGGTATCTGTCCTTGACATTCTTCTGGTAAAACGCTGTGGTTCTGGGACCTTCCTGTGGGTCCAGTGGCTGAGGGTCCACAATCCCAACCCAGGGAGCCTGAGTTCGATCCCTGGTCGGAGAACTAGTGGCAGATCCTGCATGCCGCAACTAAGACCAGGCATAGCCAAGTAAAGGTTAAAAGTAAATATTTTAAAAGGGCCATAGTTCTTCCTCTGCACCTATCTTTCCAGATGAGCGTCTGAATCATATTAGTAGGTGGTGGGCTGCCCCCTGCAGGCCTGCAAGACCTGTCCTTGGCCAGTTTCAAGACCAGAGAGAGCCCAGAGCCAGCAGCAGAGACATCAGGGACTTCACGGAGGCAGACCTGGAGGTCTGAAGCAGGGTCCTGGAGTGATGCCCACTGCCGCAGGGCAGGACGTGAGGACTGTTCTCCCCCTGGAGGGAGGGGGAGTTGTGGGGGAACTGACGCCAGGTTAGCTCATCCGCTGGGAATCAGTGGAGGAGCACAGCCCTAACTATCCCTGTGATAAGCTATCAAGGCGGAGACGTGCAGATCTAAAGATTCAGTTCAGTTCAGTTGCTTAGTCGTGTCCAACTCTCTGTGACCCCATGGACTGCTGCAGGCCAGGCTTCCCTGTCCATCACCAATTCCTGGAGCTTGCTAAAACTCACGTCCATCAAGTCAGTGATGCCATCCAACCATCTCACCCTCTGTTGTCCCCTTCTCCTCCCACCTTCAACCTTTCCCAGCATCAGGGTCTTTTCCAATGAGTCAGTTCTTCACATCAGGTGGCCAAAGTATTGGAACTTCAGCTTCAACATCAGTCCTTCCAGTAAACACCCAGGACTGATCTCCTTTAGGATGGACTGATTGGATCTCCTTGCAGTCCAAGGGACTCTCAAGAATCTTCTCCAACACCACAGTTCAAAAGCATCAATTCTTTGGCACTCAGCTTTCTTTATACTCCATCTCTCACATCCAACTGGAAAAACAACTGGAAAAACCATAGCTTGACTCAGTTCAGTTCAGTTCAGTCGCTCAGTCGTGTCCAACTCTTTGCGACCCCATGAATCGCAGCACACCAGGCCTCCCTGTCCATCACCAACTCCCGGAGTTCACTCAGACTCAAGTCCATCGAGTCAGTGATGCCATCCAGCCATCTCATCCTCTGTCGTCCCCTTCTCCTCCTGCTTTCAATATTTCCCAGCATCAGGGTCTTTTCCAATGAGTCAACTCTTCGCATGAGATGGCCAAAGTACTGGAGTTTCAGCTTTAGCATCATTCCTTCCAAAGAAATCCCAGGACTGATCTCCTTCAGAATGGACTGGTTGGATCTCCTTGCAGTCCAAGGGACTCTCAAGAGTCTTCTCCAACACCACAGTTCAAAAGCATCAATTCTTCGGCGCTCAGCCTTCTTCACAGTCCAACTCTCACATCCATACATGACCACTGGAAAAACCATAGCCTTGACTAGACGGACCTTTGTTGGCAAAGTAATGTCTCTGCTTTTCAATATGCTATCTAGGTTGGTCATAACTTTCCTTCCAAGAAGTAAGCGTCTTTTAATTTCATGGCTGCAGTCACCACCTGCAGGGATTTTCGAGCCCAAAAAAATAAAGTCTGACACTGTTTCCCCATCTATTTCCCATGAAATGATGGGACAGGATACCATGATCTTTGTTTTCTGAATGTTGAGCTTTAAGCCAACTTTTTCACTCTCCACTTTCACTTTCATCAAGAGGCTTTTGAGTTCCTCTTCACTTTCTGCCATAAGGGTGGTGTCATCTGCATATCTGAGGTTATTGATATTTCTCCTGGCAATCTTGATTCCAGCTTGTTTCTTACAGTCCAGCGTTTCTCGTGATGTACTCTGCATATAAGTTAAATAAGCAGGGTGATAATATATAGCCTTGACGTACTCCTTTTCATATTTGGAACCAGTCTGTTGTTCCATGTCCAGTTCTAACTGTTGCTCTCTGACCTGCATACAGATTTCTCAAGAGGCAAGTCAGGTGGTCTGGTATTCCCATCTCTTGAAGAATTTTCCACAGTTTATTGTGATCCACATAGTCAAAGGCTTTGGCATAGTCAATAAAGCAGAAATAGATGTTTTTCTGGAACTCTCTTGCTTTTTCCATGATCCA
Organism: Bos taurus; assembly: GCF_002263795.3. Taxonomy (NCBI): domain Eukaryota; kingdom Metazoa; phylum Chordata; class Mammalia; order Artiodactyla; family Bovidae; genus Bos; species Bos taurus. Next base: position 42,203,015 of record NC_037352.1, on the reverse strand, counting down.
ACTCTCACATCCATACATGACCACAGGAGAAAACGTAGCCTTGACCAGACGGACCTTTGTTGGCAAAGTAATGTCTCTGCTTTCTAACACACTGTCTAGGTTTGTGATAGCTTTTCTTCCAAGGAGCCACCAACTGCATTGTTTTCGGATCTAAGATTAGAACACTTGTTAGGTGGGCAGCAGAGGGCAAGCAGGGAGGTTTTCCCTAATTAGGCTCCTGGATGAGAGGGAAGGTCAGTGATGCAAGTGAGTGTGGGTAAGGCAGGGACGGGACGACCAGAGACAGCAAGGAAGCTGGTTTGGGGGAGTCTGACCACACAGTGGGTTTAGAAATATTCAGATATCGTTTCGCTTGGACTCATCCTGAGTCCTTAGAACCCAAGAGAACCCATCTGCTCTCCTGTCCTTGCCCAGCATCCAGACCAGAGAGCCCAGAGTCAGCGGCTGTCTCTCCCTCTCACACCGCTCTGTAACCTCCGTGGCCGTTGTCTCACAGGGAGCCTCTGCCTCCTGGGTGAGCTTGCTCTGAGCCTGTCCTGTTCAGCTCTGTCTGTCCCTGTTCCATATTCAAGTCACCACTGGCTTTCTACAGGAAACACGCTCACTCCACATGTGCACTTTGTTCTCTCCATGTACTCCAGCCCCCTGCCCGGCCCCTCACTGTCTCCCCTCACGTCTGCACACGCAGGGGTCTGGGTGGGAAGGACGCTCTTGCACGTCCAACCGCACCCACACTCGCCCACAGTACTTCTGCCCGGGGCTCAGCGGAAATATCCCTGTGGTCTCGGTGATTACACACCACATTCCCCGCTTCCTGTGGGAGACTTGTGTCTCATTTACTTTGTCCTCTCTGTATTTCTTAACTTTCCACAGAGCCCCCGTGAGAAGGAAGGGCATGGAGCTGCACTGGTACACCGGCCTGTGACCACCTCAGCCTGGTCAGCTCCTGCCGTTGCTGGGGGCCTGAGAAAGCAGCAGGACAGCGGGTCAGCGGCACTGGCTGGCACAGGGGCAAACAAGCCTCAGGAGACAAAGGCCCAGCACAGAGCCTGACCCCTTCCTTTGGAAGAGGGGTCAGAGGGTGGTGCGACGCTGAGCCCGGAGGCCTGGCTCTCTCGCAGGCAGCCAGTGACCCTGGGAGAGCACACCTCCCCTTACACACAGAAAAGGCCATGCCAAGACCCTGGCCGGGGCTGCAGGTCCCAGGGCCCCGTGAGAGCTGATCTGGGAGGGTGCTTCCAAGTCCATCCCTTAGCCATGAGTGTTGGGGGAAGGTTTCCCTTATTCCTGGAGCTGTTTCTTGAAGATGTGGATGAAAAGCGGGAGAACCCTTGGTGAAGTCTGTGTCGTGTCTTTCCCTCCAAGGGTTGTTCCTAAGAATTTTAAAAATACATGTGGAAAAAATTCAGGTTTTCCAAAACAGAAAATGTTACGAAATAACACTATTTCCTCTTTTTTGAGTAAAACAGAAAACATATGTTTCCCATCTCCACTGGGAATGGGTGTAGCGTGTGCCAACGTGCACACAGAAAGGGCCCTTTTTATCAGACGCCCCACAAGGATGGCACCGTCGCCAAGGACACAGGTAAGCACAGCACTGCCCTCCCAGTGGGGATGCCCTCCCAGTGCAGATGCCTGGCAAATAGGGAAGGCAGAGTGCCTGGAGCCTGTCCTCCTCTTCTGCAGAGAGAACCCAGCTCAGGCCCCAAACCCCCCCGACTCAGTCTCCTCATGGGTGACCAGGAAAATGAAGGTTTATGATGCGGGCTTAATAAAAACTGTGCCCCAAGTGCTTCACCCACTACCCAGCACACCAGCAGATGGCCACTATTACCATTACCGCCACCTTCATCCTTTGACTTGGCCGTTTACGTAGTAAATCCCCTCTCCCAGGACCGGCAGTCTGCACGGCTTCTCCCACAACTTCCTCACCTGCAAACAGGCTGCTGGAAAGGTCAGCCTGGAGAACTTCACGGAGTCACAGGTCACCCCCCCCACCCCCCGCCACACACACACCGAGGAGTCTGAGAGAGCTCCTAATGGCCAAAGCCGGAATGATCTGAAGCAAAAATAATCTTTACTTATAATGTAATGAGTGTGCCAGTACTGACTAATCTCCCATAGATCATACCGTCTGGGTCCACACTGATAAAAACATTCAAAAAAAGAAATATGGAAGGAGCAGTGTTCTCCTACAGAAAAGTCTTATTAATAAATGAGGAAAGAGGGACTTCCCTGGCAGTCCAGCGGTTAAGACTGTATTCCAAGGAACGGGGGCATGAGCTTGATCCCTGGTTGGGGAACTGAGATCCTACATATCCCACATACCACCAGGTGCTGCCAAAAATAAACAAGGAATGAGGGAAACAGAGTATCACCATTAGGGAAACAGTCTGCTAATATTTATTTACTAGGCAAAAAGTTGAAAAGAAACAGGATGCTGCATAGCCTCAAAGCAACTGTCCCACAACACGCATCATTTACCCTGGGGATGGCAGGATGAGATGGTTGGATGACACCACCAACTCAATGGATATGAGTATGAGCAAACTCTAGGAGACAGTCAAGGACAGGGAAGCCTGGCATGCTGCAGTCCACCGGGCTGCAAAGAGTTGGACACAACCCCGCGACTGAACCACCACCACCCTGGGGAGGTGGCCAGAAATGGTGGTTTGGGGCGTATTTTTAGATCAGAACTTCTCAAAAGCACTCTACTTGCATTCCCTCCCCATCCAGTTTGAGACTCTGCTGATCTATTAACTTCAGAGTGCTTCTGATTTAGAACAAACTACAATCCTTGAAACGACTTACAAAAACCATAGGCTTGAAATGACGGTTAAAAGAAAGACATAAAGCAAACACACGCGGCTTAAGATGTCAACGTTTATTTTGCACAAATGCCCAGTCTTATCCACTCCTCCCACTCACTGTCCCATGGCCCATGCACCTTCCTCTGGGTGCACGAGGTCACGGGTGCCTAGAGAACTGGAAGAAGTCGGAGAGGCTAAATCTACACAGTACTGTCTGAGACGGAAGACCTTAGCTAGGAGGGGCTGCGAGAAAAGAGGGCAGAAGCCAGGCACACACCCTCTCCAAACCCTCTTTCCAGGACCCCAGCTCTCCGACAGGACACCTAGGGCCGAGCCCCCGGGAGGTGGGTCATCCTGGGTGATCTCCTTGCTGGCCAGGGAGGTCACTCAACAGTGGGGAAGATACACTAAATGTAAATGTGAAAGCGTAAAACACTTGTCTATTTGAAAGAGACAAATTCACCCGCGCCTCTGTCCCAACCGGAGCGTGGCCTGATAGCAGACAGTCTGCAAGGAGGCCCTTCCTTCACTCCTTGCTCCCTCGCCGGCTACTCCGCTTCTTATCCTTCCCCATGGGGCTCAGAAACAGGTCAAAGAGACCCACTTTGCAATCAGAGAAGGGAACCAAGGACGGGATACGGAGAGAGCGCGCGGAGAGGGTTCGGGGACCGGGCACAGGGCCACGCGGCGCCGGCGCTTCCGGTCGCCTTCCGATGGCGTCAGCGGCGGCGCTTCCGGTCGCCTTCCGATGGCGTCAGCGTCGCTCGCGGCCTGGGAGGACAGAGCGCACCGGAGGCAGGCCGCGCCCGAGCTGCTCCGCGTGAACGGCAGGGCCGGCTCCCAGCGGAGGCTCCTGGCTGGCAGCGGCTGCAGACCACAAACGACCCTGCGGAGAGCGGGGCAGGCGACAGCAGGCGGGGAGGCCTCTCAACCTGCCCAGAGCCCGCGAGCATGCAACCCGCGCGCGCCTGGGCCGCCGCCTCCCGCGCCTGCGCAGTCTCCGCCGCCCCGCCGGCGCGCGCTCCCGGCCGCTTCGGTCGAGGCCTTCTAGGACTGCCTAGTTCGGAGGCAGACGCTCTACCTGGGTTTCCAGCCGGCACAGCGCCCGCCCCTCAGCTCTCCTGACCATCATCTTGGGCCTTCTCCCCAGAGTGTCCGCCGCAACCCCTCCTACTCGACCCAGTCACCTCTCCTGTCAGCCGAGACTGGCGATGCGCCAGCGTTCAGCTCTGCGCCTGCGTGGGACCCCTCCGCGTCGTCCCTGGCGGGGAGTCAGCTCTGCGCATGCGCGGGGGCCTCCGCGTCGTCCCTGGCGGGGAGTCAGCTCTGCGCATGCGCGGGGGCCTCGGCCTCGTCCCTGGCCGGCAGTTAGCTCTGCGCTTGGCCTCGGCCTTTGGGCCTAAGCTTCATTGTGCAGGTTATCTTCAACACGGATACAAGATACTTGCAGTGTTTCATCTTCAGCGTAAGGTTTTCTCTAACAGGGACTCCCAACGAATTACGGTTTTCTCAGTTCAGTTCAGTCGCTCAGTCGTGTCCGACTCTGCGACCCCATGAATCGCAGCACGCCAGGCCTCCCTGTCCATCACCAACTCCCGGAGTTCACTCAGACTCATGTCCATCGAGTCAGCGATGCCATCCAGCCATCTCATCCTCTGTCGTCCCCTTCTCCTGCCCCCAATCCCTGCCAGCATCAGTGTCTTTTCCATTGAGTCAACTCTTCGCATGAGGTGGCCAAAGTACTGGAGTTTAAGCTTTAGCTAAGTGAATGCTAATGACCAAGAAGGGACCGTCATCATTTAATATGTCGGGGAAACAGTGGAAACAGTGGCAGACTTTATTTTGGGGGGCTCCAAAATCACTGCAGATGGTGACTGCAGCCATGAAATTAAAAGACGCTTACTCCTTGGAATAAAAGTTATAACCAACCTAGATAGCATATTGAAAAGCAGAGACATTACTTTGACAACAAAGGTCCGTCTAGTCAAGGCTATGGTTTTTCCAGTGGTCATGTATGGATGTGAGAGTTGGACTGTGAAGAAGGCTGAGCGCCGAAGAATTGATGCTTTTGAACTGTGGTGTTGGAGAAGACTCTTTTTTTTTTTTCTGGAGAAGACTCTTGAGAGTCCCTTGGACTGCAAGGAGATCCAACCAGTCCCTTCTGAAGGAGATCAGCCCTGGGTGTTCTTTGGAAGGAATGATGCTAAGCTGAAACTCCAGTACTTTGGCCACCTCATGTGAAGAGTTGACTCATTGGAAAAGACTCTGATGCTGGGAGGGATTGGGGGCAGGAGGAGAAGGGGACGACAGAGGATGAGATGGCTGGATGGCATCACTGACTCGATGGACGTGAGTCTGAGTGAACTCCCGGAGTTGGTGATTGACAGGGAGGCCTGGCGTGCTGTGCTTCATGGTCGAATGGTCCATGGTCGCAAAGAGTCAGACACGACTGAGTGACTGAACTGAACTGAACTGAGTGGCCTTGGGCTTCCTTGGTGGCTGAGCTGGTGAACAATCCACCTGCAATGCGGGAGATCTGGGGTCGATCCCTGGGTTGGAAAGATCCCCTGGAGAAGGGAAAGGCCACCCACTCCAGTATTCTGGCCTGGAGAACTCCATGGATTGTATAGTCCATGGGTGGCAGAGTCGGAGAAGACTGAGCGACTTTCACTTTCAGTGGCCTCCATACTACTATTTATCTTAGCTCCATTTCGCTGCAAAAGTCCTGCAGCCAACTAAAGTCTTCACGTCCTTGTTAGACCTTTTTTGTTTTGTTGGGAGGTGGGCCTGCTCGTTTCTCTGTAGGGATCTTGGTTGCCAGGACTCCGAAGTTTGTCCCGCCCAGGGACAGTGCCGGGGAGTGCGGGGGTGGGGGGTGGGGTCAAGGGGAGTGTGCAGTCAGGATACCAGGGAAGAGTTTGGGGAAAGGAAATCTTGGGAAATGGACACAGACACACACGCACACACACACAAACACACATGCCCCGCTCCCCCCCCCCAGCCTTACGGCCAGGAATGGGTGGCCCAGACTGGGACAGTTATTCGCTCCAGAGGGGATTCCAGGGTCATTTCCACTTTCAGGTGGGTGGTGTCTTCCTTTCCACATGAAGTTAACCTACCCAATAATGGGGAGAGAAGGACTGCCATTCCAAACGTGCTCCATGCAGTCTGGGCTACGGGTCAGAGTGATGCCTCCTTTCCCCTTTGTGTGGGAGGTGAGCCAGGGGCAGTTACACAGGCCTTACCTATTCAGGCTTTGCCCACCTGGGAGGTGCCACTTAGCGCCCAGACAGCACACCCACTCAGCTCTCCCCACTCCCTCTGAGTTGTTTCTTGAGAATTGGGGCATGTGGCCTGTGAGGTGCAAGAGTATTGGGATGGGGGGTGGAAGGTGTGTCTTGTCCTAAACTCTCATAGGCAAACCTGGTGTATTCATCAAAGACAGTGAAAACAAAGGTAAAGGAAGGATACCAGCTTGGCCTTCAGTCCATTGTTTGAAATGAACAGGATTGGCTGGGTCCAGGCAGGAATATGGGACATCTGGGTTGCAGAGAGTCGGAGATGACTGAGCAACTGAACTGAACTGACTGAGGCAGAAATATAGGCTGGAAGGAGGCCCGCCAGGAAGGAGAGGGGAAGACGTGACACTCCCAGGGTGTGGAGGTGATAGAGACAGAAGTGACAAAGTAGATGATTAAATAGTTAATCCTGCTGGAGGTTATAAGTAGGAGAAAATAGGAGAGACCCTTGTAAGTTAATGATTACTCAAGAAAGCAGATTTGCTTAACCACAACACCAAGCAAGCTTGCTCAGCAACAAAACCATGCTGCGGAAGCATCAGACATGCCCTCAAACAAGGAGCAGTGACAGCATGGGACCCACATACTGCCCATTGAGCTCAGTAAGTTAATGCTCCCTCAAACACGATCTCTGCCCAGAAAACAGCAACTTGTGGACCTAGCTTGACTACGTGGGAACGAGCAAAGTCCTTGCTCAGCCTAGAGGAGGAGCTGATGATGGAAGTATGACATCTTTTCAAGAAAGACAAGTTCTCCCTCTCCCCACTTTTCCTTTGATTATAAAACTGTAGCCCATCTCTGGTGGCTCAGTGGGGAAGAATCCACCTGCCGATGGAGGAGATGCAGGTTCCAGCCCTGGTCCAGGAAGATCTCACTGTGCGGAGCCACTAAGCCCGTGTGCCACAACGATTGAGCCTGGGCTCTACTGAGCCCATATGCCACAGTGACTGGAGCCCACACGCCGTAGAGCCTGTCCTCTGCAACAAGAGAAGCCGCTGCGATGAGAGGCCCGCACACTACAGCTAGACGGTAGACCCCGCTTGCCACAACTCGAGAAAAGCCCATGCAAGGAAGACCCAGCACAGACAAGAATGCATAGCTTAATTAATTAAAAAAATCTGTAGCCCAGTAAGTTCTGGGGCACAGCATTTCTCACCCACCTATTTGCAAACCTCACAAACATCCTGTTCTAATAAATCACTTCTTATCTACCACTTTGTTTCACTAAATTATTTTCTACACTGAGACTAAGAACTATGGTACCAGCGCTCTTTGTTGCCCCCCTGAAACAACACCAAACGGCTTCAAAGGGGTCAGGGGACTTGGGCCTGGCAGGACAGAGGAAGGGACTGGCCAGCCAAAGCATGGTTCCCATGGGCAAATTTGAATGTGGCTTGCATTCCAGGTGAGAGCAGTGCTAAACCAATCCCAGAATGTTGCCTGAAATTTGTATCACAATCTGGTTTTAGATTGTATTTCTACTCGATCTGTCGCTCTCTTAAAAATAGAATACAGCATGGCAATTCTGGCTATTTCAGTTCTGGTTAATCAAGATTTTAGTGCACTAAGATTTTATTGGCTAATTAGAATTAATTATAATTGGGGGATATTTAACCATGCTATCAAGCAAATTTCACTGTTGCAAATGGAGAATGAAATCAAGTACCCATGACTCTAAGCGATCTGTTCATTTTCACTGACTTGAATGGAGTTAAGCAGCCCAGTCAGCCAGGCTGCCTCTGCAGCTTCTTCCAGAACCACTACCTAAATTCTGGGAGAGAAAGGCTTTCAGAGGTCAAGGGAAGAATGAAAGACAAAAGGAACTGCTCCCAGGACTCTGCAGTACAGGTTTTTCCAGCGACGTGAGCAGTAATGTCCACCCCGGTGGGTAGGTCCAAGCCCCCTCCGGGCCCGCACACCTTTTGTCCCGGTCTATTTGAATTTAGGCAGAAAAGTGTTTTCCGTGACTGAGAAGGCCTGTTTATGTGCTCATTTTTTTATAGACAACTCCTTTGTTTTGTTTTCATCTACTCTTGAGTGATTCCTGGGAATAACAGAGAGAGACATAAGTGCCCTTCACCCGGACACAGGTCCAGCACGCCCTCTGATGCGCTTCACTAAAACAGGTGAGAGCTGAGCTGGTATACTTTTAGATGAAATTTCATTGGGAAATAGTTTCTATTTTATCTATAATCCTCTGGCTAGTGTTTAAAACCAGTATTTATAATGCTGCCTAAGAACTTTGGAATGAATGGATTTTAATAAAGAGCTATTTCAGAGTTCTCTTTGGTAAGAGAGGCTCAGCAAGTGAGAGGAGTGGAGAGGAGACTAACAGAGGAGGAGACCCCGCAGGGCCCAGAGGCAGCACCCAGGAACCAGGCCAAAGTGAGCCCAGGGCAGCAGACAGCGGAGCCCAGGCCCGGGCCTCCCAGAGGCAGAGGCCTCAGCAGCTCACAGCAGCCTCAGACGCCCACCGCCCGTTTAGAGTCCTGCAACGCGAGCACTGCCCGCGCCTCTGCCTCTTCCTTCCGCTTTCATCTCCCAGCTCCTCTCAGACGCTCACTCTCCCTTTGTGAACCTGATGCATGAGCCTGTTGTTCTGGAGCCATAGTTAATCCCTGGCCTTGGTGTCAGGGGCTGTGTGCGTGCCTCAGACCCCCTGTGTCTCCTCTTTCCTGGTTCCACCCACAATGGCCGCCAACCATCGCTCCCACTCTGTCAGTCCTGTGAGGTGTGGCTTGAACAGGGCCCGAGCAGGAGTGTTTATACCCCAGCTGTACTGCTTTCTGGAGTGTCTCGACTCAGTAAAAGGGTAGAGAAAATGTGCTGATTGTGCTCAATACTGTGTTGAAGCCAATACACCCAACAGCACAAGAAAATGGAGGAAATACTCTTTTCGTATTAGAAAACTAAGATCCGATTCAGGACAGAAATCACTGACAAGCAAGAAAAGATCAGACTGAGTTTTGTGGCTTCACTTTTGTCTTATCCATTAAGGCAAAAAAAATAATAATAATAATAATAAGGAGGAAATCCACCAACGTGTGGAAAGGACCCTTGCTGGTCACCTACAAGTATAGGTTACCAATAGATATAAGAGTTCTCCAAAAATCAACAGAAGTATTCTGTGAGAGTCAACTGGTTGTCTGGAACTTACAATGAAGAGTATTGTGTGTTTTTTAAATTATTTTTAAACTGTGTTTTCCAGACTCTTTACCAGAATGTACAATAGGCTTATGCACACGTGTGCGTGTGCACTTTCTTGTTTCTGAGATCTGGCTGTTAGACTGCAAAGTCCAGATGCAAGGAGATCAACTTGCTGCATGATGCACCCATTTTTGCATAGATTTTTGGTGATTTTCAGCTATTCTATTTGACTCATTATAATTGTGGCAAGCTGTGCATTTACTCTGCAAATGCCCCGTGGTCCATGCTGAGCACATCATGGCCAAGGATGGTGTTTCCTGGTCCTTGGGAGGTCAGACCCAGGTGGGACCCTGTGAGGGTCACCACACATTCCCAGGTACTCGTGGAAAACCAAGAGCCACTAGACAGCCTCCTTCTCCTCAGCAGCCTCTAAGAGACTGGTGGCCAGTGACCCATCCCCCCTCAGTGGCCGAGCTCTCCAGGGCGCTGTGGCGGCCGCTGTGGCTGAGCCCTCTGCCCCGGCCTTGGACCTGTTCTGCTCCACACCCGGCCTCGCCTGGGAGCCGAGCAGGCCCTGCAGCTGCCCTCAGGGGTCTGGCGCTTCCACAGACATTTGGGGCTGTTTGGGCTGGGGGACCATAGGCTCGTAGGCACTCCTGAGGGTGCAGAAGGCTGACCCTGGGGACAGCTGATTCGTGTCTGCCCGGACACAGTGTGGGTGGGTGGCTAGCCTGGGCTAGGCGGGCCACCTCCCCGGAGCAGGGCTGGAGAACCTGAAGGATTTTTCCCGGGACTGTTCGCCCAAGCTGCTTCTGAGTAGAACCCCCTCACATAGGACACAACGGGTGTGTCCGTGACAGTGGGTCTAAGTGACATCCCAGAGATGTCAAACAGGGGCGGCCGTGTGGCGGGAGCACCAAGCAGCCACGTGCCGCAGCCTGTGCCAGCGTCCTCTCCGCATCGGCCTGCTGCGTGCGTGCGGGCCGCACGGAAGAGGAACACAGCTTTCACCTCAGGGTTGGATCTTCCTTGGAATAAAGAGGCCACAAGTGTAGCCTCCCATCAGTTCCCCTCACAAGCCCTCCCTAACTGTCCACCATCCAAACAGAGTGCTGCTCTCCAGACATAATTAAATAAAAATAAACGCTGATGGGAACGTTACAGGACACACCCTTGCTGCCCTCTTTCTGAAGCTGCACCCACGACGGATGGCCCATTGTTGGATTATTACAAAGGTGGATCAGCTTACGAATTTCACTGGAATCTAAAACACCATCAGTGAGCACAGTCAGCTGAATGGATCATAAAACCACAGCTTCATTGCTGACACGAAAGGTCTAGAAGGAGGGCCTGGCCTTTCCCAGCAACCTCGGCCTGAGAACATGAATTTTCTCAGGAGCCTTTGTTTCTTCCTGTCCCATCCCTGGAGTTCTGCTGCCTCCGGAATCTGCATTCTCTACAGGACCTGTGTGTCTCGAAGAGCAACGTGGCTGCATTTTGGGAACAACTGCAGATGACCAGGCTGGCTCAGCTGCTCCTACGTGGGACTCAGGCCTCCTGGGCAGAGGACACACTCCCTCAGCAGGCAGGCGTTCCAGGTGGGGGAACTGACGCCCGGACACAGGCTGTGCACGGTTTACATCACAGCCTGTTCACACAGAGCAGATGTCAAGACAACACGTCGGTTTTGGACGGACCTTCAGCACATCCGCTGTGTGAACTTGGGTGGTCACCTGCCTTCCATCCCCAGAGCTGGGGTGTCACTGCAGAGAGCATCACAAGGTACAAATGAGGAGGTGACAGGCCTCCTCGAGCCAGCCCGCGGCAGGCGGCTACTGCAGGCGTCCCTCCCAGGCCCCTCTGGAGACCTCTGCCTCCCTGCTGTGTTTCTGCTCGTGTCTCAGCCCAGAAGCTGTGACCGAGGGTGTGGTCTGCAGGGCAGAAGACCTGGGTCCAGGAGGTCTTACCTGGTGACGAGACCAGAAAGGTGAGACTTAACGTTAACTGGTGGGGGAGGGCCTGTGGTGCGCGGTGGACATCGAGGCAGAACTGGAGATGGTGCGGTGGGTTTTTACGTTAACTGGTGGGGGAGGGCCTGTGGTGCGCGGTGGACATCGAGGCAGAACTGGAGATGGTGCGGTGGGTTTCCTGGAACATGCAAAAGCTGCCTCCTGAGGAGGGTCAAAGTGGTCAGCTCTTCTCAGCACCCCGGGGACTGAGCCGTGTCAGCAATGCTGATAGAGGCCCTGTGTGTTCCGGTAGCAGCAGCTGCCTCGGAGCAGTCACAGATGTGGCCAGTCTTGTTTGCTATTCCCGTGATTAGGTTCAGCTGTGTAAACAGAAACCCAAAATAACAGTGGCTAAAATAAGTCAGAAGTGTATTTTATTTCATGTACAGGAAGCATGGAGGCTGGCATTCCCAGGTCACATGAATTCATACCAAGATCACTAATGACCAAGAATGCCTCTACCTTGCTCTCATGACTTCCCGTCTCTCTCCAGTTCTGCTGGAGCTCCAGCCTTCACATCTGACCACACCCCAACTTCAAGATTTCCAAAAGCTCTCAGACACTACTCCTGCTTACACATCTTCATCTCCAACTTACCTGCTGACCTGCAGCAGAGTCTGGAAAATGCAACTATGGTTCAGGTGACTGGGACTTCCCCGGCAGTCCAGTGGCTAAGATTCTACTCCCAATGCAGGGAGCCCAGGTTTGATCCCTGGTCAAGGAACTGAATCCCACATGCTGAGACTAAAGACCCTGCATGCCACAACTAAGATCTGGTGTAGCCAAATAAATAAATTTTCAAAAACTTAAAAAAAGAAATAAGTCAGGTGGCCATGTGCCCACCTAAAAGTCAGGCAGTCATATCTAGGTCACACCGTTTACTATAATAAACGTAAGGAGTGTTTTCCTTTACTATAATAAAGTCTTTACTATAATAAAGAAGTAAACATAAAGTGTTTGTCACTTTAGCAGATCATTGAACACCTCTATGACAAACCTAGACAGTATATTAAAAAGTAGAGACATTTCTTTGCTGACAAAGTTACATCTGATCAAAGCTATGGCTTTTCCAGTAGTCACGTATGGATGTGAGATTTGGACCATAAAGCTGAGCACCAAAGAATTGATTCTTTTGAACTGTGGTGTTGGAGAAGACTCTTGAGAGTCCCTTGGACTGCAAGATCAAATCTGTCAATCCTGAAGGAAATCAACCCTGAATATTCATTGGAAGGACTGATGCTGAAGCTCCATTTTGCCACCTCATGCAAAGAGCTGACTCACTAGAAAATACCCTGATTCTGGGAAAGATTGAAGGCAGGAGGAACAGGGAATGACAGAGGATGAGATGGTTGGATGGCATCACTGACTTGATGGACATGAGTTTCGGCAGGCTCCAAGAGATGGTGCAAGACAGGGAAGCCTAGAGTGCTCCAGTCCATGGGTCGCAAAGAGTCGAACACGACTGAGCGACTGAACAACAAAGCTGTGGTCTGCGCCAGAATCACCTGGGACTTTATAAACGTGCAGATTCCTGGGGCCTGCAGAGTAAGATCTGTGGTAGAGACCCTGCCGTCTGCATTTAACAAGCTTCCTCAGTGAATCCCACGTTCATGGGAGCTTGAGAAGGAAAGGCATTTGTTGGTGACGGGAGCCACGGGAGCTGAGAGAGGCTCCCCCTGTTCCCAGCCAGATGACCCTGGGCACCTCCCTGCCCATCTGTTCAGGGCTTCTGGCTGCCAGACCAAAGATGCCACAGACTGGTCTTTACTGGTCACAGTTCTGGGTCCAAGACCAGGGCACCAGCAGGGTCAGGGCAGGGCCCCCTCCCTGGTTCAGAGACGGCCATCTCCTGGCCTTGTCCTCACTCGGCGGAAGCGCACGGGGGACCCAGTCTCTTCTTACAAGGGCACTCACCCCATTTGTGAGGGCTCTGCCCCAATGACTTGGTCGCCTCCCAAAGGCCAGCGCAGACACCATGCCACAGGGGTTAGGATTTCACCATATGAATCTGGGGGCTTGAACATTCAGCCCACTGTATCATGTGAGTCTCACTTCTCTATTAGAGAAGGAAGTAGCATCTCTCTAAGATTCTTCTGGTTTGAAATAAGACAAGTCAAAGCCAAACTAAATCAGACAAAATACAAAGTAAACATAATTTTATTAGCTCACATCATTGAAAATTTCCAGAAGCTGGACTCTGGCAGACAGATTGGCCTAGACACCACAGAGCCTCTGGGCCCTCCGTCCCTTGTCTTCAGGACTGCTCCCTGAGTGCAGCCTCGCCCTCCAGAAGCTCCTCCACAAATGTCAGCAAGACCTATTCTGGACTTACCTCTCTTGAGCTGGTGATCTTGAGAAACAGACCTTTCCTCTCTGTTCCAAACGTGAGTTCACATCAGCCTGTGAGGCAGTCTCTGAGGCCTTGGGGCTATGCTCAGCCAGGGCCCATCACACACTGGAAGGACCAGGGGCTCAGACTGGCCAGCCTCAGCCAGGTACCTGCCCACCAGGTCCTACCAGATCCACAAGGCCCCTCCAGGCCCCTCCAGGCCCCACCAGGCCCCTCCAGGCCCCTCCAGGCCCCACCAGGCCCCACCAGGCCCCTCCAGGCCCCTCCAGGCCACTCCAGGCCCCTCCAGGCCCCACCAGGCCCCACCAGGCCCCTCCAGGCCACTGCAGGCCCCTCCAGGCCACTCCAGGCCCCTCCAGGCCCCACCAGGCCCCACCAGGCCCCTCCAGGCCCCTCCAGGCCCCACCAGGCCCCTCCAGGCCCCTCCAGGCCCCTCCAGGCCCCACCAGGCCCCTCCAGGCCCCTCCAGGCCCCACCAGGCCCCTCCAGGCCACTGCAGGCCCCTCCAGGCCACTCCAGGCCCCACCAGGCCCCACCAGGCCCCACCAGGCCCCTCCAGGCCCCACCAGGCCCCACCAGGCCCCACCAGGCCCCTCCAGGCCCCTCCAGGCCCCACCAGGCCCCTCCAGGCCACTGCAGGCCCCTCCAGGCCACTCCAGGCCCCTCCAGGCCCCACCAGGCCCCACCAGGCCCCACCAGGCCCCTCCAGGCCCCACCAGGCCCCACCAGGCCCCTCCAGGCCCCACCAGGCCCCACCAGGCCCCTCCAGGCCCCACCAGGTCCTGCCAGATGCCACCAGATCCAGGAAGAGCCCAGGCTGCTCCCCACAGCAGAGCTCATCTGAGGCTTCGGACAAAGCCCACCCCTGGCCTCACACAGGGAGGAGCTGGCGAGCTTGTGCCTGTGAAGGACACAGCCTGCATCTGTCAGGGCGAGGGCTCTCTCAGTCCAGCTCGGTGTGGTCGTGTCGTGTGTCACATTCACGGGTCTGCGTGGCCCTGGCTACTTCTAGGACCCAGAACCTAAGCAGACGGTACCAGAGCAAAAGCAGGACAGTCCTCTTAGCCTCACACCCACGTCTCATACCAGTCCTCCCGGCTCCACAGGTGGACATCCAGGCCCTGCTGGACCAGGGGGTGGGCATCGCCCCACATGAACCAGGAGACCACGCTGGGTGTGCTGGGCAGACCTCCCCAAGTAGCCTTCTGATCTGCAAAGTAGAAGCAACAGGTCCTGGCCACTGTTTGCCAGAAGACAAAGAAATTGTTACCAAAATCTCGGCTCCCAGCCCACCGATGCTGAACAGAAATAGGGAGACAGAGTTTGGAAGAAACAGAGTGGCCTTATTGCTTTTCCCGGAGGAAGAACACGGCAGGCTAGCACCTCAAGAACTGTGCCCCCTCCCAGGGGATCATAAGGAGCCTTCCAGGTGGAACTCGTAGTCCAGGGTAAGTGGTTAGGATCAAAGAGGTGACGTGGGTTTGCACCCTTCTTCTCCTCGCGTTGTTTTAAAAGTCACCACTGAGGTCAGGCAGCCAGGTAGCTGGGTCCGCTCGTCTCTGGGTTATCGGCCTGGGGCCTTCTTTCTGCAAATGCAAACAGCTCTGAGGGGTGATTTGCTGTAAGATAGTGCAGGTGGAGCAAATACCAGCTGCAGGATGTGGTGTACACAGTGTCAGGGGGTGACAGGCCAGCTTCATGAAGGACAAGCCTAGTTATGGACACTACAGATTAGTAAAGTTAAAATGAAACTAAGGCTGAGGAACGCTTCACAACCACCCAGGAGTGTGGGTGGGTCTCGGGGCTTAGGCGAACACCCGGGGCCACAGCAGCTCCAGAGGACCAGCCAGGGCTCCTCAGATCGCGCACGGAGCAGATGCACGTCACAGGGCTTTGTCTTTAGCATTTCTACCCCGGCTGGGTCAGGCCTGCAGGTCCGCCCTCACACCCGGCCGGCACACTGGCCTGCTCTGCCTCAGAAACGTGCGCAGGGAAGTCAGGCAGCCCACGAACGCGCAGCCGCAGCGATGGCACCGGCGTGCCCAGCGTTCTTAAAAGCAGAGGTGCTCGTGTCTCCCGGAGGACACGGGCGTGGAGCGGGGTGCACAGCGTCTCCGTGGAGGCGGCCGTCTGGCCCCGCTGCGCTGCTGACGTCGGCGGGCTGATCACTGCTGCCCGAGTGGTCAGAGCCAGGGAGGTCAGTCCGCAGGATCCCTGTGCGCCTTTCTTCTGGCCTGCAGGGCAGGCAGAGGAGGCTCGGCCTCCGATGGGGGAGCAGAGCCAGCACCAGCAGGAGAAACAGGTCCTGGAGGGCCTCTCCATGGCGGTGGCAGTCGCCCACCCACTCCGTGCGAGGGTCGCTCATCCACCACCCCAGCTGTCTGGCAGTTACGTGATGTCCATGGTTCAGTGGTCTCTCAGGCAGCACAGTCCTCTTGGTCACGGAGACCATGCTTCTGTCCAGACCAACCAGCCTCCCAAACTGGAGTCTGCTTGCGGGGAGCCCCTGCTTTGGGTACCCCTGTGTGGTCTGGCTGGCTGCTCCCAATCTAAAGGGCCCAGGGTCTCCCCAGAGCCCCTCAGATCCTGCAGTGGTGTAGGGGTATCCCTGGGCCCGCCAAAATCAGGGTCGAGAGGTTCCAGGGTCCCCATCCCTTGCAGTTCCTTCAGCAATTCCATTTTGATGTTTTATCCACTTTTATTTACGTATGTTTTTGGTTATCTATTCATCCAATCAATCTGTCAGGGTTGAACTTTAACTTTTTTAAATTTTTACTTTATACTGGAGAGTGGTAAAAGAACCCGCCTGCTGATGCAGGAGACGTAAGACACGCTGGTTCAATCCCTGGGCTGGGAAGGTCCCTGGAAGAGGGCATGGCAGTCCCCGTGGACAGAGGTCCTGGCGGACTGCAGTCCACAGGGTCACAAAGAGCCGGACACGACTGACGCGACTTGGAACAGCACAGAATTGATTAACAGGGCTGTGCTAGTTTCAGGTATATGGCAAAGGGATGCACTCTCGCATGTACAGGTATCTATTCTTTTTCAAATTCTTCTCCCATTTAGGTTATTAGAAAATATCGAGCAGCATTCCATGTAGAGCCTTGTTCGTCATCTGTGTTGAATACAGCAGTGTGTGCGAGTCAGTCCCAAACTCCCTAACTATCCCCCCGCCTCAGCTCTCCCCGCCAGTAACTGTAAATTCCTTACCTAAGTCTGTGAGTCCACTTCTGTTTTGTAAATAAGTTCATTTGTATCCTTTTTTTTTTTTTTGATTCTACACATAAATAATATCATATGATATTTGTCTTCCTCTGGTTCCTATTAAATCTTTGAATGTGACGTGGGTTGAAAAAGGCTCATGAAGTCAGGCTGCTCCTGTCCTGATGCCCGGGACGGGGGTGTGTCTGTCCCTCGGAGGCTCCAGGCGCCCCCGCCCCCAAGCATGAGGCTGCCCTGCAGTTTCCTTGCTGTGTGGGCTCCAGCCTGGCCCTAGTCGCACCCACAGGATTGCAGGCAGAGGAAATGGGCCCCCGACTCTGTGCGGATAAGGATTCCCTGAATGTTCCCGCTGACCTTGGCTAAGTCCAGCCTCCTCAGCAGTGCATAAGTTCAAGCTCTCCTCAAGGTCAAAGCAGGACTGGGTGTCCGCTGCGCCTGCTTAACGAGCCATGAAATGAGCCGGGTGGGCAGTTGCTTCTCACGTCCCAGCCTCAGCTTGAATGAGGGCCTGGACGTTGGGGGAGGGAAGCTTCTTGTCACAACAGCTCCAGGCACTGCCCTGTGTGACCACCTCTGACTGAAGGATGAACATATATGCACACACCCCATTTCCCATTATCTTGAATTTTTCCTGTAATTAGTTCCTCCATTATCATTTTGGGAGAATGTTAACATCATAGATCTTCATTTTTTTGTTATGAGGAGCCTGGATGGGAGGCCCCCAGAGTTGGGGCTCCCTCACTCAGACGTTCTCCCGACCTCCCCCCACAGACCCCCCTGCGCCCCGAGCCCCCAGGCCCTTCTGGCTCAGTGAGGACCCCCAGCCCTGAGCTCTTGTCTCCTCTGTTAGCAAAGCCTGGGTCTCTGTTGGAGAGAAATCTGAGGAAACACCACCCGTAATCCTGAGACTGTAACAAATCCTTTTCCACGTTTTCAGCACTAATGTGGACACTGCACGTGACCTCTGTCTCAGCACACAGACCATTGTTCTAGAACGTACTTGACACTGTTTCTCAAGACCCAAGTCACGTTGGAGCCTGTTGTGACTACATCGTATTCAATAGCTTCCTCCGCTGCGATTCGCCTCCCGCCCTCCAGCGCTGAAAGGTCCTCTTCCTCCGTGTGTGCGTTTTACACATTTTGTTTGTTTGTTCGTTTGTTTAGTTGTGAAGTTGTGTCTGACTCTTTTTGACCCCGTGGACTGTAGCCCACCAGGCTCCTCTGTCCCTGGACTTCTCTAGGCAGGAGTCCTGGAGCGGGAGCCATTGCCTCCTCCAGGGGATCTTCCCAAACCAGCGATCGATCTCCTGTCTCCTGCATTGCAGGCGAGTTTTTTACCGCTGAGCCACTGGGGAAGCCATTACCACAAATATCTTTAGGAATGGAGGCCTTTTTGTTGTTGCTATTATGTTTTTATTTTTCAACTGAATAATTTCCTTCTGAGGTCGATGGGATGAATAGTTTTAAGAGTCTTGACTTTCAAAAAGGCTGACTGACAGACTGCAGGGCTGTGACACTTGCCTCTGTGGGGGACCCGGGTGGGTCCTCAGGATGGAGCTGAGGCGGGCACTTGGGACAGAGGACAGGCCCGGCTCTGGGGTCCCCCGCAAGTGTCACGTCTCGGCGTCATCATCCCCAACAGGAGGCACCCTCCTGCAGCCCCTCACCGAGTGCGTGGCCAGGACCCTGGTCTAGGTTCTGCGGGACAGTGCAGGGCGGAGGCCTCCTCAGAGCTCAGTGATCCGGTTCTGACACCCCCACCTCCCTCCCTCTCTCTTCCCCTCCCTCTCTCTCTCTCGATTCTGCTGTGAGCAGAAGGAGGCAGAGAGGCCCGTGTGACCTGGACCTACCCCACCCCTTGACGGCCCTCAAGGCTGGAGACTCACCAGGCCACCAGAGCCCTGAGCACGGGAAGCATGAGAGGCCACACGCTGTCGAATTACGACGCTGAGCCTTGGGCTCAGCAGCGCCCGCTGTGGGCCAGTTCACACTTCGTGCCTTCCCCCGTCAGGGGTCCACACGTCTGCCCTGGCCAGCCAGCTTTGCAGCTGCCCACCGCACGGCAAGGCCACGCTAGCCCAGGGGTGTCTGCGGGACGGGGCCCTGCTGTAGGAAGCGGCCTCCGCCCGGAGAGGCTGTCGTGGAGCCTCCAAGAAAGTGATTCTGGGGCCCCTGCTCACCCTGGAGAAGGAGCGAGGCGCCACTTGCCTGGCCGTGAGCGGAGCCCCAGGCAGCCGTCCGGGGGTCCCCGGCCTCTCAGTCCTGGACGCAGCCACGCTCAAGGGCTGAGTGCGCCTGGCTCCCTGTGGGCGCGGTGCCACGTACGCTCAGCCAACAAACAGGTGAGTGGTCCAGAGGGTTAATCAAGACGTGTGAAAGTGCAGGGCCTCAACCCCAGGGGGCCCTTTCCAGGGAGCCACTGCCAGCAGCACGGGTGGAGGTGGGCGGGCGGGGCCGCCCAGGACCCGCAGGAGGACGGGGCCGACGGCCGTCCTGCTGCCTCTGCTTGCTGCCCAGGGCGCCTGAACGGCTCCAGGCTGGAGCAGATGCCGCCTCCCAGGTGGGGACAAGAGCGGAGAGGGGGCTGTGGCCCTGGGGCATCAGTGGAGGGTGACCCTTCCAGACCAGCAGGGTCCGAGGGACTTGGACCCTCTCGGGTGATTCTAGCACTCAGTACAGCAGGGCCCGTGGCCCCGGGGGTCACTCGCCTCCAGGCAGCTGCTCTAGGATATGGCCGACACCCAGCCTCCTGGATGGGGAGGAGCAGGGGCTTCCTGACCACTGGGCCCGGGACAGGGCCCTGCACACGCTTGGTAGCTCAGCTGGTAAAGAATCCTCCTGCCTAAAAACCACTACAACATTGTAAAGTAATTAGCCTCCAATTAAAATAAATTAATCAATTGGAAAAAAAAAAGAATCCGCCTGCAATGTTCAATCCCCTGGTGAAGGGATAGGCTGCCTGCTCCAGCTTTCTTGCCTGGAGAATCCCATGGACAGAGGTGTCTGGCGGGCTACAGTCCATGGAGTTGCAAAGAGTCGGACACGACTGACTGACTGAGCACAGCACATGTGTACACATATCAACACCCACATGTGTGCACACGTATGTCAATGCACCGGCACACATGTACATGCATCAGTACACATGTGTGCACACACCCCACACAGGAATGTGTGTACACACGTGCACACCCATCCACATCTGTGTGTGCACACGTATGTCCCTTGTCCTTCAGCTCCTCCCAAAGGGGCACGTCCTGATTTCCCTGTGATGGGCCTGAGTGTCCAGCGTCTGAGCCCTCGGGCACTGCTTGGGAAGGCCCTCCCCACTGTCAGAGCCCTGTGGGTGGCAGCCCTGCTCGCGAGGCTCCCCTGCCATCAGGACCAAGACCTGGGCCTTCTGGCCACCGGGGCCTGTGTTTCGGGGGCACCAGTACCCATGGCTCCAGGGCCTCCGTCTCAGGCCAAGCCTGGTGTGCCCACCTCGGTTTACCCACTTGTGCAGCGAGCTGAGGGGCCACCAACCCTGGTAGGGGACGACACAGTGCCACTTGCCCAGATCCTGGCCGGTTTTTCCTGCATCCCTGCGGTTTCCTGACAAAGGGGAGCATGTTAGCATTTCAAGTGTTCTCACCTCTTGCTATTTTTGCAAGAGGCCTGAGCACAATTGTTAAAAATAGAAATAATGAGGGAAAGCAGAAGCTCTGACCTTGAGTCCTGAGGCCGGGACAGGGTTCCCAGTCCCCTCTCTGGCTTGAGATGATAAATGATCATGGTGCTGTGTCTGCCCTTAGCTAATTTATCCTTGGCTTAAAGAGAAAGGTTCTGCCTTTTTTTCTTTGTGGGGGCAGGAGCTGGAATGGTGCTCAGGCCTCACCGCTGAATCCGGTCTTCTGAGGCATCCTCTGTCTGGACCTGCTGTGGGGACCCAGTTCCAGGGCCCCCAGAAGCCTCACACCCCCTATACTGGCTGAAGACCAGTGTGTCCCTCCCAGACGTCTGAGGATGTGCAGGAAATCAGCCTCCACCTCCTGCTGACAAGCTGCACGTAAACACTGCCAAGCGATCAGAAGATGGGCCCTCCTGCACCCACGCCAGTGGGACCAGGGCGTCGTGCCCGCTATTCGCCTCCTGGGCTTGTTTGCAGCAGGTTGGAGATCTGGTATGTGGGGCGCACTGACCCTTCTGGGCTCTCCGGGGGCCCCAGCGGGCTCCTGAGGCCCCAGTGGGCTCCTGAGTCAGGAGGACCTGTGGGAGGACCCGGGTAGAGGCCTGGGACTCTTTTCCAGTTCCCACACCTGCGTACAGCTGTGTGCCAGCCCCCAGCCCAGGACGCGAGTCTCTGAAGTGCACGCACAGCTCTGTACAAGCTCCAGAGCAAGCTCCCCGCCGCTGCGGAGCCAGAGAGCTGATGCCTCTGACCTCACATGGAGCCTGGGCCACCACTCGCCTCCCTCAGCTGGTGGCCAGCCCTTAGCACGTGGGGTCCTTTGGGCAGAAGGAACTGCAGAGGGTGGGTGGGGTGGCCGGCCCGTGTGGTCTGATACGTGTGAGCTGGGGGCTGCGTGGTCTCAGGAGCTGCCCCCACCAAGGCTCTGGGACGGGTGGCCTGAGGCCCAGAAGTGTAGGAGCGAATCTTCAAATTCTGCAGCAGGCGTGGTCCTCGAGTAACACGGCCGTCTTTAAAAAAATGTGCATAAACAGAAACTTTATACAATATTCTGGTATATAAAGTTATGCAAACCAAAGTGTCTCTTTAAGAAGAGCCATCTGAGGCCGGGGCAGGATACTGCAGTTCTGGAATCCTGTTCTGCTTCCATCTTCACTTAGCAGCGAACTGAAATGATTTTTGTATATATAAGTGGAGGGAACAGATATAAAGAAGACTCTTTCTTGATGTGCGAATCTTATGAAATTGAAGTTCAGGTGTCCATGGTGAAGTTTCGTTGGGCCCCAGCCTCCCACCAGTGACACCGGCAGAGGCTAAGTCACCCCAGAGCCCTGACCTCCTGCGTTGGGCTTGATGAAGGGCTGGGGAGAGCCGAGGAGGCTGGTGACCCAGGCATCCCGGAGGCCCAGCTCTTCTAGGCAGAGGAGAAATGATGCATCTCAGGAACTGGGAATAACTTGCCCAGAGGCTGATGGATCATGGCTGAAGCAGCCACTTCTTTGAGCGCCGTCTGGAGGCCAGCCAGGCCCTCCTGCCTGCACCCGAGTAGACACAGAAACGGCAGGTCTGCAGGTGGTGTGGGGCAGAGGGTGATCAGGCCCCAGGGGAGCAGCGGCTGGGTTGGCAGCTGGGCCGGCAGGGGCCCCAAGGAAGCCCCTCAGGGCCTCTCTGCTGGAAGAGGAGCTCTCTGGCCTCCCCTTCCCCTTCCAGCGCTCTTCCCGGGCCGCGTGCCATCCACCGGGTGCTGGTCTGAGTTCTGGGCACTTCCCACACTGTTCCGCTGCTCACGCTTCCCAGGTGGCTCAGGGGTAAAGATCCACCGGCCAATGCAGGAGACACCTGGGTCAGGAAGACCCCCTGCAGGAGGGCATGGCAACCCACCCCAGTATTCTTGCCTGGAAAGCTCCATGGACAGAGGAGCCTGGTGGTCTCCCGTCCGCAGGGTCAAAAGAGTCGCACACAACTGAGCACGCGATACTCACTCCCTACTCACCCTGCTGCTGACAAGGTGGGCGGGCGGGATGGTGGCTGGTCCAAGCAGGGGTCCGTCTCCTTCTGTCTCACCGATGGGGCTCTGGGGTGAGACGAGACCCAGGCGTCCCTGCACCATTTCTACTGCAGACTGAGCATCTGGGTCCCCAACACATTTGGGTATTGAGACCTAACACCCGAAGTGACTGTATCAGGAGATGGCTTTGGCGGGGCGGGTGAGGTCCATGGGGTGCAAGCCTCGTGAACGGGGTCAGTGCCCTTGTGAGAGGAGACCCCAGGAAGCTCTTCTCCCCTTCGGCCAGGAGGACTCAGTGAGAAGGCAGCCAGCTGGTGACCAGGAAGGGAGACCTCACCAGACGCCTAGACCTAGACATCCAGCCTCCAGCAGAGAAATCAGCATTTCTGTTAAAGTCCCCTGACTGCCCTGAGAGACCCACGGGGACCACGGGAGCTGAAGGGACGTGGACGCGGGCGCCCTGCACCCCGCTACTGCAGACATAGGACGGAGGCGGGACTGGAACAGGGGGCGGCGGGGGCGGTGAATATTCTGCTGCTTCCAAGCCCAGTGGTTTCAGAGAATGGTTTTGTTTTTCGATTGGCCTCGTAGGTATTTAAAACATCAGCCACACCCCAAATTCTTTGTTCTTGGTCCAAAGACACTGAATTGGGGTCACAGCTGAGGCTCCAGACCCTGGGGGTCTCCTCAGCCTTGTGGGAGCCTGGCGACTTTGTCCAAGGGGCCCTTCCCAGGTATTCAAGATGGAGCAATGCCCCCCAGTCGCGCCTCGGCCCCTGCTGCCCGTCGCTGCTGGCCGTGTGCCCAGAATCCGAGGGAGCTACTCCAGGTTCCTGTGAATTACGCAGGCCACACCCCTGCGGGCAATGCAGGTCCTTGGGAGCCTCTGAGGGAAACCAAACCCTGGGGTCTCCCCTCGCCCATCCTGCAGCACAAAGGGTATGTGTCCAGCAGGGGACGCCAGCCCGGGGGCAGGAAGCCGTGTGACTACAGGGCGGAGTTTCTGGAGAGTTCCCATTCCTCTGTGTCATGGTGGGTACCAGTGTTTGTCCAGCCTTCCACTCCTGCTTCTTCACTTCTCATTAACCCTATTTTTACTCCAAAGTGCTGAGGCCTCTGAAAACCATTCAGATCTTCGCACCTGCCTTCTGGAGTGAGAGGGCAGGCTGAACGTCAGATGTGAAGGGGAAGAAGAGACCTTTGCCAAGGCTGTGTCCCAGGAAGGGTCCTCTCCCCTGCAGGCCCCCAAGGCCTGGGGCAGGGCACTTTCCAAAGAGAACTTGCTGCCCCCGCAGCCTCTCAGAGGCCTCCCCTGGCTCCTCAGAGAAAATCAAGACAGCTCTGGGCGGCCCCAGTGTGGACCACAGTCAGACCCTGTCTGCAGGGCACACCCCAGGGAGGGCTCTGTTCAGAGGGACGGGTGGGGACGGCGGTCCGGGAGGTTCGGGGCGCCTGCTGTGTTGACTCAGGTCACAGAAGAGCTTGAGAGAAGTGAGTCCACTTGGCACCTGGCTCTCCTCCCGCCTGGAGCTGGTGACATGGACTTGGGCCATTGGGACCCCCTCCTGTCTTGACCGGCCTCAGTCCCTCTGTCCCAACCTGGGATCAGTCCCCACCGAGGGCCCCGCCCTGCTGCTCCTGCCCTGGGTGCCACGCCCAGCCTTTCTCCAACCACTCCTCCTGTGGCTCAGCTGGTTCCCAGGAGCCGGCCCAGCTCTGGCGGGCCCATGTTCATCTTTGGAGAGAGTGCAGACGAGGAGCCGAAGCTTTGGGAAGAGGCTGAAGCCGCAGGCTCTTTTGGCAGTGATTTCCCTGGAGCGCACTCAGCCCTGTCCTGATTCTGCTGCAGCACCGGCGAGGCTGGGGCGGGTCGGGCCTCAGTCACAGGAGCCCCGGGCCGGTGGGGGTCTGTCGACCTTGCGACTGACAGAGTAAGCGGGGGTGGGGGGGATGGGGGGGCCTTTGGCTTTCACCCCTCGGTGAGGGCCTGGGCTGGAGAGGCTCAAAAAGGAGGAGCTGCTTTCCTTGTCTTCTCATAAAGACAACGGGATTTGGCCAAGGAGGTTCCTGCAGGTGTCTGCAGAACAAAGGGGGAGGAGGAAGGCCAGAGGCCTCCGTGGGGCCCGGAGTGAATGCCGTCCCTGTGAGACTGGTCTGGGCCAGGCCGTGCCCAGAGGCAGGGCGGGAGGGCGTGGGCGCTGTCCTTGCTGCAACCGCTCGACGGGCAGGGAAGCTGGAGCGGGGAGCACACCTAGTCAGGCGTCACCTGGGCTGCCGCTCAAGGCTCGGTCTGCAGGCTCTGCCCACGTGTCCCAGGCAGCGCACCGCCTGTCACCACAGCGATGGCACAGAGGTGTGATGAAAGCCATCTGCCGTCGTAAAGCACGACATCGCTTTTCTGCTAAGCCAAGCCTAGGGCTCAGCCAAGAAACGGCCTATAAAATCCCAAATAATGACCTCACGGCATACTTTCCAATGTAAAGACCATTCTGGGCAGCTGTTTCCAGATTCTTTAGGTTAAGCCACTTTACACCCTGGCTTTTACCGTGTTCGCCATCTGACCCTACCAAACGCTGCCCCGCAAGCCGTCTCAGGATGCAGGCCCTGTCCTTCTGGGTGACATGTGGCAGGGCTGTGCTCCTGAGCCATTTGCCCGCAGACGCCCCTGCAGGCTGGGCCAGAAATACCCATGGCCTCCACGGTCTCCAGAGTGCCAGGAAGGAGGTGCCGGGCTCTGTCCTGTATCTGTTTCCATGGTAACAAAGAGAACACAGGTTTTGTCTGGTCTGGACATAAGGCCCTAATTCAGGGGGTTGCCCCTGGAGAGAGCTGTGGGAGGCCCCTCTGGCCAGGTCCCCCCGACTCTAGAGGAGTCATGGGATCTTCACAAGCTGGGTGGGGTCCTCAAACGTGGCTCGTCACTGGAAGCATGGCTGAGGCAGCCGGCAGCGTGTTGGACGGTGCCGTCAGGGTGGACCTGAAGCTGGAGGGGCGTCAGGGGACCCTGGGAGGACTGGCACCCCACCATGTCAGCAGGAGGTGTCTGCTCTAGAGCCAGAAAGTTGACAGCTCTGATTAAGAAGTTTTGCTGTAATTTATTCTCTCACTTGAATCTTGCATTTGCCTTTAAATATCAAATCTTATTTGTCTGATATTTGCATTTTCATTCTAATCAGTAAGCCTGTAAATTACATTCATGCATAAAATAATGATGTTTGTTGAACACCTTTTTACAAAATGCCTGCTTCTAAAATTATTCCCCTATACCCAGGAAAACACGGAATAGCGTCACTGGTAACTTGGAGACAAAATTATCTAGTCCGTCTTCTCAGTTTTGGCTTTTGACACTCAGATTAGCACTGGACAACCAGTAAAGTCCCTCGGCCGTCGCAGGGAAACGGACGACTCAGTGAATAATGTCTTTAGTTACCGGGCCCTCGTCCTGCCCAGACCTCCCAAACTGGGGGCCACGGCCTGGATGACGCAGGGCCCCAGTACTCAGTGTGCCTTTCTGCTTGGGTTGAAGGCGCCTCCACTGTGGTGCCTGGTTGTTCCCAGGACGGAGCACTGTGCTGTTGCCGGTGCCGCAGCCTGCCGACCCGGCAAGCAGCGTCCAGCCCCAGACCCACAAACCAGCCCTGGAGCTCCTGGGGGAGCGTCTCTGCCCTGGCGCCCAGACGCTCCGCCAGACCCAAGTCCTCCTCCTCCACCTGCAGGTCTCCACCCTCGGGGCGCGCCCCGGGCCACGGAGATCTCACACAGTTCTGAGCACCCCACCTTCCCCCACCCCTGCTATCCCAGAGGCCCGGCTTTCTCCTCTTTTCCGGCAGATTCCACAGCGTTTTCCCTCTCCCACTGGCCTTTTCAGAGAAATACCTCTTGTCTTACAACATCTGCCGTCCCCACTGTTTGCTTTCTACGGCGTTTGGTCTCGGTTTGTTCTGCCGGAATCATCCCTTCTTTATTTGGGCTTGTTTTATTGTTCTTTTCCTAGTTTCTTTAGCTGAAAGTTCGGTTCACTCAGTCATCGCCGTTTCCCAGCAAACGCAGTTTTCACTCCAGGTTTCCTCTGAGGCCCCTCTGGCGGCCATGCATGGGTTTTCATAGGGACTATTCTCATAGTGTTCACTTTCAAATAGTCTAATTTGCCTTTTCGTTTCCTTCATAAACCCCAAATTATTTATAGCAGTGTTTTCACTCGTGGTATTAATTTCCAGGTAGAAATATTTTTAAAGCTTACCTTTTTTTTAAAATGAAACTGCATTCTGTTCAGTGAACAGACTGTAGATGATACACGCCAAGTGTATCTGTATACACGTATGTGGGTATATGTAAATCCAGACTCCATGAACCAACCGTAGATTATATACGCTCATGTATGTGTAAGCACGCACACACACACATGCACACACACACTCAGTGAATAGACTATAAATTTCCTTCCTTTAAAATTTCTTGACAATCTTCCTGATAGTCAGATGGTCAGTTTTTGGTGGCTATACTATATGTGATAGAAAACAATATAAATTATGTATTTGAGCGATATCAAATGTACAAAATAAAGTCAAGCTTTTTTATTGTTTGATTCGCTCTTTCTCTTTTTTTCTGGCTTTTGATGTGTTGTATTTTAGTTAGCACAAAGGGGCTCTGTTTCCCAGGGGCCCTCAGGCTCTGGCTGCACGCGGGGGAGTGAATGGGCCAGAGTCCCCGCAGGAGGTGCCTGATGGGCCGCCCGCCAGGTCAGGGGGCCGGGTTCATCCACAGGACTCTTCCCCCAACCCAGACGGCTCTGGTCTTCTTGTCCCCCTCCTGCTAGTGGTCAGAGTAAACCCCCTGCGGAGGCCCATCACTCCCACCAGCCCCAGGTCCAGGCAGGCGGGGAGGGCAGGGGTCTCCCCATGCTCTTTCGTCCCCCAGACGAGGGTTAAAGCCCCGAAGCCTGGGACGCCTGGGCAGGCACAAACGGATACCCTGTGCAGACCAGGACCCCGCCCACCACCCGGAGGCCAGCATTCCCACCAGGCCAGCTGCCCCCACCCCCAGCTCCCGGAATAGCCTGTGGCCAGGGCAGGCCTGTGGTAAACAGCCCAGGAGCCTCCCCGGTGGGTCTCAGATGAGTCATCCTCTGAAAACACAGGACTGTGGGTGCCGGCCCAAGGCGGAGGGCAGGGCCCTGCAGGCCTCCTTCCTGCTCGGCAGGCTGGACACAGGCTGGGCCGGGGGCGGGCAGGCTGAGCGAGCCACAGGGAGGGGCAAGCCAACGGGCAGGCTACGCTGCTCTCCTCTGTGCCTCGGGAAGGATGGTCCTGGCCCCCCGGAATGTCCCCCGGGCACTGAGGCAGGACCACGTTCACCCCGCACCCAGCAGTCCTGCCCACCCGGCACTCAACGCCCACGTCAGGGCACAGGGCTCCTCCCAGCCTGGCCCAGCCGCCTGGGCACCCCTTCCGAAGGTGACACTGGATTAGGTTCCAGGGCTGGTCCCACCGCCTCACACGTCATCCACGAGGTGCTCACAACACCTCTTCAGCACAAAGGCCGCCACTTCCCTGCCCTTCCCTGTCCAGGCACCAGCTTTCTTGCTTGAAAAGACTAACTGTGCCCCTGCCAGGCCCGCTGGCCTCTCCCTGCACCCCCGGGAGGTTGGCACACCAAAACGTTCACTTCCCTGAGGATGACGGTCTCACCGAGGCAGGACTCAAGGAGCACCTGGCAAGTGGGGAACCAGGGGTCCTAAACGGGTACGAGGCAGGGACCTCACCCCTGGATCAATCCCCGGGACCTCGCCTCTCTCCGCCTGAAACACTCCCCCTGGTTGGGACTCCCCTTGTCCTCTGCCCAGCCCCTGCTTCCCGGGGCCCACCCAGCCCTGCAGCCAGCACCTCCTCCAGTCCTTGCAGGGCAGCCACGGGGCCCGGGGCAGATTGCCTTCAAGAAGCCCAGGGAGAGGTTGTCCAACGGAGAAAGGGGCTCCAGACCAGGATCCTCAACAGACACAGGACTGGGCTGGGCCTGCCCGGACGCCAGCCCCCCAGGCCTCCAAGCTGCTGTTCTCTCCAGGCCAGGTTTCTACACAAATGTCATTTTCTCAGGGGCTGTACCTGCTAAACAGCCATCTCCGCACCCAGAACGTGCACTATTCCCTCTCTGGGGCACCAGCTTGATCTTCCCATGTAATTCCTGGGGCCGCTCGACTTGGCTAACACTGATGCGCTGGAGCGCCAGTCTTGGGAAGAAAGCCGTCCCCAGACCTGCCCCCTGGTCTCGGAGTAAGACATTTAGCCTCCCTGTGCCCTTCGTGAAGCAGCTCGCCTGGCCCAGTCTCTGCCCGGGACAGCACAGCGGAGGCCTGAGGGAGCTTCAGCCCCGCGTGTCTGTGTGCACATGTGCTTTACCGACTGCGCTACAGCCTTTGACCGTGTGGGTCACAAGAAGCTGCGGAACATTCTTAAAGAGAAGGGAATACCAGACCACCTGACTGCCTCCTGAGAAATCTGTCTGCAGGCAAAGAAGCAACAGTTAGAACTGGACATGGAACAACAGACTGGTTCCAAATTGGGAAAGGAGTACGTCAAGGCTGTATATTGTCACCCTGCTTATTTAACTTCTATGCAGACTACATCATGAGAAACACTGAGCTGGAGGAAGCACAAGCTGGAATCAAGATTGCTGGGAGAAATATCAATAACCTCAGATATGCAGATGACACCACCTTAATAGTAGAAAGCAAAGAGGAACTAAAGAGTCTCTTGAGGAAGGTGAAAAGGAAAGTGAAAAAGCTGGTTTAAAACTCAACATTCAAAAAACTAAGACCACTGGCATCTGGTCCCATCACTTCATGGCAAATAGATGGGGAAACAATGGAAACAGTGACAGACTTTATTTAATCACTGTGGATGGTGACTGCAGCCATGAAATTAAAAGATACTTGCTCCTTGGAGAAGGAAATGGCAACCCACTCCAGTGTTCTTGCCTGGAGAATCCCAGGGACGGGGAAGCCTGGTGGGCTGCCGTCTATGGGGTCGCACAGAGTCGGACATGACTGAAGCGACTTAGCACAGCAGCTGCTTGGAAGGAAAGCTATGAACAATCTAGACAGCATATTAAAAATCAGAGACATCATTTTACCAATAAAAGTCCATATAGTCAAAGTTATAGTTTTCCAGTAGTCATGTGCAGATGTGAAAGTTGGACCATAAAGAAGGCTGAGCACTGAAGAACTGATGTTTTCAAATTGTGTTGTTGGAGAAGACTCTTGAGAGTCCCTTGGACTGCAAGGAGATCATACCAGTCAATCCTAAAGGAAATCAACCCTAAATATTCATTGGAAGGATTGATGCTGAAGCTGAAGCTCCAATACTTTGGCCACCTGATGAGAAGAGTCCACTCACTGAAAGACCCTGATGCTCAGCAAAGTTGAGGGCAAGAGAAGCGGGTGACAGAGGGTGAGATGGTTCGATGACATCACTAACTCAATGGATATGAGTTTGAACAAATTCAGGGAGACAGTGATGGACACGGAAGCCTGGTGTGCTGCGTCCGTGGGGTTGCAGAATCAGACATGACTGAGTGACTGAATAGCACAGTGCATACCCGTCTGTGTGTCTGCGTATGTGTCATCTGTCTGTGCCTGTGCCTCTCTGTGTGTGGGTGTGTATGTGTGTGTCTGTGCATGTCTGTGCATGTATATGTTTCCTTTTTGTGATTTCCGAGGATGAGTCCATTAAACCAAACCAAATTACTTCTCAGAGCAAAATATGAAGGAACCAGGCAGAAAGATTTGGCCAGGAGTTTCCATTCTCTGACCTCCTGCGGCGGTGGTGGTGGTTTCGTCGCTAAGTCATGTCCAACTCTTGCAACCCCAAGGACTGTAGCCCACCATGCTCTTCTGTCCATGGGATTCTCCGGGCAAGAGTACTGGAGTGGGTGGCCAGGGATCGAAACCGGGTCTCCTGCATTGCAGGCGGACTCTTTACCAACTGAGCGACAAAGGAAGTCCCCTGACCTCCTGCGGTGAACACTCTGTTTTGAAAGGCTTCTGTCCTCTTTGCCTGTTGACACTGGACCCCAAGTTGGATAGTGGCTCGTGGTTCCTTCCTTGACACATGCCCTGCACCTGCCCAGGGCAAGGGTGTGAAGAAGGCGCTGATCTCAGTGGAGCATGTGTGTTTTGAGGGACAGAAACCATAAAAGAGAACCGAAGGTGGTTTGGTATCATGATGGCGTCAGTGGGAAAATAATTTGAGTGGCAGGTCGAGAAGGAGGTGGGTGGGGCTAGTGAGACAAGGCTTTTGCCAGATGCTAGTTGAAATAGAGCGAGAGCTGTGTGTGGGAGCTGTCGTATCTCCCAAGAGCATGGCGACTGTGCGGAGAGGTCACCGAAGTCACAGAGAGCCCCAGAGAGGCCCCCAGCCCTGACGTCCACGCTTTCTGGGGTCTGCCCACCCCATGGCCACTAAAGGACACTGAGTGTGCGAGGCCTGGGCCGTGGGGCTGGAGCCTACAGAACCCCAGGGCCAAGGGAGACACTCTGATGATCTCAGACCTAAGCGCCTTCCTGCCTGGTTCCCCTCCCCAGATGGGGGGCTGCTTCTCAACCTCCGACGCAGTTTGCGTCACCTCCTTGGTCTCTGAGTAACCCTGTGCAGAGCCTTATCTGCGCGCAAATGGCACTGTCAGTGTGAGAGGGGGGAAGGGATTCCACATCTGGGGGATGAATGCCCCCAAATCCCCATCTCCGGTCAAGCCCACCTCCGCCTTTTTTCCCCACCCACCCTCAGCCCTAGCCGCAACACATCACCCACACCAGCTCCAGGAGGGCTCAGCCTTCACCGGCTTCACATGGCCTCAGAAACATCTCTTTTACTGACTTGCTGGGCTGGGACTCCCTTTCTTCACCTCAAGTATCTAATGGGCACCTTCTGACTGTCAGGCACTGAGATTCAGTGCCGAGTCTCAGGGAAAGTGGACCCTGAATTCACACTCGAGGAAACATCGGTCCTGAGAGAGCAATACAGTGAGTTGGTGGGACAGTAGGGGTCCCACCCAGGGCCCCCACCAGAGACCGGCCTCCCCTCAGTCCTGCCAGAGAGGCCTCATCTATTTGCTCTGGAAACTTGCAGGGCCTAAGGACAGGGGGCAGGGAGACTGGTGGTGGGTGTGTTTGTGACGTCTCCCTTGGCAAAGTTCACCTCCCGTCCCAACTATGATTTCAGGCAGAAATGCACATTAATATTTCCTACTGGGGGTCCAGAAGCTGCGTGGGCCGAGGGGTACCGCCCCTCTAGCTGTAGGTGGCCGATTCTGCTAATGTGGGGAGGTCAATGCATACACACACACACACACTCTGTCCACACAAACACACACTGTCCCGTCCAAAGCGAGGGAGGTTCGGCACACCCAGGCCCCTCTCTCCGTGCCAGGCGGATTCTAACCCGGGCGCCGGCGGGGCCAGAGTTAAGGAGCAGGCTGGTCCCCTGGAGGTGGAGTGGCCTGCGCGCAGTAGCCCCGAAGCTGCGCAGGCCTCCCCTCCGGGTTTGGGCCAAACACCCCGCCCCCCTCATCTTCTCCAGGGGCGGCGGCCACAACACCCGCGCCTCCCCGTCCGCCGGGCCAGGGGCGCGGGACCCGCCCGAGGCGGGGGCGTGGGGCACAAGGTCGCCGCCCGGGGGGAGCTCGTTCGGCGGCGCAGACGCCCAGCGGCCTCAGGGAGGGACTTGGCCCGGGTTTCGGCCCTCGGCTCTTCCGGGAGAGCCGGGAGGCTGAAGCGGGCCGAGGTCGGGGCGCAGGGCCCCTCTCGGCGGAGCCTGCTCAGCGCGGTCCCCGCGCCCTCCGCCTGGCTCTCCGCGCTCCCTCGGCACACCGCGGGGAGGAGGCGCCCTCTCCGTAGCGGGCCCAGCGCTGCACAGCATCGCGGGGCGCGGCCGAGGGGAGGAGAAAGGAGACAGCGGAGTAGGCCCGGGCTCCCGGGACGCCAGCTCCGCCAATCTGCGGGCGCTGACGCGGGGGGCGGCTCCGCGGCGCTCGGATATCTGCCCGCCCGCCGGGGCGCCGGGCGCCGAGAGGTTGGGCCGCGAGGGCGCCGCGCTCGGGGACGGCCGCTGCACCTGCCCGGGACCACGCCGGCCGCTCCGCGCGCCCTGCCCCCGCCGGCCCTGCTCCCGCCCTCTCCTCAGTCCCAGCGGCCCCGCGCCCTGGTTCCCTACCAGGTCCCCACCTGCGGGCCGCGGCGCGCGCGCGCGCGAGAGCGCCGACCCCTGCCCAGGGAGCCACCCCTTCGCCTGGCCGGCCGGGCACCCAGCGCGGCCCACGAAGCCGTGGAGACTGTTCCGAGCCTCGGATCGGATTGCGCCGCACGGTTGCCGCCGCCACCTCCGGGCCGCCGCGCCTGGGCCGGGATGGGCCTAAGTATCCGGCCCCTGAGCGCCTGATGAGCGCGGCCGCGGCCCCGGAGACCCAAGCGGGCCGCTACGTGTGCGGGGCCTCACCAGGCTGTGCCCCTAGCTCCGCGGACCAGGACCGCTGGGCCGGGCCGGCCGAGGGCGCCGCCGCTCCGGAGAGGAGAGAGGGAACTGCCCGGACATGGCCGGGCGAGCGGGCGCTTTGGCGTCGGGCGCCCTCCGCATGGGACAGCCCCAGGGCTGGTAGCTGGCCGACGCCAGATGGACCTTGACCCGCGCGGCGGCACCGCGTTCGTGCCGAGTCAAGGCTAGAGGGGCACGGGCGGGCGGCGCTCCGGGGGCGCCCGGAGGTCCAGGCCGCGCTCGTCCGGGACCATGAAAATGATTCTGGTGCGCAGATTCCGCGTGCTCATCCTGATGGCCTTCCTGGCGGCTTGCGCGCTGCACCTCGTGCTGGATCTGCTGCCCAAGCTGGAGCGGAGCGCCGCGCGGCCCTCGGGGGAGCCCGGCTGCTCCTGCGCGCAGCCCGCGGCGGAGGCGGCGGCCCCCGGCTGGGCCCAGGCGCGCGGACACCCCGGAGGGGAGCTGGAGGCCGCAGCCTCCGCCGCCGGCGACGCGGGCTGGCCCAACAAGCACACGCTGCGCATCCTGCAGGACTTCAGCTCCGACCCTTCCTCCAATCTCACATCCCACTCGCTTGAGAAACTGCCCCCCGCAGCCGAAGCGGCCGAGGGCGCCCCGCCGGGGCAGGATCCTGGAGTCCGGCGCCCCCCAGATCCGGCTCACCGGCCGCTCCCCCGCGACCCCGGCCCGCGTGGACCTGTGCTGCCCCCTGGCCTGAGCGGGGACGGCTCCCTCCTAACCAGGCTGTTCCAGCACCCACTGTACCAGGTC
The DNA here is from genome assembly GCF_002263795.3 of Bos taurus. Lineage (NCBI taxonomy): Eukaryota > Metazoa > Chordata > Mammalia > Artiodactyla > Bovidae > Bos > Bos taurus. Next base: position 42,169,206 of record NC_037352.1, on the reverse strand, counting down.
CCCATTCCACCTCTAACGGAGGGCGATGTCCTCTTCAACGTGAACAGTGACATCAGGTTCAACCCCAAGGCAGCGACGGCGGAGAACCCAGACTGGTGAGTGGGGCGGTGGTCATTGAGGTGGGCGCTGGAAGGCTGGACTCCCGAGGCAGCCAGGAGCCATTTGAGAATAAAGACCCACCCAGGGCTGCTTCCCGGGAGGTGCCCTTGCACATCCGAGGTGCTGTGTACAGAGCGTCAGGGTCAGGGACTCCCTGGGGCGTGGACCCTGCAATAGGAGCCCCAGGAAGGGGAGTTTGGGGGCACGCAGTAGGCAGGCTCCAGGCACTGCCTTTGTCTCCAGAATGACCGCCTCCCTGAGGAGGACTGCTGGGCGGCTGGGAGCTCTTCCCTGTGGCCACTGGCCTGGAAGGCAGGCGGGGCAGGCGGGAGCCGGGAAGAGTCGGTTCTGCACTTCCCGGAAAGCAGTGCTGGCCTGCAGGGCCTGATCTCTGGCTCACAAAGGGACTCGGGCAGGGAGCGAAAGCGCTTCCTTGGGAAGCGACTGGCTGCCGGCTTCCGGGGACTTGGCAGCGCTGCTCTGGTGGACACGTCAGGAGGGTCTGAAGCAGCCTAAGGAGCTTTGTAAACCAGTCCCTGAGAACAAAATTAGTGAGGGCATGCTGACCCCCCTGAGGCATTACTGAGGGGTTCTCCTAGCCAGGGTGCCAACCTTGCCAGCTGCAGACAGCAGCGGCTCCCTAAAAGGCAAGTGGCGTCCCCCAGGGGCATCCCTTTAACCGCTTTAAACCCCTGCCCCCAAGGCCCTCGGCCACACAGACCAAAGTAAGCAGATGCTGCAGCCCAGGTGATGAAATATTAACCAGCAGCAAGGCCAACATAAATAACTACCTGCGAAAGGTTACCCAAGCAGCTGAGGGGAAAGGCCAGCTTTCCAAAACATCTCATAAAAGCCTTTCTCCTTTGCATTTGGATCAGGCCCAGGGTTTTCAGTCTAAACACACCAAGCTGTTTGGTAGCCTCTGAGCTTTGTCTGCTGGCCAGGTTCACCGAAATGCTCAGCAATTTGAGAGGCGGAGCCGTGAGCCAGGCCTGAGCCTCTTTGTAGGAGAGAGAGCGAGCCTGGAGCCAGCAGTCAGTGATGGGGCCCCTGGGCAGCTTCTTGTGACCGTCATGTCCGTCTTGGGGCAGCATTTGGCTGAAAAGGCCTCACTTGCAGGTGAATTAGCACTTCGACAAGTTCCGCTGTTCCCTCCGGCAGCAAACAGGCTCTGTCCTCCCTCCGACTGGCCCTTTGACTCCAGAGACAAGGACGGGCCACGTGGGCAGCAGGTCCTCGATTTGCGCCTGGGCTGGAGTGAGCACCACTTTCCTCTCTCCCCACCCAAGGCTGCTTCCTGAAAATCAAATTTAGCCTCTTGCATCATTGCTGCCCTGAAGCAGAAGACCCAGCGAAGGCTTCCGCCAGACTGGGCTCATCTGCTCCCAGGAAGGCAGCAGCCCCTCATACCCCAGGCTGGCAACGTGCTTGTCAGGCTGTTTCAGAGACCCCAGGACAGACCCGGCGGGGCCAGGCCCTGACAGTCTGGGTTTGGTCTCCTTTAGTTATAGCTGTCTGCGGCGTCTCTCGAGGGTAAGTAAGAATTACGGGCCCTCAGATATGTTATTAGTCGGTTGAACAACAGCCACAGAAAAAGTGCGGACGTCGCAGGGTCCTGTTTGAGCAGAGGCTCCTCTAAATAAACCCACGTTTGTTTGGATCCACAGTGAAAACTTTGGCATCGGGGCCAACTCACCCGTCCGTCCTGAGGCCTTGCTGTTTGTCCTTTCCCTGCTGACCTGGGTCACCTTCATTTGTGCAGGCCACACGAAGGTCCTGAGGATGAATTCCTGCCCACCGGGGAGGCGGCCGTGGACTCCTATCCCAACTGGCTCAAGTTCCACATCGGCATCAACCGATATGAGCTGTACTCTAGACACAACCCAGCAGTGGGGGCCCTGCTCCAAGACCTGGGCACCCAGAAGATCACCAGTGTGGGTAGGTGCCCTTGTGCCCGGCCGGCTCCTTGCTGAAGTATCACCTCCTGGGCGAGTTATACCAGCAGCCTTCCTGGAGGAGGCACCCACAGGCCTTCAGTGCTCTCTGTAACTGAGGGGATGTGGGGGAGAGGGAAGGGCTGCTTTCTGCTCCAAAACAAGCGAGGCAGGACAGGATGCCGCCCAGCCCACCCTGTTGTCCCGCCGGGCAGGGGGGTGGGGGCCAACCCTGCAGGTGGGGAAGGGTCAGCCCTGGCAGCCGCAGGGAGACACCGCAGAGAGGCCAGAGGCTCCTGGAGCTCACATCTGCTCCTGGATTCCGGGTGGACGGGGAGTGACTGGGGCTCCACTCTGCCCGGGGCAGAGCGCCATGCACCGAGGTGACATCTCTGAGGACTTTGGGATCTGCAGAAGCAGAGGATTCAGGGCATCCAGTTACTGATTTCAAGAAAATGTGTCGGCGGTGGTCTCTAAGTGTGGAGGTTTGGTGCCATTGTTCTCGGGCCTGTAGGAGATTGTCTGTGAAGGTCCCCGGTTAGTCACCAGTGGCTCCCAGAGCAGAGGGGGCGGGCAGAGGCCCTGGGTGGGAGGAGAAGTCCTGGAAGGCCCAGAGGGTGGAGGAGGACTCGGGAGCATAGTGCTGGGAGCAGGGGGCTCCAGGCAACATCTTCCTGACGTCGGGACTGTCCTGTGTCTTAAAGGTTCTGCTAACCCGGGTTCTGTCTGTCTCTGGTGCCAGGGAGCTGGGTGTTGCCTGCGAGGCTGGCGGCTGGGGGTTCCCAAAGCTCCTCAGAGGCCGCGCTGGGTGTCTCAGCCCGGCGCTGAGTTATTTCTGGCACCCGCCCTCTTCCTAGCTGTTCACCCTGAGAACATGATGAACACCCTCCCGGCCGGGGCAAGGTGGTGGTCTCCCCTCCTCGACGCCACCCAGGAGGAATCTAAGCGCCTCCAGCCTACCGGTGTGCTGGAAGGCGGTCTGTGCGGCCGGCGGGGACTGCTGGGGAGAAGCTGCAGCTGCCGCATCCCCTGCCCTCCTGAGCAGACGAGGCTGTTAGAGAAACGCCCAGTGTGGTGACCGCTCATCGTCTGTTCAACAGGCTCTCTTGAGCACCTTCCGCGTCTCAGGGCCCTGTCTGGGCAGGCGGCTGGGGTAAGCCCAACCCCGGCAGGCTTCTGCAACATCCTGACTTGCTTGTTCCTGGGGGCCCAGAAGTGCACACAGGATGGGCAGAGAAAGTCCAGGGCGATAAGGGAGGAGGGGACCGCCAGCCCGCAGGACTGGGTCCTGGATGGGGCAAAGGCTTTCACAGTGGAAGCCAGCAGAGGACACAGGACTTTGGGGAGAAACTACACCAGCGTTTGAAAACTAGGGCTTAGGGGACCGAAGCATTCACGCTTGCAGGCCACTGCCCACCGTGGTCTCCCATCCGTCCAGTAGGCTTGGGCACATTGCGTCTTAGTCTGGGAAGCTGGCCTATGCGCCAGGCGTGTGCTGCACTGACTCGGGCTCTGAGCAGGGCCTTCGGCAGAGGCAGGGCTGGGAGGACCCCACAGGCTGGCCAGGCTCCCCTCAGTCCTCAGGGCACGGCCGGCCGCATCGCTCTCACCAGACGTTGCTGTGCGCCCAGGGGCCTGGGAGCCCTGGAGGAAGAGGATGGGCCTCGTCCGTGCCCTGGGGACTGACCTTGGGCCACCCCGTCGGGTCTGCCCGTCCCAGGCTTGGTGCCCAGGCTGCCTGACATCCCAGTGGCCCACCCCCAAGCCCTAGCCTGCTCTGTGCCCAGCAGTGGGGCCTGGACTGAGGGCCTGCCCAGCTGTGTCCTGCGGGCTGTTGGAGCTGCCCTCGCTGCTGGACGACCCTGGCCAGCTGGCCCTAATCTGTGGGCCGGTCAGAACCCAGGCTGGCACTCACAGGCGCCCAGTGAGCATGGGAAGACTGGTGACGGTCCTGGGCGGCGTTCCCCGCAGTGAACAGCAGGCTCAGGGTGTCCCGGCTCCCCCAGTCATGGGCCGGAGTGGCTCTGGGCAGACAAATCCAGATCTGTGGGCCTCCTGGAGTCTCTGCGGATCACAGAGGTGGTCATAACCTCGACCCTGTAATCTCCAGCTTGCAAATCCAAAATCATAACCCATTTGACAGCAAAACCCGACCCAACATGAATGGACATGGAGGCAAAACCTAAAATGAGAGGCTGTTTCTGAATCTTCGTTTTTCTCTGTTGGAGTGAACGTTTTCATGTTCCTCTGCGGACAAGGCAGTGTGTTTAAGTCCCGGGCTCTGCCCCTGCCCCGCCCTGCCCCGCCCCAGCTGCAGGCCCTCTGGGCTGGATGCCCTAGAGGGTGTGTGTCTGAGGCCTGCCTCGAGGGCTGCTGAGAGGTGGGAACAGAGGCTGGGGCACCTCTGCACAGGGTGGCAGTGCTGGGCAACCCGGAGCCTGGTGAAGGCCTCAGCTGGACGCTCAGCCCCACTCTGCATGGCCTTGGGCCTGGAGGCACTCCTGGGAACTCACACTCAGGAGGAGACCCTCTTCCTGGAGAAGCAGAGCGTCTCACTGGGAGTGCAGCTGGTCTGGCCAGGCACAGGGCTCCCCTGGAGAATGGACGCTTTCCCTGGGGCGGGGGCGGTGGGGTTGGCTCTCCCATCTGGCTGGCCGTTTGGATTAAAAACCCCAGTGCTGAGACAGTGGCTTCTGCCTGGGCCCTTGGCCTAAGGATTTAGAGACAGGGGTCCCTGGACAAGAGCTGTCTGCCGCTGGGGGCCCTGCCCTGGCACTACTCTGACCTGTGGGTGGGAGCAGCCCTCAGAGGCCCCTGGGAGCCTGGGGTGCAGCACTTTGGGGAGCCTGGAACCGCCCTTGGGGTCAGGGTTCAGCACCGCCGTCCTTTTGAGCTTAGAATGGAAGAAGAGCTAGAAATCCAGCCTGTCTCCCAAGTCCCATCCTGCAAATAAGCGAACAGGCCTCCGAGAGGGCGGGCTTGCCCGTGGTCAGCTCATTCCCGCCCCCAGCTCCCGGCTCGGTCCCGCCCTGAGCGGTCTCTTCAGTCTTGGAACGTGAGAGAAGGTGTGGCAAAGAGAGTGGCTCCTTCCAGACCCCCAGAGACATTTCTTTACCGCTGGCTCCTGGCTGCGTGGTAATGGCCCTTGGCCGCCTTTAAAGAGTTCAGATATTGTCTGCCTCCGTGCAGCTTGAAGCCAGGCCTGTGGAGGTCTGGGCTTGCTGGTGACGGTGGTGACGATTAAATCGATATCGTGGACAATTACGCGTACAGAGTAAATGACACAATTGACTACTCTGTGCTCTGAGTCATTTAAAAAGAAGTCACGTTGCAGGAGAGGATTCGGGCAGCCTCTGACCTGAAGCGCAGGCCCTGCTGTTGTTTGTCCAGGTCAGGACGGAGCTGTGGGTGGAGGTGAGCAGAGGAGATGGCTCCACTGGATGGACTCCCCGGACACTCACTGGCCTTCTCTGGCAGCTGCCCCAGGGGTCTGGGGGCCACGAGGCCACCCTGCCTAGTGAGCAGGCCCCTCAGGAGGGCAGCTCCTGTTCCAGGAAGGCCACAGTCCCAGGCCCACCCGGGGACACCACTGCTTCAGGCCCTAGTGCCCGGAGCTCTTCCGACTCAGCAGCGGGGAATCAAGAGTACCCTGTAAGCCGGATGCCCAGCCTGGGGCCAGAAGGCCTCTGTCATCCCGGAGGAAGGACCCAGGCGCCTCAGGGCTCCAGGGGGAGGCGGCGAACAGCTGCATCCCTTCCCTGTTCTCTCCGCTGTCGGGCGAAGCGAAACACAGAGTCCCCATGGTGCTGACCCAGCGCCCGCTCCGTCCACGCTGAGCTGACGGTGGCCGCGGCCCTGGACTCCAGCGGACGGCGCTCTGAGTGGGTTCCCGAGCCCCGGGCGGGAGCTGCTTTCCACCGGGGGTGCTGTGGTTTCCCTTTCCTGGGAGTGGGTCTCAGCCCTGCCCCAGCCCCATGGGGGTGCTGGGCGAGGGTGCGGAGCCCCCTTCGAGAGAGGCGGCTGTGGGTGAGCGGGGAGCCAAGCGCCCCGCTCCCGTCTGCGGCCCTCCCATCCCTCCCATCCATCCACTGTCGCCCGTTTCCCAGGCCTGGCCACCCTCCTGCTACGGCTCCTCCAGCCCGGGCAGCCCTTCCTGACCCTGAACACGCTGCCTGTCTCAGGCCTCCGTTCCTGACCCGCCGCGCCCGGGTCTCCGGCTCCCCTGCCCACCAGTGCATCCGCGCTCACAGGCCTCTGTGGGCAGCAGGTGACCGGGCTCTTTCCCTCCCACTGCAGCCATGAAGTCCGGCGGCACACAGCTCAAGCTCATCATGACCTTCCAGAACTACGGGCAGGCGCTGTTCAAACCCATGAAGTAAGTGCCGGGGCAGGGGGCGAGGGTCGTGAGGTTGCGTCTCAGCCGCTCAGCCCTGGTCTCCTCACCAGAAGGCAGCCAGGCTCTGTGTGCATGGGCTCAGCTGTGCCCGTGAAGCTTTATTTCTGAAGCTAGCACGTCAGCTGATTTGACCCCTGATCCCTATTCCAGATAAAATAGAAACTGTGCTCCCAAAATCAAAAGGAAGCACTCAGTGGCATCTGAAAATTGTGGGGACGGTGGAGAAGGGACGTTTGGAAGGCAGACAGCCCCGGAGACTCAGCACGTGCATCTGTGGCCTGTGGTGTCCACCCTGGCGGTCCCGGGGCTTGGGTGTCTCCCGTGGTCTGTTCGGTTAGTTTCACATGGGCCATTTCTGTCCTGACGAGAGGGTTCATCGTGTTTAAAGCACAGGTTGCACCCCCAGGGGCCCATGAGGCCACTCTGTCAGTGTGGAAAGGAGTCCACGTTTCCTGTGGACTCGGGGAGACTTCTGGCTGACCGCTGCTCTATGACTGTGACGACCACCTGAGCTCACATGCCCCGTGCTCAGGAAGGGTGAGGTGGGCTTCACATGGGCCCCTCGGGCCCTGGAGGAGACGGAACTCCCTGGCACCGTGGGCACCTGCGTGCCCTCTCAGGCTGGAGCTTGAGTAGAAGGGCCCCTTCAGGCCCTTGATACCTCGGCGATGTGCTGGGGAGGAGGATGCTCTGGGCAGGGGCAGGCTCCTACACTCACTGCTGGCCCAGTGACCAGTGGGCCTGGCGCTCCCTGGCAGTCACAGAAATCCAGGACAAGAACCAAAACCCACCACGTCCTTGTCACCCCCTCAGCCGCACTTTGGGGCACAGGCCTCTCGTCTCCAAGATGCATCAAACACAGTCCAGCAGATCAACCCCGGGTGTGCGCAGAGCCGCGAGGTGGGGAGGGGGGCACGCCTGGCCCTGGAGGACAGGAGTCCAGTGGTGCGGGCAGGGCAGCCTCTGCAGGGGCCCCGGGGCTCGGGGCTTTGTGTTGCTGGGACTCTGGCGGCCCGCCAGGGCGGTGGCTCTGGGCTCCGCACCTTGGCTTGGGGTGGGGGTAGGGGCTCTCGGGGGACTGTCCCGGTCAGTCCTCACCTTGGGCGTCCAGCCGTGCCGTGCGTGCCAGTGCCCTGGGGCCACGCCCGTGTCGAGGGCTTGCACACTGTGGTTTGGTGCTCACGCACGTCTGTGGGTTAGAGGACGTCACTGTTATCATTCTTCTGCCGCATAAAGATGCGGGAACCAGGGCTTGGCAAGGCGGTGCAGACCCCCCAAGACTGGCCCAGACTCTGGAGCCTCCCAAGGCCAGGGCACCCAGCCTTGAGCCCCTCTCGGCCTCCCCAGCCTCCCCCTACCGCGAGGTGACCGTCACCTCCGTGGTCACAGGAGGCGTGAGTGGCAGCGTCTGTGCCCTGGCAGCCGGGGCAGCCAGGGTCCGGAGGCCGCGTGGAAAGGCTGCAGAGTTCACACCTGCCCTGAACTCTCTGCCCTCAGCCTGTGTGTCCTAGGAAGGACGTCAAAGTTCCTGTTGGAGGGCCGCGCACAGAGGGACAGCCTAGGGCGTGGCCCGTGTCCCATGGGCTGAGGCTGAGGCCGGGCTGAAGCGTGGAAACGGTGGGGAACCCCCCGGGGGCCGGGGAGGCTGAGGCCGGAGGACAGATGTGTGCACGGCCAGCCTCCCTGCACGCTGCACTCCCGGGCAGCTGGCCCTGGCCGCAGGGCAGGCTCTGCTAGGCTCACGCTGCTGACCTCATGCCCTGGCCAGCCCTCCTGCCACTCTGGCTGGCCTGGCCCAAGCCGACCCTGGCTCTGGGCTCTGACCCACCCCAAATCCGGCATCCACTGAGGTCTGGTCGCTGGCAGCCGCCACCCTCCCGATGACCCTGGGGCACACCGTTCCTGCCCCTGCGGCCGTGTTCTGAGCAGGAAAGCAGCTGTGGTTTCTGACCATAGCATTAAGAAAATAAATATATGATTAATAATTCCCTTAAAAAAAAACCCAACTTTCTTCGGTGAGCTCGTAATAGCTCTGCAAGCTGAATGTTCTGAATTAATCAGGTGGTAGTTTTTCTCTGAGATCCTGAAGGACGTGTGCTGAGAGGACCCAGACAGGAGCGGTCCTGGGGCGGGAGGGGAGCCTGGCAGGGCTGCAGGCTGCGGTCCCCGTGGTGTGAGGGGGCCACTCATGGTCTAATGGGTATATTTTAATAGACGTTGAAAAATGGATAACTAGCACGTTGGTCTGTCAGTTGCTGGATAGTCTTGCTTTTAGTGTTAGAGTAAGATGTTTTAACACCTTTATCCACATACAATTCGCATAGAGCGCAATTCAGCCACTTGGAGTCTGTCACCCAGTAGCTCTCAGCACATTCACAGAACTGTGCGGCCGTCCCCACAGTGTTGAACTGCTCCGTTACTCCGGAAAGAAACCTTGTGAAGAGCTGCCCTTCCTCCAGGCCTGGACACCACTAGTCTGCTTCCCGTCTCCGTGGACTTGCCCATCCTGGGATTTCACGTGGACAGCGTCAGTCACTGTTGGCCTCTGCATCTGCTTCTCTCGCAGAGCGCTGGGTGTTCAGGGTGCCCACAGCGTGGCGCGTACCTGAGCCTCCTTCCTTTCTGTGGCTGAACACTGGACAATGCTGCCTGGTGTGAGTGGGCCACGTTTTACTCGACTTAGTTGCTTTACTTTACTCTCGCCTGTCAACGGGTATTTGCCTCAGCTCCACTTCTCGAGTGCATGGGCGGCGTTGTGTGAGCATCTGTGTACAGGCCTCCACCTCTTTGGGTGAAGCTTGGGAGCGGCACTGCCGGGTCCAGAATAACGGTGCGGCTGCTGAGAAGCTGCAGCCGCCTCTCCCAGCGGCCGCCCTCCCCAGCGATCTCTGCAGGCTCCGCAGCCCTTGTCTTTATGGTCCTTGTTGATCCTCACCATCCTGGTGGGGGGTGGACGGTGTCTCTCTGCGGTTGTGACTCACAGTTCTCTCCGGACTGATGACTGCGAGCATCATCTCACATCCTTGTTGGCCATTTGGATCTTCTTTGGAGAAGCGTCTGTTCAGGTCTTTGCCGCTTTCTGTTCTGTTGGTTGTCTTTCCATTAGTAAGTTGCGAGAATTCTTATTTGGGTTCAAGGCCCTCATCACACACGGGAGTCTTCTGAGGCACAGGGTTCTCGTTTGGAGGACGTTGGATCCAACTATCGTGTTGCTGCCGCTCGTGCTCTGGTGTGGTATTTAAATTTTAATGTCAGAAGAAGTCCATGCTAGCTCGCAGTGGTGCCGGTGACGTGTGTGCCTAGATGGAAGCCCTGGTGTGTCCGCAGAGACAGGAGGCCTGGCAAGGCCATGCATGTGTGACCTCCAGTAAGTTCCTTCCCTCCCAGGGACTCAGTTTACCCAAATGTCAACGAGGGCATTGTAGGCAAAGGACTGAGGTCTAAACTCTACTGGACTGGCTTTAGGAGACAGGGCACCACGTTTATGAAAGGAAGCCGGGAGGGTTGGTGGTTTGGCGAAGCTGGGCGAGACTGCACAGATAAGCCAGAGTGTACATCAGATTTCACCATGCTTCTTAGTAAGGAAGCTTCCAGGCCTGCTCATGACACTGGCTGTGACCACCTCCTGGCATAAATGTATATTCAGCCACCGCACTCACACCGAGCCCAGCCCGGCCTCCTGCCAGGCTCAGGGGCAGGCTTGACTCAGGCCTGGTGCTCCTGCCTCTGAGGGCCTTGACCATGGGGTGCGGGGCCTGGTGCTCAGGCCTGGTCTGCAGGACGGATGGGGGAAGGAGGGCTGAACACGCGTGTGAACGTCAAGTGGGCATCACCCCAGGCCAGGAGTCCAGCCTGGAGGGGGTGACACATTCTAGGACTGGGTGGCCTCTGCAGGCTGGAGGAGCAGGGCCACTGTGTGGAGGACTACCATGTGGCTTTCTAAACTGAGATTAACTTAAACGAGATGAAGTTGCAGCCTAGTCTTTCGCCACACCTGGGCCATCAGGGGTTGCACGTGGCTGGTGGTGCCATGTTGGACATGCCCAGAGTCACAGAAAGTTCCCTGGGACAGAGCTTGTGGGGAGATGAGGCCAGGCAGCTGGAGAGAGGCAGGGGCCAGGCCCTGGCGGGCATCTGGACTGGATATGATCTCTTCCCGCGCTGTGCAGGGACAGAGCTGGGAGGGCGGGAGGGCTCCCCGGGAACAAGAGGTGAGGTGTGGGGTGAGGACGGGGACAAGCCTGGGTCCTAGAGACTCGTCGGGGCAGGGGGAGGCAGATGCCCTGGGCCCGGGGACAGACTTGCTGGGGCCGAGAGAGTGAAGGCTTCCGGCCTGGGGGACAGTGGCCAGGGGGCCCTGTCAGGGGTGTCCAGGCGGGCCAGGAGCATGGGGCAGGGCTGCATCGCGGAGGGCATCCTTTCTGTAAGACCTTGCAGCCCCCATGCCATCTGTGGGCTGCAGTCGCCTTCTGCTGCTTGAGGCTGGACAACAGGAAGCTTTGGGTCCCGGCCCTTCTGGGACTTATCTGTCTTCAGCCAGTGAGGCCGTGGGTTCGTACTGGTGGGGGTCTGGGAGCCACTGCAGCCCCCTCCCCAGGTCCGTCCTTCCTGACTGTCTGGGTGTCCTGAGGTTTTCAGTTTTTGAGTTGTAGGCATTAGAAGGATGACAACGATTGAGTGAGCTGTTTAGGGTGCACAGCTGGACGCAGGCTGCAGACCCAGCTGCAGCTGTGCTTCTGCTCAGGTCGCTGGCCAGCAGAGACTCATCACTCCCCGCAGCCTGGCGAGGCTGCTTTGAAATCCCTGTCTCCACCAAAACAGCCGGGTGACCACCTGAGAGTTTGAAACCCAGAGCTACCACGCCCTCTGTGCTGCGTGTGGTTTGGGATCCAAAGCATGTTCAGATGCAGGGAGGGAAGGGAAGCACACGTCCCCCAGGTCGCTTTGAGGCAAGAATAACTCTAACAGCAAGGCGACACCCCCGGGACAGACGGGCCTGCTGCTGGAACTCTGCAGACCCAGCCTTGCTCGCAAACCAGAAGAGAAAGAGAAAAGCCCCGTGGGCCAGGCTCAGGGAATCTGAAATGTGTCATTTCAAGTCTGGCTTAACGAGCACCTGTCATCCAGGGCTCGGGAGCTGGGGGGACAGTGGGAGGTGCCCCCAAGGAAGGCCCCAACCTGGCCTGGAGGCAGGTGGGGCTGAGGTCGTAGGTCCAGGAAAGGGCACCACGCCAGGCCTCATGGGCCAGACAGAGAGGCCACTGTTGCCTGTAGCCGTGGTTGTAGACAGGCAGGCTGAAACTCAGAGTGGCCGGGGACATGCCCAAGGGCACCAGCCAGCAGGAGGTGGAGCTGGAAAGACCACTGAGAGTGAGCGTCACTCAGTCGTGTCCAACTCTTTAGGGCCCCGTGGACTATACAGTCCATGGGATTTTGCAGGCCAGAATACTAGAGTGGGCGGCCATTCCCTTCTCCAGGGGATCTTCCCAACCCAGGGATCGAACCCAGGTCTCCTGCATTGCAGGTGGATTCTTTACCAGCTGAGCCACCAGGAAAGCCAGTGTGATGGAGTGGCCACTGCATGGTCCCTATTCAGATCTCAAAGCAGTGGCCACTGTGATCTTTGACGTCACTAACATGTAGGTTCCTTCCTGGCTCCTTAAGTGTAGTACAGTTCGATTGTAACCCCACCTGTCCACACCATGTGGGCATCAGGGCTGTTGTGGGGAGCCGTTACCGCTCGGGCCATGTGGGCATCGGGGCTGCCATGGGGAGCCGTTACCGCCCGGGCCATGTGGGCGTCGGGGCTGCCATGGGGAGCCGTTACCGCCCGGGCCATGTGGGCGTCGGGGCTGCCATGGGGAGCCGTTACCGCCCGGGCCATGTGGGCATCGGGGCTGCCATGGGGAGCCGTTACCGCCCGGGCCATGTGGGCGTCGGGGCTGCCATGGGGAGCCGTTACCGCCCGGGCCATGTGGGCGTCGGGGCTGCCATGGGGAGCCGTTACCGCCCGGGCCGCTCAAGGCATCGGGAAGCTTTTCTCGCTCCCAAGTCGGAGAGCACGGTGCCGCCTCCCCAAAAGCTCCAGAGGGTCCCTCCTGCCTTTTCCCTCCTGAGTGTGGCGTCGAGTCTCGGCTCTGTGCCGTGGCCACGTCACCCGTGTTTCCACCTCCGTTCACGCGGCCTGTCCCGTGCATCCCAGTCCAGACCACCCTCTTCTTATGAGGACGTCGGGCACTGGATTCAGGACCAGCCCGATCCACGGGATCTTTTCCTAGTGAATCCCGTCTGCCACGTCCCTATTTCTGAGCAAGGCCACAGTTACAGGCTGGGTTAGGACTTGAGAAGACGGCGCAGCCCTCTCCCACACACAGGTGAGCCGAGCTCTGTGCTCACACCGCTGCCCGCATCGGTTTCCTCTGTATGTTGGACAGGGGGGGTGATTAGATCAAGGGCAAATGTCGTCAGTGCTCGTAAAACGCACCACAGCTTTAGCTTTACCAACGCTTTGAGTTCCCCACTGTCCCAACTTCTTAAAATATAGATTTGCATTGACTGGAGCGTTCATACAGAAATGCAGATGGTAAGCAGATCTTTGCAGCACAGGCAAGTAACCAGGTGCCCAGGTGCCCAGATCAGGAACAACGGGCAGCCCCCGGGCTCCCGTGACTCCTGCAGTTTCCGCCTCCCAGGGTGACCCCTGCCTTCCCGTTCCTGACACGGGAATCCTCACTGCCTTGCCCCCCTCCCTTGCTGCCGGTGGGTCTGTGAAATGCCTCCCCCAGTGCCCAGGCTGGATGCCAGTGCCCGTGATGGCGGTACACGCAGAGCCTGGACTGCTCACAGGCGGTGAACGACTTGCCCGCCTGGACCAGGCCAGGCCTAACCCATGTCTGGCCCGTGGAGCTCACTCCCTGCGTTTGCGGGCAGCAGCTCCCCTCTGTCCTGCCCTGGGTGCCTTGGTCTGGAAGAAGCCCTATGGAGCCTGGCAGGGGAGGCATGTTGCTGCAGGCCCTGCACGGACACATGCCCGCCGCTGCCCGCCGCGCGCTCCTTGTTCATGCTGCAGCTTGGTCTCTGTGAGGCTGCTGCGCTGGGCCAGGGTTTCCCGCTCCAGGGCCCACGCCCTCCCCGTCTCGAGCTCGTCAGGGTTCTACAGCCTCCGCTCCGGCCGGCAGAGGCAGGGACCCTGTCACTGACACGTCAGGTGGTTTTATTTTTATCACCAGCTCTCCTTCAAGGAGGAGGAAATTGAGGCTCCGAGGTCTAAATGTGAATCGGGAGTGGGCGGCGGGCCAGGCCTTGCTGGGGCCCAAGGGTCTGAGACGTCAGGTCCCTGCCTGTGGGGCACAGCCTGGCGGGGAGCCTGGACCCGGGGTCTCTGCTGGGGGTGGGGGGCGCCCATACCGCCCGCTCCTCAGGCGCCACGCATGAGGAGACTCTAGGTGTGCAGGCTCCTGTTGCGAAGGAGAGGGTGTGTGCGCTCGAGAGCATGCGCGTGCGAGCCCCTCCCAGAGAATCCGGCCCTGAGCAGCTGTCAGGAGGCCCAAGGGGCACACACAGGCAGCCGCAGAAGCAGTGCAGGCGGGAGGCCGCCTCTCTTGGAGCTCAGCCTCCCCGCCCCCAGGCCGCGCTGTGCTCTGCCGGCCTGGCTGCCCTGCCTCAGCAGGCCGCTGGCACCCGGGTCCCCTTCCTGCATTTACCCCGGGAGGCCCAGCCCCTGCCCTGGATGCCAGGCTGCCCGGAGCCCTGCGGTTTATCCGCAGCCTCAGTTGACCCCCATTGAGCCCTGGGTGCGGTGCTGTGGGGCTGCTATGTGACCTGTCCAGTGTCCCCGGGAAGCTGAGTCCAAGCGGAGGGCCCGCCTCGGGCCGCCCCACGGGTCCTAGTGGCTGGTCCAGCCCTTGTGCTGGGCGCTGCCATCCACGGGCTCGAGGGCCCGGGGCGACATCACTCCAGCTCCACTCACGCCTGCTGGCTCGCTGTGGGCCCAGACTGCGTAACTCAGGTGACAACAGGGGTCCACTGTCTTCTCCTGCTCCCACTGGGAATTTGGAGTGATTATTAAATCTGTAACCGTTGCAGGGAGGTTGGCAGGGAAGTAGCTACACAGAAAAAGCTTACCACAGCCTGCCGAGAGTGTGGTTCTGGCCCAGCCCCGCGTCGCCCCCGTCGAGCAGGTGGGGGCCGTGCTGTCTCCCAGGCCCCCAGCTCCTTCAGGACGCCCGCCCTCATGGGCCATGACACGTTTCCTTGGGAGCTTCTGGAAAAGATTATCCCCTTTGTTCAAATCAAAGCATCAAGTCATTCTTTCCGAAAACACCCTCCTGCACAGCAGGAGAGAGTCTCTTTGTGCTTCTCTCTGGTGTTCGGGTCTCGGCTCTGCTCCCTGGGGGTCGTTGCTGTGCTGTCGTGAAAGGGGCAGAAGATGAAAAGGAGGGAAGAAACTCCTGTCACAGTTCCCTCGTGCTGGGAAAGAGGCCACATTGGGGGTCTCAAGAGTCGTTTGATCAGCTAGTTGTTTTTTATGCCCCAAAAGGAAATATTGCAGACCCGAGCTCTTAAAAAGCCTTAAGAATGAGCCAGAATCTATTCCCTATGCTGGGGAGGAAAAACATCATAGCAGGCACCTTGGTGCTAAATACTTACTCCACAGTGTAGTAGATAAGGGGCATCTTTTCTTACCTTGAATAAAAAGATGAGGAACAGGGGCTTAAATACAGGAAGAAAAGAACTGGGGGCCTGTGTGCACGGTTGCCGGGGATAGCACTCATTTCCACTCTAATTCTATTCCTTAGTCACATCCTCAAACCCCAGACGAGCTGGCAGAACAGTATTTAGAGCAGAGTAGAGCTTCCACTTCCAAGCAAACCTACCCCCCATCCCCACCCCTTTGCTTTGGAAAGTGAGTGTCACTACAGCTCCTTTTAATGGAAGCGATGTCAGGCACGCTTTACAGTTACAGACCTTTGAACTGTTTTCAGATTGGTTTGCATGAAATCCACCTTAAGACACTTGAGTGTCTTATGAGTTAATTATTTTACCCAACCACGAGTGAGCGTCTTGTCCCGTGTCCCACTTTGAAGAGCTATCTCTTGGAGACCCTGGGAGGGGAGCGGGGATTGGCGGGGGTGAAAGCCCCTTGGGACCCCGAGGGCGGCCAGTCAGCGCTGGTCCCTGACACTCCGGCCACGTGGCCTGCGGGGGCCGGCTGCTCTGTGCCTGACTCCCGTCCTCAGGTTGGTCATCCTGAGGCCCGCGGCCTCCAGGAAAATCCTCCCGACAGGGAGATAGGATGGTAGGAGTGGAGCGCGGATGCCCGAGGTTCTGAGTAAGACAAGTGCGTTCTCCCAAACAGACCCCCACCCCCACAGGGGCCAGAATTAGCAGGAGCTTCTGAGGGAGCGACCTGCCCGCCCGCCCCAAGCATCTGCCACTGAAAACCTGATATTAAACAGCTTAATATATCTCCTTAATGACAAGGTGGCTGCCTTCTGCTGTGTGAGTGGCAGGGAGGCTCGGGACAGGAAGGCTGGTTTCTGCTCCCTCGCCCACCTGGTGCGTCTGGCAAGAAGCAAGGTCTCCCCATGGGCTTTGCCCCCATCGGGAGGCGGAGCCTCGTCCCCGAGGCGGCCTCTGCCCCAGGGTACCACCTGGTCAGCAGCAGGGTCTTCACGGAAGTGGCGGGGTCAGGGCCCGAGGTCGAGGCGGTCACCTGGACTCCTGAGCAGACTTGCCGTGCAGTTGTGTGTGTCCTTTGGAGACGAGAAACCAGAGGAGGGATGTGGTGACGGAGGCCGACCTGGGACCCAAGAAAGCCGGGCGGCCCGGAGCGGTTCCACCCCGGAGACACCTAGGTGGGGCCGGGCGGGCCGGAGCGCTCCGCACCCACGAGAGAGCCAGGCGGGGCCAGGGCGGTCCGCGCCCCCGAGAAACCTAGATGGGGCCGGGCGGGCCGGAGCGCTCCACACCCACGAGAGACCCCGGAGACACCTAGGTGGGGCCGGGCGGGCCGGAGCGCTCCACACCCCCGAGAGAGCCAGGTGGGGCCAGGCGGGGCCGGAGCGCTCCACACCCCCGAGAGAGCCAGGCGGGGCCAGGGCGGTCTGCGCCCCCGAGAAACCTAGACGAGGCCGGAGCGGTCCGCGCCCCCGAGAGAGCCAGACAGGGCCAGGGTGGTCCGCGCCCCCGGAGACACCTAGATGGGGCCGGGCGGGCCGGAGCGCTCCACACCCCCGAGAGAGCCAGGCGGGGCCAGGGCGGTCCGCGCCCCCGAGAAACCTAGATGGGGCAGGGGTGGTCCGCGCCCCCGAGAAACCTAGATGGGGCCTGGGCGGTCCGCACCCCCGAGAGAGCCAGACGGGGCCAGGGCGCTCCGCAACCCCGAGAGAGCCAGACGGGGCCAGGGCGCTCCGCAACCCCGAGAGAGCCAGGCGGGGCCGGAGCGGTCCGCGTCCCCGAGAGAGCCAGGCGGGGCCAGGGCGGTCCGCGCCCCCGAGAAACCTAGATGGGGCAGGGGTGGTCCGCGCCCCCGAGAAACCTAGACGGGGCCTGGGCGGTCCGCACCCCCGAGAGAGCCAGACGGGGCCAGGGCGCTCCGCAACCCCGAGAGAGCCAGGCGGGGCCGGGGCCGTCCGCACCCCCGAGAGAACCAGACGGGGCCAGGGCGGTCCGCGCCCCCGAGAAACCTAGATGGGGCAGGGGTGGTCCGCGCCCCCCGAGAAACCTAGATGGGGCAGGGGTGGTCCGCGCCCCCGAGAAACCTAGATGGGGCCGGGCGGGGCCGGAGTGCTCCGCACCCCCGAGAGAGCCAGACGGGGCCAGGGCGCTCCGCAACACCGAGAGAGCCAGGCGGGGCCGGGGCCGTCCGCACCCCCGAGAGAGCCAGACGGGGCCAGGGCGGTCCGCGCCCCCGAGAAACCTAGATGGGGCCAGGTCAGTCTCCGCCCCCAAGAAACCTAGATGGGGCCGGGGCGGTCCCCACCCCCAAGAAAGCTAGAAGTCTTGGACGGGGCAGAGCGGTCCACGCTCCCAAAGTGGAACGGGGCTGGAGTGATCCGCACCGCAGTCCATGGTGGGCTGTGACCTACCCAGGCCCTGGTTTTGGGTCCTGGTCCCCAGAACTGCAGGACACGGACCCCCCTCCCCGTGGCCCCAGCACCTGAAAGGAAGAGGGGACCTCCCCAGAGGTGGTGGGGAGACAGGAGCTGCTGGGCTCTGCGGTCTGTGGCCTCCCCCCACCCTGCCACCTCACCCGGAAGGGGATCCAGTCAGACTGCCTGCCCGTGAGCCCTGCCCGTGCGAGCCTGTGGGCACAGCCCTGGCAGCAGCGCCGGGCACTGGAGAGTTCTGCGGAGGCGGAGCTGTCGTTTGCTCAACAACCACAGAAGGGACTCGGGGGCCGGGGGAGGCCCGCGGGAGCCCCGTGCTGTCTGTGCCCCGGGCGAGTGGGCCCTGCAGGGGCGGCTCCCTGCCCTGGGATGCCGTGTCCCCGCCCGACGCGCTGCAGACCCCTCTGCCTGGGCCTCAGCTTCCGGCCTGAGTTCAGGCACTCGGGGCCCTCAGCGCAGACGGGACATAGGAAGGCCGTGTGACAGCTGTGTGTGCCCTGAGCGGTTGCACAGTGCTCTTTTTCCAGAGTTTGACCTGACGATTAGCTGCCTTCTCTCCCGCTCACCGCGTGGGAGTGCGTGGCCCCGTCCCACTCTGCACGGGCTGGCGGGGTGGGGCCGGGGGCCGTGGGGCTTTGCTCCCCCTGCAGGCATCCCCCCTGAGCCATCGCACCTGCCACACTTCAGAGGGCATCAGGGGCGCATCCGCTCCGTCAGCCTGGTGGGGGCGGCAGCCAGGGTGGGCCTGGGTGGGCAGAGCTTCCCCGCCAGTGTTCCTCCCAGATGTCCAGTGCAGAGGGGCCCCCTCCGCCCAGTGCAGCCCCAGCCTCCGTCTCAGACCGGGGCCCCGTGGGCTGAAGCAGGGCCTCGGACCCAGCGCTGGGCCCTGCACTGGGGCCCCTCTGTTCGCGAGCTGGACCCCCTCACTGTGTCCTTGTCTACAGGGTGGGGGACACTTCACGTCACAACCCAGGGAGTGTGCACACAGAAAGCGCTCAGCAGGGCACTCTGCTCGGAGGAAGAGCCAGTTAGATGTTGGCTTTTGTTCCTTCACAGATTTTGGTCATAAGCTGCCAATTTACTCTATTTTTAACCAAAGCAAAAGTTCTCTGTTTTCCCACAAGTTGAGGAAGGCTGAGATGCTGACGGTAACAGTGGGAATAGTCAGGGGGCTGCTTCTCTGCAGAGGGGACGGTGGTCCGGCAGCAGCTCTGGGGGGGCACCACGGTGAAGCCCTGTGGGGGCTGGGGCAGCACCTCGCAGAGACTAGATGCACCTCCTGGGAGGCACGTCCTCCCCTGGGAGCCAGGACCTTTCTTGGGGACATGGGGACGGTTTTTGCTGCCAACCCTCTGGGGCTGTGGCCCCTTCTCCTCTGTGAGCAGACACCTGACCAAGTGGCTGGAGGCCAGCACCCTCGAGCCTCACTGTGCCGGGAGGTGGTTCTGATCCTGGTAGATTCTGATTTTCAGGCCCCACAACTGGAGCCGTGTCTGACTTTGGGAGCCCAAAAGAAAGCCTCTGACTGGGTCAGACACGCAGTTCCTGGCCAGGGCCTGCCATTTCCAGCTGTGTGTTTCTGCAGACGACCTGTGTCATTAAAACAAGGACAGGGGATGTCCCTGGCAGTTGAGTGGTTAGGACTCCATGCTCCCAGGGAAGGGGGTTCGATCCCTGCTTGGGGAACTAAGATCTCTGCCTCTCAGCCCCAAATCAAAAATGACCAGAAAACAGGGACAAGGATCAGAGCCTTGCGAGGCTGCCCCAGGATGAATCGTGCAGCCCAAGGAGGGCCCGCGAGGCTTCTGTGGAAACAGAGGCGCCTTCTCTCAGAACCTTCTGCGTCATTTCTTAAAAGTGTGGTGGTTTCAGCATGACCAGTTCTGGAGGAGACAGACTGGATTGCACAACCTTTCTAAGGTTGCTAAACCCCGGTGCTCTTTGTGCTGCTGTGGTGTTGCCAGAGATTCTGCATTCGCTTCCTGGTGCTGCTGTAGAAAGCGATATAGGGCCAGATTCAGACTGAAATTGAAGAAAGTAGGGAAAACCACTAGACCATTCAGGTATGACCTAAATCAAATCCCTTATGATTATACAGTGGAAGTGAGAAATAGATTTAAGGGCCTAGATCTGATAGATAGAGTGCCTGATGAACTATGGGATGAGGTTCGTGACATTGTACAGGAGACAGGGATCAAGACCATCCCCATGGAAAAGAAATGCAAAAAAGCAAAATGGCTGTCTGGGGAGGCCTTACAAA
This sequence comes from Bos taurus, assembly GCF_002263795.3. Classification (NCBI taxonomy): domain Eukaryota; kingdom Metazoa; phylum Chordata; class Mammalia; order Artiodactyla; family Bovidae; genus Bos; species Bos taurus. Next base: position 42,149,406 of record NC_037352.1, on the reverse strand, counting down.
TAGCTGTGAAAAGAAGAGAAGCGAAAAGCAAAGGAGAAAAGGAAAGATATAAGCATCTGAATGCAGAGTTCCAAAGAATAGCAAGAAGAGATAAGAAAGCCTTCTTCAGCGACCAATGCAAAGAAATAGAGGAAAACAACAGAATGGGAAAGACTAGAGATCTCTTCAAGAAAATTAGAGATACCAAGGGAACATTTCATGCAAAGATGGGCTCCATAAAGGACAGAAATGGTATGGACCTAACAGAAACAGAAGATATTAAGAAGAGGTGGCAAGAATACACAGAAGAACTGTACAGAAAAGATCTTCATGACCCAGATAATCACGATGGTGTGATCACTGACCTAGAGCCAGACATCCTGGAATGTGAAGTCAAGTGGGCCTTAGAAACCATCACTACGAACAAAGCTAGTGGAGGTGATGGAATTCCAGTTGAGCTATTCCAAATCCTGAAAGATGATGCTGTGAAAGTGCTGCACTCAATATGCCAGCAAATTTGGAAAACTCAGCAGTGGGCACAGGACTGGAAAAGGTCAGTTTTCATTCTAATCCCAAAGAAAGGCAATGCCAAAGAATGCTCAAACTACCACACAATTGCACTCATCTCACACGCTAGTAAAGTAATGCTCAAAATTCTCCAAGCCAGGCTTCAGCAATATGTGAACCATGAACTTCCTGATGTTCAAGCTGGTTTTAGAAAAGGCAGAGGAACCAGAGATCAAATTGCCAACATCCGCTGGATCATGGAAAAAGCAAGAGAGTTCCAGAAAAACATCTATTTCTGCTTTATTGACTATGCCAAAGCCTTTCACTGTGTGGATCACAATCAACTGTGGAAAATTCTGAAAGACATGGGAATACCAGACCACCTGATCTACCTCTTGAGAAATCTGTATGTAGGTCAGGAAGCAACAGTTAGAACTGGACATAGACCAACAGACTGGTTCCAAATAGGAAAAGGAGTACATCAAGGCTGTATATTGTCACCCTGCTTATTTAACTTCTACGCAGAGTACATCATGAGAAACGCTGGACTGGAAGAAACACAAGCTGGAATCAAGATTGCCAGGAGAAATATCAATCACCTCAGATATGCAGATGACACCACCCTTATGGCAGAAAGTGAAGAGGAACTCAAAAGCCTCTTGATGAAAGTGAAAGTGGAGAGTGAAAAAGTTGGCTTAAAGCTCAACATTCAGAAAACGAAGATCATGGCATCCGGTCCCATCACTTCATGGGAAATAGATGGGGAAACAATGGAAACAGTGTCAGACTTTATTTTGGGGGGCTCCCAAATCACTGCAGATGGTGACTGCAGCCATGAAATGAAAAGACGCTTACTCCTTGGAAGGAAAGTTATCACCAACCTAGATAGCATATTCCAAAGCAGAGACATTACTTTGCCAACAAAGGTTCGTCTAGTCAAGGCTGTGGTTTTTCCAATGGTCATGTATGGATGTGAGAGTTGGACTGTGAAGAAGGCTGAGCACCGAAGAATTGATGCTTTTGAACTGTGGTGTTGGAGAAGACTCGAGAGTCCCTTGGACTGCAAGGAGATCCAACCAGTCCATTCTGAAGGAGATCAGCCCTGGGTGTTCTTTGGAAGGAATGATGCTAAAGCTGAAACTCCAGTACTTTGGCCACCTCATGCAAAGAGTTGACTCATTGGAAAAGACTCTGATGCTGGGAGGGATTGGGGGCAGGAGGAGAAGGGGATGACAGAGGATGAGATGGCTGGATGGCATTGCTGACTCGATGGACATGAGTCTGAGTGAACTCCAGGAGTTGGTGATGGACAGGGAGGCCTAGTGTGCTGCGATTCATGGGGTCGCAGAGTCAGACATGACTGAGCGACTGATCTGATCTGAACGCCACACAGCCCTAGTCTCTTATGGTTCTGGAGGTCTGAATGTGAAATGGATCTGTGGGCTTCCAGAGACTCTGGAGGGAGTTGGCTTTCTGCTGAGGGATGCTGGAGAAGGCAACAGATCCCCTCCCAGAGCCTCTGTCTTCAAAGCCGTCAGTGTTGCCTCTCCTGCCTTCAAGTCTCCCTGCGCCTCCCTCTTTTAAGGACACTTTTGATGATGTTGGGTCCATGGAGATAATCTAGGATAATCTGTGCATCTCAAGATCCTTAACTAGATCACATATGCAGAGTTCCTCTTTCCATTTAAGGTAGTATATTCATAGGTTCTAGGGATTTCAATCACAGATTTCCTGGGGGAGGTCAGCATAGTAGTCAGTCTCACTTTAGTCTGAACAACCACAATCGGGTATTATTGTGCTTTCTTCTGAGCTCAGGGAAGTCCCTCTAAAGGAAGGGGCTTGGCTGTGGTCCTCTGGAGAGGCAGGAGAGAGGGGCACGCATGCGGCCCCCAGAACACTGGCTGGGTTTCACAGGCCTGGGGTTTGAAGGTATCGGGGTGCCCTGCAGAGCCTGCTGTCTGGTGGCCTTGGGGCTTCTGAGCCAGGAGGCATGTGACATTCTAAGGCCTCCTCATTTCCACCAGCTTCTGCCTGTCTGCCCCTTCTCACCCCAGTCACCACTGCCAAGGCCCTCTTTCACTCCAGCGGCCACCTAAGCCCATGGTTTGCCTTATTCCCCAGTTGCTGACCAAGAAGTCAGCCTTAAAGCTTTTCATTTCTCTGCTGCGCAGGCCCCAGGCCAGGGTGCCAGGCTGACCTCCGAGGTAGTGTGGGGGCTCCAGGTGCTGACTGCTGTCCGTGGGGGTGGGCCCCGGGAGGCTCCTCTGGCCCCTGGTCCCGGGTCCCTTAGCAGAGGAGGACCGCACACCTGAGCTCCAGGGAAAGCTGATCTCCACCCCCGACTCAGGGTGAGGCCCGGGTGCCCAGCCAGCCCCCACTCCGACAGCACCTCCTGTTCACATCCGCATGCTCCCCTTCCGAGGAAAAGGCCTGTGATGGGCCTCGCCCCACGACCCCCCTCCCACACCTGAAGGAAGGAGAGGCTGCCAGGCGACCTGGTTCAGCTGAGTTCACTCTCCCGCCCAGTGCACTGGGCTCAGTACTTTTCCAAAGCACCTGCTGCTCCCCAGCGCAACCCAGGAAGTGGCAGAAGAGTGGGCAGACAGGCGAGGAAAGAAGTCCTATTCTCCCCAGAGGGGCCAGTGCCCTGGGCCCGGCTTCCCACGGACACTCCCAGGTCGTGCCCGGCTCAGCAGCGGGGCCCTGGACACGCCAGCATCCACCACCCACCCTCCACACACACGCACAGCCCTGAACCCTGCGATGTCCTCTCAGGCTTGGGCTGCTGGAAAGGGCATCCAACAGTGGGTAAGCAGAGCTGCCTTCCTGTGGATGGCCCAGGGACGGAGGTCACCGGAAAACCCCGAGGTGGGAGATGGGAAGGAACAAGGAACTGTTCTGGAACCTGGTCACAGAGCCTCCAGGAAGTGTCTGGTCTTCTCCCAGAGCCGCAGGCTCAGAGCCACCTGCGTTGCAGGTGACCTCACTGGGGTGAGCCAAGGTCAAGGAGAGGGGACAAAGGCTAAAGCGGTGGTGGTGGTGGCAACTGAGGTCGGAGGCCCTGCTGAACCGCGCCGGGCTGCGGAGGGCAGTGCAGGCCGCTCTCAGCCGAGTTGGTGACCGCAGCCCTGGAGCGGGGTAGGGGGCCCCGGGACGGGGTCTGAGGGCCCACTGCAGCCCATGTTTGTAAAGGGCTCTGTTTGGAGGGCTCTGCGCCACAGGCTGGCAGTGAGTTCTGACGTACTTTCCAACAAAAATAATTCTTAATTCCACAACAGACTGAAAAAATAAAAGGCCAGGGACGTGTGGGGTGGGGTTTGCAGGCGACTGGAAGACGCCGCCTCTCGGAGGGGGCCATCCTGGGGTCTGCATGCTCCAGGCACACAGAGGGTCTGCAGAAAAGAAACCTGGTATAATCTGCACCACCCTGTTTCCAGTTAAACTCTGGAGAACCAGTGCTGTGTAGACAATGCTCGGCTCAACCAGGGACTTGAGTCAGCCACCACTGTCAGCCTCAGAAATGCCCAGCCCGCCAGCAGCTGCAGACACAGGGCCGTGGGCGGCTTCCAGTAAGGGAGCCACGCTTATTTGGTTTGAACCACAGCATCTTCTGAAAAAAACTGGCTTGCCAGCATTTAAAATCAGGATATTCCACCAAGAAACGCGGACTCAGTCTCCATGAAGTCTCAGGATCTTCGCTAGTGTGGCCCTCCCTTCCGCTGGGCGCCCTGCAGCCTGCGCCCCGCGTGCCAGCCCCCTCCAGGGTCTGTGACGGAGAAAGCCGCACCTGGGGACGAGGAGGCCTGCGCCTGGGCCACCAGCAGCCGTCCCGGGGGTGCCCTGTGCAGCTCACAAGGGGCCCGGGGCAAGGCCAGGCCGCCCCAGCCAGAGTCCTGTCCTGGCCAGTGTCACCCCTGCCGGAACTGTGGGCAGTGGTCTGTTGCCAGTCACAGGCTGGTTCCTGGAAAGGCTGATTCAGGTGACATTCAGGGAAGCCAGGAGGAAGGGGTGTGTCCTGCCAGGCTCTCTGAGAGCACAGGGAGCGAGGGGCCACCAGTGGGCTTGCGCCCTGCCGGCCTGAGCCTCACATCCTGAGGGTGGCCGTGTGGTCCCAGCACCTGCGCGCGTGTGGCTGGCGGTGCTGTCAGCCGGCACGGGCGTTGGACGCTCCAGGGGCTCTGGCTGAGCCCTGCTGCGTACTGGGGAGGAAGGCCTCGGACAGGGGAGCAGGCTGGGAAGCATCACCTGGAAAATGCGCTGCGTCTCCTGGGCTGGCGCATTCCAGCCCCACCTCGGCCTCCGCCCTGAGGGGAGGTGTGCCGTGCGCCAGGCCACAGGAGGCCCGAGTTCTCCTGGATCTGTGTTCCCAGCTCGGGGAAACGTCGCGACCTTTGCAGATTCTTGAGTTTGAGGGCTGCGCTTCCTCCTGGGTGGTGCTTCCTGGAGAGAGGGTCCTGGTGGTGGAAGCGGGCCCGGAGCAGACCTGGATCTCATCCAGGGAGGGTGCGTGCTCCTGCTCGGCCTCAGACATGTGCTCCACGTGTGAGGTCAAACACCGGCCATCACTGTGTTTGCAGGATGACTGACGTTCGCAGGGTGACGTCTGCCCTTCAACGCTGTCCTGCATGTGGTCTCCTGCACATGGCTGGGTGGGGGGCTGTCTGCTGCTCACGGGGGTGCCCAGGACATCAGAGCCATGGGCTCCTGGAGCTCCTCAGTCCTCCCGTCTCGGGGGGACGTGGGGCCCAGGCAGGGCCAGGCTCTGCTCCCCTCACCACACGCGCCCATGGAGACTGGGCGGCCGGCCCAGCGGGGCTTCCCAGGGGCCCGGGGGATGGGGGATGTGAGGGATGGGGGTGGCCATGCTCGCTGTGGTTCAGGGGAGGCTTGGGAAAGGAGCCACCTCCGAGGAAGAGGCAACAGATTGCAGTGAGAGCTCAGCCGGCAGGTCTCACACGCGCACGACACGGTGTCCGCTGTGACCCCCATGGGCCGGGCTGCAGGCCTTGTCAGCTCTCAGGGTGCTCACGTGCCCCGTGGGCCGGGCTGCAGGCCTTGCCAGAGCTCTCAGGGTGCTCACGTGCCCCATGGGCCAGGCTGCAGGCCTTGTCAGGTCTCAGGGTGCTCACGTGTGCTCTGTAGGACTTTTACCCAAACGCCGAATTCCTTTGACTGAGGACTGAATTTCTGAAGACTCCTTTTATGCTGGGAGCTGCAGGCTGGTGGGGACAGGAGGCTGACTGAGCTTGGGGAGACTCCAGGAAGGTGGGACAGCAGAGCAGACACCTCGGAGCAGGGCCCTCCCCATGACTACGTTTAACACTCACTCCCAGGGTTCCTGAGAGCCTGACAATCAGCTCCTCGGAGCTGGCACGAGCCGTGCACCTTCCACTGGGAGGATTTCTCCCTGAAAACTGCTTCAGCCTTGTCCTGTTCTTTCCAGGCAAACAAGGGAGCAGGAGACGCCTCCCGACTTCTTTTACTTCTCCGACTATGAGAGGCATAATGCGGAGATCGCCGCCTTCCACCTGGACAGGTGAGTCCCCTGCGGGCGCCCCGCATCATCGTCGTCCCCCCGCAGGCGCCCCGCGTCATCGCCACCGCAGGCGTGGGCTGCTGTGAGCTGGCTGTCAGGAATGGGGGCCAGGAGACTTGGGGCGTCAGCTTCTCTGACGAGACCCAAGGTCGCGAGTCCCGCAAAACGGCCCTTCCCTTGGTGGCCCTGGGTCTGGTGCAGCTCTGCGGAAGAGGATAGACTGCTTTGGGGCTCTGCGGGGCCCCTGGCTTCTGGGGAGGAGTGGAGGTTGGGGCCTGACAGGGGAGAGCAAGTCCATTCAGATCGGTGGAGCGCCCAGAGGCACGAGTGAGGACGCCGCTCCCTGTCCTTCCACCAGGATCCTGGATTTCCGCCGGGTTCCTCCCGTGGCCGGCAGGCTAGTCAACATGACCAAGGAGATCCGGGACGTCACGAGGGACAAGAAGCTGTGGAGGACCTTCTTCATCTCCCCAGGTGAGCCCTCCCCAGTGAGCCCCCTCCCCGTGTGACCTCTCTCCCAGGTGACTCCCTTCCCTGGTGACCTCCTTCCCCAGGTGACCCCTCCCCGGGTGACTTTCTTCCCCGGAGGACCCCACTCCCCAGGTGACCCTGCTCCCGGGTGACCCCCCTCCCCAGATGACCCCCTTCCTGGGTGACCCCCTCCCCGGGTGACCGGGACTGCCCCTGCGCCATGAGCAGCCTGGCTTCAGCGCTGTGTCTGCGTTGCCGTAAGTCTCAGAGCTGCCAGGTGGTCTTCATCATTCCTGACTCTGCCCCTGGGCTGCGGGAGATGTTGCTGCTACCAAAGGCTGAGGCAAACTCCCACCCTCCTGGGAAGTCTTCTCCAGGTGGTGCAGCCAGAGCGGACCTCCGTTCTCTGGACACCCCGGAAAGACCCTCACGTGGCTCAGGGCCCTGCAGCTGCCCTCTCCTCTGTGCAGCGCTGGACACGGAGAGGGGCTTCCCCTGGCCCCTGGGGGGTGGCACTGCCCCGCCCTCGGGCCCCTGCCCACTCCAGGCGCATTAGGTCCCGACTGCGTGGTGTCACCCTTCTGCGCACGCACGAAGGAGGGCCAGGCTCAGTGGGGTCGTCTGCCCACTTGCGTCAGACCTGATCCTTGGGCTCCCTTCCTCACCACCCTCTTTGGGCCAGGCGACCCCTCCTGAGACTGGACCCCGAGGAACCCCTCCTACATCCTGGGGCTTTTGTTGCTTGTATTTCGTCTTGGAACGTTTTGCGTTGTCCCAGTGATGCTGGCACAGCAGAGTGGAGTGACCCAGCTGGGCCACCAAGACCCCACAGAGCATGGCCCTGGCCCCGACCCTGCAGGGATGCCTCAGCTGTGCCAGGCACCCGCCCAGCCAGTTCACACAGACAGAATCCACTCGCCAAGTCCAAATATCCACTGGCCCAGAAGCCCCTTCCTTGTAGGTCAGCATGCTTCTCAGCCGCGTGATGAACTGGTCAGAACTGAGGCCCACGGCCCTCGTCTCATTAGGGGCCGTCTCTGTCACCCAGTGCTCGCGGCTCCTCCTCTCTGAGCCCACAGAGAGGAGAGCAGGACGGGACCCCCGAGGCGAGAGGGCTCCATCCCCTTTGAACAAGTGTCTGGCCCACGTGACGAAACCAAGGGCCTGAGCGAGAGCCTTGTTGGGAGGGTCTCTGAGGTCCTCCCGGCCACCCTGCCCGAGCCCTGCAGGCCTGTGGGGGCACGTGCCCACCTCAGTCACTTCCAGGGGACAGAGGCTCACCCAGCCACCTGGGGCCCCCCATCCCCACAACCCGGCTTTAAATGGTTTAGTTGCCACTTGGAGTCTGAGCAGTTTCGCTACATCTGGAAGCATCCTCACAGCGAAGGTGACTGGTCCATCCCCAGGGTCCCCTCCCAGCCCTGCGCCCGCCTTCTGTCTGGACGGGGCTGCTTCCGCCAGTCCCTCACTGGGGGGAGGCGCTGGGCAGCTGTCTCTCCGACCTCGGCGTTACCCTGAGTCGCCGGTTCTGCGGCCCGTCCCCTGTTGTCCCTTCCATTTCTGAACCAGTTGATGAGCCCGAGCAGAAGGGACAAAGTAGCTTGTCTCAAGGAAGCGGAGGGACTGAAGTCCGAAATCTCAGGAAACGGACACGAGTCAAGCAGTCTCTCCACTGGATCTCCCTCCCGCTGGGGCCCAGGGGCCTCCTAGCTGTGCCGCTGCTGTGTTCCTCGAGCTCGGTGGTCTTACGGAGGTTTGTAAAGGAGCAAGCGCTCCTTTCCACGGTCAGCAGACAGTCAATTGTTAGTCTAGGCGGGTAATCTGAGAGGCAGGCGTCCCACCCCGCCCTCGTACCCATTCACACCTGGACCGGGTCTCCCTCGTCGTCATCGGCAGGCGCTGACACCCGCCCTCGCGGCCCCAAGCCGCACCGTTGCTCAGCCTGGTCAGTCCCAGAGGCGGGACCCGTGGGGGTCCCGGCTCCTGGCCCCTCTCCTGGTCCTGTGGGCCCCCAGCTTGGCGTCTGGCCCTGCCTGGATGCGCTCCTGCTCCCTATCCTGGAGCCGCAGGCTCTGGGCTCAGCTCCGCCTGCTGCCGCTGACACCCGCCCTCTCCGCCCAGACTGTTTCTGTTCCCACCGCCTCTGCTCCGTCAGCCAGATTTCTCCCCCAAAGCCTTGGGAAGCGTTTGGTTTTCTCTTAAGCAGCAGGCTAGCAGGAAGCAGCTTTGATTGCACTGTAGAAAATGAGGTCTGTTCAGATTCGTTTGGGGCGTTTCTGCTTTGCTGGCGTTTCTGCGCCGTCGCGGGGTGTAGAAGCACCAGGAAGGCTGCAGAGGCCCAACTTTGCTGGAGCCGCCGATCCATGCCGCTGCCTCCAGCCTCAGGGCCCTGAGTAGCCCTGCTCCGGGGCCCGTCAAAATGGGGGAGACGTGTGCAGCCTGCAGAGGCTGGGGAGCCTGGTGGGCTAAGAGGTGGGGTGGCCAGCCAGCTGGGGGCAGCGTCAGGTAGGGGGCAGCAGAGTCCCCATCACCACGGGACTGAGTGGGGGCCAGCGGCCAAGCCCGCGTCTGCCGTGTGACACCTTTCTCCTGCTTTCCTGGTGACTGTCACCGCGTCTCTTATCCCGAGATCAGCCCGCGTCCTGTGCAGGTCTCAGCTGCGAGGGGTGGGTGCGCGGCAGATGGGGAGAGGGCGCGTCGTGCACCGCCCCCCCCAGCCTCTCCTGCCCCTCCCCACCACTCAGCCACCTTTACATCAGCTCTTCCCCACACTAGGGGGTGGCCGGGTGGTCCCTGGGCCTCTGTTACTCTGTGGTCAGTGTCCAGACTCCCGCCGGGGGCCATACAGGTTCCCAGAGCAGACATACCCCTCCCCAGCAGCCCTGCCCCTTGTGACACCCCCCACACACCCTTGGGGAATCTAAGATGGGCAAGGACTCACCCCTCCTGCCAGCAAAGCCCCAAAACATTCAGAGGAACCAGCCTGGATTCTCCAGGACCCTCAGGCTGGCAGGCTGGGACCCCTTGATCCTCACGGAGACCAGGGCCCTCCCCAGGGAGCCTGTCCCGTTGGAGTCCTTGGGTCCTCCCCGCCATCTGGCCCGCTGCCCTGGGCATCACTGTCAAGGGGAACGGGCACTGCATCCCCAAGCCCAGCCTCTCCACACCTGTCCTCTCTGTTCCCTGGGTCAGGAATGGCACAGCCCCATGTTCAGGGACCGAGGCTTGGAGCAGTGAAGGCCCCAGCCCCACATGGGGCTACAGAGCGGAGAAGTGAGAGGCTGCAGGCTGGAGGAGCCCCACCCTGACGCCCCCGTACAGGCCCGGTTTGGGTTCCTGACAAGGAAAAGGCTGTGGGCCCAGGAAATGCTTCTCTCTTCACATGACTCCAAGTAAAGCCAGCTTAGGCTTAGAGGTTACAGACAGGAATTCCAGGGCTCGGAGAGGATTTTCCTCCTGAAAACGGGCCGAGATTGAATCATGTCAACACAAGAGACCTCAGGCTGAGCCCGGTCTGCAGCAGTGGCTGCAGGATCCTGAGGTGCAGGGCGGGGACGGGCAGGCCTTGCTGTTGGCAGGGCGGGGGCTGGTGCGGAGGGGCCACGGGCTTGGGGCTTGTTTCCCCCACAAACAAAGGCAGTGATGGGGCGGGAGACCGTGGTTCCACAGGTAAACACACGCACAGACACGCCTGCCGCCCAGCCCAGACGCGCTGCTCGGCTCTCTCCCGTGGGGATGTGACCCACATGTCTTAAGTCTAGGGTTTGAAGTGTGCAGTTCAGTGGTTTTTAGTGCATTCTCCGTGTTGTGCAACAGTCCCCGCTGATTCCAGGATATTTGCTCACCCCGAAAGAAGCCGTCACTGTTCAAAGCCACCCCGCTCTCCCCTCCTCTCTGCTCTGAGAGCCGCCAGCTCCCGTGCACGTCTGTCTGTTCCCAGGGTTCCATGCACAGTGTCTGGCTTTGTCCATAATGTTCACGGTTCATCCACGCGGTGCTCCACTTCATTCCTTTTGTGGCTAAATGCTGTTCCGTGTTACGGGCAAACCACGCTGACTCTGGGGATGGTCTGCTGGGAACATGTCTGTCAAGGGTCTGCGTGGACGTGTGTCTTCCCTTCTCTCGGGTGTGTGCCTGGGCGTGGGGTAGCCAGATCACCGGTTCTGTGTCCAAGGCAGCAGCTGCGCCGTTCGACATTCCCACCACGGCTGCACCAGGGTGCAGCCACCGTCTCCACACCTTCAACCACACTGTTTATTATCTGTCCCAGTGGGTGAGAAATCGTGGATTTGATTTGCGTTTCCCCGATGACTCACGGTGCCCAGCATCTTTCCCTGAGCTTGTTGGTCATTTCTGTATTTTCTTTGGAGAAGGATGCTTGAACTCCTTTGCCCATTCACAGATTGGGTTATTTACCTTTTTATTACTGAGATGGAAGGGTTCTTGTGCGAGTACTAGGTGCTTATTCGGTCACGATTGCAAGCATGTCCCCCACGCTGCCTCACTTTGGAATGAGGCCTTTTGCAAACCACTGAACAGAACCTCCGCAGACCCCAGACTTAGTTTGGAGGGTAATGAGGAAGAACCCAGACTCCGATCCGAGCTCTGCGTCCCGAGCTGTGTGGTCCCGTGGTCTGCGACGCAGGGCTCGGGCAGGTGGCTGAAGTCCAGGGTGAGACCGTGGGCGGGCCCCGCCCGGGAAGGGACGAGTCAGACGTGGTGCCCACACGCAGACCCCGCCCGCGGGCCCCTGCTGACCGCCCCCTCCGCCCGCAGCCAACAACGTCTGCTTCTACGGGGAGTGTTCGTACTACTGCTCCACAGAGCACGCCCTGTGCGGGAAGCCGGACCAGATCGAGGGCTCGCTGGCCGCCTTCCTGCCCGACCTGGCCCTGGCCAAAAGGAAGACCTGGCGGAACCCCTGGCGACGCTCGTACCACAAGCGCAAGAAGGCAGAGTGCGTTGGGGGCGCGCTGGGCCGGGGACTCTGGAATCCTGCCTCCCTGGGGTCTCGGGAGGGCTGGCTCCTGCCTGACCTGCTGCAGAGAACAAGCCCCAGGGTCTCGTCCACAGCAGATGGTGTGAGGAGCAACGGGGCTATGCCTGAGGCCGAGACGATCAGAAAGGGCCCCTCACACGGGCTGGGCGCCGACTGCCCCCCGGGTCTCTCCACGACTGGACGAGGCTTCAGGTCCCCTCCCCCCTTGAGAGAGACGCTGACCCTCCAGCCGTGGAGATGTCCTTGCGAGAGTGCCGTCCCGGGCTGTCCACACACGTGGCCTCCGGGTGGCATAGTCCAGTCACCTCCTGGCCCCGCAGTCCTGCTGCTGCTGCAGCCTCGGCCCACGCAGGCCGCTATCACCTGCAGGCAGACCCTGTGCTCTGCGGTGACACCTGCTCTCACTCGGTCCCGCCGGCTGCCCCGTGGGTCCGCTGTCCTGAGCCGGGCAGCCCCAGGGGTGGTTTGGGCCTCCTTGTCTTAGAGGAGCCGCCATTCTGATGCCGGGCCCCCTGCAGGTGGGAAGTGGACCCTGACTACTGCGAGGAGGTGAGGCAGACGCCCCCCTACGACAGCAGCCACCGCCTCCTGGACGTCATGGACATGACCATCTTCGACTTCCTCATGGGTATGTCCAGGGCCCCCGGCCCGCCCCGCGAGTGCCCCGCGCAGGCCCAGAGCCGCGCTCACACTCCATGCTCCCCGTGCGGACGCCAGACGGGCAGAGAGGGCTCGCCTCCAAGCCGCACGCAGGCTCCCAGCAGGCTTGTCCCCACAGGAAACATGGACCGGCACCACTATGAGACCTTCGAGAAGTTTGGGAACGAGACGTTTATCATCCACTTGGACAACGGGAGAGGGTGAGTCCTTCCAGCCACCGCAAGGGGTCAGCTGTCCCTCGGCCCAGACACACCCGGGGGTCAGGCGCTTTGTGGGAGGGATGGCCCGGCCCCCAAAGGCCTCTTTGGGTGACGCAGGGCCCTGGCCTGGGCTCCTGTGAGCTGGGGGACGGGGCCCCAGCGCGGGCATGTATGCAGGGCTCAGGCCCCTCTGGCTGTCAGGGCTGCAAGTGCCTGGACGCCTCGGGGTATCAGCTCTGGGCACCTGGGCAGTGTGTGGGGCCCCACTCTCAGCTGTAAAAGACACCCCTGCAGCTGGATCCGAGGCCCCTTGCCCTCGGGCCTTGTCCACCCAGCCCAGCCAGGGCCTCTCACTGGCGAGCTTCCGCTCAGTCCAGCGGCCGAGGGTCCGACGGGTTGCGCTCACCTGCCTCATCCCAGGCCCTGCGTCTGGGCTAGGGACGGCAGGAAGCAGGCCCCCGCCCAGCCCCAGGGGCGGCCTGGCAGCTCTGCCCATGTGCCCCGCCCACCCCCCAGCTCTGCCCTTCTTCCCTCAGGTTTGGGAAGCACTCTCACGACGAGCTGTCCATCCTGGTGCCTCTACAGCAGTGCTGCAGGTACGGCCCTGCCCCGCAGACGCCCCGGCCCAGCCCTCCCGCAGCCACAGGCCAGACAGCCTTCCCACCCCACCGGGGGGAGTGCCTCCCGGGACCGGCTCCCTGTCCCCACAGCAGCCCGCCCACCATGCAAAGGAAGACGCCGAGGCCCCTGGCCCCCACGCTCCCCACATGTGACTCCCGAACCCAGCCCCTCTCTTTAACAACCGGGGAGACAGGCCGTAGGGCCCAGCCTCCTGCTCCGCATGCCCCTGGCCCAGAGACGGAGCCAAGCCACGGCTGCCTCCTGCCCCACTCCCGCCAGAAAGGACGGGGCCTGCTGGACCCCCCTGCAGGTGGGACCCTCCCCGGCACACCCGAAGCCGGCCAGAGCAGGGAGGAGGCTCAGGCAGGCTCCTCCCTGGGCGCCAGCCTGACCTCCATCTCCGGCAGGATCCGGCGGTCCACGTACCTGCGGCTGCAGCTCCTGGCCCAGGAGGAGCACCGGCTGAGCCTGCTGATGGCCGAGGCCCTGCGCGCGGACCGTGTGGCCCCCGTGCTGTTCCAGCCACACCTGGAGGCGCTGGACCGGCGGCTGCGCATCGTGCTGCGGGCGGTCGGGGACTGCGTGGAGAAGGACGGGCTGCACAGTGTCGTGGAGGACGACCTGGGCCCCGAGCACAGAGCCGCGGCTGGGAGGTAGTGAACGCGGGCCGCGGCCAGGCCAGCCGCCCGGGACCCAGGCCCACACGGGGCAGACAGGCTGCCGGGGCAGGCGCCTCGCTTCAGACCCGGGCAGTCGGGGGCGCGCGCTGTGCCCACGGACAGAGGCGGCCTGGTGGCGGGCCAGCACCCTTTTGTACGGAAAAGAAGCCTTTACTTACGATTTTGTATTTATACATGATGTAAATGTACTTGCACAGAGACGTTATCTGTACAGACCCTGACCACCCGCAGGCCACACTGGGGGCCACCCGGCCGGTCCAGACGGTCCTGAGAAGGGCTCCCACTCTGGACCGAGCTTGCAGTAGAAACTCTCCTCCCTTCCCGGGGCCACAGGAGGCTCCCGAGGCCCTCACGGACTCGCGTCGAGGGATGAACACCGCGTGGGTTTCAGGCAAAGTCAAGGGCCAGCCGCCCCCCAGGCACCGCGCAGTCCTCACACCGTCTGAAGCCAGTGCACACGCGACCAATCTTGCAGCTGGCTACCTTCGAGGCATTTTCATGGAATAGTTTGCAATGTGGTAAAAGTGCAATAAAGATGAAGCAAGTATGTGCTCGGGCCTCATTGGCATCTGGGTCCCTCACTTCCTGCTGCCCAGCAGCCTGTCCACCCTTGGGCATGGCCAGTGTCCGGCCTGGAAGGAGGGCGTGCCTGTCCCATGCCTGGTGTGGTTGCTTCCAGAGAACTGAGTGCAGCTCCCCGAGTCTCTCCAGGGCTGGCATCACATGGGCTCCGTGTTCACCTGCAGGAACTGGCACGCACTGGGGCTGAGCCAGGGGTGGCCGGAGAGACCCAGCCCCCCAGGGCCCCACTGACGGACGCAGGGGGTCAGAGCGCCTCCTGCAGGCAGGCCGGGCCCTGGAGGAGCCTGCTGGCCGAGGGCTCACCTGAACCTCCTGTTCTTCGGGCAGAGAAATCACAGCCCCTGTTCCTTTACTAGGCTTCCCTCACCTGTCCCTGCAAGTGTCCCGGGCACACAGATGGGGGCCACGTGGGGACTAGCGGAGGAGACGGCCGTCCGCAAGGTGGGAGAGAGGACCCGCCAGAAACTTGGCCTGGGCTTCCAGCTCCCAGAACACAGAGAAGAGCCTGCGTCTCAGCCGCCCCGTCTGTGGTGTTCCAGTACAGCAGCCTTTGAGCCCCGACCCAGAGCTTCCCCATCCGTCAGAACTCCCTGAGCTGAAGACAGAAGGAGAAGGGAGCAGGGGAAGCCTGCTCTGGCCATGACCAGGGGGAGCAGGGCCAAGGCTGTGGTGGTTACATGCGTTTAAGTTCGTGCTCTCCCCAGTAAGAGTCTCTCTGGATCCAGAGTCACCCCTGCTTTGGGCGGAGAGGGACACTTGCAGAGAAAGATTCCCTCAGCCATGGAACATCCCTCCCCAAAGGGCAATGTCCCCTCCGTTCTTCAAAGTGATGGCCACGCCAAAGGGGCACACCTGGGGGACATCGCCTACCCCCCAGAGGGCACGCAGCCTCACCAAGGAGGCCCTGAGCTCCGCGGAGCTGCCCAGGGGCCCAGAGCTGGGCAGCAGGTGAGCCCTGGAAACAGCTTTGCTCGGCCTCAGTGCAGTGGGGACAAAGGGCCTCAGTCCAGGACTAGCTGGGAGCCCAGCGCGGCCGCAGGTGGGGCCGGCCAAGGGGTGGGTGGAGTTCCCGGTGACTGCTGGCTGGGGGTCTCCGGTCCACCTGAGTTAACAGGATTCTTGTGAAGACTGGGTGATGCACAGTCAGACCGCAGAGGAGCCTCGCAGCAAGAGGCTCCCGAAGAGTCTGACGGACACCCATCCGGTAGCACGGTCTCATCCCCTCACCGCAGGAGGCAGCGCTCAGAGGCTCAGAGCTGGGGCAGGCCCCTGAGACCTCCCGGAAGCCGGGAGGTGAGGCTGGACAGATGGACATGCAGCAACCTGACTGCACACACACCGAGGGCCCGCAGACGCTGCTTGGTGGGCTGGGGACGGGCAGGAAGTCAGGGCAATGGGCAACGGCAGGCGGCCAGGCCCCAGTGTGACGGCGAAAGGCACAGAGCGGGCTCAGACCCAGGAAGACCAGGACAGAGGAGCCCTCGTCACGGTGAGGACAGGCCTAGGGACAGGTGACGTCTGGGTGACAGTCCGCTCGGCCGTGCTGAGCTTCCCAGCCACGGCCACAGCAGCACTCAGCGCTGTTTCCCTCCAAAGGAGAATGTGATACAGCTGAACCGAAAGGCAGTGGGGAGACCCAAGGCCTCTCTCAGGAAGATGGGAGGTTAAAAAAAGAAAAAAAAAGGGGGGGGGCAGTTATAAAACTTACAAAATAAAACGTTTGCCATTTAGAAACATGGAGATAGCATGCAAACAAGGCAGGAGAGCCCAGCCTAACCCTGACCCTGACCCTGACCCTAACCCAACCCTAACCCTAACCCTAACCCAGGAAGGCGGACACAGAGCGACCTCTCTGGGCCTTGGTTTCAGGAACAGGGGTGAGGTGGGCAGGGGTCCGCTCTCCTCCCTGATCTGATCGGTAACGTTGTTTGACTTGAAACTGGTTCCGTCTATTCAGTCAGTCAGTTTGGTCCTTCAGTCGTGTCCGACTCTTCGCGACCCCTTGGATGCAGCACGCCAGGCCTCCCTGTCCATCACCAACTCCCGGAGCTCACTCAAACTCATGTCCATTGACTTGGTGATGCCATCCAGCCATCTCATCCTCTGTCACCCCCTTCTCCTCCCACCTTCAATCTTTCCCAGCTTCGGGGGCTTTTGTAATGAGTCAGTTGTTCACATCAGGTGGCCAAAGTGTTGGAATTTCAGCTTCAGCATCAGTCTTCCAATGAATATTCCAATGATTTCCTTTAGGATGGACTGGTTTGATCTCCTTGCAGTCCAAGGGACTCTCAAGAGTCTTCTCCAACACCACAGTTCAAAAGCATCAGTTCTTCGGCGCTCAGCTTTCTTTATGATCCAACTCTCACATCCACACATGACTACTGGAAAAACCATAGCTTTCACTAGATGGACGTTTGTTGGCAAAGTAACGTCTCTGCTTTTTAATATGCTGTCTAGGTTGGTCATAGCTTTCCTTCCAGGAGCAAGTGTCTTTTAATTTCAGCTACAGTCACCATCTGCAGTGATCTTGGAGCTCAAAAAAAAATAAAGTCTCACCGTTTCCGTTCTTTCCCCATCTATTTGCCATGAAGTGATGATGCCATGATCTTAGTTTTTGAATGTTGAGTTTTAAGCCAGCTCTTTCACTCTCCTTTTTCACTTTCATCAAGAGGCTCTTTAGTTTCTCTTCACTTTCTGCCATAAGGGTGATGTCATCTCTGTATCTGAGGTTATGATACTCCTGCCAGCAATCTTGATTCCAGCTTGTGCTTCATCCAGCCTGGCATTTCACAGGATGTACTGTGCATATAAGTTAAATAAGCAGGGTGACAATATATAGCCTTGACCAATATACTCCTTTCCCAGTTTGGAACCAGTCCATTGTTCCATGTCTGGTTCTAACTGTGGCTTCTTGACTTGCATACAGATTTCTCAAGAGGCAGATCAGGTGGTCTGGTATTCCCATCTCTTTAAAAACTTTCCACAGATTGTGATCCACACAGTCAAAGATTTTAGCATAGTAAATGAAGCAGTAGTAGATGTTTTTCTGAAATTCTCTTGCTTTTTCTATGATTCAGGGGATGTTGGTAATTTGATCTCTGGTTCCTCTGCCTTTTCTAAAACCAGCTTGAACATCTGGAAGTTCACAGTTCATGTACTGTTGAAGCCTGGCTTGGAGAATGTTGAGCATTACTTTGCTAGCGTGTGAGGTGAGTGCAATTGTGCAGTAGTTTGAACATTCCTTGGCATTGCCTTTCTTTGGAATTGGAATAAAAACTAATCTTTTCCAGTCCTGTGGCCACTGCTGAGTTTTCCAAATTTGTTGGCATATTGAGTGCAGCACTTTCACAGCATCATCTTTCAGGATTTGAAATAGCTCAACTGGAATTCCATCACCTCCAATAGCTTTGTTCGTAGTGATGCCTAAGGCCCACCTGACTGCATTCCAGGATGTCTGGCTCTAGGTGAGTGATCATACCATCATGGTTATCCAGGTCATTAAGATTTTTTTGTACAATTCTTATGAGTATTCTTGCTACCACTTCTTAATATCATCTGCTTCTGTTGGGTCCATATCATTTCTGTCCTTTATTGGGCCCATCTTTGTTTTCCTCTATTTCTTTGCACTGATCACTGAGGAAGGCTTTCTTATCTCTTCTTGCTATTCTTTGGAACTCTGCATTCAAATGGACATATTTTTAGTTTTCTCCTTTGCCTTTCACTTCTCTTCTTTTCTCAGCTATTTGTAAGGCCTCCTCAGACAATCATTTTGCCTTTTTGCATTTCTTTTTCTTGGGGATGGTCTTGATCACCACTTCCTGTACAATGTTATGAACCTCTGTCCATAGTTCATCAGGCACTCTGTCTATCAGATCTAATCCCTCAAATCTATTTGTCACTTCCCTGTATAATTGTAAGGGATTAGATTTAGGTCATACCTGAATGGTCTAGTGATTTTCCCTACTTTCTTCAATTTAAGTCTGAATTTGGCAATAAGGAGTTCATGATCTAAGCCACAGTCCATCTATTACTTTGATACAGGTTCAAACAGCAGATAAAGCTGCTGGACGGGAGGAGGGAGGGGGGCAGGGCTGAGCCGTGAGCTGGGCGAGGGCCCCCTGCCCGGTCCTGTGCGCGTCTCAGCGCAGCTGTGCAGGAAATCTGAATTCCGATGTGCCAGTTCACCATCTGAACCAATGCCCAGCCGGGTGAAGGGACTTTCCCAAATTATCATGGGAGTGCCTGGTCCCTGGGACTCAGACTGCTGCAGTGGGGGATTGGGGGGGGGGGTTGCCGAGGGGGTCAGGGAGGCAGAGGACATTGTGAACAGGCCAGGAGAGGCTTTCAGTTAAATCCCTCTCTGGGAGCCGGCTTCCCCATGAGATTTGGGTGGCGTGCTGGGTCCACAAGCGTTATAGGACAGCACCTGCCACAGGGCCATGGAGAAAGTGGCAAGAATTCAAGCATGATTGAAAAAACAAATGGGGGAAATCCAAACAAAAGCCCTCCTCAGGCAGCCTGACAGCTGGTTACGTAGGATCAGGGGGCAGGAGGCGGCGGCCGTCTGAGGGCAGAGAGCACTTTTTGAATTAAGTTCGTTGAGTGGACAAGTCAGCCAGTATCTGGGTGGGGAGGCATGTGCGGCCCCTGCCCCCTGGGTCTGAGGGCTGCAGTGTGTCCGGGAGGCTGCAGAGATGCAGGTTGGGGGCTCAGCGTCTCTCCTGGCCCCGCCCGCAAGCCTGAGACAGAGGACAGGGAGGCCCCGGCCCTGCCTCCCCACGGGGGAGCAAGTCAAGTGTGCAATTCTTGGGACCAGCCCCCCAAAGGCCATGCCCAGAGGTGCAGGTTCCTGGATTCAGGGGCCCCAGGCTACCCTCCCAGGGTCCTGCCCAGTTCCCCCAGAAACTCTCCCTCAACCCACTGCCCCAGCCCTCGCCCAGATGGAACAGAAGCAGAGGCGCCCAGAAGCCTGGGGCAGGAGGGGCTTGGACGCAGCCCGCCTTGGTCAGGAGAGCCCGTGTTGGGGGCCCACGTGCACAGGGGGCTCTTTCTTACCTTCTTTAAATTGGGGTTAGTCGCTTTGTAACGCGTTAGTTTCTGCCGTACGACAGCATCAGCTACGTGAGTGTGCTCACAGATGTCCGGCTGCGACTCCATGGACCAAAGCCTGCTCCTCTGTCGATGGGATTTTCCAGGCAAGGATCCCCTCCTGCACCTCCCCCCACCCACACTGCACGGAGCGCCGCGGAGCACCGAGCTGGGCCCCCGCATACGGCAGCCTCCCCCACCTGTCTGCTTCACATGGGGTCATCCTGTGTGTCGATCCGTCTCCTGACTCTTCCCACCCCACCTTCCCCTCCTGTCTCTCCCTTCCCCCTCCCTCTCCAGCCCGGGGTCCACATGTTGTTCTGGACACCTGGGTCTTTCTTACTCTGCTTGGAGCTGGCGTTCAGGAGCAGGCGTTTGCGGGCCAGGCAGGGGCTGGGAACCATGTTCACCCTCCAGGGGGGTGGCTCCCAGCCTGCAGCTTAAATGGGATCAGAGGGTGCCTACGGCAGCAGGGGGCCTGTGGGGCCACAGTGGGCCGCCCAGGTCCAGAGCAGCCCCGCTGGGCTGCGGGGGCTCGGATTGGCACCCCCCCCCGCCCCCTGAGGCCTGAGCTCTGTCCCGTCCCTGCTCCAGGTTGTAACCCCCCAGCTACACTCAGTCAGACGTGCCCTGTGGTCACTGTCGTCCTGGGGGAGCCTGGGAGGCGGTGGCGGACACGCTGTGCCCGGCTCCCTTGCACCATCTAGAGGAGACCCTGAGAAAAGCAAGAGCAGCCTCCTAGGGCATAGGCGACCAGTCCGGCCTGGGAAGCACCCGCCCCGACGACTCCTGCATTCACGATCAGAATCCAAGGCCTCAGAAGCAGTGACCTGCAGTTCTGGCCCGATGGGCCCGTCGGCCTGGTGAGCTGTCAGCAAGCCCTGCCCCCCACGGGGCCCGGAGCGGGCCGGCTGCCCGTTCAGTGACCAGGGCCCGGGGCCCCGCCAGCCCCCAGGGCAGGCCCGGAGCCGGGGGGGTGGCCTTGCCACACTTTTGTCCAGGAGCCAGTGCAGCGCCCAGGCCCAAAAACACCCGTGGGGTCAACGGGTCATTCTTCAGCGAGTGCTGAACAGGAGTTCTGTGCACTGGTAAATATTTCAGCACCGAAGAAGGAGAGGACAGAATTTACATTGAGGGTTGAAGGGCCCTGGCCTTCCTGGAGCTTCTAGAAGTACCGTCTTAGGCAGCCCTGGGCTGTAGCCCCGCCTTCCACCCCACCCTTATTTCGTTCTGACCTCAGGTGCTGCCCAAATGCCTCATCCTGGAAGGTCTCCTGGCCCCCAGCCTGGGTGACTTCAGCATGCTCTCCCACGCCCCCTCCGACCACAGATCTGAGGTCGGGTCCACTTCCCACCAGACGGGGCCGTGTGAGGACTAGGGGGTGCGGCCCAGCACTCCAGCAGCTCTGCCCGCTCAGCCCCAACTCAGCGGCCCAGCCACCCCCGACCCTGAACTCCCGCTTCCGCAGGGCGCCTGCCCCCCAGCCCCGAGCCCAGGCCTTTCCGACCCAAGCCCGAGCCCACGCATACCCCATGGCCGGGCTCAAGGGTTCCCACTCCCCTGTTCATGGCCCCCAGTGGTCTCGCTTCCTGGGATTCAGGCCTGGCGAGCCCCCTCCCGAGAGGAGTCCAGATTGGTGAGGCTGAGAGGACCCTGGAGGGGCAGACGGTCACCGCCACAGCGGAACGACAGGGCACGGCGGGTCCTCTCTCCACCTTTGCAGAGGGGGACAGCTTCTGTCTCTGAGATTTTCTATTTTCAACCTTTTTGTCCTTTATGAACCTTCTGTAACACAACTTTTAATTACAAAATACAGAAGTGTGTAAGGGCAGAGGTCACACGAAGTCCCATCTTCGTCCTGTTCTCTGGGGTCGTCTGTGCCACGTCTGTGTCGGAAGTGCTGGTTGAGGGCTGCTGGGGCTCAGGGCTGCCCTCCCGCCCAGCTGGTGCCCCGTCTTCACACAGGCCCCCTGTGCCCAGGCATGTGAGCGCCCACAGGCCGCCCCTGACCCTGGAACTGCAGCCGCATCCTCCCCTGAAGGGCCTAGGTCCCACACGGGTGACCTGACTCAGGTGAGCTGGTCACCCTCCCGGCCCGTGGAGGGGACTGCACGGTCGGCCTGGCTCATGGGGTTGTTGCTCTCAGCGGTGTCTTGAGGACGTTTCCGGCTGACAGAGCGGAGAAGCCGTTCTTCCCACTGCCAGGCCCCAAATAATGACCCAAATAATATGTCATTTTCAGAAGGAAGCCAAGCAAGGCTCAGACACCTAAGGAACCAAAACACGTTGGGAAGGTTTTCTAACCAATCAGCCTTCATGTTTGATTCAATCAAACAAGTGACCAGGTTGAAGTGCCTCTCCCACCGTCCACTCTCTTATGCAGCAGAAGCTCATCCCGAGACCTGTCTCTGGACTGGCCACAGCCCGGGGACGAGGCCCTGGCTGGCTGGCCCTCCCCAGGCCGACGCTGAGGGGCCCCGGGGGGCACTGGGCACATCCGCGCCCCTAGACTGGCCCCTGCATCCTCTCCTCCCCTCCCAGGTGCAGCGAGGCCCACAGGGAGCCGGCCGCGCTCCCTCGGCTCCAGCAACGCCCCGCCCGGCCCGCCTACAGCAGGCGCGGGCTTTCAGGACTGCTCTCCTCTGACGGACCTGCTCCCCTGGGTTACAGTTGTTGCCCTGAAGCCTTAGCTCTCTGACAGATTCAAGAAAAGTCATGACTGTGCAGATCGCTGGTTTTCTCGCTGTGAGGGGGAGGGTTCTGCTCATTTCACTCTGTCGGGGGGCTTCCGGACCAGCCACCAGACCTCGGCGCCGTGGTGGTGCCTGGCGTGTGGCTGGACCACAGCTTGCCCCATTCCTCCCTGCTGATGGACATCCAGGCTGATTCCAATTTGGGGAAAAGAGGAATGAAATCATTCTGAACACGTCACAAGTGCTTGCATAAAGTTCTGTCTTCACTTGGGATAAACACCCATGAGTGCAGCTGCTGGGTCACGTGGTAGCTGCACGTTTAGTTTTTAAAGAAACAACCAAAATGTTTTCCTGAGGGGCTGCACCGTCTGATGTTCCCATATCCCAGCATTTCTCATTTTGACACCTGGTAGAGAGGATGCTGCGGAGCCCCTGACTGTGTCTGAGCCCGAGTGCACCTCAGATCCCACTGCAGGAGTTGGAGCCAGGAGGGAGCTGGCACGGTGCCCCTGGGTCCTGGGCGCCCACATCAGCAGGCCGGCCACCATCCCCTGCTGGGGCAACAGGCTGGATGGAGCACAGATCATTTCAGAGCTGCAGGTGCAGCTTCAAAGGTAGAATCTTCTGGAAGAAGACTATTCAGGTGTCCTGGCCTTGGGCAGTCGCACTGACAGGTCTCATGGCCAGAATTTTGCAGACTGTTCGTGGACATGCTTTTTGCTGGTACGGCCACCTTGAAACAAAGGGCCCTCCTTAAGATCCCACCTGACTTCTTGCTAAAACGTCCTCCCCCTGTCTTTTCTTCCCCAGGCGCCCACCGGTGACCCCCAGAAGGACCAGTGAAGCAGAGGCTTGGCTAATGAGGAAGTTACAGAGCAGGGGGCCACTGGGCTCAGAGCTCCACAAAGGGCTCCCCAAGGAGGATACGAGGGAGACAGCACAGCAGGGACAGAGCGTGCCAGGGTGGGTTGGACCCTGTGTCCAGCTCTGATCCAGGGTCCCGGCGGCACACACCCTGGCCACCATTGCACCGGGGCTGAAGGTAGAGGGGCAGAGCCTGGTGGGGAAGGGGCTACGCCCCCGCCCTCTCTGTGGTCGGGCTCCTGGCAGCTCCGAAGTGCGCTCTGAGGAGCCAGAAGCCAGGGAAGGACCTCTGAGTCTTGGGGTGCTCGCAGGCTTGGGGGACCCAGGGAGCTCCGCCCTTAAGTCTGGGACAGCGCAAAGAGCACGAGGCACAGTCGGCGGGAGCGGGAGGGGGTGGCCCCCCCACCCCACCCCACCCCCGCCACCCGTCGGACCACCCAGCGCGTGGCTCCCTCCTCCCCCGCGCCGGTCAGGGGGTCACCGCGAGCCTGCTCTCCGCTCCCCTCGGCCGCTTTACCGGCAACAGGGGCCTCCCCCGGTCCGGGATTGGATGCGAGAGGACGGGTGGGGGCGGGCGGGGGGACCCGGGGAGCCCAGGTTCCCCGCTCAGGCGGAGAGCAGCCGGCAGCGCAGACGCCGCTGGTCCGCACAGGGGAGAACCTCCGCGCAGTCCTGGAGCGCGCCGGCGGGCGGCGCGGAGGAGGCGGCAGCATTGGCGACCCGCAGGCGGCAGGCGCACCGCGATGTTTGACAGCTCGCAGTATCCCTACAATTGTTTCAATTACGACGCCGACGACTACCCGGCGGGCAGCTCGGACGAGGAGAAGCGGCTCACGCGGCCAGCGTACAGGTGACCGCAGGGCCGTGCCGGGGCCGCAGGGGTCGCGGGGGCCCTCCTCCGAGAGGAGGCCAAGACCAGCTCGGGCGCGGGAGGGCTCACTTCTCATCCGCACGTTGGGAGGTAGCCGAGAAGGTTCTCCAGCCTCCCCGGGGAAGCCCCAAGTGTGAAGGTGAGCTTCCCCGGTCTGCGCAGAGTTGCGCTGGGAGCTCCAGGGGGCCCCGACTCCAACAACCACCTCCGCCCCCAGCTCCCCGGTGCCCCGGGGAAGGGAGAGCGGAGTGGTCCCCGGGCGGCCCGGAGACTCCAGACGCAGACGCGCCCCGGGGTCCCTCCCCTGCCCCGGTCTGGCCTGAGCGCCGCTGTTTGCAGCTACATCGCACTGATCGCCATGGCCATTCAGCAGAGCCCGACGGGCAGGGTGACCCTGTCCGGCATCTACGACTTCATCATGCGCCGGTTCCCGTACTACCGCGCCAACCAGCGCGCCTGGCAGAACTCCATCCGCCACAACCTGTCCCTCAACAGCTGCTTCGTCAAGGTGAGGCCCCCACCCCCGTGCGGCTCTGAGTGTCCCAGGCCTGTGGACCCCTGGACCAAGGCACCCCTGATTGGGCTGTGGGGGTGCATTTTGCAGCGGCGTGCGCTGCAAAGTTCACGCGTAGCCTTCGCCAGCTCCCCAGGGACGCGCCCACCCCCAGGGCGGGGCATCCTTCCGGGGCCGCCAGGGGCTCCCCAAGAGAGCGCGGTGGGCGGGGCGCCCCGGGAGCCCGCCGCGCGCTGAGCCCCTCGTCCGCACAGGTGCCGCGGACCGACGGCCACGAGAAGGGCAAGGGCAACTACTGGACCTTCGCCGGCGGCTGCGAGTCGCTGCTGGACCTTTTCGAGAACGGCAACTTCCGCCGGCGGCGGCGCCGGCGTGGCCCCAAGGGCGAGGAGGCGAGGGGGGCGCGCGGGAGAGATGCGGGGGCGCCCCCGGGGCCCCCTGAGCCCCCAGTCCCCCGCAGCGAGCCCCCGACCCCGGCCAGCCCTGCCGTCCTGAGGAGGGACGCGCACAGGGACATCAAGTTCAGCATTGACTACATCCTCTCCGCCCCTGACCCCTTTCCCCGGGGCAGGTCACCCCACGTGCACCCCTCGCTGCAGGCCCGCCAGGTGAACCTCCAGCTTTGGACCGTGTGAGAGGGGCTGAGGTGCTCCGCGTCCAGGGCTGGCACCGGTCAGTCTGGAGTGTTCTCGGTGATTTCAGTCCACCTGAAGCAAAGAAGTGCGGTTCTGCCATGCTCCACAAAGTTCACAGACTCGGGCTCAACGCTGAAACCAGCCTGGGTTGGAGGGAAAGACGTGATGGGCTGAAAGGCGCTCATTTCCCTGTTGCCCCATTACCCCTTCAGAGCCTGAGAACTTAAGGGTTTGCTCTTGACTCACCCTGGGATCCTGCCTGAGGGCTAAGCGCTCACGGTCAGGGTCACGTTCACTTAGAGTCAAGGTCACTTCCTAGACTGCTGCGGGGCGAGCTGAGTGTTGTGTGGAGTTGGTGGGCGTTTTCTCTCACTGAAAACAATAAAAGCAAAGTGCAGAAGGCCGAGTCAGCTATTGATTGATCCCGTGGACGTGTCCCTGTCACGGATGATGTGACTGGAAGTGACAAGCGCGTCTCGTGTTGTGGGCTGAATATTTGACGGTGTTTAAAAATTTCTGTGCGCTCTTTTTATACAGGAAAGAAGGCAGGGAGGGAGGAAGGAGAGAGGGGGAAAGAGGGGAGGCCCAGATTTGGGACAGCGTTGGGGCAAAATGCACTTTTCCTGATTCTCCTGAGCAGCGAGGAAGCCCTACTCTGGCACGTTCCATCCAGCTGCTTTCCCGAGAAAGCAGACATTCCGGAGCAGACGGCTGACAAATTTCTGCTACACTGTGAGGTATACAGTTAGGAAGTGCACAATTACAAGCATTGGAGGTGGGTGCATCCATTTGAAATGTAAATGATATAATTACTGGGTAGAGACGGGCATTTAAAAAACACAGTTATGCACAGTGAAACTATTTGACCAACCTTACCATTTTTCACCAGCCCATTTTTCGCAGAGTTAATTGCTTTCCGTGACTTAATTTGAACATTAGTATGGATTACACCTAATCTGATTCACTAGGTGACGATGATTGGCTAATTTTGTAAACGGCAAAAACACACCCAAGGAGGCTCGCTGTCTGGACTCAGAATTACCATCTTGCTTTATCGGACTTGGAGAAACTGGGGCTGGGGTAGATGAAGGAGGCAGGCACACGAGACTGAATTGGTCAGGAGACACGGTTGCACTCTGGTTCAGAAGGTTCGGAGTTTCATTAAATCACAGTATCCCGATTTTATCCGCCCTGTGAATAGAAACCCCGTGGAGTCCTTTCATGGTTTTGAGAAGACGTGTCTGGCCCTGACTCCAGAGATGAGCACTGGAAGTGATGCCCACTCACGTTTCCCATGCCCTCTCGGCCAGCCCAGGCCACCAACAGGTCAACCAGAGAGAACTGAGGTGTGTAACACGTAGGTCACTGTGCCCTCGCAAACACCCACAGACAGAACTCTCTCCTGGGGAAGCAGCCAGTATTGCTGGGCTCTCGGGTCGGCCGGGCACGGTGCTGAGCCTCCCCGAGGGCCAGCACCCCAGCCCTGTTCCCCTCGCTCCATACAGGTCAGAGACCCGCGGCACAGGGGGCCCAGGACTGGGACACAGGCTGTGACTCTGGGGTCAGGCTTCCTCCATGCCGTGGTCACACGCGAGTGTGTGCATGTGTTGTGTCTGTCTCATCCCTGTTACTTACACGCCGTCATCAGTCGTGCTGACATCATTTTAAATTATACCAGATATAATTCAGATGGTCACCGGACACAGCTGGTTCCACACACAAGTATACGACATATAGACTATCTGAGGGTATATTTTTCTGCTTCCAACTGAGCAAATAAAGTTTCGTTTCATCTTTCAACTTCTCTTTCTGAGTTTCATTCCAGTGATCAAGCGGCCAGAGCCGAGGGGCGGCAGCAGGCTTCACGATCTGGATATGGCAGCATTTGCTTTGCAAAGGATATCAATCATGTTTTTCGAAGCAATGGGACATTTTCAATTTGCAAGCATGTGACACCCTTCGACTTCAGAAAGGCTCCCAGGCCTCACAGTGAATGGCATTTAATCCCCAACAACAGAGCAGGGCGAGGGCTGGTCTGACCTATTCAAATGTCGCCTCCACCACGCACACCTGCCCAACGCAATTATAATTAAATACTTTATGCCTCCCTTGCAAATCCACTGATTGATCACCGATACATACATCACCAGCACATTACCCCGAGCAGATGTCTGCCACACGTGCCACGGATCACCGAGTTTCCATTAGCCGGAGCCGGGGCTGTGCGTGGGAGCCGTGAATGAGCCACCGTCATGCGGAGCGCGCTCCTGGGTTGCGGCACCAGCTCGCAGGCCATGGGTGTTGCTGCTCAGAGCAGCTGCCAGGTGGGGGGCCTCCACCAGCACTGGCGCTACAGGGCGAGGCCCAACAGGGCACGACACCCGAGGGGAGGGAGGGCGCCCCTGAGACGACAGCGGGCGCTGGACGGCAGCCCCCTTCTCTCCAGGGCCCCAGTGGCCAAGCCCACACGCGCACACGAATGGCCTCGTCCTGCGGCTCCAGCAGCCCAGTGAACAGACAAACAGACACCCGGCTCCGTGAAGCAGGAACAGACGAGGAAAAAGGCTCAGCAAGGCAGGGCCCAGTCCCACCCTCCCCACTGCGGGGGCCCAGGCTGCCCGTCCGGGGGGATGGCGCCCTCTGGCCGGGAGGATGGAGGCATCACACTCCCGGCCCCTCGCCCGCTCCGGGCATACACTAGCATGCAAGCCCTCGGGGCAGGACCTGACCTCTCCGCACCCACCCCAACCCCCGGCAGCCCGGCCTCCTGCCCCCAAATCAGGAGGGTCAGCACTGCCTCCCCGGGGCTCAGCCTGGGGTGCGGTCCCCAGCATCACTTCAAGAGGAGCTCAGGAAGGACACAGTCCGTTACCAGTAATTGTATTCGGCCAAATTAATAACAATCCATAAACATTGGCAAAATTGCTCATTTTCATCCCATTAAAAACCCCAAGTTTGTCTGATGTAAGTGGACCTCGCTGTTCTGGAGAAACCGGTTCCCCGGAACCCAAGGCACAGCTGTCAGGCTGACGCTGAGGACAAATTAACTGTCCTCGTGCGTAAATTACGCGTCCCCAGCTTTAGGCAACTTCAGGCCTAGAGTCCAAACAAGATGTAAGCTCACTCAGCTGAAACTCACAGGATTAGATTTATAATAGGCTGAGGGAGGTCGCACGGCTGTGCCTTTTTTAACAAGCAGAAACCAGGTGGGAGCACTGGGCACCCACTTGGCTTTGCTCTGGTCCATGCTGGGCTCGGGGGCAGGGACGGGAGGTCCCTCCTGGGGGTCCTGCTGGGCCCACACACTCACCCGTCGGGGGGCGGTTCCAGTCCACACCACCTGCCCAGGAGCCTGGTGTCTCTGGGGCAACCAGCGGGTCCCCACTGCCCGCCAAGCCCAGCGACCACGCTGCTCAGCCCTGAAGAGGATCCAGAACCGCCCTCTCTGCAGACGCTCACGGGGCCTCCAGCTGCTGAGGGGCTCCATGTGCACTGGTGCCCTCCATCACCTCATACTGGTCCCCATCCATCCACACGGAGGTGGGGAGCCACGGACCATGTGTCCTGGGGCCTCGCGGTGTGGGAGACGCGGTGGGAGCAGCGAGCCCCAACGCCCGAAAGGCCGGCCCGAGGCTGACGTGCCTGCTCTCACCGCTCTGTGTGCGGGCACCCTGGACAGCCGTGCCTCACTCGGGTGACCAGGACAGGAGGGCCCACTCCCCCCGAGAGGGCACCCCACTGGCTCTGGGGCGCAGGGGCCGCACTCCACCCATACGCCTCTCAGCCAGAGGAGCGACTCAGGAGGGAGACCTGGTGCGCCTGGGGGGCTGCAGCGAGGCCTGTCACCCCCCTCGACACAGGTCCAGGCAGAGGGCACTGCCGCTGGGGCTGCTGCGCCCACCAGGCGCCATGGGAAGTCCTGTCTGCCCTGGGCCCTGAGCATCAGGAGCAGAGAGGGTTCCCCATGCGGGGGTGCTCTGCATGTGTCTGAACGCTGGGCATGCACCGGCCAGGGGTGCCTGTCTGCCTGGTGCGCATCTGTGAGCCCTGCTGAGTGTGCATGCACGGTGTGAATGAGTGTACACTGCGTGTGCACGAGGGTAAGCCAAGCATACACCTGTGAGTATGTGTGCTCGGAAAGGTGTGCACCACGAGAGGGTGTGCACACACCAGTGTACACGTGTGAGAGTGCGTCACGAAGCAACACATCGTTTCCAATCCTCTTTGTGCCAAGAAATCTGTGTAAAAGCAAAGGTGCCTGGGAGCCCCCAGGTCCGCTGAACAGCTCATCTGCTTGGTGGCTGGTGGGCGTCCCGCGGGGTCTCTGGTGAGACACACCTCCAGGAGCTGCTCAGCAGGACACAGTGACTGCAGCTGATGAATGGGACCAGAGCTGCTGGATGTGAGGTTAGGACATAAATCAAAGGCAAATGTCAAATGTCTTCTAACACCGATCGAGAGGTAACTTGGGGTGGGGCCGCGTGTCGGGCACTTGCTCATGGAGGCCCAGAGAAATTATATCCATAATCACCTCCAGATTGCTGGTGCCTCGCTGCAGATCCAAGCCTCTGTGGCCTCCCAGGTGGGAATGTGTGTCCAGCACTCAGGCCCCGCATCCACGGATGCTGAGGATGCCCAGGACATGGCGCAGGCACAGGGTCAGGCCATGGGAATGTTCCAAACGGCCCCTAGAGCACACGCACCCTGGAGCATCTCTGAGGAGCCAGACAGAACGCTCAGCAGGCGCCGTCCTCCCCAAGACCTCCAGGCACCTCTTCCTGCCCTGCCCCGCCCAGGCCTCGGTGCCTCCTGTCCGTCTGTGGCTGCCAGCCTCAAGCAGGGCACTCCAGTCAGGGCGAAGACCCTCCCCCGGGCCACCGGGCAGCCTCTAAGAGCCAGGATCGGGCCCAGGCCCCGAGCGCTGGGCTGCTGGGCCTCCAGCCCTCACACCTGCAGAGGATGGCAGGCAGGCACACCATCTACCTCATCTCCGAAAGAGACGAGGCTCTCAGTCTGTGTCAAACATTGTTAAACGTAAGCATTAAAACTACTCTTAGAAATCACAGCCCTGTTTGGCCAGATATTCTTCATTTCTTAGCATATCTACAACTGCAGAAAAAAAGGGCCTCTTCCCTGTCTCTCCCTCCAGAGACCCTGACCACATCCTGCTCCCCACCCAGACTGGGGGTCACCAGCTTTCAGAGCTGAGCATGCCTGCCTGCCTGGCTTTCTGCTGTCTGTACAGAACCAAACAGCAGGGCCCCACTTGGGCATCTTCCCCTCTTGGCCCTGCTAACTCATGCTTGTACTCTGAGACGCAGTGCTCAGGCTGCCTCCTCCAGGAAGCCTTCTCCGACTGCCTTTCCTGTAACCCCTGGGTTACAAACGTCTTATGTTACACTTTGGTCTGGAAGCTCACAGTTTTACACTTTGCATTGAGTTATAGGCTCCACCTTGAATGAAGCTCTGGGCACAGCACCAGGAACGTGTTGTCGTTTGTTTTCTCCATACGGTTGTCTTGGCACCACTAACGCCCTCTCCCCATGGGACTGTGCTGATGTCTTTGTCCAGAACCTGTTGTGCGTGTGTAGGTGTGTTTCTAAGCTCTCATTGTGTCCACTGATTTACTCGTCTATTTGGCACAAACAGCCAACTCATTGGAAAAAGACCCTAATGCTGGGAAAGAGTGAGGATGAAAGGAGAAGGAGGCAGCAGAGGATGAGACGGTTAGAGAGCATTGCTGACTCAATGGACACGAATCTGAGCAAACTCCAGGAGCTACTGGAGGCCAGTGGAGCCTAGCGTGTTTCAGTCTCAAAGACTCAGACGTGACTTTGCGACTGAACAACTGCACCGTATCTACAGCGTTAGCCTCACAATATGTGGGAAGTGGGGAGTGTTAGCCACGTAAATTTGCTTTTCTTTTTCAAAGTTGGGTGGGATATTCTAGAGCCTTTGAAATGCCAAATAAATGTTAGAATTGGCTTGTGAATTTCCATGAGAAACCTGTTGGGATGGGTTGGGAGTGTGTTGAAGCATAGATCAGTTGGGGGAAAACTGACATCTTCACGTGTAGCTCATGTTTCTGATACCCCTGTGAACTGTATTTTTTAATTTCATATCATTGTTTGTGGGAAGTTTACACAATTAATTTTGTATGTGGGTCTTGTATTCCAAAACCTTACTCACTTATTCACGTTTTGTAGTTTCCGTCAGATTTTCTACATAGACGACTGTGTCCTCAGTGAATAAATTCTGCGTTTTATCTCCTAATTCCCAACCCTTTATTTATTTTCTTGCTTTTTTGCACTGGCTAGAAGCTCTATGCAACATTGAATAGAAATGGCAAGAGTGGGCGTCCGTGCCTTGTTCTGATCCTGAGGAGAAAGAATTCCATCTTCCACTGTGATGTGTAAACCCAGTGTGTGCGTGCGACGTTGCGTCAGTCGTGTCTGACTCTGCGTGACCCCGTGGACTGCAGCCCGCCAGGCTTCTCTGTCCATGGGATTCTCCACGCAAGAATACTGGGATGGGTTGCCGAGTCCTCCTCCAGGGATCTTCCCGACCCAGGGATGGAGACCACGCCTCTTAGTCTCCTGCATCGGCAGGTGGGTTGTTTACCTCTGGCGCCACCTAGGAAGCCCTTAATATCCCGCTTGCTGCTGCTGCTGCTGCTAGGTCGCTTCAGTCGTGTCTGACTCTGTGCGACCCCATAGACGGCAGCCCACCAGGCTCCCCCGTCCCTGGGATTCTCCAGGCAAGAACACTGGAGTGGGGTGCCATTTCCTTCTCCAATGCATGAAAGTGAAAAGTGAAAGTGAAGTCGCTCAGTCGTGTCCGACTCTTAGCAACCCCATGGACTGCAGCCCACCAGGCTCCTCTGTCCATGGGCTTTTCTAGGCAAAAGTACTGGAGTGGGTGCCACTGCCTTCTCCGAATATCCCCCTTAGTATCCTCTTAATAATCATAGACTCTGCAGTGACGCCAACTCTCTCATTCCTGACATCATTCCATTTTCCCGATCCATCTACTTAGAGACAGCAGACAGGTGCCAGCACTCTGTTTCCAGGTGTGACTTCTCACCTGGAGGCAGCAGGCACCCCACCTGGAGGTGGGACATCCTTCAGCTCTCAGCACTGAGGAGAAGCCCAAAGCAACCCCAGTCACTTCCCACTATAACTGATTAAGGCCAAGGATTATATGCCAAAACGACCTGTTTCTGCTGTTTCTGCGCTCAGACCCCCCGGCCGGAAGCTCCTTCTGTGATGTGAAGGCCACCAGGGTACACGAGGGCAGGCCGACCACCAGTCCTCTGCGGGCACCAGGTCTACAGACAACCCGCGTCCACAGCAAGTCACAGGGCTGAGCCCCAAGACAGGGCCAGGAAGGGCCCGCCCCATGGAAGAGGCGGGCAGGCGTTCCTGGACAACTGACTCACCTCTGTCTCTTCCGGCAATCCCAAGTTCCCAAGGTCGCTGCCCTGAGCCACATCCTGGACCCGCCACGCACTCGTTTCTCTGTAGACCCAGGTGGGTAATTCTACCCCACCTTTGCTGGGCTTCCCCGGTGGCTCAGAGTGATGCGTCTGCCTGCAATGCTGGAGACCTGGGTTCAATCCCTGGGTCAGGAAGATTCCCTGAGAAGGGAATGGCAACCCACTCCAGCACTCTTGCCTGGAGAATCCCATGGACAGAGGAGCCTGGTGGGCTATACTCCATGGGGTCTCAAAGAGTTGGACACGACTGAGCGACTTAACTTTTGCTGAACAAATTGGGTCCTGCCGTGAGCACTCCAGGGAGCCATGGTCAGTGTCAGCCAAGCTCAGGGCACCCACATTCGCCGGGCAGTGTGGCACGGCCTCCTGCAGAGTCCGAGGGCTTTGTGACCGCAGGCCCCTCCGTCCGGGTTCTCACTCTGTCCCAGTCCTGCTCCGTGCCTGCTCTTGGGGAGCCCTGCCCCTGGGAGGGCGCACAGGCCAGGAGGCGTGTGAAGGTCACAGGGCCTGGGGCAACGCCCTCTCCTGCCTGCATTACGTGCCAGGGGCTGACGCCCTCCTGCCTCCAGGACATCTGAGCAGGGAGCCCTTCGGGGAGAAGGCTGATGCCTCAGGGGCCCGAGTGACAAAGGTCGGGGAGCCCTGGGAGACGACGCAGGTGCGGTAGGGTGGGCAGCCGGCCCACACTGAGAGCTGCGGGAGGGGGAGCCCCTGCCCCCACGGCTGCCCCTCAGGGACTCCAGCAGCCTCACCGGCCAGACTGCTGCTCTCTGCTGGAGACCACTGTGTGCCCAGCACCCCGTAATTGGATGAGCCCAGCTAAGTTCAGCCAGACAGCAGAGGCAGTGGGATTTAAAATCTGACCTGAGATTTTACAATAAAAACACAAATAACTCAATTAAAAACCAGACCAATGATCTGGACATTTTTCCAAAGGAGATCTATGAATGGCCAAGAAGCTAATGAAAGCATGCTCGACTCCTGGGAACAAACCCAGAGGGTAGAAAACAAGGTCTCAGACAGATACCCGTGCACAGACAGCCACCGCAGCTCGACTCACGCCACCCAGAGTGGAAAGCAGCCGCACCGCCACAGTGCACGAGCTGGACGAGCACACTGCTTCATCCATACAATGGAACGTTATTCGGTCACGGAAAGCGATGCCCAACACGCGTGAACACACACCAGGAGAAAGAAGCCACAGGCCGTGTCTCGTATGATTCCAGAACAGGCAGATCCACAGCCAGAGAGAGCAAACTGGTGGTTGCCGCGGAAGGAAGGAGGGGAGTGTGGGGGTGACGCTTTCTTTTCAAGGTGATGAAAATGTTCTGGAGTCAGATCGTGCTGATGTTTGTTCAATATTGGGAATGTGCTAAAAACCACTGAACTGTACCCTTTAAAACACTGATTCTTTTTTGTCATGTGGATTATATCTTAATTTTAGAATTGCACACACACACCCTGAGCTGGATGAGATCTCCGCTCAGCACCCCAGGCCACAGAAACCGCGAGCGTGTCCCTGGCTGAGCACTAGCTTCCTTGTACCTGAGACCGGGGTCATAATCCTGACTCACAGGGTTGTTGTGCCAACCCAGTGTGATAAGGCATGGAGCGCCTGGTCCTTGTGTAAACGGATGAGATAATGCATGAGAGCTGACGTGAGCCCCGGCCCGCGGGGCGTGCAGAACGCGCCACCTGGCCCCGTGCCCGGCACACCTGCAGTGACTCGGGCCTCACACCTGGGAGGCGGCCTTGAGCCGACCTGCCACGGCCCGCAGCAGCGCCGCCAGCCTTTGAGCCCACCCTGGCTCCTCCAGGCGGCCTTCCCTGGCGCTCTCCTTCTGCCCGCCCTGCTCCCGCAGAGGTGCCAAGCGCACCCCAGCCGCCTGCCCAATCCAGCCACCATCCAGCCCGCAGCCAGAGTGAGATCCCGAAATCACACCAGGCCCCCCTTTCCCAGCCTCCCCCCGCGCCCCCCCGGCCCCGCCCGGCTCTCCTGAGCCCGGAGCAAAGCTCAGGCCCGGCCCTCAGCTCCTTGGGGCCAGGCCAGCCCCTCTCCCCGCCCCGACCCTCCGCGCTCTGGCCACAGGCCTCTCAGCCGCTCCTGCCCAGGGCCTTCGGCCGCTCATCCCCAGGCCTGGGACGAGCCCCACTTCTCGTCCCACCCTGTCTCCAGTCAGCGTCCTGTCCAGTGGCCCTCCTGGCCGCGCCCAAGCTAGCAGCTGCCCAGTGCTGTCTTCTCTCTGCACTCCCGGCAAGCTCTGTGATGTGCTGTATTCATTACCTTACAGCTCTTGGCTTCGTCAGAATCTCCAATAGAATGCAGGCTCCGCCCACGGAGCAGCCCCCCCCGCCACGCCCCCCAGACTCCAGGACAGCGACCCCGGCTCTTAGCAGGAGCCCAGGGGAGCACATGGCCCGTCTCCCCAGCCGTCCAAAGAAGGGTGGCCAGCGGGTGCCCAGCCCCCCTCAGCCCTCCAGGTGCAGCACAGGTGAGCCTGCCGCGCAGGGAGCGATGCACCTGGCAGGGACCACCCCCCCCCCCACCCCCCGCTCCGCCCCAGGATCGGAAGCTGAGCCTGGCTAGACTTTGTGGGGAGGGCGAAGCCTCTCCACACCGACATCCTGCCAATCGGCCTCAGTGTGCCTGAAAACTGGACATCCGCATCCCACGTGAAAGGCGCCCGTCTCCCAGATCATGCCCTGAGGGGGACGCCCGCGCCTCGCCACCAGGTGGCAGCGGAGGGCCAGGGATGGGCCGGCCCGTGGAGCCGGGGGGCGGGTCTGGGCTGGACGCGGGGTGGGGCTCCCCCAGGTCCAGACCCCGCCCCGTGGCCCCGGCCCGCCCCGCCCTCCCCGCTGGAAGGTGCCGGGGATTGGAGTCCGTGGTCTTCCAGGAGCAGCTCCTGAAAAGAGACCAGTCAGGCGGTGATGACGCCCAGCGTCGGGGGCGGCTGGTGGGCTCTGCAGTCCAGCGGGCCTTCCTGAGAGCCTGACGCTCTTGTTCTCCGGGCGCAGAGAACCGTCTCACCGGGACGGCTGGGGCGCAAGCAGAGGGTGGGTGGTCTGATCCAGGCCGGGGAGACCCTCCCCTTCCTCCCAGGACACCCCCGCACCCCCTGATCTGACCGGGCGGGGAGGGGGTCCTATCGGGCAGCTGCTCATGTGACACCCAGGGGACCGACCCGGAGAAGCAGCCTGACGTCCAGGCGTCCAGCCCGTCTGCCCCCCTGCCGCTCCCCTCGGCCGTCCGTGGATGCTCTTTCGGGGCCTCTGCGTGAACCTGAAGCCCGACCACTCTCGTTCTGTCTGAGGGGGCTTTTGCTCTAGACCTCAGGCCAGGGCTCTCAGCTGTGGGGAGGAGGGGCCCGCTTGGAAGGTGGTACCCAGAGGCTCCTTGGAGGGAGTCATGGAGTTTGGAAGTTGGCCCAACTCTCACCTGTCCCACTGGTGTTTTGTACAAAAACAAACATAGATGCCCTCTGGCACCGAACGCAGAATTTCCATGAAATCCTGTTTAAAAAACAGGAATGTGGAAGAAAATTTGAACCGGGTGGAACTATTGGAAGTTGTGGCCCCAGATTCCAGCACAGTTCTGGTGTCCTCTGCTTTTAGAGGTGCGCCCATAAATGTTAGAGTCCACGGAAAGTCGCCAGCCATTCACACTGTAGTAAGAGTGAGTGAGAGTGACCGGCCGGCAGTCTGCAGGACCCCTGCGGCTGCAGGGCGCAGGCGCATGGCTGTCCCAGCAGTGACGCATGAGCCCCGAGCTGAGGGGAGGGCCCTGTGTCAGGAGGGACACGCAGACAGACTCCCCAACTCAGCATCTCATCTGTCTGTCCCGGAGCCCTCCCCGCTCCTGAGCTCTGGACCCCACCTCAGATGACCAGAGGGCATTACAGGATCATTTTTAAAAGGTGAAACCATGACTATTATACAAGTGGAAAATGTATCAGAGGTTTTACTGAATGCACTAATTAACGAGGAAACCAGTAACATGTTAGAACCAGCTCTCAGAATTCAAAACTCGGCATTATACGGGAAATAAGGAATACTGAGAGAATTCAGGAGTGATGAGGCAAGTCCACCCCAGGGCCATCAGCAGTGGCATTCCGCCAGACACAATTAACTTGATTTCTATGGGCAGCAGTCGCCTGCATGACTGTCAGTTTTCTGTGGAAGAGCTCACACAGGAGGCAGAGATAACCCAGCCGGGGCCCTTCCCCGCCTTTCAGATAGGCTCCCACGTGGGCCAGGCCACAGGCTTCCCCCCGCTGCCTCAGGAGAAAAGGCTGGAAGCCGGGCCAGCCCACGGCTGGCCCAGGGCCTCCCTCCCCAGCCGCGGTCCACCCCCTCACCTCCATGAGGAGCGTCAGCCTGGTCTTCAACCCTTCTCCCGGGGAGAGGCTGCCTACCTGGACTGCCAGGTTGCAGAGTCTGGCAGACCCAGGTTTGAGTCCTGAGAGCCATGTACTGGCGGCGTGACCTCAAACCGCCTGTTCCAGACCTGAGTCTCTGCGTCTGTAAAATGAGAGTAGCAGATACACCCCGCTGCCAGCGGGCTGCGGGGACAGAACACAGCACAAGGGGAGGCTGGGCCAGAGCCGGCCGGGCATCTGGTTAGTAGAGGAATGCCCCCCAGCCCTCTTCCTGTGCCCCCACCTCCTCCACACACACCACGCCTGGCCTCTGGGGTCTCAGCTCCAGCAGGAGCCGCCCCCTGGGTGGGCTCAGGGACACTGGCCTGCATGGGCCTCCCTCCTGCCCCCAAGGCATTTCTGGTTCTCAGGTTTCTCGGAAGTAAAACCCAAATCCCTTGCACAGAATGCACGCTCCCCTTGTCTGGTGTGATGGTGTAGACACAGCTCCACCCGCACCTTCCTGAGCGTTCCAAGTTGCCCACCCAGCATCCATCCACCCTCCCCACCCCCAGTGCCCACAGCCCATGTCCTTGGAGCCAAGCTGTCCATACCCTCCTCTTCCAAGTGGGGCCATGGTTCTTTTGTACCCATCACACATTCCTGCCGCTTGCACCTGTTGAAGGATGGACATGTAACCCAAGGGGTCCAGTCAGGGTGATTCCTTGTGTGGATTCCTGCCACATTCCCTCTCCTTCTGGGCAGGGTGGTGTTTGGATGTGAAGTCTGGAACTGGAGCAGCTACTTTGTGCTCATGAGGCTGAACTGGATTTGGAATGAGGTTGACTATGCAGAAGGCAGAGATGGAAAGAAATCGGGACACTGACCGCCTTATTGACCACTGGAGGCCCCTGAAAGCTGGCCTGCGGAGACCTCCAGTACCAAGAGCCAGCCTACCCTCTCAGTTAAGGCAGTCCAAGCTGATTTTTCTGTTACTTGCAGCCCAGTGTGTCCTAACTGACATACTTCCCCTCGGCTGCAGCTCCAGCTGTACCTGCTTTTCTGGGTGCCTCAGGCATTGGGTGGCTGTCTGGTGTGGTTTGTACAATCAGTTTGGCCAGCCACTCTCTGCCCACCAGCTAGTGACGCATATGGCCAAGCCTCCAAAGAGCCCCAGAAGTGGTCACTGACCAGAAACAGGGCTTGGTCCAGGCGCAGTCCAGAGGCTCGCGCTCATTCCTGTGCAGGCGGGAAATGCGCTCATGGCCCCAGGGCCCAGCATCAGTGCAGCTGCCTGGCTGTCTCACGGCCCCTTTGCAGAGGACAGGCTGGACTGGCACAGATGGCAGGGGCCCGAGGGCCTCCCCTGGCTTTGCAGCCTTTGCAGTTTTCTCCTTTCTGAGCCCTCTGGAGCCTACAAGCTAAAACCTCCACCTATTGGCAGGAGACAAAGGAGGCTCAGGCTGGAGGTTTACCGAGCAGCAGAGCCCCCAGCGGTTCCCCGATCCCATGTCGTGAGTTCACAGGAGCTTTCCTCCCACAGCCGTCTTGTCCCCAGCCCAGGAGTGCTGGGCAGGCACTCGTGAAATACCCTGAGATGCACTTCATGGTTCTGGAAGCTTCGGTTGGTCTTCAGTCACAAGTGGTGCTTACTAAAAATCTGTGCAGCCTCCCACATCAAACAAAATTAATCAGTAACAAGCGAGATGCTATTAAGCCGTTTCCCAACACGGTAACTCAGGGCAGCCGAGTTATCTGATTGGCTAGTCCGGGCGGCCTCTGGAATTCTCGCCGTTTATCTGTGTGCGGTGAGCTTGACACGAGGTGTTTGTCTGTGGCTGAGTCACGAGCGGTCTCGCTCCGCCAGGCGCGCCTCTCTGGACCGGCGCGGTGCCGTGGGCCCCAGGCCCCGCCCCCAGCAGCGGCTCCTCCGCGCCCGCCCCTTCTTGCTCTGCGACACCTTTCCCGGGGGTCGCCTCTCGGCCCAAAGGCTGAGCTACCATCTGTGGCTGCACACAGACGTCCGCACCGTTATTCACCGCATCGTTATTTATAATGACCTAAAAGCCCATTAGGAAATAGGCTTTTCAATAACAATAGGGAATTGTTAAATAATAATTATAGGCCCATAAAATGAAATACGATTTTTAAAAGGAATGAAGAGTCTAGGCTTGGGTTTGATCAACCTTCTCAGGTTGGAGGACATTATCTGTCAGAAGATGTCAGAGCTGCCTTGGTGGCCGGGACAAGGCGGGCACAGAAGTTGGGGGTGGGGACCTCCTCCTCAGCGAGGCTCCGCCTAGTGTCCAGGGCTGCCTGCAGCAGGGCCCTCGCTCTGGGGGCACCGCTGGTCTGTGGTGCTGGGGGCAGAGCTGGAGCAGGTGCCACAGTGCACCCACGGCCCCAGGACATCTCCCCAACCCTGACTCGTTTGTCCCGCAGACAGAGCCAAGACACACCTGGGCCCGAGCCCCATTCCTCTCGCACGGCCCCACCTCTTGCCCCGTCAGCCCAGCTCGGTCCTCCTGCAAGGCACGGCCGCACCCCTCCAGCTTCACCTTCGGGAGGCTCGGGGTCTGACCACTGATCCCCACTGGCCACAGCTGGGCCTGCTCCTCCCTGGGTTAGCACAGCACCTCGGCCTCCCCGGAGACCCAGCCGGAGCCAGAGCCAGACCCAGATACCAGCCCCACGTGGCAACCCCCAGCCAACTCCTCTGCAAATTAACCTTTTATTTTAGCATGTTTTTAGATTTACAGAAAAATTCTCAAGACAGTGCAGAGAGCTCCTGAACACCCAGCATGGTCTCCCTTGTACGAACGCCCGAGAGTGTTTCTGCCACAAACAATGAGCCGATGCCCCAAGCTGTTTTCTGATTTCATCAGTTTTCCTGACGGGCTCCTTGCTGTTGCCAAACCTGCCTGGAGTGTGGGACCAGTCACTGTATCACCTGTTAATTCAATTATTTAATTTCTTTTTTAGGCATGTCCCAACCCCACTCTGGCCAGGTCAGGCAGCCGCAGGTGTGAGCTCTGGGGTCACGGCTTCCTTCCACGCAGGGCGTGGAGGGGCAGGGGCACTCTGCTTTGGGGCTTGTCTGAGCCGCAGCTCCAAGGCGGCTCAGCTCAGCTGGCCTGACTTTGGTCCTTCCAGCAGATGAGGTGGGGACAAGGTTAGGGCTGGAGCCTCAGGAACAGCCAGGTGTTTTTACCAGGCTGCCCGAGCATGCTTTGTGGCCAGGTGACTGACGGTATTTGCCTCTTGACCTCTGGGTGCAGGCCTGCTGCTGCTCACGGGGACTCTCCAGGGAAAACACCATAAAGTGTGAAGTCAGCCATTCACGGGTGCAAAGTCACCTGGGCTGGGTGGGGAGGGGGCCCCAGGCTCACCAGCCCTGCCCTGGAATGATCATCTCCCAGGGAAAAGAGCAGGGCACTCCTGTGGGTGCTGGTGGCTCCAGGGACAGGAAAAAGCAGCCTGCCTCCTAGGGAGGACGCTGGGCTCTGCATGGGCCCCGAGCCCAACCCCAAGCCTGGACCCCCGTGGAGCCCCGAGGGGCAGCCTGCCGCCCCGGAGGCTGGGCCATGCGTCTGCAGCGATGGACAAGCCAGTGGTGCCCCTGCGGACCAGTGTCTGCCCATGGTGTGGCCCCCAGCAGGGGTGCCCTGGCAGCCTGCCCTGGCTCCAGCCCCTCCTTGAGAGCAGGGGTTCTGCTCCAGCCTGGGTCTGAACAGGAGGATTTGCTCCCACGGGGCCCCAGCTGACAGCAGCCCTTGCCTTGGGGGGTTCTCCCCTAGCAGGTCCCAACTCTCGGGGGTGGAGCTAGAGCGAGCAAGGCCCTGGGGAGGGAGCAGAGGCCGGGGCTCCTGCCACCCACGCCTCCCACGCGGCGGGCCGGTGGGGCATTGTCCTGAGGGCCGCCCCGCGGCCTCGGCCTGGCGGCCCCCTCACCACCACCAGGCCTCTGAAAGGCCTTTTCATTCCTGTGTGGACAGCGCCACTGGCCGCATCAAAGGGCTTCTATGGAAAGTCATATTTTTCCCCAAACCAGAAAAGTTCAGGCTCGGAGCACAAACATTCAGCTCATTATTTAGAAATAACAAGTCCTCTGGGTCCTGGTATCAGATCAAAGCTCAGAAATTAAATTCTCCAGAAGAGGAGGAGGCTTGGGGTCAGCAGATTTGTGTTTGCTTATTTTTTTCATTCGGCAGCTAAAAAAAGGGCCTCGAAATCTGCCTAGCGGTTTAGAAGTCTGGCCGGGGTTTCTGAGCAGCGAGGAGACAGGGTGCTCCTGGGCGTGGAGCTGGAAACACTTGGTTGACGTGACAATGGAGGCAGCTTGGCAGTGGGACACGTGTGGGTCTCCAGGAGCGCCCTGGGCCCGCGCCACCCCCCGTCACACATGCGTGCAGACATGCGTGTGAACACGGGAGTCCGCCTGCCCACAGGAGCTAACACACGCCAGGGCACCTGCATGCAGGATGCACGCAGACCGTATCCTCACGTGTGTGCACGCGGGGGCCCTCCGACAGGACATGCACACACGCTCAGGGCAGCCGCCACGGAGAGTCCGAGGCTGGGCCCCGTGCCGCCCCCAGGGAGCCGGGCTGGGGTGGCCCGAAACACCCGCAGGCTGGGGAAGGTGGCCCGTGACTCCCCTCCACACCCGCACTCACGGGAGGGCTGAGAATGGGTGGAGGCGTTTGGAGACCACGGCTCCAGCCCCGGATCTGCTGG
This sequence comes from Bos taurus, assembly GCF_002263795.3. NCBI lineage: Eukaryota > Metazoa > Chordata > Mammalia > Artiodactyla > Bovidae > Bos > Bos taurus. The sequence continues at coordinate 42,107,916 of NC_037352.1, read as the reverse complement.
TGGCCGTGCGGGCCCCCAGGGGCGGGGGAGGCGGCTGCAGGACCGTCTGTGTTTGTGGTCAGCTCTGGGCTCCCTTTCCTCGCTGGCCGAGGGTCACGTCACCTGTGCTGACGGCCAGCCCTGCTGGGGTCCCGGCCTCACCGCTCAGCAGCCCCCAGGACAGAGCTCCACTCAGGGTGCTGATTGTGGGTGGACGCTGCCTGTGTCAGGAGCTTGGCACGCAGTGGGACTTGACACAGGCACCCCGGGGGCTGACACTCGTCCACCAACGAGGTTTTGTAGGAGGGGACACGGCGTCCAGTCTGACGCGAAAACCGGGGCTGGTGTGCCTTTAATGCTCTCCCAGAATCCCGTCTCCAAGTTTAGCTCCAAACAGCAAGTAGAGGGGAAGAAATGGAAAACAGCTGGAAAGGCTGACAACGTGACTCCCTTTTTTTCCCTCAAAATACGATAAAAATAGTGCCGTAGACAAGTTCGTTTTCTAGGCAATGTTATTTTAGGCAGCGTGTATTAATGCCATGAGAATTAGTGCAAATTAAGTAATTAGGCTCAGGCTGGCAGCTGGGCTGACAGACACGGTGCTCCTGGGTGCCCGGAATGGCCGGATGGCTGGGGGCACTGGTCCCACCTGGGCAGGCCGTGCGGGCATGAGTCCTCTGAGCATCACCAGAGAAGTCCCCGAGCCCGGCCGGATGCCAGGCAGACCCGCGAGGCCAGGAGACCCAGGGCCTGCGCCCCCAGAGCCTGCTCCCATCGAGATGTCCAGGCAGCACGTCCTCAGCAGGAGACGGCCCCCGCCCTCCTGAGGCGACCGGCGGGGTGGCCCAGTTCCTGGAGATCACTGATTCCCATCACAGACAAGGAAACTGAGGCTCAGAGCCCCGGGGGTGCAGGAAGCCCTTCCCCAGCACAGGGGCACCGCCCACCGCATGGGTCTCGCCCTGGGCTTGCTTTGGTCCACGCTCCCAGGGGCTTCGGGAAGCATCTTGGGGAGCAGAAGGGAGGACAGTCAGAGGGCGTGGGTGACCCCAAGAGCTGCTGTCCAGCCCTCAGTCCGTCCACATTCGCGGGGGGACAGAATCTTGAGACGGTCATCCTGGACCCCGCGTGGCACTGCCTGGAGGCTGCTCCGCAGGGTCACCAGCACCCATGGGTGCTCTGAGGGACAAGCTCGGGGATGAAGAGACCTCGGAGCACAGGTGTTGGTGGGGGCTGGTGCATGAGGTTGTGAGGTGCATGTAGGCGACCTTAAAGGTGAGACATGGGGCTGTGTGGTATGACCTCAGCAACATTTGTTAAAGCAACAAACCACCGTTGACAAAGGGCACCTTCTTCCTAGCTCCCGATAACTGTCTGCACCCCTATACCTGTCTGCACCCCATACCGGCCTGCACCCCATACCTGGCTGCACCCCATACCTTCCTGTATCCCCATACCTGTCTGTACCCCCACACCTGTCTGCCTCCCTATACCTTCCTGCATCCCTATACCTGCCTGCATCCCATACTGGCCTGCACCCCCATACCTGTCTGCACCCCTATACTGGCTGCACCCCTATACTGGCTGCACCCCATACCTTCCTGCATCCCTATACCTATCTGTACCCCCATACCTGCATGCACCCCCATACCTGCCTGTGCCCCATACCTGCCTGTGCCCCCATGCCTATCTCTTCCTCATATCTGTCTGCACCCCATACTTGTCTGCACCGCCTTCCTGTCTACACCCCTGTACCTGGCAAGTGAGCTAAATGAAGGCAATAAAGCAGCCTGCTCCAGGCCTGAGGACCAGGTGCGCCCCGAGAGACCCCATGTTAGGGGTTCTCTGGAGGCCACAGGCTCCCGGGCTGGCGGCACAGTGGGCGCCCTAAGCAGCAGATGTTCACTCAGAAGCTGGAGGCCACGGTGCAGGCGGGGCTGGCTCCCACGAGGCTGCAGGCAGCCTCTGGTCCAGGCCTGGCTCCTGTCCTGGCGACTGTGGCATCTCAGGGCCCCCGGCTCCCCGGCACGCACATTACGGGGATCTCTGCTCCTTCATCGTGTGGCTCCTGCCCAAGTCCCTCTTCCGAGAAGGACACCCGGCATGTGATGCGGGGCCAACTCCGCACCCAGGAGGACTTCGCCCTGAGGTCCACAGCCACATCCATGTGCAAAGACCCCGTTTCTGAAGGTCACGGCTATAGACTGAATGTTTGTGTCCCCGCCATTCACATGTTAACTCCAGACACCCAGTGTGACAGTGCTGGGGAGCTGCTCTGCTGCGATGAGGTCATGAGTGCGGGGCCCTCAGGATGAGATTAGTGCCCTCATACGAGGAGGCCCCAGAGAGCCCCTCGGGCCTTCCTCCATGTGAGGATATGGCAAGGAGACGCCATCCACGACCCAGGATGCAGGACCTCAGCAGGGTGGACACTGCTGGCACCTTGCCGGAGGTCCAGCTTCCAGACTGAGAAACACGCGTCCTGTTGGTAACGGCCCAGCCGGCAGTGTCCCATCACAGGCGGACTGAGAGAGTCGTACCCTGAGTGCCAGGCGGACGCTGTCCAGTCCAGGCAGGGTCTCAAGTGGCAGTGCTGGGGGCATTGCTGCATCACGCTAAGAGGCCTCACAGGCCACAGCGAAGAGAACAGGGCCCTGAGGTCTAGGACACCTGCTGCCCGCGGGCAGCCCAGGGCACCACACCCTCCAGCCTCGGGGCTGTTGCTCGCTGCCTGCCCAGCCCCTTCCCAGCCATTCCTCCTGCCTCAGCCCCTCACAGTGGTGTCTCCCAGCATCCTGGCCACCTCGCAGGTGAGCAAACACCCCTAACATAGAGCCCATGTCTCTGGAAGTGAGCCTCACCTTGGTCTTCATCAGCCTGCCTACTCTGCATCCAGAAGCTCATGGGGAGAAAGGATCCCCGGTCCACCCACCTCCCTAAGCAGAGGGAGGCTGCGTTTATGGCATAGACCCCAGGCACGTCGAAGTCTGCGCGGTGCTGGCCCAGTGGCCAGGCCAGAGGACAGCCTGTCCTGCATGTCTCAGTGCTCCCGAGCAGCCCACAGCGGCAGAGCGAGGCCGTGAAAACTGTCAGGACCACTCTGCTTCCTCCCATGGATCCCTGCGGGAGTGAGGCCACAGTGCACTGGCCCTCAGGCTCCAGGGACACCGAGGGCTGCTGTCTGGCTCCCCACTGCTCACACTCACCCTCCCTGATCAGTAAGAGTTTCATCCTAGAAACCTGTTGCCGACGGGGAAGCCTGGGTCACCTGCAGCCATGACGGGCAGCTCCCCGGCCTGCTCCCCCCAGCACTTGCTCTCGGTGCTTCTCGCTAAGGGCGCCCCTGGCACCTGGCTCCCTGGCCCAGCCAGCCTTGACCAGTGGGAGAAACAGGCCTGGCAGTCGGGGGCGAGCCCGTCCCTGGCCCCAGCTGTGGAGCAGCTGAGCTCATTGGAAACAGCCTGTGGCCTGAATGCCGCCCTTGTCTCCAGACTCGTCAATAGCCTCCAGAACTACCCGGCCTCCTATTGACTCAAGATAAGTTCCGGGAGGCCCAGAGCTGCCTTGTTTGGCCCTGTGTCCGCCGGCCGGGCCAGCTGGGCTTGGCAAGTCCCTGCAGCCGGGACCCAGCCCTGCACACCCCCGGGCCGGGCTCTGTGCTCGTCCCCGCCCCCAGGCCCTGTGAGCACACCTGCGTCTCTCCACAATGCCAGTGTGGACACACCCATGTCCACGGAGCTCCGTCCAGAAACAGGTGCTGGAGGTGACATCACGCCTCAGGGCAGAGGGCACCTAAGTCCGCTGGCTCTATCAGTGTTTGCGTTTCCAGCTCCACACAGAGTCTAATCAGACTTCCGACGACACCTGCCGGTTTCTGGCCCTCTGTGCTCCTGGCCGTGGGTGGCGGCCCCCGCCTCACTGGTCTGGGAGTGCACCCTCCTCGTGGCCTGGGCAGCTGACAGGCGGGGCTCCAGGCCCCGATATGCGGCAGCGCCAGTTTTGGAGACAGGGCCCCCAAGTGGGCCTGGGGTGGAGGTCCGTGCAGGCCCCAGACTGGCGGGGATGAGGGTGGGTATCCCCTCGGTCTGCACTGTGGACTCGTCCGCTCTCCCCAGCCTCACTGCACTCATTCAGGGGCTCACCCAGGAGGAAAAGTGCAGAAGCTCTTTCCAGAACATTCTTTTTTGGGGGAAAAAAAACAACTTTGCAGTCCAACGCCCAGGCAGCAAGTACCATATAAACCAGGCCCGTGGGCGACTCCCAGCTCTCCTGGAGGGCCCTGACCCCCAGGGCTGGCCATGTCACCGGGGCGAGCAGGGACTTCATCCTGCTGCTGCTGCAGAAGCCCTGAGGAGGAGGTTCCCGCTCCGCGTCAGACACCTGAGCACTTACACAGAGCAGCAGCCCCACAGGCTCCTCAGACCCGCTGGGGGCTCTGAAGAAAGAGGGTCCTCCGCTCCGTGCAGGGCGCCGTGACCCCCAGAGCCGTGCCCCAGAGGCCAGACCTCAGGGAGGCGTCCCCGCAGCGTCCCAGCTTTATTGACGCAAGAAGAGCAGGAGATAAACACACCTAATGTCAGGACAAACAGACTGAAACCAGAGGCCTGAGAGATAAGACAGGTGCAGAGGGGCTGTGAGTGGGAAAGACTGTGCCCCCCCAGTCCGCCCCCAACCCCGGGAGCAAACGGCGCGGGGCGGGAGCTAGTCGTTCCTGGCCGGCCCATCCCAGACCAGACCAAGGCTCCACGGGGTCCCTCTCTGGTGACACCAGCGCCAGCCCAGAGCCCAGACAGACCCTCGTCCTGCCCTCTGGACGCACCCATCCAGGACAGGCACATTTGCTGGGATGCCCACATGGCGGGCAGACAGTGGCGCAGGGCTGTGGGCCCGCGTCGGATGGTGACAGAGCCCTGGGAGCAAGGTGTCAGTCTGCAGAGCCCCCACGCCAGGGCTGAGCTGCATCGCTACCTAGGGGGTGCGTGGAGGGGAGGGTATGTTGACCCCTCCCTCAGGTGGAGTCTCCCCAGCCCCTGTGCTGGGCGCTGGGCCCGCTGGCAGAGGGAGGCATACACCCTGCGGGACCCCAGGTCACCCCGGCCCCGACGGAGGGCACGTGGCAGGTGGAAAGCTGGGGGGGTGAGACCCACCGGCCGCCACCGCTTACCTGGGGTCTGACCTCAGGCCAGAAGAGGCCAAGCTGTCAGAGAGGGGCGGGCTGGGGTCCTTCCCTGGGGGAGCAGGGAGCTGGCCGGAATCGCCCGGGGCAGGAGAGCCCCCACTGAGGGGGACCCCCAGAGCAGACTGGGAGAGGACAGCCCACAGGCTCTGGGGAGGGGTGCCGGGGGCCTGGCCGGGGAGCCAGCAGGGGGCTGGGCCACCAGGCAGGGGCCTCATGCCGGGAATCCAGCACCCACAGGTTTCATTTTCATACCTTATGCCAACTAATTACATTTTTATAATATTATATATTGATAACAATGATATGGTTGTATTTTATGCCAAAAAAATGGTAATTCTTGATGGAAGGGACAAATACCCAGGATAAAGGGCTTACCAGGCTTCCACAGGAGGACGGTGGGAACAGTGACAAGGACTCATCCAACCCCTAAAGAACAGGTCAGAGCGGGGAAGGCGGCCTAGACCCCGAGGCCTGGCTCATCCCTTGATTGAGGGACACACCAGTGAGAGAGGGAGAGCTGGGCCCTCCTGGGCTCTCTGTGTGAGCAGAGAGTGAAGCTGTGTGCACCTCAGTGACATCTAAATATAAAAATTGTTACTATAATATTGCACTCCTGGATTAATGTTCAACAAAAAAGCACTTTTCTAGGGCAAACTCTATTCAGTTCAGTTCAGTCGCTCAGTCGTGTCCGACTCTTTGCAACCCCATGAATCGCAGCACGCCAGGCCTCCTTGTCCATCACCAACTCCCGGAGTTCACTCAAACTCACGTCCATCGAGTCAGTGATGCCATCCAGCCATCTCATCCTCTGTCGTCCCCTTCTCCTCCTGCCCCCAATCCCTCCCAGCATCAGAGTCTTTTCCAATGAGTCACCTCTTCACATGAAGTAGCCAAAGGACTGGAGTTTCAGCTTTAGCATCATTCCTTCCAAAGAAATCCCAGGGCTGATCTCCTTCAGAAGGGGCTGGTTGGATCTCCTTGCAGTCCAAGGGACTCTCAAGACTCTTCTCCAACACCACAGTTCAAAAGCATCAATTCTTCAGTGTTCAGCTTTCTTCACAGTCCAACTCTCACATCCATACATGACCACTGGAAAAACCATAGCCTTGACTAGACGAACCTTTGTTGGCAAAGTAATGTCTCTGCTTTTGAATACGCTATCTAGGTTGGTCATAACTTTCCTTCCAAGGAGTAAGCGTCTTTTAATTTTATGGCCTTGTCAATCGTCTGAACTTGAAATCAAACAGCTTCCAATTATCTTTTTTTTTTCATTTCACTGAAATTCTATTCATAGAAATAATTTCTTTTCCATTTCAATTTTACCAAAAAATTATGATTTATTCATTGTTAATTGTTCATATCAGTTTTATGATTAGAGCTTCTCATGTGGGGTCTATGGGGATCAGGAGAGACACCCAAGGGTGAGAGGCTTGCCCACTTCCCAGCCTCACAATGTCCTCTTTTCCTGGGTCACAGTTTGCATGATTTACTCTCAACTTAGAGTCCAAAGCAAAATTTACCACAGGCAGTTTAGTTTGTACAAATTTCATTTTGCGTGGACAATTCCTACCATTCTCATTTAAAGGAATTGTATTCGTCTTCTTTTGTTTTTTCAGCTAATCCAGGAGGAAATTGTGAGGAACTGTCTGTCTGTGAGAAAGAGAAGCTGGGAGGGTGTGCAGGAGGGTGGAGGCAGGTCAGGGGGAGTCCGGGGGTGGGGGCGGGAAGGGGCGGAAGGCGTCGTGAAGACAGGCAGCAGGTTCTCCGGGTCAGTGCGGATGGCACGACGGCCGCCGCCTTGTTTAGAGATGACCTTGACTCAGGGTTCTGGGTGGGAACCCAGGGCCAGACACCGACGCTTCTCGACCGTGAGGAGTGAGGGGCTGCCGGGGTCAGAGAGGCATGGGCAGTAGACAGTGACCACAGGAGACCCCAGCCCGGAGACCCCAGCCCGGAGACTCCAGCCCGGACACCACGGCAGCCGGGGGTCAGGAGGGGGGGCAGGGGTCTGCCCACCCCCAGCCTGGAGGGGAGTTTCTGCTGCATTAGCTCTGTGGCCCCATCCCCAGGCTCTTCCTGAGTGCAGTGACTCGGATTCTAAGTCCATCAGCAGAGAATCACAGAGCCAGCGCCCGTGGGGGCCCTCCCCTGGCTCCTGTGTGGCTGAGGTCCTGCTGATCAGGGGCAGAGGAGCCTTCTGACCCCTGTGTTGTGGACGCAGTCCTGAGGCGTCCAGCCGCACCTCTGCAGGCCCGAGCTTCACGACAGCCCCGAGATCGAGCAAAGCTGGAGGTGCACGGGGCCCAGGGTGCTGGGAGGGAGCCGCAGGACAGCAGGGCCCAGGCTAGAGGGCTTCCATTCAGCCGCATAAGAGGCTCGGAAATGTAGGAAGAGAAAGACGTGGGTCCCAGGTCAGGGGACACACAGCCACAGGGGCCGGTCACCAACCAACATGGATGGCCTCCAACCAGGGTTCCAGCTCCCAGCCTGGAGAGGAGAAGCTCAGGGGCATTTGGCTGACAGCTCAGCTGCTCAGGACTGGAGACTCACCAGGGGTGCGGGCACAGCGCCCACAGGGAAAGCCCTCGGGAGGAGTACCAGATGCCAACAAGCTCCCGACCATTCCTCCTGGGTGGACGTGAGAGCCCGGCAGTGACGCCAGGAGGGAGGAGAGGCTGCGCTCAGTCTCCGTGGTGTGCGTCTCCACGTGCCACGTCCCGCACGCCCCCAGGCCCTCCAAGCCCCGAAGACCAGGCAGCCTGGGTGCTGGAGACAGAGGCCCAGGGCTAAGGGCCACAGCAAGTCCCACGTCTCCCCTCTGGACTGTGGAGGCCACATGGGGCCCCCAGTGGCCTGGAGGAGGGTCCCCTCGGGCCATCACCACCAGGCCCCACCACCTTCAGCCCGGAGGCCGTGTGGGCAGCCTTCCCGAGGCTCTGCCGTCTCTGCAGGCCTGGCCGGGTGCTCAGCCCTCCACCCGCCTGTTCACTCGGACCCTGACCACCTGCTCATGGGATCTGGTGGCAGCTGCGTCCCCGGGAAAACCTCTGCGGGGCAGGGGGGTGACACCTGATCTGCTGCGGGAAACAGCTGTGGGGCCGCGGGGGCCGTGGTGGAGAGGGGCTTGAAGCAGATCAGTTCCTTTCTGTCTTGAAGTTCAGTTTTCCCAAACTTGTGAAACGAATCCTGCTCAGGGCAGACTGGGGGAGGAATCAGACCTCACGTGCGGTGTGTGCAATAGCTCGTCGGCGGCAAGCCCACGCGTGCCCCGAGGACCCCTTCGCTTCCTGCCCTGGGCTTCACCACAGTCCCTGCCTCGCTCTCCTGTGTCCCTTTATCTTGAGCACACTCTCTCTGCTGGGTCTTGATTTCTCATCAGTGGCCTCTGGCCCTTGTGTCCCGGGACGCACCCCTCTGAGCTGAGTCCTCCCGGCATCTGGGGCAGGGTGGGCTCCGCTGTGCAAACGCCTCACACGCTGTTCACGCTGCCCTGAGTGTTACATTTGGGTTGTTTCCAGGTTTTTTTTTCTTTTTTCTTTTTGCTTTATAAATAATACTGCTATGGACATTCCCTGAAAACCCCCACGTCCTTGGCTCGGGGATTTCTCTGGGGCTGATGATGGGCGGAAGGGCTGTCCAGGGTGTGCTCACTGGGCTTTCCCAAGACGCTGGTGCCAAGTGACCCCTGCCCGGCAGGGCGTGCAGGTTCCCGCACTCTCAGCCGCCGGTCCGCTCACTTCTTAAACGTTTGCCAAGCTGCCGGGTGAGTCAGGATCTCGCATTGTGATCTTCGCTCACGTTTCCTGACTCCTAACGAGGTCCGATCTATCTGGGCTCCTCCTGCTGAGCCGCTGGCCGCCGCTTCGGATCAAGCATTCAGTTCCGCTGACTCCTGTTCCCGTTGGTGTTCCGTAGCCCGGCCTCCTTTTTTGGCTGAATGTACATAGGTCTCCTCCCACTCTGAGCTTTGTCTCTCCACTCCTTTTATGGGGCCTTTCGGTGAGACAATTTCTTAATTGGGTTAGAATTGATCAGTCTGCCTTTCCAGCTATTGTTTTGTAAATTGTATGAGAAGTCCACCCACAAAGAAGTTGCAAAGACGCCTCTCAATATCCTCTGAAACGCTCTCGTTTTGCGTCACATTTAGGAATTTGTCTACCAGGGTCATTTTTTAGTGTGAAACAGATCCTTGGCCCGCTCGTAACTCGGGGTTCATCTCTGTGTTCAGTGACCACTGGTCTCTGCAATCTTGGGGGCGAGGTCAGCTCTGTGGCCGCCCGCTGCGGACCTTGGAAGGATGGCTGACGTTGGGTCACTCAGCGCCTTCCTGGCGAGGTCGGGGTGGCGGTTTCCAGCTCTGGGAGTGCAGAACCAGAAGCCGGCCGCCCTGCCCGGCTCAGCGCTGCGTGCGCGGCCTGTCGGTGGGCTCGCTGCTCTGTCCCACCAGTCTGCTCTGCTCTTGTGGCGGTGCCACTCGGCCGTGAAGATGAAGCTAGGCTCAGCTAGCTGTCAAAGCCAGTCTGTCCCTTGTCCTTCAGGGAGGCTTAGCTGTTCTCAGCTCTTTGCATCTCAGCACAAATTTTTGAATCAATTTGCAATGATCCACCAAAAATAAGAGAAGAGATTTAGGCAGGTATTATACAAAATCTGCGGATTCCTCTGGGGAGAACCAATTCGCAATTCACGACTGCAGTGTTCCATTAGTCTAATTACTCAGGTCTTGTGCGTCTCTCAATTTTTTTAGATCCGTTTCCTCTGTAAGAATCCTCCGCATCTTTTGTCTTTCTTATGCATGTCGCACTTCACGCCTTTGCACACGAGGCGCTTGCTGACTCTCAGTTTGTCACTGGCCTCTAGAGAAGCAGCTAAGTTGTACATGTTGGCTTTGAATGGAGCAAACTTCCGGGGTCTCTTATCAATTTGGAAACTTCATCTCCTTGCTCCTGCACTTTCTCCACACAGGATCACGTCTTCTGAGCGCAGCGGAGGTTCTCTATTCTCCTGGCCGATCCTTATGCCTCTCCTGCATTTTTCACTCCCTGCAGCTTTGGTGGGGGCCTCCATTCAGATGCTGCTGAGTGAGACGGGAAGAAGGAAACTCCACCTCCTCCCCAGGCTCAGAGTGAAAGCTATAAGCTTTCTTATGCACACAGTTAGGGTTAAGGAAGTTTCCTCTATTCCTAATGGAAGCTTTTTTGGGGGGGGAATGGATATTGAACTATATCAAACATTTTTCTTCATCTGTTGATGTGATCTTCCTCTTATATCTATTGAGACAGAAGATTATATTGATTGGTTTTATAGTATTAAACCACTATTTTATTTCTAGGATAAACACAACTTGGTCACAGTGTATTATCCCATTGCTCCGTTGGTTTTTTCAGGGCCTGTAATCTTTGCCTGGACTGCTCCTCACAAGTTTTGTTGTCGAGAGTCTAATCACTTTTGAAAGTGAGTTGAGGGCATTTCCTTCTTTGCTGTGCTTGGAAGAGTTGAGTGGCCTATTTGTTTCCTGAATATTTTTGCTAAAAATCACCAATGAAGGCCTTTGAAGCTAGAATTTCCTAAGTTAAAGAACTTTTGATTTTAAATGCTTGGGAGTAATAGATGAAAGTTCTCAAACATTGCTGGTGAGGGTACAAATTGATAACAGTACTTCGGACAACAGTTCAACAAGACAATTACACCCAGTGAGACCAGCTCCCGAGCACACACATCTACCCAGACAAGTGTGAGTCACGCCTGCTTTACCCTGAGAGCCCGGAGCTAGAAACCGCCCACTGAGCCATCCACGGGGCTGTGGTTTATCCCCGCGATGGAATCGTGCACCAGTGAAGCAGACACACGACAGACTCACGATGTGAGTGGGTGTCACAGGCGTGGAGCAGGGTGATGGGAGCAGGCGCCGTGATCTCTCCCACAGGGGCTCAGGAGGGAGCAAAGCCAAGCAACGGAGCGGACGCCCGTGGGGCCGGGCCTGGGGCAGGCGTCAGGTGCCACCCATGGGTCCCCCAGCCCGTGATCCTCCCAGAGCACCAGCTTGGAAGCCAGAACCGTGGTCACTCAGAGGCAGCGGTCCTGGGCGATGCTCCAGGCATCTCTTGGGGGGTCTGGAAACACGAATGTCCCTGGAAATTCAACAGTGGGGACTTCACACTGATCTACTTTGCATCATCCCCTCATGAGGGAGTGGACACCAGGAGTCCTCTGGGTTGTCCCTGGGCTGCCCCCAGCATGGGAGAGAGGCACTCTGGGCCTCATCTCATGGGTGGGCAGGGACACCAAGGCTCAGAGAGGAAGGGCTGCCCAGGGCAGGGGTCGGGCTGGACATCAAGGTGGGGGACGTGGATCTCGCAGTCCACAGTCAGACCAGAGCCTCTTGGGCAAGACCCCCAGTCATAGAGACAGAGGGGACCCTGGCATCTGGGCCTGCAGAAAGGGAGCCTCTGGTCAGGCCCAGGGGCCACTTGTGGGCTCCCCACCGAGCCCCTTCTCTGTGTGTCCAGCAGAGCTTTGCCTCGTCCCCCAGCGGGCTCATGGGTGGGCTGCAGCCAGCACCTGGACATCACCGGAGGCCAGGATGGGCAGAAGGGCCCATCGGCCCCCAGCAGACTCCTGCCGCAGCCTCAGATGGCCCTGAGAGCATCAGGACTGGGGCACCTCCCCAGCCTGTGCGGCTGCATCTGGGGCCTCCGTGCACACCTGTGGCTCAGGGTCCAGATTCTCCCAGCACCACTTGTCCTGGGTCAGCTGGCCCTCACTTTCATGCAGCCACTCGGGGATCTGGCTGTTTGTTTGATGGGGACACGGTTTCAGGACCCACAGACACCTCCTCCTGCAAACTGTGAGCCTGGATTCACCCCAGGGAGCACCCTGAAATCCTCTCCCTCTTCTGTGGGTGATGCTGGCCCCCCCACACACTTGGGTCTGTGGCTGGGACGTGTCCTCCCAGGGAGCAGAGGCAGGATGGCGGTGGAGGGGGCCGGGGGGCAGGCACTGGGGAGGGGGACATTCCTCGACAAGAGCAGGCACGGCGGCTCTGCGGAATTCCGGACGCGGCTCCAGCACAAGCCTGGTCTTGTGGGGACAGGCCGCCCCTCCCGGGGCTGACAGCCTCTCTGGGCGGCAGGTGGCCTCTTGGAGATGGGGGATCGGCCCTGTGGCTGGGGAGATTGATGGCATTCCTGGGGGCCCGCCCCGCACCCCGCTCGGACACAGCCCCAGATGCGGGGGCCAGCCTGTGAGCCTCGCGGAGCCGCGGGCCGCGGCGAGATGAGCCGGCCCTGGCTCCGGGCCGCGGAGATAAGACACCTACACAAACAGCGGCACAAAGGCTGCTCTCACGGCTGCACCAGCTGCGTGCCAAGCCCTCAGCAGGCACTTTATGGCATGTTATCTGCTCTGCGCCCCACAACAGCCCTGCCAGGTGGGATTTTTGCTCCCATTAAACAGATAAGGAGACAGGGTTCCAAGAGGCGCGGGGGTGGCCAAGGTCACGAAGGTTATAAAGTGGCTGTGCCTGGATCCCACCCAGGCCCACCTGGACAGAAGCCCACCCCGCTTTGCTAGAGTAATAAGCAGACCTTATGTTCTGAAGCACACGTTCTGGAAAGCGGAGCTGCTTCCGGGGAAGGAGCAGGGGCAGACACACCTCGCCTCCTCCCTCCAAGCCGCCCGCAGAGGCAGGAGCCCAGAGCAGTGGGGAGAGCCCGCGGGGTGGAGGCCCCGGCCGCGGTGCACTCCAAGGGAGGCAGGCGGGGTGAGCCTGGGTGAGCCCCTAGCCCGTGCTCCCAGGACCCCCATCGCCAACCAGCAGGATTTGGAGATTTGTCAGATGACCCGGTCTCTGATGCCAGGCTAGCTGAGAGCTGGGACCCGCAAGATACACAGGAATCCAGGCGAGTGACAGGGCCCAGGGCAGCAGCACCTTCGTCTCCAGCAGGAGGGTCTTCCCGGAACACAGCGCCACCCAGGAGGATGGGCTCTCGAGCCTGAGCGCCTGCCACGGTCCCCAGGCTGCGGCGGGGAAACGAGGTCCAAAACAGACCCAGAGAAGCGGTCCGAAAAGAGGAGCGGGGAGGAGACCCGGTCGGGAAACTTCTCGGAGGTCAGGACAGACCGCCACCATGACGCTGCCCAGGCACCGGAACAACGGGCAGGCGGGAAAGAAAGAGCCGTAGGAATAAAGACCCGATGGTAAAATGGAAGATCTGGGGACAAGGCTGAAGAAATCGCCCAGAAAGTAAAGCCAAAGGACAAAGTGGTGCAAAGTTGGAGAGAAAGATCTGAGAACCGTGGACAACCAGAGGGCCCAGGCCCCGGACAGGGGTTTAGAAAAAGAGGCCAGACTGACGTCTGGCAGGGAGCAGGCCACGGAGCCCAGGGGCGAAGGGCCAAGGTGGAGCCGCAGAGCAGGGGTGCCATCGACGGCCCCCACCTGCCCACAGCCACGTGCGGTCTGCGAGTCCCCAGAACTAACTGTGCCTCAGGGTTTTGGAGCCAAGTCACTGCAGCTGGGCCTCCACGGCAGCCACACCACTCAGCACGTGACCAGCCAGGATGGGCCACCACGTCTGGCGTGACCCTCACGGACAATCTCACGCAGACACACCCAGCCACACGCAGCGGGACCCTGCCGTCGAGGGTGGCACACCCAGCCCTGCCGTCTTTTCTTGCCAGCTGTGGGCCTTCCGCTCCGCATGCCGTGACCCCTCAGCCACCCTCTGGTGGGCTTGTGACCTGTGTTGGTGTTTCTGCTCTTCCCGGTAGCTGTGCAGGGATTGTCCCGGCCCCTGTGTGAGCTTCGGAGTGACCCGAGGCCCAGGGAACACACCCTCGATGGAAATCAAACTGCCCTCCAGGAGGACGGGCCCTGCTCACGATCCCCACGCTGGTGCAAGAGGGCACCTCTGGGCCAGCTTACCAGCCAAATGTCCACAGTCTCCTCAGGGGCTCAGTCCAGAAGGCACCACCCCCTGGAAAGAGGGCAGGCGTGAGTCTCCAGATCACCGGGGGCGTGGGCCTTCCCTCTCCCGGGACCCACAGGCGCCTGCCCTTGCCCCTCCTGTGTCACTCACTCCTTTTTATCACTGGCGTGTGGCCGCTCCTGCTTTGGCTGGGATGCTACCTCCACCAAGCACACTCGCGCCATCCTTTCCTCCCAGTTCTGACTCCCACACACAAGTTTTAAACGTTCAGGTGATCAGACCTGTGAGTCCCCTCTGTGGCTGCTGGGCGGTTTGGCTCATAAAACAGGCCAGGTGCCAAGGAGCTTCAGGCCTGAGGCCTTTTCTCAGCCAGCGGCAGAGCAGGAGCTGGTCAGTGCAGGCTGGCCCTGCACTCCCATGTCCAGCGTGGGATGGGGAGCACCAGCCTCCTCCTTCAGTGCCATTCCCTGAACCCCGGCCACTTGGGGGTCTGCCCTCAGCGTGTGAGGAGAGCTTCCCGATTCGGGCCCAAGTTGCTGGTTCGATTCCAGGAGGAATGCGAACCTGAGAAGACGCTAGGTGGCCTCCACTGCCTCCTTCCTGGGAGACCCTGGGCGAGCCGCAGGGCTCAGAAGGCAATCGGGGCACTGCCTCCTTCCTGGGAGACCCTGGGCGAGCCGCAGGGCTCAGAAGGCAATCGGGGCGCTGCCTCCCTTCCTAGGAGACCCTGGGCGAGCCGCAGGGCTCAGAAGGCAATCGGGGCACTGCCTCCTTCCTGGGAGACCCTGGGCGAGCCGCAGGGCTCAGAAGGCAATTGGGGCACTGCCTCCTTCCTGGGAGACCCTGGGCGAGCCGCAGGGCTCGGAAGGCAATCGGGGCGCTGCCTCCCTTCCTGGGAGACCCTGGGCGAGCCGCAGGGCTCAGAAGGCAATCGGGGCGCTGCCTCCCTTCCTGGGAGACCCTGGGCGAGCCGCAGGGCTCAGAAGGCAATCGGGGCGCTGCCTCCTTCCTGGGAGACCCTGGGCGAGCCGCAGGGCTCAGAAGGCAATCGGGGCGCTGCCTCCCTTCCTGGGAGACCCTGGGCGAGCCGCAGGGCTCAGAAGGCAATCGGGGCGCTGCCTCCTTCCTGGGAGACCCTGGGCGAGCCGCAGGGCTCAGAAGGCAATCGGGGCACTGCCTCCCTTCCTGGGAGACCCTGGGCGAGCCACAGGGCTCAGAAGGCAATCGGGGCACTGCCCTCCTTCTTGGGAGACCCTGGGAGAGCTGCAGACCCTGGGCAAGTCGCAGGGCTCAGAAGGCAATCGGGGCACTGCCTCCTTCCTGGGAGACCCTGGGCGAGCCGCAGGGCTCAGAAGGCAATCGGGGCACTGCCTCCCTTCCTGGGAGACCCTGGGCGAGCCACAGGGCTCAGAAGGCAATCGGGGCACTGCCCTCCTTCTTGGGAGACCCTGGGAGAGCTGCAGACCCTGGGCAAGCCGCAGGGCTCAGAAGGCAATTGGGGCACTGCCTTCTTTCCTGGAAGACCCTGGGTGAGCTACAGGGCTCAGAAGGCAATCGGGGCACTGCCTTCCTTCCTGGGAGACCCTGGGCAAGCCTCAGGGCTCAGAAGGCAATCGGGGCATTGAGGGGATGGCCCACTCTCGTGCCCAGGCGATGAGCCCGGTGCACCTCGGGCGGGGGGGCAGGAACAGGCCTTGCAGCCCCGCCCCTTGGGCTGGCCCGGGTGACGCCCGGCAGGGATGCGCTGCAGGCCGCCCCCAGCCCGCTGACTCTGGGGCAGTGGGTGAGGCTCTCACTGCCCTTTACAGAAAAGATTGCTAAGGGACCAAGCCACTAGGCGACCGGGAGCCAACGCAAGATTTGAACTTGGGGGAGCAGTCGGGCCTCGCCGGACGGCAGCCCCGATGCTGGTGACTGGGCCGCCTCTCTGTCCGGGGTGTCGGCCGAGAGCCGGCAGGTGCTCTGCTGTCCTGTGGAGGCCCGAGGGCCCTGGGCCTGCACCCCGAACTCTCCCCGCTCCTCGGCTCCCCTTGGGGTCTGTGTGTCCACACCACCCACACGGGGAGGGCAACCCCAGAATCCGTGTCTGTCCCATCCTGGGGGGAGTGCTGAGCAGAGAGTCCTGAGCCTCAGGCTCCATGCACTCTTTTGCTGCCTCGCGGTGACCTCGGGCTGCCGCAGCCCCTCCCTCAGCTCCTCTTATCTTGAGGCTCTCTGGGGGCGTCTCAGGACCACGTCAGCTCCCGGAGGGAGGGCGCTTCTGAAGTTGTTCCAGCCTGTGGATTTGGGGGCAGTGTCCCGAGAGCCTGGGTGCGTGTGTGTGGTGTGGACGTGTGCACGTGTGTGTACACAGCGTCTGTGCGCTCATGTGCACGTGTCCCCATCTGTGTGTGTATGCACACGCACGTGTGGAGGACACACTCAGCTCACAGGCTCCCAGCAGCCCTGACTTACAACTGGATGAATCACTCTCCCCCTGCAGGTTCATTTGTCTGGAGACCAGCTGAGCAGCTGAAGAGCAGCCTCCACGCCCTACCCTCAGAGAGAAAGTTTCTGCCCCAAGAAGGTGGAAGTTTTCCTTTTTCTCCTTGTTTGTCCAGAGACATCCACTGCGCAACAGTTTACTTTTGAGAAGCCCCATGGTGGCAGCGCTGCAAATCCAGGGCAGCAAGAGGTGGGGATGGGAGAGCAGCTGCTAATGCAAGTTTTAGGGAGACTTCTCTCCATCACTGAGATTTTCTGATCAAGGACCTGGGCCCTCCCTCGTGTGGGATTGAGAGGGTCCTCAGAGAAGGTACGTCCCCGCCAGCCACAGCCGCTGGGCCCCCCAGAAGGCCGCGGGTGCAGAGTTCCCACATTTGCCCCATCGTGGGCACAGTCTGGACTCCCACCTTCCTCGTCTTCCCACGCCGCTGACCCGCTCCCGACCCCCTGGGGCTGCTCATGTGGGCTGAGAGGGTGTGTCCAGAAGGACATCTGGGCACGTGGACCCCCGGATGGGCATCACCTCCTGCCTGGAGCCTCTGCACCTTTCACCAACGTGGGACCCCACCCGGCCCCCCGCAGAGCCTGAGAGGCGTCTCTGGGCTGAGGGCTGGCCCCCTATCCAGGGCCTAGAAGCCACAACACCTGCCTCCAGCTGGCCCGCGCCCCTTCCACAGCCCCCAGCTGGGGCTCAGCCCAGACCCCAGGGAACTTTCTCAACCCAGAGAACCTCCCAGCCCCCACCTCCACCAGCTTTTTAATGGTTAACTAGAGTAATAAAAACAGATGATAATGCGGTTTTGATCCCTTATCAGCGTCCCAGAGGCCTGTGAAGGCTGTGAATACGCCACTCGGGGACCCAGCCCGACCACCCCTTCATGTGCAGCCAAGCGGCTCAAAAAGGGAGAGAGCTTTTCCAAACCAAACGCCCTCTGCCAGTGCAAATTTCGCAGTAAAAATAGAATAGGAAATTCCTAATCTGCTGTTTCATGTGTGACAAGTGGTTTTGTGGCAGGACAGGGGCCCAGGAACACGCTCCCTGCATCCGAGGCCTGGCCACCTTCCCCGAGCGAGCACGTGTGTCCCCAAGGGCTTTGTGCTCTGCAGGCGGCTGACGCGGCTTCACCGCGGGGACCAGAGACTCCAGGCTGGCCCGCGGCCCCGCCGTTCTGACCTGCGTCTGGCACTGTGGACACTCCAGCCCCCAACCTTACGTTGGGCCACCAGGGCCTCGCTCCCCACAACAAGGCTCCCCCTGACGGCGCTCCAGCACTGCAGACGGGCAAGCTGGACGGGGGCCGGGGAGCCCAAGGTCCACCTGCTGCTGGCAGCCTGGGAAAACCCCAGGGGAGATGGAGACTCGGGGAGCTCAGCGGGGGCACTTTTATGGGGACACCTGCTCTCACATCGAACTCTCTGAGTCTTAACAGCGAGCATGCATTTTCCCTCCAGTTCTTGAGAAAGCACAACCTTCTGGGCATGTTCACAAGTCCAGGAATGGTGAATATGCTTTACCAGGGAAAAAAGTGTTCAGAAAAATCAGATCAGATCAGTCCCTCAGTCGTGTCCGACTCTTTGCAACCCCATGAATCACAGCACACCAGGCCTCCCTGTCCATCACCAACTCCCGGAGTTCACTCAGACTCACGTCCATCGAGTCAGTGATGCCATCCAGCCATCTCATCCTCTGTCGTCCCCTTCTCCTCTTGCCCCCAATCCCTCCCAGCATCAGAGTCTTTTCCAATGACTCAACTCTTCACATGAGGTGGCCAAAGTACTGGAGTTTCAGCTTCAGCATCATTCCTTCCAAAGAAATCCCAGGGCTGATCTCCTTCAGAATGGACTGGTTGGATCTCTTTGCAGTCCAAGGGACTCTCAAGGGTCTTCTCCAACACCACAGTTCAAAAGCATCAATTTTTCAGCGCTCAGCTTTCTTCACAGTCCAACTCTCACATCCATACATGACCACTGGGAAAACCATAGCCTTGACTAGACAGACCTTTGTTGGCAAAGTAATGTCTCTGCTTTTTAATATGCTATCTAGGTTGGTCATAACTTTCCTTCCAAGGAGTAAGCGTCTTTTAATTTCATGGCTGCAGTCACCATCTGCAGTGATTTTGGAACCCAGAAAAATAAAGTTTGACACTGTTTCCACTGGTTCCCCATCTATTTCCCATGAAGTGATGGGACCGGATGCCATGATCTTCGTTTTCTGAATGTTGAGCTTTAAGCCAACTTTTTCACTCTCCTCTTTCACTTTCATCAAGAGGCTTTTGAGTTCCTGTTCACTTTCTGCCATAAGGGTGGTGTCATCTGCATATTTGACGTTATTGATATTTCTCCCGGCAATCTTGACTCCAGCTTGTGTTTCTTCCAGTCCAGCATTTCTCATGATGTACTCTGCATAGAAGTTAAATAACCAGAGTGACAATATACAGCCTTGACGAACTCCTTTTCCTATTAGGAACCAGTCTGTTGTTCCATGTCCAGTTCTAACTGTTGCTTCCTGACCTACAAACAGATTTCTCAAGAGGCAGATCAGGTGGTCTGGTATTCCCATCTCTTGAAGAATTTTCCACAGTTGATTGTGATCCACACAGTGAAAGGCTTTGGCATAGTCAATAAAGCAAAAATAGATGTTTTTCTGGAACTGTCTTGCTTTTTCCATGATCCAGTGGATGTTGGCAATTTGATCTCTGGTTCCTCTGCCTTTTCTAAAACCAGCTTGAACATCAGGAAGTTCACGGTTCACATATTGCTGAAGCCTGGCTTGGAGAATTTTGAGCATGACTTTACTAGCGTGTGAGATGAGTGCAATTGTGTGGTGGTTTGAGCATTCTTTGACATTGCCTTTCTTTGGGATTAGAATGAAAACTGACCATTTCCAGTCCTGTGGCCACTGCTGAGTTTTCCAAATTTGCTGGCATATTGAGTGCAGCACTTTCACAGCATCATCTTTCAGGATTTGGAATAGCTCAACTGGAATTCCATCACCTCCACTAGCTTTGTTCATAGTGATGCTTTCTAAGGCCTACTTGACTTCACATTCCAGGATGTCTGGCTCCAGGTCAGTGATCACACCATCGTGATTATCTGGGTCATGAAGATCTTTTTTGTACAGTTCTTCTGTGTATTCTTGCCATCTCTTCTTAATATCTTCTGCTTCTGTTAGGTCCATACCATTTCTGTCCTTTTTCGAGCCCATCTTTGCATGAAATGTTCCTTTGGTATCTCTGATTTTCTTGAAGAGATCTCTAGTCTTTCCCATTCTGTTGTTTTCCTCTATGTCTTTGCATTGATCGCTGAAGAAGGCTTTCTTATCTCTTCTTGCTATTCTTTGGAACTCTGCATTCAGATGCTTATATCTTTCCTTTTCTCCTTTGCTTTTCGCTTCTCTTCTTTTCACAGCTATTTGTAAGGCCTCCCCAGACAGCCATTTTGCTTTTTTGCATGTCTTTTCCACGGGGATGGTCTTGATCCCTGTCTCCTGTACAATGTCACAAACCTCCGTCCATAGTTCATCAGGCACTCTATCTATCAGATCTAGGCCCTTAAATCTAAAAATAGTTCAGAAAAATAGTTCCCGCCACTAGCTTCTGAGTTTCAGTGCCTGGCTTCCTGTCTGAAGTCACAGGTACAAAGGCGGGACCAAGTGAATGGGTGAGCGGAGGAGCGAACGCACTCTCCTCTGGAGACACAGGGACCGGCGGGGGAGCACCCCCATTCGGGGTCTGAGGGCCACAAGCACCGTCTGGCTCCTTTAGGGTGGGTTCCGGGGCCCCAGGGCCCACCTGGGGTTGGAGCAGCCCCGGGGCCTGCACACCCTTTCCTCTGCGGAAAGTGAGGAGCCTCTGGGTCCGGCTCTGCCCATTCTGCTGAGCGTCCACACGCTCCCCCAGTCACAGCAGGGCATCTGAGGACCCCATGCAGAGCCCAGTGGTCCTCTCCGGCCCTCCAGGGCTGCCTGGGCCAGGAGCTGGAACCCACAGGTGGGAACAGGGCCACGGTCCCGGCCCGTGGGGGCCTCAGGATCTGGGGAGAGAGGAAGGTGTGGAAACCTCACCGGACTCAGGGTCTGGGCGTCTCTTCCAGCCCTGATCCCAGCCCATGAAGATTGGCCAAAGGGCAAGTGGCCGTCAGCATGGGGCCATCAGAGGCCTCTCGAGGGGGAGGGAGGAGGCGCAGGTCTTCCAGAGAGGCCGTCGCAGGGACCTGGGTGTGTGCCATGGAGGCCGCAGGGCCGCGGCTGTGTGGAGGTGGGCACACCTCTCCCAGGGCAGTGGCTGCTGGTGGGGTCTCTGGACTTGCCGTGCCCACTGGAGCTCCTCGCTTTGGGGAGAGGAGGGGGCCGGCCGCCCTCCGGCTGGGATGTGCCCTGGACTGAGTGAAGGGTGGGAGAGGTGCGCACCCTGCACGGCCATGCTGGTGGCCGTCTGTAGGCAGTCTCGGGGCCCTGTCCCTGGTCCTGCTCCCTCCAGAGAAGAAGCCCACACACAGAGTTTGCAAGCAGACCCGCAGGGCAGAAACCCTGCAAAGGCATCCACCCGTGTCTGCGCTGACTCTAGCCAGGCTGATGGACCCCACAAGGCTCCCGGTGGCCCTGGAGACACCGTAAGGGCCCCGCTGATGCCACAGAGCCTCCGGGAATGAACCCAGTGAGACAGGCCCCCAGCTCTGTGGCTGGTCTGCTGCGGCCAGCTGCCCCCAGCCAGTCACGTGACCCCAGGGGCCCTCACCAATCTGACCCTCAGCATCCAAAGCCCAAGGTCCGTTTCTCTGCAAGGGGGTGGTTCCCACCCTCTGGGCAGTAAGATCTGAGTGCAGGGGGTCAGGACCCCAGGGCCTGGAGGAGAGTCGCCCACTCTTGAGGGACAGGACCTCTAAAACCCACGGGGAGGGGCGGCAGGATAGCCCGTCTTGCAAACAGAGAAGCGGGACACAGGGAGGGAGGGAGGCTCAGTAAAGCCCCGGGTGGGCGACTCCTGGGGAGGCTCCAGTGCTGGAGGGAGGCGCCTGTGAAGGGACTGGCTCTGGTGCCCAGGCTGAATGTCCACCCTAGTGCAAGCACAGGCCACGGCCTCCTTCCGGGGCCGTGGGAAACACCGATGGGCGTGGGAGATGCAGCCTCCCGGCCGGGGCCTCAGGACAAACCAGCTTGGAGGGGCGCAGGGCCCTGCAGGGAGGCGGGGGCAACGCCTGGAGTCGTGTTCTGACTCCCGCCCCTCCTTCCCTGGGTTCACCTCAGGACTCTTCCCATGGCGGGAACATTTCAAAGGGTCTTGGAGGTCAAAGAGGAGCTCGCCAGGCAGAGGGACGGGAGGGTGGCTGGCATGGGAACCGGGGCACTCTGCCCCAGGAGAGACCGCTGCGGGCCAGGAGGGAGCGTGAGGCTCTGGAACTCCCGGGAGGGGGCTCCGCCCTAAGGGAGGCTGGCTGGTGTCTGCTGGGGGACAGGCGGAGCCGAGGGGTGTGGGCCCTTACCCCCTGCACCCCCACACCCCCTGACCGCAGTCAGCTCAGCGGCAGCCGGGAGGAGGGACGGAAGCTGCAGACAGGCAGCAGCTTGTTGCTCCTGGAGGGCAGCGCCCGCCAGGCCTGCCCCGCGCGGGTCGGAACCCGCCGCTCAGCCCGCCTCCCTGCCGCTCCTCCTCTGGATGCTCTCCACTGTCTCCCGCTGCAAGCTGGGCGCAGGCCCCTGGGACAAGGGATCCAGGAGCTGGCATTTAGGTTGCGGTCTCAGGTCTGCTGGTGACCAGCCCAGTGCTTGGCTTGTGGGGACGGATGGACAGGTCTGCAACTGGGAGGGCCTGGGACACGAGGCGTGGGCCCGAGGCAGCAACCAGACCATAAGAGCACATGAGGTCCAGCTCTCCGAACAAGAGTGGGAGGCTCTCAGCGCTGGAGACCAGGGCCGCTTCCTGTATCTGAGCCTCAGCGTCCTTGTCTGAGCAATAGGCCAATAGCCTGTGACAAGGCTCGCCTTATCAGAGATGCTGGATGCAGGTGTGCCCTGAGGACGTCCTGTGTGGGTGGATGAATGGATAGATCGATGGACGGAAGAAGAGGTGATGGGTGAGGATGGACGGATGGATGGATGGGTGGGTGGAGGGTGGGAAGACAGATGGACAGAAGGTGGGTGCATGGATGACTTGGTTCAGCAGAACTTGAGAAAATGTCGAGACAGGCCCGGCTGGAGACTGTCACTGGCTCAGGAGTGTTTCCTGTGTGCCTGCTGTGTGTCCGTCGGGACCAGGGGCTCCGTGAGAAACAGAGCCAGGCTTTGCGGAGGGCGCTCCATGTCGAGCACCCTGTCCTCCACTGATAATGACAACACTGGTGCTCAGTGGGGCTGGAGGCAGCCGTGGAGCCCTCAGGACCAGGGCCGGCACCGAGGCCCGCAGAGGCGAGGCCGTGGTCAGACAGGCCGGCTGCAGGAGGGAGAGTCAGCGCAGCACCCTACAGCCTGGCCGAGGACGCCCGTGAGTGGCCCTGGGGGCCTGGCCCTACCCCGTACCCACGACCCTGGTTCCTTTCTGTGTCTCCCTCGTGCCAGGCTTGGTTGGCTCTGTAGTGCTTGTGACAGTCTCTGTGACACTCGCTGGCCGTCAGGGACCCTCTCCCAGTGACATGTGGAAGTGGTGAGGGGGACCCAGAGGTCGGCCTCTGGGGGCTCTCGAGGGCCGCCCTTGCCTGAGGACCCTGCCTCTCTCAGCACCTCTGCCCCCGTGGCTCCCGCTGCCGCTGTCTTGGCCTTAAACGAGGCCCTGGCAGTCCTTCCAGTCCCTGCGTCCAAGTCCATGCCAGAGACCTGTTCCCATTGTCCCGCGCCCCTGGAGGCCGGGTTGTACTGGTCATGGGCCTCCAGTCGACCCCTGAATGGAGTGTCCTTGGGTTGGCTCTTTCCTGTTCCAGACCTGAAGCCATGCATGTCAGGGAAAAACAGCTCTGCCCCCAGAGTCAGTGCCATTGAAAGGGCGATAAGGCAACATCACGAATGACTGCATGCCCATCAGCTCTGCAGTGGAGGATAAAAGGGCAACATTCTCTAAGAAACACAAACATCAAAACTCAACCAAGGTGAAACAGATAATCGAATGGTCCTATAACCAGGGAAGAAATTGTGCTGATAATTTAGAATTTCCTTAAAATAAAAATGAATCTCCCAGACCCAGTGGTTTCGCTAAAGAATTCTACCAAAAACTTGCAGAAGGAGCGACACCCATTTTATGCAATTTCTTCCAGAACATAGGCGGGAACACTTCCCAGCCCATTCCACGAAGCTGGCACGATCCTGACAGCAAAACAAGGAGAAGACAATACGAAAAACAAAAACCACCACTAACCAACGTCTCTCACGAACTTAGGTCCAAAAATCCTCCATAAAATAAAAGCAAATTGAATCCAACAATGCGGAAAAAGATTAGCCACCAAAACCCTGTGGGATCTGTTC
This sequence comes from Bos taurus, assembly GCF_002263795.3. Lineage (NCBI taxonomy): Eukaryota > Metazoa > Chordata > Mammalia > Artiodactyla > Bovidae > Bos > Bos taurus. The sequence goes on along the minus strand of NC_037352.1, from coordinate 42,083,897 downwards.
CAAGTTTGCAAGTCCATTCAATGTAGAAAAACACTCCGTCAGCAAGGTGAAAAAGAAACGTGACATCATGATATCAATTGGCGCAGAAAATGCCTTTGACCAAATGCCACACCATTCATAAGAGAAACCCCAGGTAGACCAGGGATGGGGTGGATTTCTTCAGCTAGAAAAGAAGACAGGATTTTTTCTCAAGGCGGGAGATGGCCACACGCAGCTGGAAATATTATTATCTGCTTCTAGTTAGTAAACAAACAAGCAGTCCTCATTTCTGAGCACCTATTGCGCTCAGGTGTCGTCCGGGGCATTTAATATAAACGTGTCCCGGGAGGGAAACGCTCCGGATTTGCAGGAGAGGAAGCTGACGCGCTGAGAGGCTCGTGTCCCTGGGCCCACACCCACTCAGCAGGGGTCCACAGGCCGCTCCCTGCAGTCTGCACAGCCCTGGGCCCTGGGGAGACTCAGGCGGCCTCCCACTTCTGCTCGCTTGGCCTCTGCTCCCGATGCTGGAGCCGGGGCTGAGCCTGCCCCGGAGCTTGTGAGGGGAACTGGGAGGCCCCGGCCGGGAAACAGAGGGGCGGACGGGCTGGGCTCCTGGCAGCCGGGGCGTCCAACCATCTGCAGGCACGCGGGTAGCGGGGAAGCCACGTCACATGGCCGCGGCTGTCCTCTGCCCGCCGGCTCCTCTGAGCAGGGAGCCCCTCGCTCACACGCGCTCCGTATCTCAGTGATTGGGGTGAGTGGGGGACAGGATGCGGCGCCCTGTGACGACACCCCACGAACGGCCCTGCGTGAGCTGTCTGCAGCCCTTCTTCCAGGTGTGCTGGAGGTCCCGCGCCGACGGTAATTAAGGCCTCTGGGTGCCAGCTCATCCACGCTGGCCTCAAATGGCCCCTGTAACCACTGACTTCCTTTCCCGTGGGCACCTGGGGCCTGAGGCCTCCGGACAGCTGAGCCTGGAGGTGAGGGGCAAGTGTCCCACAGCCTCAGCTCTGAGCACATCGTGTGGACGGGTCGGTTCCAGACGAGGGAAGAGGAGCCTTGGGGCTCATCCCCTCCCCTCTGGCCTCCCACCTTCAAGCCAAGAGTCCAATGCCCACGAGTGGGGGGCACTCAGGAGGGCAGCTGGAGGGTCTGCCTGACACAGAGCCGGGGGAGGAGCACAGGGATAGAGGTGGGGGTGCAGGGGGCAACGGGGGGTGCTCACCTGACCTCCAGGGACCCAGGTGAGTCTGCCTGAGGCTGCTGTCGGGCCCTGCCGCTCCACAAGGGGCCCGCCCTCATCCAGACAAGGAGGACCCAGAAACTGCAGGGTCTGACCCCAGCTTGGCACCCAGAGCCGGTGTCCAGAAAGCCTCGGGCCTGGAGGTGGGAAGGGCTGCAGCCCCGGCTTTCCGGGGACCGTCCTCCCCTCTCAGCCAGCCTCCCTCCAAGGGCCCCTGCTCACCGCCCCCACCTCTGCGAGGAGCAGGCGGAGACCAAGGCGGGCATCAGAAATGGACGGTGTTGTTGCTGGGGCCTTCCTCTCTCAAGAGCCCTGGCTGCAGGGTGGGGACTCTGAATCCTTCATCTCCTTGTCGCCCAGAAGGCGACACTCCACCACACTCCCCTCCCAGCCGCCTGGTCCCACTGTTTGGAGGGATCGGAAGGGCCCTGGGGCTTAGACAGGCACCTCTGCCCCTTCAAGACCCTCGTCCCAGGCCCCCATTTAAGAATGACCCCCGCCAGGGGGCTGGAGCCAAGGCCGCCAGGTGCTGGCGAGGATCTCGTCCTGCAGAAAGGGAGTTGGAGTGGCTGGCTCTGTGTGCTTGGCACACAGCGGTGCCAGGGGACACTCCTGTCCCTCCGGCTTGGAGCTGAAGCCCATGTCCCTTCACTCGCTTGCTGGCTTCTCAGCTCGGGGGCTCGTTGGCACAGGCCCCAAGACCCTGCCCACAGTCACCGCCCACACCCAGCCGAGCTCCTTCCGGCCCTGTTGATGCCCCTGCAAGCTGGCACAGGAGGGCACCCAACTGACCCCAGAGCACCACGGCGGCCCAGGCACGGACATGGTCCTGCCATCCTGGATGACGGATGTGAGGTGGGGGAGACAGTCCCCGCAGGGTCGCAGGCTCCAGGCTTCAGGCAGGGAAGACGCGCACTGTGCCCCCAGCCTGTGGATCTGCCCCGTCTGCAGCCCCCTGCCTCTCAGAGCCCTGCAGGGCCGCCGTGTCAGCCTTCACTGTCTCTGTGGGCCTGCCGAGGTCCCGTCCACCTGGGGCTTTGCCCAGAGAGCCCTGCCCCCCTCCCCCCGTCAGGAACCCCTGGAGCACCTCTGTCCTCGGCACTGACGCGTCTGGGGCCGCGTGGCTCAGCCGCTGTCTGTGGGTTTTGTGGCTGTGGCCCCCCCACCCCCCGGCTCCTGAATCTCCTGAGAGCAGGGACAGTCTCCCCTTAGCTGCCCTGTAACCTTGATGCAAAACTCAGGACTCCCAGTAAATATGGCCAGGCGCACAGACGCACAGCTGGTGGGCCACTGGGAACGCCATAGTCTGACTGGCGTTTCTGAAAGAAGTGCTGCGGGAAGGGAACCACAGAGACAGCAGCGAGGTCGGCAGCGGCGGAGGGCCCGGGCTGGAGGGCGGGGGATGAGCATGGCAGTCCTTAGGGCAGTGAAGTCCGCGCAGAGACCTCGTGGTGCACTCGTCAGAGCACTGGGAACGTGAGACAGCAAGCGAGAGCTGAAGGTGACCGTGAGCCGCACTTGGTGATAGCAAAGCGATGCTGAGTCCACGGCGAGGATGTACACAGGACGAGAGTGACGTCCGGGAACGGTGTCCCCGGTGTGTGTCTGGTGGGAGTTTACACGGGGACCCACTGTTCTTTCTGCTCCATTTCCTGTAGACTAAAAGCTGCTCTAAAAAAATAAAGTCTGTCAATTTTTAAAAAATCTCTCAGAAAGCCCGACGAGACGATTCTGCACCCACAGATGGTCACAGCGAACGCGGATGGCGGCAGACCTCGGTACTGCGCAGACAACACGCACTCCAGCCGTCGGGCGAGGGCGCTGGCTGGGGCCCTGGGGAGACTGGTCCCCACAGACGCGTGTGCAGGCGTGCGCCCATCAGGCCAGAAACAGCCCAGCAGTCGGGAGGTGCACGTGCGCCGTGGCCCTTTCCTACAGCACAGACCGTAGTGGGGGCCCGAGCCAGGTGCAGCCACACTGCAAGGGGCAGGCAGCCAAGACTGAGGTGTGGTAGGAGCTTCCTGCAGCTGCAGCAGGGGCGGGGGCCCGCCAGGGTCACCCCCTCCCCTCCCCTCCTGTCCCCTCCCCTCCCCTCCCCCTCCCTTTCCTGCCCCCTCCCCCTCCTGCCCCTCCCCTCCCCCCTCCTGCCCCTCCCCTCCCCCTCCTGCCCCTCCCCTCCCCTCCCCCCTCCTGCCCCCTTCCCCTCCTGTTCCTCCCCTCCCCTCCCCTCCCCTCCCCTCTTGCCCCTCCCCCGTGCCTCCTTCCCCTCCCCTCTTGCCCCTCCCCTCCCCCCTTGCCCCCTCCCCCCCGCCCCCCTCCTCGTCTCCTCCTCTCCATCACCCCCGCCCTCTGCCTCCCCCATAAGACCATGGCAAAGGCCAGTTGTTTCTCTAGGGAACTGGCCTAACTGGGTGAGGACTTTTTGAACCAGACTCCAGAGTGGAATTTTTTTCTCTCAAAATAGAGAAGAATTGGCTGTCCAGGAGTTAAAGATAGAATCCTGTGGCAAGGCCAAGGTCTGAGCGCCTGTCCCAGCTGGCAGGGAGAGGGCTGGGGAGGCCTGGCCGCAGGTGCTCCAGGGGGCTGTGGCTGGCTCTGAGTCACATGGCCTGCACCCCCATCCCTCACCACCACCAGGGGCTGGAGCCAGCTTCGAATCAGGACTCAGCAGGAGACATCTGTCCTGCAAGGGAGTGAGGGCCAGCTCATCTTCCATGGAGGGTCTCTGGAGGGCTTCTTGGAGGAGGGGACCACATGGAGACAAGCACGCTGGCAGGCAGGAGCCAGCCGCTCAGGACCTAGTGTTCAGGAGGTCCGTGGGCAGTGCCTGGTGGTCAGCTTGGAGCCAGCAGGAACTGGATGTCAGCTCTAAGCATTCTATCTGCGGACAGTGAGGAGTCACTGCCAGCAGTGGAGTGAGGAGGGTGCAGGGTGGGGTGCAGAGCAACGTCAGGCCAGGGGGAGAGCCCGCCGAGGTGGAACCCCAGCCAAGAGTGTGCCCAGCAGGGGACACAGAGTTGAGAGCATCGGGGAACAGTGGGCCAGAACGGGGTTCCCCACACCCCCACCCTGAGAGAGCATGAGGGGTCTGGTCCTTCGCCGGGTCCCTAGGCTGGGCTCACAACTGGCCCCGGCAAGGAGCTCAGACTAGAGCCCAGACTAGAGTCCTCGGGGACTTCCAGCTGCCACCACAAGTAAGGACAGATCCTCCCCTCGGGAAGCCCAGGTGTGCACTCACTGCAGTGGAATGCACGCGCACGTGTGTGTGTATGTGTGTGTGTGTGTGTGTGTGAGACAGAGAGAGAGAGAGAGAGACGGTGCATCCCTGCCAGCGGCCCGGATGGAGGCTGGCTCCTGGGGGCTGGGTGGCCCACCCCGTGGCCCACACCTTCTTGGGCTGTGGCCCCAGGATCTGGGGCTCCAGCAGGCTGCACCCCACAGGGCCTGGGCCCCCCTGCTGGGACTGACCCACCCCCGGGGCCACATCTTCCTGCAGAGCCACGTGGCCTCCAGTGCCAGGCGGGGAGGCGGCTGTGCACCCGGAGGGCCCCGGGCCCTGAGGGCGGGCTGGCGGTGGCGGGAGGGGCAGCCCCCACCTCCCCACCTGTTTGCCGTGGGCGCTGCCTTCTCAGCAAGTGTGCCGCCTGGACCCCTTGGCTGGGCGTCTGGGGCCCCCCCGCGTCCCGCCTTCATTCCAGGGGTGGGGGCAGGAGGAGGGCTGGCCCATGTGGCCTTCGTAGGCAGGTCCCCAGGAGGCTGCCGCCCCCGACACAGCGTCCTGACCTCAGTGTCAACCTCCCCAGGGGCTGTGGGGCCAACCTAGCCCTCCGTCCTGCGGAATCTTCAGGTCACAGAGCGCACTGTCTGTGTGGCGGGGGAAGCCTGAGGCTCACCATCAGCGGCTGCTCGGGGCTGCTCTGGCAGGACAGAAAGGACTAAGGCCCAGGCCTCATGGCGGGAACAGGGCCTGAGAGCCCAGGATGCCATGTGGGGCCACAGGCACGCACCCGGTGGGCAGAGGAGTAAGGTGGAGGGTGGGACTGCAGGCACCGCAGAACCCTGTGAGCCAAGGACGTTGGGGAAGAAGGCCCCCCGAGGCCTGACCAGGACTTGGGCACTTGTTCCCCAGGAGGACTGGACCCTGAGGCCACTCTGTCAGGCCGGGCCCACCTGCCCATCCCAGAGCCGCTTCTCCAAAGCCCCGGACAGGACCCCGCCTGTGGACACCATGACCCACACTTGGGGAGACCCCGAGGCCTGAGAAGCCCGGTCTCTAAGCTGTGAACACTCCTGGCCCCGATAGGCGGGGTCCAGCCACGAGCACCTCCAAGGTCAGGGTCAGCAGGAGATGTTCCCGCCCCGTCCAGAAAGCTGGGTTGGGTGGCCACCAGCTCAGGTCGTGCCCGACTTTCACCACCCCGTGGACTGTACCCCTCCAGGCTCTTCTGTCCGTGGGATTCTCCAGGCAAGAACACTGGAGTGGGTGGCCCTTTCCTTCTCCCCATCAGGACCGGGTTTGCAAATCATAGCCCCAAGGTCAACAGATTTACACCTATTTTGTCAAATAAAGTTTGACGGGAACACAGCCGTGTCAGTCATACAGCCCGAAAGCCTAAGTATTTCCTGCCTGCCTGGGGAGCAAAATGTGAACTAATTAAGAAGTGATGAGTTTTACGTATTGATTCACTCTCAAGAAACGACCTTACTGAGGTATCGTTTTCATACAATGAACTGCACATACTCTAAGTGTAAAACTGGTCGTGACCTCCGCTTACGTACACTGTTCGTGCATAAACATGTCTGTGAAACCATCCCCGCAATAAACTCAGGGACAGGCTATCGCCCCACACCCCGTCAGTCCGCGTGTCCTGGGGTCTGCACGTTGGAATCGTGATGAGAAGCTTTTCCTTCTGGCCCCTTCTGCTGTCCCTGGGCTCACTCACAGAAGCCCCAGCTTCCTCGAGGCCGCCGTTTGCTCGGCGCATCTGCTCTTCCTCCTTCACCTTGCCTGTGTCGTGGAATCTGAAGTGCGCCTCCGATGGGTCTCTGCACTTATCCTTCTCAGATCCTCACTGTTATTCATCAGTTTGGAAGGCTTTCAGCCATTGTTTCTTCCAGTAGCTTCCTTCTCTCCTAGGGCTCCTGCTCCAGATGTGTTGTTTGCTGAATGGTGTCCCACATTCCTCCGTGGCTCCGTTCATTTTCCTCATTGTTTTCTTTCTTTTATTTGGGTTACACAATTGGTATTCATCTACCTTTGAGTTCACTGACTCTTTCTTCTGCCAGCTCAGATCTGCTGTGGGGCCTCTCTCGTGAATTATTCATTTTGATTCGACTTGCGACTTCAGTTGGTTCTTTTTGATATTTCTACCTTCTCGGATAGTCTGTGTTTTGTAAGTCATTATCACAATGCCTTCCTTTAATTTCTTGAACGAGGTTTCCTTTACTTCTTTGAGCACGTCTGTGGCAGTCCCCTGAACGTCTTTGTCTGCTAAGTACAGCGTCGAGGCTTCCTCCAGGACAGTCCCCTCTCCGTCACAGCAGAGGGTGCACAGCTTGCTCACAGCCTAAAAGACCACCAAGGATGACTCCTGTTTCAGCCAGGAGCTCTCTGATTGTATTTTTCCATAATCTCCCCATTAAATTTCTGGCTTGTCTGCCTCTGTTGGTATCACACTGATCTGCTGCTAGCTGATTACTCTTGTTTTCAGTGACGTCCTGGAGCACAAACTGCTCCGTAGTCCAATCCAAATAAGGTCAGACCTGCTGACAAGGGATAGCTGTTGGCAGTCTTTGGAGCTTGCTCTGACCCTTCCCTGGGTAGAAGTTCTGTGCTATGGAGCAGGACCTGGGGGTGGAAGGGTTCACACTTCACTAGCCACCCCACCCAGATCACTGCCACGGAGAGCTTCAAGAAGGCAGGGGCAATAAAGGTGTGCCCATTACCCGGTCCCGACTGCTGGCGGCTCAGAGGTCAGCAGGCTGGGCTGCGCCAATGCGGTTGATCTGAACACACCCGGGTCACCCATCCTCACCAGGCCCTTGGGAGCTGACCTCCCGCTGCTGACCTCCTGGGACAGCCCTCCGGTGGCACGGAGCTCAAGGGCAGAAGCTCTGCACTCTTTACCTGCCTCTCTGCCTGGATCTGCCCTGCAGATCATCGGCTGGAGCGGGAGGTCAGGGGCCCCTGCCCAGCTGCCATCTGGTTGAGCTCTTCTGAAGCCCCTTCCTGGGAGGTGAGTCTGCTGGGTCCACACGGAAGCTGCTCGTCTCAGAAAGCTGGAGGCAGTGGCTCTCCTGCGGCTCAGAGCCCTGGGTCGGGAGTGACCCCCAGTTCGAGTCTCACAGCCTCCCTCTGCTTGCCAAGTTCTGGAGATACTGTGGAGTGAGTGGCTCCCTTTGGTCAGTCTCCAGAAACTCTGAACAATTGTCTTTGCTAATTGGACCAGCTTAATAGAGATATTTGTCTGGGGAAAAGTTTCCTAAACTCTTCACTCTGCCACTCCCCAAACTCAGTCGCTTATAAGGTTTGAACAGCAATCAGTCTTATAGATTTAACCCTGGTGTTTACCATTCCCAATGGCACCCCACTCCAGTCCTCTCGCCTGGAGAATCCCATGGACGGAGGAGCCTGGTGGGCTGCAGTCCATGGGGTCGCTAGGAGTCGGACACGACCGAGCGACTTCACTTTCACTTTTCACTTTCATGCATTGGAGAAGGAAATGGCAACCCACTCCAGTGTTCTTGCCTGGAGAATCCCAGGGACAGGGTAGCCTGGTGGGCTGCCATCTCCGGGGTCACACAGAGTCGGACACGACTGAAGCGACTTAGTAACAGTAGTAGTAATCCTCTTCATTTATTTTGTGGAGATCCATATTTATATCCGACATCAGTTTCCTTCTGCCTGCATGTCCCGCTTTTGTATTTCTTATAGTTCAAGTCTACGGGAGATGGGTTCTTTCAGTGTATCTGGACGGTCTTTATTTTGCCTTTTTAACAACAGGATTTTTTTCTCTAGGGTTAGAATTCAAAATTTACAGAAATTTTATATCAAATTAACGGTGCAGCTCTTCTGTCTCCAAGCTCCACTGGTTCAAATCAGAGTCTGCTGTCACATTTCTCAGTGCACAGCGCAATCTTTTGAGTTTCCATTTAGCACTAGTTCTGAGCGATTTACAGCACGCTTTGGTGTGGTCTTCCTCCCGTTCCTTATGCTTGTCACTCATTCAGAGTCTTCGATCTGTGGATTTATATTTTTCAAGCTTGGAGGCTTTTCAGCCTTTATTTCTTCAAATCTTTTTTCTGTCCTCTTTCCACTTTCTCTTCTCCTTTAGAGATTCCAATGACGCACATGTTGGGTCACATATATGTTGCCCAAAGCTCAGTTACTTCGTTCATTTTTTTCCTCTATGTATTTAATTTTTAGATAGTTTCTATTGATATGTCTTCAAATGCACTAATCTTTTCTTCTATAATGTCTAATCTGCCATTAATTTTTTTTCTCCATATAATTTCTCATCTTAAATACTGTAGCTTTTCATTCCAAAAAGTTTGATTTAGGTCTTTACCTTCTATGTCTCTAACTTTTTGTGCAGATGGAATACAGTGCAAATAACTATGTTAATGTCACCTGCTAACTCTAACACCCTGTTAGTTCTGTGTCCCTTTCAATTGATTGATTTTTCTGCTTGATATGAGTCATAGTTTCCTTCTTCTTTGCATGACTGCTAATTTTTTGCTAGATGCCAGACATTGTAAAATTTACCTTGTTGGTAATATTTTCCGCTCTTGAGGCTAGACCTCTGAGTACTCCCCCCTACCACCCGCCGGCCCCATGCTACGAATCCCAAGGCGTTCCAGCTTGTGGTAAAAACAGGCTCCATTCTTGACTAGGTTATTCTTTTCCTTGCTTTGGGTAGTTTTATCACATGCAACATTCTCTTGAATACTCAAGGACTCTGAAAACTTCTGGAGTTTTCTCTCCATGCAGTTCTATGTCCTGAGGACTCCAGTCACCTCGGTCTCCTCCCCGTCTCTGCTCTGCTAACCAGCTCCGTTCGCTCCCCGCCGCTGCGGTGCAGGAAGTCTTACAGGTTAATGCACACTTTTCTGGAAGAAATGATCCAGAGTGACCTCTGGGTGCAGGTCAAGTTTCTTGACCTGGTGCTGGCTCCTCGTGTGGGCTTATTTTCTTTGGGAAAACAAAAAGGGAAAGAAAGAAAACAGACAGAACTGTGCACTCAAGACGCCTGCCCGCTGTGCGCTGGTGAATCTGGTAAAGAATCTACAAAATTTAAAAAGCTGATCTCACCTCTGAAATGGGGAGTGTTTATGTCCATGCCCTCCCCACTCTCACGGTCACACCTCTGGTCTCCAGCCCAGGACCTCCGATCCAGCCGGCCGCCTACCTGGGCGCCCTTGGTGAGCAGGTGAGCGCCTGCCCAGGGACGAGGTGCGTCTGGGGGACGCCAGGTCGGCTCCCACCTCCCCTCCGCTTGTCTTCCTTTGCCTTTTGGTCTGAACCACACACGACCCCCACGGAGGGGCCCATGCCCCTCCGGGGCTGTGCCTTCTCCGACCCAGCATCTGGCCCCCTGTCTGCACCCGCCCCTCCGTGAAGGTGAACTCAGACTTCTTTTAAGTCTGAGCACCCCCCTTGCCCAGGGTCTGGGGAGTGCCAGGACCCAAGGTGGGGCCGGAACCAGCTGTCTGAGTTTCTGGATCCCAGCAGGAGGGGAGGCGCGCGGGTGGACACCAGCTGGTGTTTTGACAGACTCAGGCCCACAGCTTCAGGGCGGGGGGTGTCAGGGCAGCTGGGCCCACAGCCAGGCCCCCCAACCCTGCCAAGCCCCTGGGCTTTGAACTGCCCTCCCCCACTCCCTCCCACCTCCAGACCACCCTGGTACTCACCCAACCTGCCCGCCCAACGGTCGGTGGGGGTGTTGGCTTTCACGTGACTGGCCGTGGGCCTGAGCCCTCTTTCCTAAGAAAATCCAGCACCCACCTCCCTCTGATAACGCCAAACGTTCTCCCCAAAGCGTCTTCATAACAGCAAGCAGCAAAAGCCTGCTTTGAATATCAAGGTTTCCCAAAGATCAAAAAAAAAAGAGAAAAAGAATGGTATTTTGGAAACAACTATTGTGCCAACTAATTAAGTGTCTGACACTAACAAGCTCCCTCAAGGAGGAAAGGTTCCTGAGCGGTCCTCAACAAGTCAGTTACCGAGAGATTCTCACACCAAACAGCACAGGCAGCAAAGACAAAAACCAGCAAATGGCTACACAAACTTCTAAAATCCTGCACAGCAAAGAATGGAAACTGCACAGAATGGGGAAGACGTGCAATTGTACATCTGATGAGGGGTAATAACCAGAATTTATAGAAACTCCTACACCTCAACAACTAAATCAAACAACTTGATTAAAAAAAAAAAAGGAGGCAACAGATTTGAATAGATGTTTGTTTCTCCGAAGATGATAGGCAAATGGCCCAGAAGCACATGGAAAGATGGGCAGCATCACTAACCCTCACAGAGATGCACATCAAAACCTGTGAGGTTAGGACGGCCATGGTCAAAAAGCGGGTGAGGGCAAGTAAGCATGTTGGACAAGAATGAGGAGAGACTGGAACCTTGCGCACTGTTGACGGGAATACAAAAGCGTGCAGCTGCTTTGGAAAATGGCATACGTTTCCTCAAAAATTAAAAATAGAACCAACCCATGATCCAGTAATCACACTCCTGGCTGTAAATCCAAAAGAATTAAAAACAGGATCTCAAAAGCGACATTTTCACACCCGTGCTCGTAGCAGCGTGATTGACAGCAAGTGCAGGGCGGAAGCAGGCCTTCCCTGGCGGGCGCCAGCAGCCACGATTCCGCGCTTCCTCTGCAGGGGTGCAGGCTCAGTCCCTGGCCCGGAAACTAAGATCCCACACGCTGCAGGGTACAGCCAGAAAGTTCAAAAAAAGAATAAATCAAATTTTTACTGTATTTAAAAAAAGGTGGAAGTAACCCAAATGTCCCCCGGCAGGTGGTGGATGAACACCGCGTGGTCCAGCCGCATAACTTGCTATCACTCAGGCTGGGAAAGGAAGCCTTGACGCCTGCTGTAGCGCGGGGGAACCTTGAGGACCTGATGCTCACTGAGATGAGCCAGACACAGAAGGACAAACGCTGTGTGATCCTGTGAGGATACTGGAGCAGCGGCCTCACACAGACAGAAGATGGGGGTGGGCTCAGGGCCCAGGGGAGGTGGGGGAGGTAGGAGCTAACAGCACAGAGTCTCCGGCTGGGAAGACGAGAAGGTTCTGGCAATGGCCGCACAGCAGTGTGGTCGTGCCTAATGCCCCTGATCTGACCCTGAAAAATGGTTAGGGTGAGGGACTTCCCTGGTGGGCCAGGGGTTAAGAATCTGCCTGCCAACGCAGGGAACACAGGTTCAATCCCTGGCCCGGAAGACTCACGTTCCCTGGAAGCCCGTGTGCTACAATCCTGAGCGCCCACCCACGGCAGCAAGAGAGTGGCCCCGGCTCCCAGCTGAGGCCCATGGACAGCCAGAAATAAACAAAGTCTTTTTTTAAAAAAAGGTTAAGGTGGTAGATTTTAACTGTGTTTTATAACTACAAGTAAAACTTTTTCAAAGAGAGAGTTTCTCTTTCTGCCTCATCCTGAAACCTGAATCCCCTGCAAAGGACCGCACTGTCTTTAAACAAGACTAGGTGATAAATGGTGATAGACAGACAGACAATAGGGCAGACACACAACTAAGACAGAGATGCTTCGTCGCCCAGCGTTAACAGGCCATTAGAGTCTCAGGAGCTGGAGGCGACCTTTTGTCTCCGCAAAGCAGAACACACTGGTGGTGCAGAGGGTGCAGGGGGTTAAGGAGGGTTGAGGGGAACCTGTCGCCTGTCAGCACCCGCGAGGCAGGGAGGAGGGGAGCGTCTGGGAGGGAGGGGCTGGGGCAGTGAGGGGAACTGAGCAAGCAGTCGGGGGGTTCAGGCCTCGGTGGGGAGCGGCATGCAAGTCTGGGCCCCGCTGCGGGGAAGCAGAGGCTTGGGCGAGCACAGGTGAACCCGGCCCAGGGGAAGCCCCGGGCCCCACTCAGGTCCATGTGGGGCCGGGGGCAGGGAGCCGTCCCCTTCCCTGGACTGCCGCTTCCATCTCCTCGCCCACCTGCTGTCTGCCCACCTGCGTGCTGCACGGGGGCTCGCAGGCCTTTCAAGGCCCCGGAGACGAATCTGTTCGCCCAGACTAATCCAGGCTCACAGGAGGCCCTGCTCTGGGGAGGGTGGTCCCGGCAGGGCAGCAGAGAGCTCACCGGCAGAAGGGGCTGCCTGGGCCCTGCTAATCCCCACAGGCAATTAGGGCCGATCGGGTTTCCTGCCCACTCAGCCCAGAGTTCCCAGGGCCTGGAGTGCACGGGGGCCTCAGCAAGGTGCTGTCAGGATTGTGGGGGAGCTCAGCAAAAAGGAGAGGAGACTGCGCTGTCCCCCAGGGCTGCCCGCCTCGCCCCAGGGCGGTGATCTGGAATTGGCCCCATCCCCCAGCCCGCAGCCCCTCCTGCCACCCTGACACTGTCGTCCTACCTGGGGAGGTGCAGGGGGCCCCGAGCAAGGACCCAACATCCCCGGGAGGCGGAGGCGGCGTGCAGGCCGTGCAGCTGGGTTCTCCTCTCGGCCTCAGCCGGAACGGGAGGGGCCCCTTTTCCTCACCTCCAGGGCCTGATTTAATCCTTGAGAGGCTCTGGTTTGGAATTCTCAGGGCATTGTCTAGAGGGTGAGGGGGTGTCCTGGGGGGCTGGGGGCTGGAAGAGAGGAGGGCATGCCCGCTCAGCCCCTGCCCTTCCCCCGGCATCCCCTGGAGCGGTGTTTATCTTCCAGATTCAGAATTTCCAGGCATGATGACTGGTGTGAGTCAGACAAAACGCACTTAGAATTCATCGTGACGGCCTCAAGGAGGTGGTCAGGATGGACACCCACAGTCTGGTGCCCAGATTACAGACGTCAGGACCAGCTGGGTGGGGACTGGTCGTGCCGAGTCAGGTGTGTGTGTGCCCGTGTGTGTGTGTGTGTCCGTGTGTGTGTGTGTGTCCATGTGCCCGTGTGTGTGTCTGTGTGCCCGTGTGTGTGTGTCCATGTGCCCGTGTGTGTGTGCCCGTGTGTGTGTGTATGCCTGTGTGTGTGTGTGTGTGTCCATGTGCCCGTGTGTGTGTCTGTATGTCCAGCAGGGGCACCTGTGTCCTCCCACGAAGCCTGGGCATCAGGAGGCCCTCTGAGCTGATGATGGGAGTTGCTTTTTCTTGGAAATACTGTTTATGTTAACGAGCCATGGGTTTCTGCGGCTCATTATTATTTTACTGAGCATTGGGCCTTTGGGTTTTGTCTGACATGGGGAGACAGCAGTCTCAGAGGAGAGGAAACAGCAAGCAAGCGCTCTCCGCAAACGTCACGTGGCCCTGGGTGCATCTCGATCCTGGCCCTGCCCTGGGCGTCCTCCTGCGCCCCCGCCCCGGGCACAGCGGCCAGCGGGCAGCAGCGAGCCGGCGCGGGAGTCCTACAGGAATCCCGTCCCAGTTGGCCCGAGGTGACTCCGGATTGTCCAGGGAGCCTTTGGCTCCATCTGCCTGGAAGCCTGCCCCTCTGCAGCCCGAGCCCAGGCCCGCGGGGGCGGCCAAGAGTGCGCGGGAGAGCTGCCGGCCAGGCACGCGGCCCGGCGGGGCAGGAAGCAACCTCCACGCAGCAGCTCGGGAGCCCGGCCCGGGGCTTGCTCCAGCCTCTGACTTCCTTTCTGCAAGAGCCACGCGGGGCCTGCCACCATGGTTCCCCGACAGGCCTGCAGCATCAGGGCCCTGTGACCGAAGCACACGTCCTCCTGGGGCAGGCTCAGGCCTCCGACCGTCCAGCGTGGCCCCCGGCCCTTCCAGTCTCATGCGCCCCATCAGAGGTCAGAGGCCTGGGCTTGCGGCCCCCACCTGTGCACCCCACGGAGCGCCCTGTGGGACCTCCTTCCCGAGGGCCAAGGAGTCCTCTCTGATGGCCCTGGCCCCACCAGCCTCGGCAAACACCCGAGTGCCTGCTGCCCTGTGCCCGGCCTGGTGGGCACAAACGGGTGTCCTCGGCCCCGACCGCTGCAGCCCAACCCTTGCGGTAGACAGGTCTGTGTCCTGCTGGGGCCAGCAGTGGGGACCCTCGTCTCAGGAGCTCTTTCTGAGAGCAGGCTGGGCCCACACACCTCAAAACGCCTTCTTCCCCATGTGGGTCCCCAAGGGTCCGCCATCACTGTAACTGCAGGATGGAGGACCCGAAAGGCAAAAGCTGCAGGCGGCCCGGAGAGGGCGGGGTGGACGTGCTGGTGAGATCAGCCCGCCCCCCCGGGTCGGTCAGCCAGGCCACGGCCAGCTCCCTGCCCACCGGAATCTGCTTTGCTGGAAATTTCTCTCCTTTTCTCCCCCAACCAGGAAATGTCCTCCTGGCCTCCCTGCCCTCCCTCGGACCCTGTGAGTCCACCTGCCACTTCCCCTGTGGACTGACCTGCACCACCTGCGAAGGAGAGGGTGAGACGGGGTCGGCAGGAAAAGATGCATGCTCCAGCCCACGAAGACGTGTGGGAAGCTGCTTCCGGCAGGCCGGGGACATCCTCTCTCCTCGTGGGTCTTTCTTCTCTTTACACCATCAATTCTCAAATCTCTGGGCTCAGAATCTTTTTAACTCTTAAAAACTTTTGAGGACTGCAATAGCTCTTGTTTCATTCTTCTCTGTAACGGAAATTTAAACTGAGAACTGCTTTCGTGCTCATTTATTTGTAAATAACAACAATAAGACCATTACCTGATAATATAACTTTCTGAACAGTTTTCCAGAAAGAAAAAACACACGGCCGGGAGGGCCATGTGGGGTCTCCGCCACCTGGCTGGATGGGAACCGGCGTCCTTGTCTGCACCGCCGTCTTGCCATCACTCACGAGTGGCCCTGAAGAGCTCACATCCTTGAGAGGACTGGTCCTCAGCACACCTCCTGTCTGGAAGAGCCTGCGGCACCTCGAGGGTCCCTGGGGTGCACTTGGAGAGCTGTGTCTCCCTCATTCTCCTCAAGCCTCAGCCCAGCCTTGCCCTCCCTGCCTGTCCTCAGCCTCCCCCGGGAGCCTCGTATTTCACAATTGCTCTGCTCTTGTTCCTTCTGCTGATGGCACATTCCTTCCATATTTCCTTCTGCAAATCCCTAAAAGAGAGAATCCGTTTGGCGTGCTTCTCTTCTTTGAGCTGGAGCCCCAGGTTGAAGTCCTGGGCCCACTGTGGGGTTGGGGGAAGTCCTGGAGGGAGAACCCCACCCTGTGTGTGCAGGGAACATTTACAAGTATTCCTGAATAAACTCCCGCTGCCAACAAGCCCAATGTGAACTCTGTCCGGCAAACCCCCTTGAGGTCATCCCTCTGCCCACCTCACAGGCATGGGGTCAGGGCCCCACTGTGCTCAGCTGAGGCTTCCACACGAGCAGCTCCGTGTGCCTGCTTCACCAGGGGTGGCACCTGGGCACAGGCTTGGGGGCTCTCAGCCCCTGACCTCCTCCAGGACAGTGTGGGGCCCGCGGGCACCGGGCACAGGGCAGCGGGCAGACATCCGGCCAGAGCGCCAAGTCAGGGGCCCGTGTGGCCTCTCTCTGCTCCTGGGGGGCTCTCAGCTCTTAGGACAAGGTGGGGGGTCGGTGGGGATGGCTGCCCAGCCCTAGGGTGCCTGGGCGACGGGCATCGGAGAAGCGGGGAAGCTGGTGAGCATGCAGTTCTGCTCAGAGCAGGCAGTGTCCAGCCTGCAGCACCCGGCCACCCTCACGGAAGACCGAGAGCCAGCAGCAACCAGACAGGGGGCTCCTAGACTCGGAGGAAGCGGGTGGGTGGAGAGAAGGCCCTTCTCACCAGGCATTCGGCTGAGGGTGGGGGGAGCTCGCAGCCCTCCATGGCAGGCACCCTGCCCAGCCCTCAGACGGGAGCCCAGAAACATCCCGGGGAGGCTGCTGGGTGGAGGGAGTGGGGAGGATGGGGAAGACAGGTCTGGAGCACCTCCCAGAGGCCGTGAGAGCCCGTAGACGCACACCCGAGCCTGCCTGGACCCTGTGTGGTGGATGGGAGCTGCCCAGAGGCCGGAGGAACTGAGGCCAGGGCGAGCAGGCCGTCACTGCCCTGGGAGGTGGCTGAGCAAGCTAGACTCGGGCTGCAGCCAGCCCTGCCCCTGCCCTCTGCGGCCCATGACTCAGCGTCCCCTCTTGACCCTCCCTGGGGAGGTGGCCGCCTGCTTTCTGCCCAGCCTGGCTCGGTCCACAGACCCCTTTCAAAGTGCGCCCTGCTCCCAGCCCACAAAAGCTCATCAGCATCGTCCCACGCTCACAGGCCCACGCTGGGAGGGCAGGTGGGGGAGGGGCAGGAGGGCACTTTCCCCGTGGTGTTTAAGTCGCGCTTCCCTCCGACGGTCAGAAGCTGAGCCCAGGAAAGGAAGCCAGCTGCAGACGTGTGGAGAGATGGCCAGCTCACGGCAAGCCGGACACCCAGCTGCAGCCCAGGAAGGGACTGAGCACTGAGGGCCCCGACGCCCAGGCCCTGGTTCCCACAGAGGGGAGGGCGTGGACGGAGGGCTGATAGGGACACGGCGTGAACAGAAGTTGTGTGTGTGAGCATGTGTGAGCGAGCATGTGTGTGAGTGTGAGCATGTGTGAACGTGTGTGAACATGTGTGAGTGCGTGTGTGAACGTGTGTGTGTGAGTTTGTGGGCAAGTGTGAGTGTGAGCATGTGTGTGAATATGCTTGAGTGTGTGTGTGTAAGCATGTGAGCATGTGTGAGTGTGCTTAAGTGTGTGTGTGTGCGTATGTGTGTGAGAGCATATGTATGTATGTGTGTGAGTGTGTGTGTGTGTGCTTGAATGTGCGTATGTGTGAGCATGTGAGTGTGTGAGTATATGTGTTTGAGTGTGAGTGTGTGTGTGAACATCTGTGTGTGAACATGTGTGTGTGAACATGTGTGGACGTGAGTGTGTATGTGAGTGTGCTTGAGCGTGTGTGAGTGTGTGTGCATATGTGTGAACAATGCCCCCCTAGGCTCCAACCTCATCACTGACAAGGGTCCCTGGAAAGGGGCTGAGATGCTGGGCTTGAGCCCTGTCTGCATCCCCGGGGCTTTCATGTGGATGGGAAGCCTTGGAGAGGCCCGGGGCACTCTCCAAGGAGCACCTCCTCCCAGGGAGCGCCCCTCCCCCAGGGAGCACCTCCTCCCAGGCAGCACCCCCTGCAGAAGAGCCCCTCCCACAGGGACAAGCTCAGATGCCCAGCAGTGGCAGGGCTGGAGGTGGGGGTGAGGTGGGTCCAGCCTGCGGGAGGAGCTCAGCTATGTAGCAGCCTCAGCTCCCCATGGAACCCCAAGGGGCCACGGGGCTTAGAAGCAGGTGTTTGTCTGTGACCCTGAAAGCACAGGGCTACTGAGTCCCCCATCCCAAGAGCTTGGTAGCAACACGTGGCCAGTGGCTGCCACGGTGGATGGCGCACCCCTGCCCTAGAAAGTTCCTTTGTCTGTTTTGCCCAAAGCCTTTTTAAAGGCTCCCAGTGGGGAACCCTGAGCACCATGCCAGCTGCCCGCCTCCATCTGTGGGGCCAGCACAGGACTGGAGCCCAGCGCCTTGTCCCAACAAGCTGCACCCCCCGTCCCTGCAGGCAGGCCAGGCCAGGGTCTCCAAGGGCCACCACGGCGCCAGGCTGGGCGCCGGCCCCCACAGCAGCAGGGCTAACACGGGCCTCACGGCTGCTTCCACGGCCGCTATGCATTTTTCATGGGAGCCAAATGGTTTTCCGAGCATCAGCCTTCCGTAGGGTCTGGTCCTGAGGCAGCAGCTATGGGTCTTTGAAGCGTTCCAACGCAGGATTAATAAATCATAGGGCGCACTTCGAGGACACCACTAAGGGCTGGAGACTGCGCTCCAGAGCTGTTTGTGCGGAGACGAGGCTGGCCGGGGGTGGGGGAAAGGCCCCGCCGCCTCTCCCTGGCCTGCAGGCAGGCCATGTGGCCTCCGGGAATGTGTCTGACTTTTCTGAGCGTGTGTCCACAGTGAAGGGGAGACGCTCCCATGGCCTGTGAGGGAGAGTCCCAGCCCTCAACGTTGCCTCCCACATGGCCCCCCCAAGCCTGGACTCCAGGCAGAGGCCCAGGAGGGTGCTCTTTGGGGGTGACACGGGGGTGATTTCCACGGAACCCTCTTCAGTGCAAGAGTACAGAGAGACCCCTGCACCCTGCGTCCAAACGCTGGACGTCACACACCAGGCTGAACAGCCGTGAAACAAGCAACCCTGTAGGTCCTCCCACCAGACAAATCCCGATGTGGCCCAGACATCAGGTTACGATTCTGGGGTCCCTGACGAAACGGGGCTGAAGCTCCACTGTCAAAGACACCCCCGCAGCTGGATGACGTATGGAGGTGGGGGCTCTCTGTCTGGACACCCTGCTCCCGGTGACCACACCCGGCTGCACCCCCACAGAAAGCCACGCTTGACCACCCCTCGGGCCCAGTGGCCTGGCCGCTCAGGAGAGGGTTGGTGAGAGGGAACATCCCTTGGCCACTAGGGCAGCAGACAAGAGGGTCTCAGTCCCGGGACACCGGCCAGCGGTGACGTGGGCATCGGGCACGTCCCTGAGGGCCTGAGGGAGGTGGCGCCTCGTTACTTGGCCAAGCGCTGGACTCGGGCAGTCCCCACGCCTGCCAGGCTGGCTGTCCCGACACAGGAGTAGCCTCTCGGGCTGGGTCCCCGCAGGGAGTAGAGGGGGTGGGGAGCTTTGAAGAAGGACCGATGACTGGGAAGGGCTGGACCTGTCCTTACTCTCTGGCCCTTGGGGAGCCCACCCTCTGCGCCCTGAGCCCCCTTGCCTCCGACAGAGGGGTCACGATGGTGACCAGGGGGAGGCAGCCAGGCCGGCCAGGGTCTCGGGCAGGAGAGCCGCACGGTCACATGGAAGGTTCCTGCTCCGACGGGTCAGCAGCGAGGGCTGCTCAGTCAGGGGTGGGGGGCCTCACAAAGGGTCCAGCGGGCTGGACAGCACTGGTCCCTCCCAGCGGCCACACTCACCTCTGACCATGTCCGGGCACCATGGGCCTCCGAGGAGGGCCGGCGCCTGCACCCTCAGCCTGGTCCCGCAGTCCTCCGGGAGAAAGGCCTCCGCTGGAGACGGTGGAGAGCAGAAGGAATGGGGCTGTGGGGGCTGGGGGAGCCGGCGGGGAGCTGAGGACCGGGCCGGGGCCCCCTGTTCAGAGTCGAGGGCCAGCGGGCATGACAAGCAGGCTGCTGGGGGCCAGGAGGCTGCAGGCTGGGGCCGTGCGGTGTGGAGCACCGCAGAGCAAGGGCCAGGGCAGCAGCGGGGCCAGGACTGAGCAGAGTGGCCACCCTCAGGCGGAGGGCGTGAGACAAGCCACAGGGGCTGCAGGGCCCGACGAGCCGGCTCCACGTCGGCAGACCTGGGCTCCATCCCATGCTGCCTGTGACCTCAGGCAACTCACCTCACGTCTCTGAGCCCCTGGAGGAAGCTACGGTGGCAGGGAAAGTGCGTAGCTACCCCACACAGGCTGGCCTGGCCAGCCCCCTTTCTTGCCAGCCCTGCGGGGCCTGGGCTCAGCGGGCAGGGGTCAAGCCGCCTCCTCCACGAGGCTGCCTGAAGTCGGTGCAGTTGCGGGAGCAGTTGCCTGGTGGCCCTGTCTTTCCGGATGACTGTCGAAGCCCGCTCAGAGAATTCACTGGGGTGCCTCTGACCCCCACCCTTCTCCCTGCTGCACTGACTGCTTGGCCCTGGGAGGGGGCAGGTAGGGGAGGCTGCCTGGGACAGATCCCTGGGACCACCAGGGAGCCAGCCTCAGTGAGGAAGTGCGGTTCCTGCAGGGGACAGACGCGGCCCACGCAGAGGCAGGTGAGCCTGGGGCTGGTTCTCAGAAGCCCCCGCCGGCTGGCAGCCTGGAGGACTGTGCAGCCGGGGCTCCTAGTGGCGGGCTGTCCAGCGGCTTACTTTCCCAACCATGGCCACTGCGGCCGGATGGGGCAGCCAGGCTCTGCCCAGGGCCAGAAAAGTCCCCCAGACACAGGGACCTCTAGGGCCTGCCCTCCCCTGACTCAGGGACATAGCGCGGTCGCCCCACGAGTCCTCCCAGAGCCTCTGCACCAGGCCAGGAGTGCGGCGAGGAGAGGGACCACGATGGACGGACAGACGGACTGACAGGCGGTGCAGCCCCATGGACAGCCCCACCCACTCCGCTGGTGGAAGGGACAGCTGACCTCCTGCCCTGAGCACCTCCGTGACACCCCGGCTCAGCCCGAGCATACAGCTGCACCTTCGCAGGCGGAACCCCAGGTGCAGGAGCCCAAGGCCCTTGGGGAGGCCCCCACTCAGGTTCCAATGCTGGAGCAGGGCCCACTCCCCCAGACCCCCAGTTCCCAGCATCTAGTCCCCCATCCCTTCATTTAAGCAGATCTCTACCCGCACGCCTGCCCCCAAACACACTCAGTCATTGCATGGATGAGGGACCCATGCTCGGAGAGGAACATCAGATGTCGGGGTTTCCAGGGAGACATCGGTGCAGAGATGAGCAGGTCCAGCCTTGGGGCCGAAGAAACCAGGCCCGGCCTCCCCACCGCCGGCCGGAGGTGCCGCTGGCCAGCTGCCCTGCTGGCCCAGGGCCCTGACTCGCTGAAAGTCACCCATTACCGCCGCGGTCATGGTCATCATCTGACGGGCCAGCCCCCACATCAGCCCTCCATGCTGGCTGGAGGCAGCCTGGACAGTGGGGGCAGCTCGAGCTGAGCAGGGACCTGCGCCTCCAGGGCCAGGCCTGCAGGCTGGGCCCACCTTCCAGAAGAAAGCCTGGGCCGGGGACGTGCTGAAGGGAGGTGGGCACCTCATCGGCCAAGTCAGGAAAACAAGCTCCAGATGGAGACCCAGCTGGGCTGCTCCGGGGACTCGGGGGGCAGGGGGCCCTGAGGGGCGGCTGCAGGACCCGAGGGCCCCAACGGCCCGGCCGCCCGCGAGCGGGTTCAGGGCTCAGCTCCTGATCTCCGTGACACGCTATTTGTGTAACCTGCACTTTTCTGTTCACAGAGTAATTTTCACCTCTTCCCTGTCAAACAGAGACAGGTTTTCACCTTAAGTCGCACCTGATGAGCCCCCGAAATTGCAGGAGGGGCTGCGTTGACGAAAATGATTCACAAAGGAGGCTGACGGACGTGTGAGGACAGCAAGCGGAGGCTGCCCGGGTTATCAAAGCAGACGCAGGTGGCAGGCGAGCGCGGGCGCGTCCCGGGCTCCAGGGGCCAAGGCAGGCCCAGCGGCCCCACGCAGCCCGCCCCAGACCCAGCTGGAGCCGGCTCCCAGCGCGGGGGAGACTCGCCTGTCACCCTCGGCTTCACCGGGCCAGATGCCCTGTCCCGGGGTCCTGGCCACACACCCTGACTGCAGGGGGCAGCCCCTGAGCAGGAGACCCCTCCATGGTGGCCACATGGTGATGGGACAGACCAAGGCCTCGGGGGCGCGCAGGCCCAGCCTTGGCAGCTCTGTGCTCTGAGGCGGCTCCGTCTTTGCACAGATTTGAACCTCTCTGAGCTCTGCTTTCTCGCCTGTGAGATGGGGACTGAACCCCTTTCAGCACTCCTGTGGGTCCTTGAGGGGCCTGGGCATGCATCTGGCAGGGAGACGGCTCCATGGGGAACAGCACGCATGCTCCAGGCCCTGCGGCCCTCACCCCAGGCTGGGCCCCGGCGCCTGCCCTCCGGGAGAGGCTCTGCCCCGCGAGCGCATCCTGCGTCCGGGGTCTCAGGGGTGGCGGGTCGGGGTGGCTCAATGGGTGGCCCAGCCGTAAGTCTTGATCAGCAAGGTGGCTGGGCTTCCCTCCCACAGAGTGGACCCAGTCACCTCGAGCCCGTGGGAGGGGAATGAGTCAGAGTCTGTAAAACGCTTTGCGGAGCAGATGAAAGGGGCTGGGGGCGGGGGCTGCCCCTGGAGACAGAGGTGGTCGCCCTGGGTGCTCTGCCCCACGTCCATACTCAGACCCTAGCGGGGGGCCGTGGGCCCCCATGGGAGCCCTGCCCCGGGCACAGCGGCCCCGGGTCCGGAGGGGCTGGGCCTCCAGGCAGCCGCTGCCAGTCCTGCCCAGGGAGTCGGCCAGGGAGCTCCCACAAGGGAGTGCGGCCCCAGCAGATGGCGGGTGGCCGGGCCTGGAGGTGTCCGCTTCCTGACGCACCCCAGCCTCCCTGCGTTTGGGCGACTTAAACCTCAGCACTAGTTAGCTGGGAGATCAGCAGCAAGGGCGGCTGTTTCTGCTCGAATTCGGGGCTAGATGCCCTCTCGAGACACCAGGGCGGCCATGCCTGAGGGCAGAAAGGAAGTGCCCCGCCCAGCCCCCAGCGTGGCCTCAGTGGAGGGGGCAGGACACGGGGCCGGCCCCCTTGGCCTGCAGGCCTCGGAGCAGCTTCCTGGGCCAAGGCTGTCGGGGGAGTGTCCATGCCCTGCCCACCCCAGTGCCCCGGCTTGTCTCAGCACCTGCCCGGCCGGCTCGCCAGCTCGCCTCTCGAGCCAGGCCCTCCTCTGACAGCCCGAGACCCAGAACTGACTGACCAGGATGCAGGGATTCTCGTGGTGGGGAGGGGGGAAGAGCTGTGCCGGGTCCCAGTCTGGGGAGCAAACAGGAAACGCACAGGATTCTGAAGGCTCGGTGCCGGCAAGGCAACATTCCGCATCAACAGGCCTGACGCGGTTACATGCCGAAATGACAATACTCTGGATTGTCGGGTTAAGGACCCAATCAAAATCAGATTTCACCTGTTTGTGTCTGTCGCCTTTTATGCAGACACCAGCAAACCTGGAATAACAAGTGACTCTCATTCTGTGGCTCCTGGGCAGCTCTGACCCAGAAAACTGCCCAGTGTTAGAGTCAGGGCATGAAGCCGGGAAGTCAGGCGCCCAGTGCAGGGGGCATGGGGAAGGTGGACGACGAGCCCCAGGGAGGGTCCCATTCGGAAAGCAGGAGCCACAGGGCGGGCCACAAGTGCCCACATGCAGCAGTGACCTCTTCTTACTCGGGAATTTTTATCTAAACTGCAAGATGGCAGAGAGGCTGCCCTGAGCCAGTGGAGCTCGTTTGCAGGAGAGGCTGCTCCCAGCTCAGGATGGAGGCTCTGGGGGGCTGCCAAGACCCTGCCCCTTGAGCCTGCTTCCCAGGAACCAGGGGCCGAGTGCAGCTTCCCCCAGGGCCTGCGAGCAGACCTGCCCCCTCCTCCGCGCAGAAACCCAGAGCCCAGCCCATCCATCACTGCCAGGCTCCGAGACCAGCTCTGTTCTAAAGGCCACATCCACTTCCAGGGCACACGGGGCGAGGACCGCAGGTCCGAGGGGGGCCACCTCCGGCAAGGGGAAGGGGCTCTTCTCTCTGCACAGGTCCCGCTGGATGGAGCCCCAGAGGGGCAGGCCCTGCGCAGCGCTGGCCGCAGGCTCCTCTAAAAGGATCCAGCTGGCAGCCCGTCTCCAAAGCTCCTGCAAAGGCCGGACTGCCAGGGGCCCCGGGGTGGGGGCCGCCTCCCCCAGGCCCAGCATGCACCCTGCATCAGGGTCAGGCTGCACAGCGGGCGTGCGGGGCCGCATGTGTCCCCCAGACGGCATCCTCGTCTCCTGGCAGGAAATGGAGACCTGAAAGCAAGAGGCGCTCGCCTAGGCCACGTGGAATCTGGGTCCTGGCAGGTCCGGGAAGCAGGGCTCTCTGTTCCCGTTTATTTCCCTTTCCCAGGCAGAAAGTGAGAGGGGTTTGCAAAGGCCGTCAGTCTGCTTGGACTGCCAGAGCACACCCTGACGGGCAGCATGAACACCGGAGGTGCCTCTCGTGGACCCGGAGGCCAGCTGTCCAAGACCACAGTGCCACCAGGGTGGCATCTGGGGGAGCTCGCTCTGGCTGGCGGACAGCTGACCTCCACGGTCTGCCTGCGTGGAGGGGAGTGCACCGGTGTCCCTTCCCCTTCTTACAGGGGCGCAGGGCCTACTGGGTCAGGGCACCCCATGACCTCATTCAGCCTGATTTCTCCCTGAAGACTGCGTCTCTGAGTGCAGTCACCCTGGGGGTTAGGACGTCATCCTGTAGCTCTGGGGACATTCAGTGAGTGGCAGAGTCAGATGGAACTAGTCCACGAAAAGCTCCCAGGTGTCTGGCACACCGCAGGGCCGGGTGGGGCAGGAGCAGTGTGGAGGGGCTGTCAGGTCCAACCAGGTGAGGACCCGGGAGCCTGTGTGGCCGTGGAGAGGGCGGGGGGGCGCCAAGGCTGGCACCGGGCCCTGCGCTCAGCTCACGCCCCAGACATCTGCAGTGAGGCCGCATTTGCCCGTCTCCAGAGCGCAGGAGGCACGGAGGAGGCCCCTGGTTTGCCCGAGGTCACTGCTGCACTGCGGGGTGATTTGCCCCGGGACTTCCCGACCCGGTCCAGAGCTCCTCCTCCCAGCACACCACCCTCTGCACAGCGTCCCTGCCACGATGGGGGATGGACTCTCTGGATCCGCCGGTAAGAGGCCCCTGGCCGCCAACAGTGGCGGTTCCGGGATGACACTGGAGCCCTGGACTCAGTTACCCTTTGTCCTCCAAGTCATCCCAGTGGAGGCAAGAAAGAAGCAGAGCCTCGCCTCGGGCCGGGGCCAGGCCACCGGGAGGTGAAAGGTCATGCTGGGGTGGCAGCCCAGCCACGGGCAGCTTCTGAATGAGATCAGACGTGGAGAGACTCCGGGTGTCCCAGCCAGCACTCGGCCACCACCACCCCGAGGGAGGTCCTTGTTGAGCAACGCAAGTGGGGAGACAGACAGACCACCTGGTTCAGGCCCGCAGCTGCCCTTCCCCGCGCCCCAGAGCCTGTTCCTGGCTGCAAAATGGAATCTCTCAGGGGTTGGATGAGTTCATCCCTGGAGGAGGCACACACAGCAGGCGCTCAATAAATGTAGCTAGCTCTCAGCTCGGTGCCTCCAAGGTCTCTGGATTCTGGTGCTCAGAAACTCTGAGACCCCATGGGAGAGGACCCTCACCCCGCTGCAGCTCCCAGCTGGACAGAGCCCCCAAAATGGAGGCTTTCAAGTGGGGACCCTTTAGTCTTTGTGCCCCTAGAAAACTCCTAGTGAGTGTGAGGCCAGGAGGGGAGCCAGGACAGCCATGACCCCCGGGAGAGCCCTGCCATAGGGACCTCCCACAGCCACTAAGGCACATCCCACAGGGACTCCCGGGGCAAAGGAGTCTGCAGACCCTACAGCATTTCTGACCACTATTTCCCCCACAATTTAAAGCCCTGGAATGTTAGCTCCATGAAGGCAGGGCTGTGTCCTGTCTTGGCTGGGTTGCCTCACCTAGGGCCCTGCTTGACCCTGGGAAGGTTACGGTAGCTATTGGATGGATGGGTGGGTGGGTTAGAGGGACAGAGGGACAGAGGTGAAGAGCTTGGCATCCCCACTGATGGGCTGAGTTCAGGAAGCCAAACAAAGGTTGCACACGTTGTGGCTTGACTTACACAAAACCATGAGAAACGCCAGCCAACCAGCCTGAAGCGACAGGCAGTGGGGGTGGGGTGCCGGGGAGGCGCTGCGGGAAGGCTACCCAGGGCACCAGGAGGCTGTGGGCGACAGGCGTGTTCACCACCCTGATTTTAGGGATGGGCATCCCTTACTGATGGTGCGTACTGAAGTCAGGCTTTACCAAAGTATGCATTCCAAATATGTGTACTCAGATATCTGAGTAACGTCAATTTTACCTCAATAAGGTTAGAAAGAAAGAAAATGTGGCATCGGGGTGGTAGGGTACTCAAAAGAAAAAGATTAAATTGCATTCTTTCCTTGTACTTGATACCAGAAGCAAACTGGAATGGTTCAGAGACACAAAGTCAAACAAGGTGACACCGCCACGCAGGGGAGCATCCCGCTGGCAGCTCGGTTCCCGGCCCAGCAAGCCTGTGCTCTGCGCGTCTGGGAAGCGCTCTGTCCCAGCCGACGTTCTCGTCTGACCCCCCAGGTCAAGTTCACCCACCAGAGGGATCAGGTGGCCGGAACCTCTGTGCTGACCTTGCCACGTCCTGTGATTCCGTCACTGCCTCACAGTGAAAAATCTTCTGCATAAGCAAACAATCCAAAGACCTGCGAGAAAACATGGACGGGTTTTCTATGGTTTTTTTGTTTAAAAAGAACTTTTGCTTTGCAGAGAAATTAGAAATTAGATAAATGACAAAGTGAGAAAATACCTTCAAACTATATCATGGGCCAAAGGTTACTGGTGCTGATTTTTTAGGTAGCTTTTACAAATAAAGAAAAAGGCTAGCTCTATAGGAAAATGGGCTAAAGAAATGAAAAAACCACAAATGCACATCATATGAAAACATGCTCAAAAACAGCAGGTAGGAAAACTCTAAACTAAAGTTGTTGTGTCGTTAGAATGTGAATATTAGAGAAAAATGACTTAGGGGGCATTTGAATCAACTGGAAAGCTTTCAAGGATGGGTCAGTCAGCCCAGCAAGTGAATCTACGTTTCAGCTGTAAACTTCATGGAATCTAAATACAGAGGAGGTATTTCCAGTGAAAACGCAGGATGCAATTTCAGCTGTGCCGTCAGTGTAAAATAAGCCCCAGACACTGCATAAAAAGGGAAACGGCTCATTAATAAGCTGTTCATCCACCCCTTGTTGACGGGTGGCACTGTGCTGACCCGGCGGGATGGTCCTCTGGGGTCCAGGCCTGATCAGCCTGGACAGACTTGTCTCCCAGGCTTGCGGCCGTGACCCCCTTCTCTCAGACTCTTCTGCCTGGTTTAACTGCAGGGCCAGGCCCCGACGGCCCCAAGTGTGACCGCAGGATCCAGGGGGCTGCCGGGTCTCAGCGGGGACGCTGGCTGCGGGCCCCTCGGCCGCCCTGTCCTCCCTCCTCCCCGTCACCATCTTTCTTGGTCTGTGTCTGCTGATGGGTTTTGGTCCCTGCGGCCAGAGTCCTCCGGGCCCCCAGCAGGGCGGGGGTGCACCTGCCGTGCGCCCTCCCGCAGGGCCCCGCAGGGAGCCGGCCGGACCACGCGGCCTCCTGCCAAGTGTCAGCAGGAACCCGACTTCCTCCCACCACCCCCCCCCACCAGGAGCCGCCAGCGCTCGCCAGTGCCAGCTGCCAGCCAGCCCGGGCCACAGGCAAGCTGCATGTGAACAGGAGTTTTCTGGGCCGTGACCCCGAAGGGGCAGAATGGAATTTAAAAGCGAGCTGGGGGGCGAGGCCTGACCCCACGCCCTTCCTGGGAAGCTGTCCCAGGTGCCGGGATGGATGAGGCAGTGAATGAGTGCGTGGATGAGTCAGGGTGTGCTTCTGACCTCTGGGACCCTGCCTGCCAGCACTGTTTGAGGGCCCCTGAGGTGGGGTTCCCCTGCCCCGTTCAAGAAGGCACTGCGCATGGGCCCAGAGGCCGGGGCCCAGGCTCCCCAGGAGGGTCTCTGCTTCTTTCCCTGTTGCCTGAGTCTGTCCGGCCCCAGCTCCCAGCTGGGCGGGAGCTGGGGACACTCCGGGGACCCTCTGTCCCCTCAGCCCCCAGCTGGGCTGTGCTGCTGCTACAGGGATGAGCGGGGCCCCAGGGGGTGCTCTGCCCTGCCCCCCGGGAGACACCGGGGTCTCAGTGCTGCAGCCGCGCAGGGACCGCCTCACTCAGAGCGTGTGGAGCCGTCAGAGCCTGGGCTCCTGGGCTCCTGTGCTCTGGGGCCGGATGACCTGCTAAAGTGGGGGCGTCACTTAGCCCCCTCTCTTCCAGGCCTAAGGACGGGCCAGCCTCCCTGGGAAAGACAAAGGCATTTGGTCATTTCCCTGAAGGCGCGCATCCAGCGGCCCCGTCCTAAATAAACAAACAGACATCTTGCCCAGCGTGCTGACATTTCCAGACGCGCACTGAGCCCCATGGGGCCGGGGCCCTCTCAGGAGGGGAGCGCTGTGCCCGCCCGCAGGTGACTGTCCTGGGGTCACCCGGCGGGGCACCCGGGGTCCCACCCTCGGCCTCACCCTGCCCCACCCCGCAGAGCCCCTATAATTTGGAGTGACATCACCCCCGTCTTAGCCGAGTCCGATGAAAAGTCCCGTTCACAGGAGAAGGGTAAAGTTTGTGGTGATCCCAAAATAGCCCCGAAGAGCTGCCTGCCACCCCAGGAATGCCCGGAAACCACGCCTGGCTGAGGACAGAGGTCACCCAGCTCCCAGGCCTTTGAAGCTCGAGGGGACTTGAAGAAGCTTCCAGAAGCACAGCAGGGTCACAGCTCCTCCCCTGCCTGGCCCACGGGAGCCACGGAGAAGCATCTGCACGGGGGTGAAGGAAGGAGGAGCCCAGGAGCCGGGAGGACAAGGATCAGTTCTCCGGGCCTCGGGGGCTCTGGCCCCGCCAGCCACACGCTCCATGGTCCCTGGAATGCAAGGGCTTGAATGCCAGCTGTGGGGGGCAACCCCAGGACACTTGTCAATCGTCACGCTGGCACCGCTGGGTGACCCCCGAGCTGAGTGCAGGACCCCTTGGGGAGGGCTGGGCAGCCGCCCACTCAGCCAGAGTGAAGGGAAGGCCTCAGGGCGTGGCCGGTGGCAGAGGGCCAGCAGGGGGGTGCAGGCAGACCCAGCTCTCGCCCGCGCGGCCACGGGCAAGCCACTCACAGCTTCCTGCCTCAGTTTCTGCACCTGTGAAACAGGGCCCGTTCTGAAACGCTGGAGGTCTGTGAGGCCAGGGTCGCCTCCCGAGACCGTGGTCAGAGCTGCCAGCCTCCGCCCATCGCCCAGCTGCTCCCTTTTCCTCCCACGGACAGGGCCGGTCCCCTGCTGACCCCAGGGGACACGCACAGGCAATGCTGCCTTCAGGAGGGAGGCCCCGGGTCCCCGTGGACACGGGGACGGTGGAGCCTCGGAAATGCAGGGTAGTGCCCCGGGCATTGCCCTCTCTCCATGGGCCGGCAGCTGCTGCCCATTTCCTTTCCAAGCGGGCTTTTGCTGAGGCTTCAGAACATTCCAGAGAGGGGGCGTAGGCCTGGCCCTCTGTCCCCGGGGCAGCTGCGTTTGGGCCTGGGGTCTGAGGAAAGGTGGTCTCAGCCAGTCCAGGGGGTCACAGGGCAACCCTCTCCACGACGTGCCAGACGGGTATGCAGGGGCTGGAGGAACTGCCTGGGGCAGCTCCTTCCCCAGAGGGAGCTCTGGGAGCAGGTCCCACCACGTCCACCACAGGGCACTGGGCGATGGGCCCTGCAGGGTCTCACGCCCCTTGAACGGCCGTGGGCTCTCGGGGGCACCGTGCCCTCCTGGAGGATGGGCAGCGGCTGGGTCACGCCCCGGCTGCTCTGGGGCCGCAGCCACCCAGCCTGTGTCCCCCATACCCCCATCAGCGTCCAGCAGAGCTGTGCAGAGAGGCCACAGACACACACGAACAGGGCCAAGGGTCAGGGAGGGCCTGCTCTAGGTCCAGCAGACCTGTGTGTGCCACATCCAGAGAGCACGTCCACTCACTGAGCGCCTACCGCATACTGCTGTACGTCCTAATCCATCAACGCTCCGGTCAGACCCTGGCGATAGAGAGACTGCAGACAGAGAGGTCAGCGCCGTTCCCAAGGCCCCGTGGCTGGGGAGGGAAGGCCAGTGCCTGAGTCTCAGTCTGCACATCAGACCCCTGGTTCAAGTGAAAGCCGCTCAGTCGCATCCGACTCTTGGCGACCCTTTGGACTATACAGTCCATGGAATTCTCCTGCTAGAATACTGGAGTGGGTAGCCTTTCCATTCTCCAGGGGGTCTTCCCAACCCAGGGACTGAATGCGGGTCTCCCACATTGCAGGCAGGTCCTTTCCCAGCTGAGCCACCAGGGAAGCCCCCAGTAGTTTAAGTGGCCCTGTAACTTTAGGGTCCGTGCTGTTCCTCTGCTGAGCTGCTTTTGGAGGCCGTGACCCAGGCCCGTGTGTTGCTTGATTCCCTCCTTCCCGGCAGGTGTGTCTCACGGCTTGACAAGCACAGCTGTCCCTGGAGTGAGGCGAGCTCGTCCCGCGGCTCCGGCCCCAGAGGCAAGCTGTCCTCCGGCTACTGTGCGAAGAGGAAAGGGAGACCACGTGTCCCCTCCCCGAGTGCACCCCCCAGCAGCCCTGAACGCCACCCCGCCGCCTCTCCGGAGACCCTGAAGGCAGATCCTGGGCCGGGCGGCCCCACCAGCAGCGGGCGAGCGGGTCTGAGTCAGGTTGGGAGCCTGGTTTGCATCGCCCGCAGACCCTCAGGTCTGAACTAACCGCCGGGCCACCTGGACTCCCCAGGGATACGGCAGGGACCCCTGATCCCCGGGGGCTAGACCAGGAGCCGCTACGGCTTCCGTCCACCCGGACTACAGCCGGCCTCTCCTGGCAGATTCCAGGCCGTGGGGCCATACCTCAGAGCGGTGGTGAAGGGGTGCCCAGGGCCTCAGGGTGCCCGGCACCATGCCTGCTGGGGCCACAGCAGGATGCCCAGGGCAGCCCTTCCCCCTGGCCCCCAGCCAAGGGCTCCCTCAGTCACAGACTCAGAGTGCCCCCTGAAATGGGAATTCAGGTATGGGCTTCCCCAGGGGGGCGCTGGTCCTGCCGTGAGCTCCGGGACACTCCCCGAGCGGGTCCTAACCCCTAGGCCACAGCTGCCCATGATCAGCCGCCCCAGCTCTGGCTTCCGTACCCGTAAAGCAGGAATAATCTTCCTGCTAACGCGGAGCAAAGCTGGAGGCGTCTCCGGAAAGTGCCTGCCGGGCAGGGAGCCCCCAGCCTGGGACCCACTGGGCTCCAGGACCAGGGAACAGGGCAGAGGGAGCCCCTCCTGAACCTCAGGCACCCCCGCTCTGGGAGGGTGGGGGGGCGCATGAGACTGGCATCCTGGTGCAGGGGGCGGGCTGGCCCTGGCGGTTCCCCTTCCTGCAGCTCCCAGGACGGGGTGCTCCGCCCTGCACCCTGCGCCACTGGCCGCCCGCCAGCTCCCCGGCATGCCTGTGGGTGACTCCTGGAGCCCCGCCAGACGCTGTCACACGTCCCGGAGGCCTCGGATGACTGGGTAGGGGGTGGGGCCCGGAGTCCCTCGGAATCCTGCACAAGATGTTGGGCCTGGGGGCGCAGACAGGGAGGGGGCCGTGCGGATGCCCCCCTGCAGGAGGGTGGGTGCGTGTCCCCACTGGAGAGGCCCAGGGCAGCGGGAGCTCCATCTCAGGCTCAGGCACTCGGATGGAGCACAGTCAGGGTCTTGGGCCCGGGTGAAGGGGCACGGGGGGGTCCCTGGCCTCCATGCCGGAGGGGCCGCACGAGTCTCCCTCCCACTGGGGATGGGGGGGCACGGCTGAGAGGGCCCCCGGCTGTGGGCCACCCCAGCCCCGCTCCCCTGCAGGCCGTCGGGGGCCCCTGGTACGAGTGGCGACAACTGCACGCTATTTATATCAGCAGCCCCGCCGTCCACAGGCCGGCTAGGCTGCCACCATGATCAGCTTACATTTAAAATAAATGTTTCCTTAGCTCGAATCCGATCTCCAGTGGCAAATTTCGGGAAGCGGTGAGACAGGTCAAGACTCTGAGCAAGGCTTGCCTGCCGGGCCCAGGGCAGAGGCCGGGCCAGAGTGTCCCCAGGAGGGCACCTTGGTGATCCCGAGAGGCCGGGCTCCCCCACCTGCGCCTCACAGGGTCCTCACAGGGGTCCTCACGGGGCTCTGGGTGCCCCTCAAGACGGCTGAGGGAAGGGACACACGTGGCCACATGGGGCCCTGAGCCTGGATCAGGGGGTCAGACCCAACGCCACAAACGCAGCTCTTTTCAGAGGCACTGCCGCCTCCTGGTTTGAGGCAGGGGCTCTGAGTGGGAGGGGTCTTCAGAACTTGGGGGGCAGGAAGGGCAGCCCCCTTACCTGTGGCAGCTGTGGCCAACGCATCTGCCCCTCTGGCACTCGGGCCGCCCCGGTCCGGGGACCCTCCACCTTCCCCCGGAAGGCAGGCGGGAGCGGGGCTGGGGAGCCGGGGAAGCAGGGTGTGTGGGCCCCTCCCCAGGCCACCTGAGGTCTCGGGCCCCCTGTGGGCGAGGACCCAGCGCCAGACAGGGAGGGCTCAGCACCGGCCTGGACTCCCTGCAGAGCCCCAGAGGCTCCCGGGGGAAAGTCTTCTAAGATGACTGCCTCTCCAGCACCCCCACCCTTCTGGGGAGAAAGCCTTCTTTGAAGCCAACTGGGAGCCCCTGGGCCGCCCTGGGAGAAAGGGGTACGGGCATCAGCCCCACCCTGGGGGGTGCCTGGTACACAGGGCCAGAGTGGGACAGACAGCAGGGGTGGGCACGCCTGGTACACAGAGCTGGAGTCGGTAGACGGGGTGGGCCTCCCAGGGACCAAGAGCCCCCGCTGATGACCCCGAGGGGCCAGGCCAGCTCAAGCCCAGACATCAGGGCTTCTGCGAGAGAGACGGGGACCCCCTCTGAATCCCGCCCCTGCCGCCCACTTCCCTGCCCCTGGGGACCTGAGTTGCTTCCACAACAGAATTACATCCAACTCTGGGGCAAACCAAACCCCCAGCCCACGTGACCCCCTTGCCCATGACACCCTGAGCAGTGCCCCCGGGAGCGAGGGCGGCTGGGGAGGCTGCTGGGCTGGGCTTGTCCTTCTTTCTCTCTCGAGGCAGGAATGCTAATTACCTCCCCCGCTGGGGCAAAGGAATCCCAAGGGGAGCCCTCCCAGCCTGGAAATCGCAATTGCCGGGGGGCCCCCCTCCTTCTGGGAGGGTAAGTGCCTGCTGGGTGTCAGCTGCGGTGCAGAGCTTCACTGGGACCCCCCCCTCAGGTGAGGTGCTGTTCTGCCCCCTTGACGCAGGAGGAAACCGAGGCTCCAGGGGCTGGGATAGAGCCTGTGGGTGGTGGAGCAGACAGGCCTGCTGACTTTGGAGGCCACGTCGGACCACGCCAGGCTGCGCAGGCACGGGGGACTGATGGTGAGAAAGGGGGGCCACGGTGGTTGAGGGCTGAGTCCATGCGGCTCCCGTGGCCCAGGAAAGAGAAGACCCTCTCTGATCCCAAGGCCGTTCACTCAGGCAACTGCAACGCAAGTGCTCATCTCCAAGCCCAGCAAACACTGACTGCCAACTGTATGCTCCACCCAGCGCTGCGGCAGGCGCAGCCACAGTCCTGTGGAGGAGACAGAGGAGCGTGGGGCGGCCCCGGTGCAGGGGAGGGGGTCTGGGCTGTGAAACTGAAGGAGGGACATGGAGGGGCCCAGCATCATGGGTTGGGGGGCTTCAGGGATAGCTGGGTCCAGGAACTCGGCCAGAGCTGGGTCCTGAAGGCTGGACAGTCTTCCCCTGGGGAGGAGCCCTCCGGGTGCAGAGGAGTGTGAGTGCGGGTGTCACACGTGCCAGCATCTGGGGCCCGAGGGGTTGGTGGGGCTGACGGAGCGGAGAGGAAGCGGTCCCCACCACCCCACGGCCCTGTCTGCGCCCAGCCCTCCTCCTGGGCAGCCTCTGGCTGGGAACCGGAGGTGGCGCGGGGCGGGCGCCCACCCCAAGGGGGCCTGAGCTCCTCCGGCCAAGACACCAGG
The DNA here is from genome assembly GCF_002263795.3 of Bos taurus. NCBI lineage: Eukaryota > Metazoa > Chordata > Mammalia > Artiodactyla > Bovidae > Bos > Bos taurus. The sequence goes on along the minus strand of NC_037352.1, from coordinate 42,050,106 downwards.
CACTTCCTGACTCTGGGCCCAGATCTCCGGGCGGGGGCGGGCACCGAGGGGGCGGCATTCCAGCTGGCATTCCAACTCCTCCTCCACAATTTGTCCATTTCCTGCCCTGGCTGCAAATTTCAACCATTTCCTTCTCGGGCCACCTCCGGCCTCTGCCGCTGCCTGGCCCTGAGCTGACCCTGGCAGGGGACAGGACGGTCCTTGTCCTGCCAGCTCCAAGCTGGGAACCAGGCTGGCCCTCAGTCAAGCATCCTGCCAGCAGGCCCCAGGATGCTCAGAAGGGCACTGAGCCAGAGCGGGGTGCGCCTGGGGTCCAAGCTGGGCTGTGCGAGCCCCAGCCCTGTGCCTACCCTCAGGGACATATACACGGCGCCTACTGTGTGCCTGAGCAGAGCTGGTGTGGAGACTCTCTAAGATGGGAGGCAGCAGCCACGGGCAGGATGCGGGCAGCACCACGTGCCAAGGGTGAGCATCTCCCTGTTCACCTTGAAAGCACGGCCTCCCATCCCAGGGAGGGCAGGCTCCATGGAGAGGGGCCCGCAGGGTGCAGGGGGCCCGGGGTTCAGTGCGTGGATGCCGGCGCCCCTCACCTCAGCAGACGGATCTCAGCAGATCCTGGCAGAGGCTGGCAGTGCTCCTTCCAGAAAGTTGCAGAGCGGAGGGACAGTCGTTTCTTTGCAGGCGCTCTCCCTAAATTCAGAGAAACTGCCCCAGGAGACCAGTGCCCCCAAGACGAGGAGGGGGCCTCCCAGTCCCCCAAGCAGGGAGTGTCCCACCCTGGACGCGGGCTCTGCTGGAGGCCCTGTGCAAGCATCCTCCAGGGCAGCCTGGCCCCACGCCCCTCCTGAGGTCCCCGGCTGTGGGAGCCGCAGGCCTGTGGCTGATAGCACCCTGGGGCGTCAGGCTTGTTCAGGAGTCTGCGGGCCTCCCTAATAAGTGATTTTTGCCAAATGTCTTCTCGGCATAAACCAGCCGGAGTGGCGGCTGCTGCTTGCAGCTAAGCATCGGCGTGGGTGCTGGATGGGAAGCTGGGGGAGAGGCCCCCCGGCTCCGGGGCCCACAGCCACTCAGTCGACAGCGGCAGCTGCCTGTGTTTCCCACCCAACCCAGAGACCCTTCCCGCCAGCTCCCAGCTTCCAGCCCCCGGGGTGGCCTGCCAGGAATGACCCTTTCCTGACAGGCTGGTCAGTGTTTGTCCCCAGAAGCAGGCACCCAGCTGAGGTCCTGAGGTGGGGCTGAAAGACCCCCGCTCCCTGCACACAGCGCAGCGAGGCCTGGGGCTTCCTGGAGGCGGGGAGCTCAGGGACCACGGGGAACCCACGTGCAGCCTCCTCTCCCAGCTTAGGCCCAAGTCCTGAGCCGGAACTCTGTCCCCCAAGGACCGCGTCCAGAGGCCCCTGGGGACAGCCAGACGTGCCCCGTGCAGGGACTGCACCATCGGGTCGGCACAGGGGGGTGCACACCTCCCCTGGGGTCAGCCGTGCCCTGGAGTTTGCACCACGGCCCACAGGAGACACTGTGTCTTTAAAACGGGGATCTGGGGGTGTGAACCCCTGACCGCCACAGCGACCGCGCCCAGTGGGCCGACCTTGCCCAAACTGAGCGCTGTCCTGAGGGCGTGAGGAGGGCTTGCCGAGACATCTGGAGAGGATGGGGGAGTCCAGCCCAGCCCCAGCTCTGTGACGGGAGGGCCACACAGGGCAGAGGCTGCAGGAAGGGCCCGGGTGGACCCGCTGCAGGGAGCCGGGAGGACACGGGACAACGTGGGCCCAGGGCACAGAAGTGTGCGCGCATCCGGCCGCGGGCTGGGCACCCTCCAGCACAAGCTGCGAGCCCGGACAAGCGAGCAAAGGGGAGACTTTCCAAGCTGGGGCCCCGGAGGCATAGCTGGGATGCCCGTCACATGCTCTCAGTTCCTGGAGTAACAGCGGAGGGTCCTGCAGTCTCTGCAATGAGTCTTTCCAGTTGGGGGTTTTAATATGTCATGGGAGGCTCCTCCCCACGCCACCCCAACCCCCACCCCAGAATCCTGAGAAAATCCCCTTCCACGGTTTCCCACAAAGCAGGTGCAGAGCAGCTGGAGCGGGGCCGGGGGAGGGTCTGGGGGTGGGCCGGCAGGAGGCCCTGGTGGCTGCAGTGCCAGCAGGCGGGCAGGCAGCCCCTGCGCCCCCAGGACCCCAGCTCCAGAGAGGGCATCGCCCCCAGAGGCCCCCATCCTGGAGAGGCCAAACCCAGACCAAACTCAGTGTGCTGAGCCCCATCCACTCACACGCAACATGGACATTACGGCAAATGCTTCAGGCAAACACACAGAGTCCACTTCTGTGTTAAATACTCAAACGAGGTTCTTGGACCAAATTTGACCCCAAGATCAGAGCAAACCATGCTAACTTCATGGACCTCCTCCCAGCTTCCCTGGTGGCTCAAGAACCTGCCTGCAGTGCAGGAGACCTGGGTTCAGTCCCTGGGTCGGAAAGATCCCCTGGAGGAGGGGCTGGCAACCCACTCCAGTATTCTTGCCTGGAGAACCCCATGGACAGAAGAGCCTGGTGGGCTACAGTCCATGGGGTCACAGAGAGTCAGACATGACTGAGCGACTCACACTTTCACTTCCTCCCAACCCAGACAGCCTACCCTGCCGCCCACCTGCCCTGGGAAACTTGAGTTTGGGGGTGCAGGTTGGCTGGGGGTGGGGAAGCCAGGAAACACTCTCCTGAGAAACCACCAGCCCCCAGCGCTGCCCCTGTCCAGGCTCCGGCCCCGGGGGGCATCCTGAGGGGCTCCTGAGACGCTGGTAGGCGGGATGCACTGTGCACCTTGGTCTCTGTGATGGGCACCCCCCAACACACACACACTCCCCTCATACACACCACACGTACACACACACACACACACACACACGCCACACACACACACACACCACACATACCACAGACACACACACACACCCCACAGACACACACACACACCACACACACACACCACACACACACACCACACACACACACACACCACACACACACACAACACACACACACACACACGCCACACACATGCCACACACACACACCACACACCCCACAGACACACACACACACCCCACAGACACACACACACACCCCACAGACACACACACACACCACACACACACACACACTCCACACACACACACACACCACACACACACACACACACGCCACACACATGCCACACACACACACCACACACCCCACAGACACACACACACAACACACAGACGCACACCACACACACACACACACACACCAGATGCACACACCACACACACACACACACACACCAGACGCACACTCCACATACACTCACACACACACACACCACACATACCACAGACACACACACACACCCCACAGACACACACACACACCACACACACACACACACTCCACACACACACACACACACCACACACACACACACACGCCACACACATGCCACACACACACACCACACACCCCACAGACACACACACACAACACACAGACGCACACCACACACACACACACACACACCAGATGCACACACCACACACACACACACACACACCAGACGCACACTCCACATACACTCACACACACACACACCACACATACCACAGACACACACACACACCCCACAGACACACACACACACCACACACACACACACACACTCCACACACACACACACACCACACACACACACCACACACCCCACAGACACACACAACACACAGACACACACCACACACACACACACACACCACACACACACCACACACACACACACACACACCAGACGCACACTCCACATACACTCACACACACACCCCATACACATACCACAGACACACACACACACACCCACAGACACACACACACAACACACAGACACACAACACACACACACACACCCCCCAGACGAACACACCACACACACATACTCACATATCACAGGCACACACACACACACGCCACACACACACCAGACGCACACACACACACAAACACGACACACACATACATCAGACGCACACACCACACACACACATCACATGCGCACACACACACCACCACATGCACACTTACACACACACACCAGACGCAAACACCACACACACTCACACACACACATGCCACACACACACACCCCACACATACACCACTCACACACACACACACCACACACACATACCAGATACACACACCACACACACTCACACACACACATGCCACACACACACATATCACATGAACACACACACACACCACACACTCACACAAACACCAGACGCACACACCACACACACATACCACACACACACACCACACACACATACCACAAACACACACACAGCCCCCACAGACACACACACACGACACGCACTCACACACACTCACACACTGGCTGCTGTGACCGGCAGCTGGTTTAACTCAAGGTGGGAGGGACACAGGGCACACAGAATGCGTGTAAGGTGGCAGACTGGCCACACCCCAGCCCGCCCAGCCATCACACAGATCCAGAGGGCAGCAGCCAGTCCTGTGGCAGGTCAGGGCAGGGTCTTCCTGGGGTTTGCTGAGGGCCTGCACGCAAGAGCGCCTTTGGGGCGGCAGTGTCTGCGCCCTGCCTGTTCTGAGGGTCCCCAATGCCAGGCTGCTCCACCCGTGGCACGGCTGGGCAGAGGCGGCCTGCAGACAGGGGCTCTGTCAAGCACCATCAGGGCACTCGCCTTCCCGCAGGCACCCAGAGGCAAGACAAGGGGGGCCTGCTCTTTCTGGAACCTCGAGCCCACCGACCACGTCGTGCCACGGGCCCGGCCCCCGCTCCCCTGCACACACATGGCAGGAGAGGGCTGGGGAGCCCGGTCAGTGCTTGGGCGCCGGCCTACCCAGGGCCGCTGGGCTGTGGGCCGGTAGCAAACGCGACCCGCTTCTAATAAAACAAATCATCTGAGGCTGGGAAGCCGCAAGAGGAAACAGCTGTGCACTGCTGGCTGTGAACATGTGTTTCCACGCCCATCCCTCAGCTCGCCTGCTCTGCTCCCGGAATTCTGGATACTTGGACATTTTCTGACAGCAGAACGCTCCAGGCTATCGAGAGGGAGTTTCGGAGGCCAAGGAACGCGGGCACACAGAAATCAGATGGGCAGACCCCTGCACAGTGGCCACTGTGTGCCAGCCAGAGACTGTGGTCCTCGCACGATCTGACCCCGAGCGGCCCTCAGAGCAGCCAGAGGGACAAGGCTTGTGAACGAAAGCGGCAAGGATGCTCATGCTGGCTCCGATGGGCCAAGGCCCGGACAAACGCAAATGCTCATCCAGGTGACAGATAAACAGGGGTCACACGAAGGAGCCGCGCCTGCCTGGGCCCAGGGCTGGACACTGTCAGGACCACGTGGAGATGGGACCCCACACAAGCAGGGCTCGGGGGTCCAGCCCACGACGTCCAGGAGCGGAGGTTGACCTACGCTGATGGGAGTCAGAACAAGGTTTCCCTCGGGTGGGGATTGGTCCCAGGGGGTCGGGGGTGTGGGAGATGCATGTACCTGGACCTGTGAGGTGGTCCCGGGCCTGCACGTGTAAGTGGGAGCTGTGCACACAGGTCCTGGATTCCCTGTGTGCAGCTCATACCTTAGGAGAGCGCTGTAAAGGACGGGGACACACTCAAGGGCCCCACCCCACCCCACCCCGCACACAGGGCCCTCCTCCAGCTCAAACCCTGCACAAGACGGGAGGTGGACGCCGGTCTGGGAGAGGATGAGCTTTCTCTCATCCTGGGGGCTGGGCTGCAGCCTCCGCAGGCCAGTGGGCAAGGGCCCTCATGGTGGGTCTGGCCTCGGAGACACACCAGGGTCTGAGCCCAGGTCTTTCCAGCCTTGTGATGCTAGAGTAAAAAGGGGTGAGGCCCAGCAGACCAGCAGGTCCCCGGGGTCTTGATGACACTAAAAAAAGGGTCTGGAGCATCATCACAACCTTTATCCTGTCTCCTCCCGAGCACCACCACCGTTATCAGCCCACTGCCCTTCCCCCAGGACCACCACCACTCTGCCACCATCTCCTCTTCACCGCCACCATCACCACCTCCATCACCTCCAAGATCATCACCAATATCGCCATCTTCATCACCTCCAGCATCACCACCAGCATCATCACCACCACCACCTCCATCACCTCCAAGATCATCACCAATATCGCCATCTTCATCACCTCCAACATCACCACCAGCATCATCACCACCACCACCTCCATCACCTCCAAGATCGTCGCCACCGCCACCACCACCTTCATCACTTCCAACATCACCACCAACACCTCCACCACCACCATAGCCTCCAGAACCACTTCCATCACCCCATCATCACCACTGATCCCTGCTCTGAGCCCACTTGCTTTATTACTAAGATGCAAGTGAATGTCCTAGTATCTGGGCCCCCAGGCAAGCAACGACCCTACATTCCAGTGTGAGTCTTCAGACCCTGACTGACAGCCTTTGTACCTCAGTACTCAGTCCCACAGCCAAGACCCATCCCCAGATGATGAGATGTATCCACCAAAAGTCCGGCGGTGGACTAAAACTCACTGAGATCCTGTTTTCAAGCCCTGTGTAATCGGCATGTACCTGGATGCTCCTCGGGTTCCCTGATGAACCCAAAGGTGTCACCTTTAAGGTAATCACATGACTTATGGAAAGTACCCTGGATCCCTCCAAGCCAGCAGCAGGGCCTTCCCACTCCCAGGACCCCGGACTTGCGCTTACATAACCCTTGCTGGAAGTCTGAGCTGACGAACCGCTCCACTGAAGAATGACTACCACCAATAAAACGTTTTATTGCCCAATCAGGACTGCTGGTAGAGTCTATATTTAAAGCAGTTCTGTTAACCCTGGGAAGTGAATGCTCACTTGGCTCTGGGGCAGCTTGCAAAGCAAAGACAGCGGTTTCAGTAAAGCCCTGGGGCTTTGTAAATTCAAGAAGGAAAAGCTGGATGTTGAGCCAGCCCAGGCGCTTGGGCAGAGCTCTCGAGGAGCCCTTCTCTGGATGCTCCAGGGCCTGGAGCCAGATGAGGTTGGGAAGGCCGGTCCCGGGGAGCTCCAATTGGTGGAAAGAAGATGGGATTATGACCCCCACATGGTACAAGAGCCACAAACAGAACGGTCCCCCAGCCATCCCTGCCCTACGTGGCCCCTCAGCCAAGTTCAGGGCCCAGGCAGGCCCTCCATGGGCCTGGCCCATGGGGCAGGACTCTTCCTGGTCCTAAGCGGGCCCCCCAGGCCTGAGGCCAACATGGCAGCACTGGTCACACATGGCCACTTATATTTAAATACAAGTAAGGACTGATGCTAAAGCTGAAACTCCAGTACTTTGGCCACCTCATGCGAAGAGTTGAGTCATTGGAAAAGACTCTGATGCTGGGAGGGATTGGGGGCAGGAGGAGAAGGGGACGACAGAGGATGAGATGGCTGGATGGCATCACTGATTCCATGGACGTGAGTCTGAGTGAAATCTGGGAGGTGGTGATGGACAGGGAGGCCTGGCGTGCTGCGATTCATGGGGTCGCAAAGAGTCGGCCACGACTGAGCGACTGAACTGAACTGAAGTGACACTGTGGACACTCAGCCCCTCGGTCACGAAGGCACATTTCCGGAGGCAGTGGACACACGGCCAGTGGCTGCCTTGCTGGGCTCTGTCCACGCGGGCAAGGACGTCCATCATGGTGGAAAGTTCTCACGGGCAGAGCTGGGCTTGCTGTGACAGGTCAGGACTCTGTGGGCCCAGAGCTGACGGTCCGGACGCTGCGCTGGCTGGTTTCTGCTGGAGGCCCCGAGGGGTCGGCCCAGGCCTCTCCCAGCTCCTGGCAGCACCTTTGAGGCTGCCCGTCACATGGAGCAGCCCCGACCCCCACTTCCATCATCATGGGGCCCTCCCCTCCGGCCTGTGTCCACGCTTCCCTATTCTTTGAAGGCCGTCGGATTCTGGGCCACCACATGCCAGGGCGGCCTCGACCTAACTGATGATGTCTGCAAAGTCCTATTTCCAAATAAAGCTGCAGTCACTGGTCCCACGTGGACGGGGATCCTGGGAAGACATTCCTCAGCCCACAGGCCCGCAGCTCCTGCTGCCCCGGGCCCCCGCGATGTTCTACAGACTACCCATCTCTCTCCACCTCGGGCCGTAAGCCCCGGCCAGCACCTGCCCGCCACCCTGCAACCCAGAGCCCGGCCCACAGTGAGGGCCGAGTGAGTAAGTGAGGACACAGGGCCACATGGGCCCCTCCCAAGCCTCTGGAGGCCTCGGCCACAGAGCTCCCCCCAGGCAAGAAAGGTGCAAATTCAGGGAGATGGCCTGGGTCCGAGGCCTGGCTCTGCTGGGTGTGCAGGTCACCACTCCCCAACCAGAGGCCCGTGTCCCCGTCTCTGCAGGCGGGAGGGGAGGCTCCCATCCAGGCTGACCTGGGGGGCAGGCAAGTGGACAGGCAGGGTCACCAAGATGGCCCTGGGCAAGGGACGGGTGTCAGAGGAGGGCTGTCGGGGGCCTTGTCCAGCAGACCCCCATGGAGCCCCTCCATGGAGCGTCACACCCAGCACAGTGGATGCACCCGCCACCCTTCCAGCCGGGGTCACTGGGGCTGGGAGCAGCGGAAGCGCATGGAGGAGGCGGAGCGCATGGAGGAGGCAACTAACTGCCCAGGACGCTGCCAGCAGGCGGTGCCCGGAGCAGGTGCTGGGCGCCTCCGTGGCCCCCCAGGCCAGAGGGAAGGAGGAGAGGGCTGGGGGTGAATCTCTTCTGGCAGCCCCTAGGGGTTCCTGGGCAGCTCGAGTTTCTAAGGAGCATAAACTTCTTATGAGTTAAGAGCACGACTCCGATGACTGAAGACATAAAAATAGCTCTGCTTACTCAGTCCCATCTCAGAGTTCTGTGGGAAAGCGTCCGGCAGCCGGAGGGCTGACCCTAGGGCCCCGTGCTCACCCGGGGCTCTTGCAGCACATGGAGGAAGCATGGGAGGCTCTCCGGGGGTGGGGGTCCTGCACTGGCCTTGGTGACAGGGAGGAGCCCCACTGCAAGGGCACCGGCCGCCTGGGGCTCACGTCTGGCCATGCTTCTCTGGCCCCTCATTCGTCACTGCCTCTCCTAAAACTGCCTTTTCTCTGCCCAAGGAGCAATCTTTTGATTCCCTCTTAACGCTAAGAAGGGAAATTTTAGTACACAAGTAACCAGTTAGGATGTTTGCCTGCAAGTACAGAACAACCAGCTTGAAGCGGCTTTAAAATATATCATGTCATATGACAGGAACGTTCAAGTTAGTGCACAGAGGTGGCGTGACATCACGGGACCCAGGGTCCCTCCTCTCTGCTCTGCCATCCTCGCTTGGCCTCAGTCCTCGGGATTGGCTCTCGTGGTTGCAAGACGACTGCCATTGCTCAGGATGTCACACCCTCATCCGCCAGCCTCTGAAGACACACCCGCTTGTGGCCGGTGCTTAAAGAGCCAAGAGGATGCTCCCAGGAATCCTCAGCAGCCTTCTCTAAACTTCTATTGCCAAGATTGTTACAGAAGGGTTGCTTTTTTCTTTATGCTAACTGAACACTTATTCTTTCTGTAATAAGAAAAAAATTAACTCATTTTTCTAAAGAAACCCTCTTTTCAGTAGAGCACAGGTTCTGGACTCCAAACTGTGGGCTCGGTCCTTCCAGGGCAACGCCAGTGTGTGCCAGGAAAATCTGGGAGAAGATGGGTTCTCTCCAGGCTGCGCCCAGGGGCTGGCCTGGGCTCACTCTCCTGAGCCCAGCTCCGATGTTCTGGTCACTGGGCAGCAGCCCGCATGCTCATTCAGGGACCCAGGCCCAGATGACCGCTGCTGTACCTCCCCAGGTCCCTCTGCGGCCCCTCGGCCCAGTGGCAGGCAGGGTCGGGAGGGCGGAGGGCCGCGCAGGCCCACACAGCATCTGTCTGTCTTCTCAAGCTGCCGCAGCCAGCCCAACACAAATCCTGGGTCTAAGGTCCTGCTAACACACCGCGACCCCACACCACTCGCAGCAGACCACCTGCACAGCGGCTGCTTCCCACAGAAGCAGTTTCCAGGGCTCCAAGGGCAGCCAGAAGGATTTTAAGCCTCATCCTGGCTCCTTCTAGAAGAGAAGCATTGACTCACTGAGGCTGAGAGGCAGGGCCTCAGGGATCTGAGTCCATGGGTCTGGTCTGCACAGGGGGTCACTCTGCCCCTTGGGGAGCTGGTCTTGGGAGGAGTGGCTGCCTGCCCCTCGCCAGCCGGAGCACCGCCACAGTGCCAAGCACGCCCTCCCCTTTGGTCAAACATTTTGCATGATGAGGGAAAAGACTGAAGTACCCTTGTTGTTTTTATTAAAACACAAAATTAATTAATTCAGCCATTTCTCCTGACCTCGAAACGTCGGAGGAGCAGAGTGAGTAGAGACATGAATTATTCATATCTTTGGAGTCCATTCTCCCAAACATGTGCAAAAATAAATTGGGTTTTCCTCCTAAAATGGGGCTGTTTCACCTGCAGGGCTGTGATTTTGAGAAATGAGACTTCACAGGCAGAGACCACAGACTCCCCACCGCGGCCAGGACAGCAGGGAAGGGCCGCCACATGGACTGCCCCGTGGTGGACACAGAGGACCCGGGAGTCAGGCCCTGGGTGTCCTAACCTGAGCAGAGGGCAGGGACAGGTGGGCGCGTCCGGGCGGACAAGGGTCCCGAAGGTGTAGACCTGCTCCAGGGCCTCACCCCTGCCCCGCTCCCCACTTTTCTCGTCTGTAGTTGAGTCTGCCGATCAGATGATGGCCTGAGGGCTCTGCACCAGGTTCTGAGACGTAGGCTCAAGCATGCCCGGTGGCTTCCTTCCGTTCCTTGGGGTCACAGTCTGGGCGCCCCCAGGATGAGCAGCCTTGGCTGGCCCTCAGAGTCACACCCATCCTCCCAGCTGGACAGCAGCCGTGGGCCGTGGGGAGGACCAGGCCGTGCAGGAGCTTTTACAAGGTGAAGTGGGGGTTTGGGCCCGTCAGTATCTTTCTGGGCTTATTCACCACTAGTACGTCTTCCTCGGCGAGGCCATCAGGGGTGTCTGGACGGCTTGGAAAGCCTTTCCGGAAGGTCTCACTGTCCAGAGGCCAGGGGACCACACACGCTTAGCCCTGGACGCTGAGGGGCGTGGGGCAGGTAACCCGTCGAGGTTCCCTCCCTCTAGACCTAGGAAGCGACAGTTTGGGGGCACCGTCAGCCAGAGGATGGAAAGCAGAGCCAGGGGAGGCACCACACGGCCTGGGGACCCAAATCATCTTCCGGAATTCTGTTGCTTTTCTACGTCCCTTTTGAATAACCTCCTCTGGAGGACTGGCAAGCCTTGCTGCATTAAAGCTGTGGCTCTTAGGACAGGCTCCTTTAATGAATTCACGGAGGACCCAGCCGGGACTTTCACGTTCATTTTCTACCATGCACAGCATGTGCCGGCTGCACTGCAACACTTGGAGAAAAGTCTCAAGTAACGAGCAGTGCGGAGAAAACAACATAAGACGAAGGACCTCGGGGGCCGCCAGAGGGCCAAACCCAGAGCCAGGGCCACCAGGACTAGCCCAGAGGTGGGGGCAGCAGTCAGGGTCCGGGGTCCTCATCCTCGCACATCTGCCCGCAGCCAACAAAGCCCCAGGCCCGTGCCCACCCGACCCCACGCCTCGCTCAGACCCCCAGCTGCAGGCCCGTCCCAGGCACTGCGCAGGGACGGGGCCCAGGGCGGCCAGGCTCCCAGCTCCTGCACGGAGGTCACGGCTTCAGCAGGATGGAGGCCACAGGCCCAGCTGAGGACCGGGAGGACGGGCCGAGGATGGGCCCAGGAGCAAGCCTTGGGCCAGCCAACACCGGGCAGAGCCCAAGGAGAAAGTGCTTCCTCTGCAGCCGCCCCGTCCTCCGGTCCTCGGCCACGGGGTCCTGAGCGCCTGCCAGAGCCACGCTGCGTCCGGGCCAAGCGCCTCACACCCTGGAGGCAGCGCCCATGGGGGCCCGGCCTCCAGGGGAAGCAGGAAGGCCCAGGTGGGGCTGGCACCGCGGGCAGGAAGCCAGGCCCTGATCCCGCTAATTAATTGCTTCAAATGGCTCAAAGCGCCAGGCCTCCAGACAGCGGCGTCTCTGAAGACCAGCTTTGTCTACCTTCTGTCCTGATGTTTGGAAACCAAAGGCTCCCCTCCCCTAATCTCTCCATCTCCCCTCCTAGAAGGCAGCTCATTAGCAGAGTTTGATAACAGGTGGTCCAGGATAGGGGCTGGCCCTGGTGGGTAGCGCAGCCCCTCCTCACCCCCCGCCCCCTTCTCACCCCGCGCCCCCTCCTCCGTCCCCTGCCCCTCCCCACCACCCCCACTCACCAAGTCTGTCCAGGCTGAAGGGCCACCACAGGTCCTTTTGCCCGGCAGCCCCTCCCGCCGCCCCACACGGCCCCTGCCCTCCACACACAGCAGCCCCCTAAGCCGCGGACAGAGCACACCCTGAGGGTTCCAACCCAGCCTGGCTCAGGTTCAGACCTTGACTCTGCCAATTACCGGATGTGAGGCACGTTCCAGACGGAACCCTCCTGTAAAACAGCTTGCTGGGGGCCCTTATCCTAGGGCAGCTATGAGGATTAAAATATAAATTATCTCTCCCAGCGTCAGGATCCTGCAACACAGCCACTGCTTCATTTTCCCTGCAGGCCCCCACTTCAGTCCACGATTGTGAGTGTGTGTGTGTGTGTGTGTGAGCAATGCCTGACTCTTCCCCTAATGATCAGCTCCACAAAGGCAAATATCCCTGGTGCCCAGCACAGTGACAAGCCCTGGTAGATGCTGAAGAAATATCTATTGGATGGATGGATGGGTGGGTGGTGTTTAGAAGAATAAATGGGTGGGTGGACGTATGGATACGTGGGTGGGTGAGTGGATACGTGGGTGGGTGAGTGGATACGTGGGTGGGTGAGTGGATACGTGGGTGGACAGTGTTGAGGAGAATCAATGGACGGGCGGGTGAGGACACGTGGATTGATCAACGGATTAACTGTGGCCGAGGCCGGTGCTCTCTCCCTTGCTGTGGAACGCGAGCTGACCCGGGAGCCTAGGTGCAGAGCAGGGCTGCAGGGAGAGTGTCTTGGGTCTCCCAAGGGCCGTCCCGCCTCTTCCTGCCCTGTGCCCACTGCTCAGGGGAGGAACACGGGGCACAGGTGTCGGCCCACAGGGGGCTGGGAGAGTCAGGTGCCCAGTGTAGGGGTGGCCCTGCACCCACTGTATGCTCAGCATGGAGGGTGAGAGCTGGCCGCTCCGTGCAAGGCTTCCTTGTTGACCCCTGCCAGGCCTGCCCAGCGCCTCCCCCGAGTGCCCCCCAGACTGCCTAGCGGCCAGTGCAGATGGAGTCACTGTCCGCTTTTCTCTGAGAAATCCATTTACTGTCTGCATTGCCTGGGAAGTTATCATCTCGAGACTGCAGCTTCCTAAGGCGTTGCCATGGAGACGAATTTTCTGTCATAAATAAAAGTATTCTGGGGTCAGGAGATCTCAAGCATAACTAGGACAGATTTTGAGGGGAAAACGCCAGAATTTTTTAAACACGAGACGATGATTGGGCTGCTTTTTTCCAGAGGGTGTTTCTCAGGCTGTTATGAATTTGGACAGGAGCCCAGCGCCTCGGGAAGCGGGTCTGTCCCCCCATGGTCCCCCCTTCCCCGGTCAGTGCCGGGCCCCCAGCGGCCACGTGCTGCTGGGGGAGGTCGGGGCTCCGAGATGGGGGGTTCCGGGGGCCCCGCAGCCGTGAGAGGAGACTGCGCGCTGCTGCATGTGCCCAGACAGGCTGCTGCTCCTCTCTGGGCCTGGACCAGCCAGCTCGCCCTGAGGGCTCAGCGCACGCCCCACGCCCCTCTAAGGAGCGGAGCCGTGTGACTTCCCAGGAGGCCCCGGCCAGGCCCCACATGCAGCCCGCGGACGTCGCCGTCAGGGAGTTCCTTTGTTCGGGGTCACTGCAGGTCAGCAGTGAGGAGGTGGGGGAGGAAGGTATGCAGGCCGAGGCCCCCGATGGACGCCACCCAGGCCGGAGCCGGAGCCCGGGGCTGTTTGCCAACCCCCCACCATGCTGGGCAAACAGAGCCCTCGTCCCCAGGGGCCTGAGCTGGGACAGCGGCCCCCTGAGGCCCGCAGCTTGGGAGGGAGCAGGGCTGAGCCCTGGGGGTCTTCCGCAAGTAGGGCAACCCCAGGACCAGATGGAGTCAGTCCACAGTGAATTCTAGCAAACAGTTCTCAAAAGAATTCACATCGATGCTTTACAAACTCTTCCCAAAAACATCAGAGAAAGGAACTCACTCTCCCAGAATCATTACTTTTACATGTTGATACCAAAACCGAGGACGTCACAGAAAAGGAAACACAGACCACTGCCTTTATGCACAGATGTAAAAGCTTCGACAGAACATCAGCAAAACAGATCCAGCAGCGCGTGAAGATGGTGATCGCGCCCCATGACAAGGTAGGTTCATCCCGGGAACACAAGTGTGGTGCAACAAACAAATCCAGTCAGCACGGGGGTGTGTGTGTGTGTATGTGTGTGTGTGTAAATGTGTGTGTATGTGTATGTGTGTAAATGTGTGTGTGTGTGTAAATGTGTGTGTATATGTATGTGTGTGTATGTGTGTGTGTGTGTGTATGTGTGTGTAAGTGTGTGTAAATGTGTTTGTATATGTGTGTGTGTAAGTGTGTGTATATGTATGTGTGTGCATGTGTGTGTATATATATGGTGTATATGTATATGTATATATGTGTGAATGTGTGTGTATGCCTGCTGCCAAGTTGCTTCAGTCGTGTCTGACTCTGTGCGACCCCATGGACTGCAGCCTACCAGGCTTCTCCGTCCATGGGATTCTCTAGGCAAGACCACTGGAGTGGGTTGCCATTTCCTTCTCCATGTGTGTGTATGTGTGTGTAAATGTGTGTGTATATGTATGTGTGTATATATATGTGTGTATGTGTGTGTGTGTAAATGTATGTATGTGTGTATATATGTGTATATGTATGTGTGTATATGTGCGTAAATGTATGGGTATATGTGTGTGTTTATATGTGCGTATGTACATGTGTGTGTATGCGTGTAAGTGTGTGTGTGCGTGCATGTGTGTATAGGTGTGTGTGAATGTGTGTGTAAATGTGTGTGTGTGTGTGTGTATACACACACAATATACATGCATTATGTTCACAGGATAAAAAAAATACAAATGATCTTCTCAATTACTGTGGAAAAAGCATCACCCAGAAAAAATCCAACACCTTTTCATGCTAAACACTCAGAAAACTAGAAACAGGAGGGAACTCCCTTACCCTGGAAGGAACCCACACCTGGCACCATATTTAAGGCAGAAAAACGTAAAACTTTCCCCCCATCAGGAGCAATGATGTCTGCTCCGCCAGCTTCTCCCCACTATCCCAGAGGTTCTCACCCTGGCGATTAAAGAAGAAAAGAGAAACAGACCGAGAAGAAAGGAGTCAGCTACTCCTGTTGGAAGGTGACACAACCTTGTACATGGAAAATGCCAAGAAACCCAGACACACACAGACGTCAGAGCTAAAAACGAGGCCACAGGACTGTGGGACAGTATACAAACACAGCTGCGCGGGTCAACACGCACCAGCAAAGACCCAAACGTTCAATCAAGAAAACAGCTTCACTGACAACAGCCCAGCAACAGGGAGGCCTTGTGAGGTCCCTGAGCTCCTGTCTGATACCTGGGGCAGCCCGGAGGGCGTCTGCGGGGACAGGAATGAACGAAGGAGCACATCTCCAGGGGCCAGTGGCGACGACCACCACCCTCTGCGTTTAAACCCGGGCTTTGGCTTTTCCACGACCTGCCCCGAGGAAGTCTGGGTGGTGGGGGACCCGGGCTCCTGGTCTCCACTGTGCTGGGGACTGGGGCAGACGGGGGACGGGGCTCTGGGGTCAGGGGTCCGCGGCGGCCGCGGGCTGAGCTGAGCCTCCGTCTTGACGCGGCAGCAGGCCTCCCCTACAGGTGCCGGCAACCCCGGGAGCGCAGGTCCAGACAAGCCCACAGCCGCCCCTCTCCCTCCGGAAATGCAGCCTCCTCGGAGCAGCTGGCGGCCCGGCGGGCAGGGGGCTCTGCCCGCTCCCCCTCCCTGAGGGCCTGCAGGAAGGACGCCGGGGACACCAGACAGAAAGGCAGGGACCCAGCTCCTAGTACCAGCCAGCCCCAAGGGAGGCCCAGCCCACAAAGCACCCAGGGAGGCACCAGACACCCCGCGCTGCCCAGGTTGACATCCCCCAAGCCCGCGAGGCCTGCACCCTGGAGGGGCAGCAGGAAGAGCGAGGGCCGGGCTGTGAGCCCACCTGCGAGGGCAGAGGGCGTGGCTGCCCAGAGTTTAGAGGTGCAAAGAGGGCAGGCCGGGGCCCAGGGGCCTGCTAGTGACTCCGGGCTCCTCGTCCCCAGACGGGCAGCCTGAGGCCCAGGGGCCGCATGAGGGCTGTGAGTGCCGGGGCTGGGCTGCCTGCCTGGGGCCTGCACTGCGTCCCCACCTGGAGAAGTCTCCGTCCGTCTACCCTGCACACTAGAACCACACACGGCCTTCGGGACAGCGCAGCGCCTGGTGGAGCCTGAGGTGGCAGCCCTGCAGAGGCAGGTGCCAGCGCAGGCCGCGGGGCCAGAGTGGTGGGGTGGGGTGCTTCACCCACAGAGTGCCAGGCAGGGGCCTCGGCCGGGGGCACAGGGCCAGGGTCTGGTTGGCGGGCCGGGGGCAGACGGCGAACACTCCACATTTTTGGCAGCTGAAGGGCCTGGTCTGAATAGTCGCTTTTCTATTCTGCAGAAGCCACCAGCTTTGCATCGCAGGGCCCTGCAGCAGGCAGGGGTGGATTCCAGCTGATGCTGGAGGGGTGCTGCGGGCACTGTTGGGTGACAGCCAGGCCCCGCCTGTGCTGCAGACCCCCGAGGCCAGGCTGGGTTGGTCTCCAGCCTAGGGGTGACCCTGGGTTCCTCTCTCAAGAGCAGCCCCAGGGACACAGGGACACGCTCTGAGCAAACAGCTTCCTGGCCACTTGACCCTCAGGTCTCCCTTGGGGGCCCAGAAAAGACTCAAACCCTGGCCCTGTCTCCCAGGGTCCCAGGCTGGTGAGGAGACACCCAGAAAGGAGCCGTGAGCAGGCAGGCAGCCCCAATGGGAGGAAGCTCCGGGGAGGCCCTGCTCTCATGCTCAGCCCAGCCCCACTGGGGAAGCGGGCCTGGCGGGCCGTCATCAGGGGTCCCGGGGTCCATCGGCCCACAGCCCCAGCAGACACTCCCCCATCTGAGACTAGCTCCTCTTGCTCCCGTTCAGGGTCGGGAGCCCCATGAGTCCATCTGGAGCGTCCGCTCTGGGACAAGCTCTTACATTCACTACGGAGACCAGCACAGCTGTCCAATCAAGAGCAGGGAAACCACCTGCCAAGGTCACACACAAGGTCACCCAAGGTCACAGGGCCAGGTGGTCCTGGCAGGGAAGAGCCTGGCAGAGCCATATTCCCACACTCCACGCTCAGCGGCCCCCAGCACGTGAGCCGGGGTCTGCAGATGGACCTCTGGGCAAACAGCCCTCCCCAGCCTGGGTAGCGCAGGGCACCAGCTCGCCTATTCAGGCCAGGGGCCCACAGGGGGACAGCTGTCCACCGGGCTCCAAAAATGCTGGCTCCTTCACCTGGGCCGCCCACTTAGCCTGAGCCCCGAGACTCAGCTGTAATTGGTACCCCACGGAATAGACAGAACTGGCGAGGCCAGTGTGAGGGGTCACGAGACCAGGATGGGGGGTCACGAGGCCAGCAGAAAGCACAGAGGTTGGGGGTACTTCCCAGCCAGGTAGGGCCCAAAGCCCACCCCAGGTTTCAGACTGCACTCTCAGAGAGGGCTGGGGTGGGAGGCCGGCAGGCGGCCGCAGTGCCTCCAGGGCTGAGCGTGGCCCTGCACTCCTGCTTTTGCCAGGGCTGCTGTGGGCAGCGCCCAGAGCATCCTCCCGCTGACAAACTCAGAACCACAGTGGGGTCCCCGGCTTCCTGCCCACCTCCCCCAAAGCCAAGAGAAAGGCCCTGAAGGAGCTGTGTTCACAGGTGCACAACCCAGGCAGACGGCTCTGATGGGCACTTCCAAGGCCCCCGGGATGGAGCCCAACTCCCTGCTTCACCATTTGACCCCTGGACGCCCCCTACAACAAGCGTTCTGCTCCCCAGCCCTTCACAGGCTCCGTTTTGGAGGCCCAGCACCCCACTGTATGGCCACATCTTCCTTAGGGGGCCTGTTCTCCCCATTTCTGTCTAGAGCTTCCAGGGAAGTTCACAACAGATGGGGGACAAGGGAGCTAAGCCAGCTGAGCGCGCCACCTGGACCCCTCGGGGGTCGATGACGCGGCCTCCCAGGAGTCCTGGAGCTGGACGGGCACTGGGCAGGGGCCAGCGTTCAGGGCCTAGTGCCTTTATCAGGGAACGGAGAGCAGGCCGAGACCCTCAGTCCCGTGACACGTGGTGGCCGCTCCCCACCAACATCCTCCCGGCTGCCGCTGGGGGCCCCACCCCTTCCTGGGCGTTCCTCTCCCCCAAGAGCACACCAAGCCTTTCTGCGCCATTGCTTTAATGGACAGACCATCAGACGCATTTGCCCAAAGAAAGAATAACTGAGCAGGGTTCTGGGCATCTCACCGGACGTAAATACACAGATCACGTTTGTACATCTCACATCAGACACGTATCCACAGCACAGGATCGCGCAGAGCGCCGCTGCGGGACACCCCTCCTGGGAGGGGCGGTCCCCCATGGGGCGGGGCCACGGCCCGCGACCACGCCCCCATGCGCTAGTCAAAGGCGTCCTACAGCCGCGCGTGGAGGAAGCTCCTGAACGGACAGGTGAGTCCCGGGACGGGACGCTCCCTGTCACCGGAGACGGCCCCAGGGCAACAGAAGGGTCCCGACGGTCACTCGAGCTCCGAGGCGAGGACAGGGGCGGCAGGCCGCGGGCAGTACGGGGCTGACCCAGTTCGCAGGCGCAGCAGACACTGCTGTCCACGCACTCCGAGGGATCAAATCTTCCTCATTCACTTGGCGTCTGACAGGGCGCGCCGCCGCGTCTCTGTGAGGTCACGATGCCGGTGCAGCTGTTCGGCCCAGTCGTCCAGAATCCCGGAGGCAGGCCCAGGACACCGAGACTTCCCGGTCACCACCTGGAGCTCCAGCACCACAGGCCACAGGCCATGTGGCGCTGATGGGCCGCGGCCACAAATGCTTTTCACCGTGAATGCATTTTGGTGGGTTTGTTTTTTTCCTTTTGGTTCAAAAAAAAAAAAAAAAAATACCATGGCAGGCTCTCAGGTATATAAAACTTGGTAATATTAGACAAAAATACAAACTTCACCGTTACAAAAAAAAACAAAATCAAACAACAACACACAGAATTTCCGTTGAATACACGTAAAGCGTAACATTTTACCAAAAATAAGAGTTTAGTTTCTGTCCAAACACGGCAGCCGCAGGGAGCAACCCCGGGCTGCAGCTCGGGAAAGCCGGGTCCTCAGGCCCGGCCACGCAGGCAGGAGGCTGGGGAACGGCATGTGATTGCTTCACGCAGTTCTCTCGAAATGGCTTAAATTAAAAGGCGGGTGAGACGGGGCAAGAAGAAACACGTACAGCCAGAAACATTTAGGAAATGATGCACGGGTGGGCATACCACGTTTATTTTAATACAGCTCATTCGCTTGCATCCTGCTAGGAAAGGTACCGTCCCCTGTACTGACTGTCACAGCAGCCTGGTGTTATCGGTGTAAATGTCTTCCAAAGAGATAATTAAAAAAAGAAAGCTAGGCCAAGAGTAAAAAGGAAAGCTTAATAATCACTTTATGATGTAAAAAAAAAAAATCCACTTAAGGCTCTCAGGGAAGTTTCTGGATAAGACTCAAACACTACGGCAAGGAGATGTGGTTCCCCAGTCTTGGCTCCTGCGTGCGCCTGCAGAGCCCGCGGCCTCCGATCGCAGCCTTCAGAAAGCAGGCTCTGCATCCTCGGCAGAAGCACCTGTGACCACCCTGGACAGAGATCCAGTCCGCTGAGACGTCAGTCCTTCCGTCCCTCGGGGCGTCCCTCCATTCCGGCAACTGTTCAGATATTTCTGTGAGTGAGTTTGTTTGTCGTGTTCCGTGGGTTTGTTTGCTCTCTTTTTTTTTGACAAGGAAGCGTCTTATTGTTTCACCGAGTGCTACAATACTTGCTTTGATGTCACATGAACGACGTATACTGTCTCTTTGTTCTCCAAAGCGTGCATGGAGACAGTTTTCACGGAGGAGAACAAAGACCACGCTGGCAGTAAGCACCGTACATAGTAGGTTCAGGAATGTAACACGCCATGTACATCCGTGTCCCGGGAGAGGGCTGCTGGCTGATCTTCACCTCACATCTGCAGGCAGGAGAGAGACAGACACTGAGAGGCCACGAACTCACAAGAGCCATGACGGCACGCACACACACGCATACACGCTGCGTGGTAGCTCGCAAGATTTAAAGCCTTTGTTAAATTTTCCAAATCAAATATGCCCCATTACCCTTTCTGTAACATCCTGACCAGAACTGGCACTCGGCTCTTGGGATCTCATAGAACACAGCTTCAGAGCAAGCCCCATTCTCCCATTGTACAGATGGGGAAAACTGAGGCCCAGAAGGGTTCTTCTGCTTTTCTCCTCACCTTTCTCTTTCTTCTGGCCTACAGCTTGGTATGATTTCTGGTGTTCCGGCAGCCATTCTGGGCCATGAGGCAATCCTGTCACCGGATGCCATCAGTGAGACACGGGTCTCTGTGACCAGGCGGGGCACATGGGTCTGAGCATGCAGCAGCTCTTCCCTGCCCTACACTGCCCGTCTGTTGCTCATCCGAACATTCACACCACACGCCCAGAGACCGAATGCTAGCAGGGAGGCAGGGACGGCACTCTCCCTTTAGGGTCTCTGTCATCAGCTGGCCCGTGGAGGCTTAGCCCGGTGGCTGCAGACTGGGAAGCACAGGCAGGTACTGATCAGCCCCTGCACACCCTCAGGACCCGAAGCCAAGGCTCGGCAGCTGGGGGCTGCTTCAGGATCTGTCTACGTGGACCCTTCCTCCCAGAGGAGCCTCCCGAGTGGACCTGGCCCACAGGCCTGAGAAGCTCCTGGCCTGGTCAGGTTCTACAGTTACACATCACTCAGCTGGGCCCTGGGTTCCCAGGCACCTGTCGCCAAGAGTTTCTCTCACAACTGTTTGTCTTGGATGCCATGGGCTCCACATACCCAGGAGCAAGGACCAGGCTCTCCAGAGGCAGACAGTCCAACAGGAAGGACCAGGAAGACTTAGCACTGCCTCCCTCCATGACAACCGCAGTTGCCCACACCCACCTCCCCTGGGAAGCCCCTCGAAAAGACCACTTTTCCCAGGCCCCCTCAGAGTGGAGGGGTGGCCAGTGAGATTAAAGCAAAAGTCACTGGGTCCTTTCACTGTTCTCCCCACCATAACCTTTCTTCCAGCCTGGAGTGTAACACGATTTCTGGAGCTGGGGCAGCCATGTCAGGCCACGAGGCTGAGCACGGACATCACCAATCCTGAAGTGGGTGTCTGATGGTACTTTGAGACTGCCGTACCTGCTCTGGTCTCTACCTTATCTTGCCCTTATTTCTGGTGTGTTGTTAGCAGCCAAACACAATTTCCAGTACAGCAACCAACAGCCCTACATGTTTACAAAGCATTTCAGACAGGATCTATCCAGCCTTCAACGTCTCATCTGTGATCCTGGTAAGCCTCAGTTTTTCCATCTGTCGAAGGAGTGGGTAAGCTGTCTGTGTGATCCCAGCAATTAAACACGGGAGCTACTCCACTGCTGCTCAGGGAGCCCAGATCACCCCGCTCCTATGATCTCTGCCTCCCGATCAACGAGGGCCAAAGCCAGAGCGGGCACCCCAGAGCAGGAGGGGCTGGGGCCAGGCGTCCCGAGCGGCAGGAGAAGGGGCGGAGGACAGGAGCGTGGAGACCCGCAGCCCGGCCGGACAGACAGCGGAAGCTCGCGGACGGATCAAGGCCAATCAGGGCGCGTCCTCGCCTGTGGGTGATTCGCCGAGTGAGCGGGCGCTGCGCCTCCCACCCCAGGATGGCGGCGCGGCTGGCGGGTGGCTCCTACCTGGTTGGCCACGTTAGGTGGGTTTTAACCTTTTTCTTTTCCGTTTTTTACCTGACTCCCTACGCCTTCCTGTTGACAGAAGGGCAGGAAGGGTGAGTGGGCCTGAGGGAGGGTGTGGGGTGGAAACTGAAGCAATAAATACCTGGGGTGTTTGTCTTTCTGTAAAACAGCTCGATGGCGCTGGCAGGGAGACACTTCCTGGTCCCATGAGCCGGCCCGGCGCGGCGGTCACGACGCCGGGCTGCTCTGGGCAGAGTCTGGCCGAGAAGGCCAGGTCCCCGATCGCCAACACTGTGGCCAGCACCTGCCACCCGCCAGGGACGGGCCGCATCTCTCCAGCTCACCGCTCGGGCCGGGGCGGGAGACGGGACCCCACGGCGGCCTGACCCCTCCCTCCAGGCGCGTGGCCATGTCCCCGCGATGCTCTCGGGGGCAGCACACCCCCCGCCACAGCAGGTCCCGGGTCGCACGGGCCGCGCAGTGAACGCACAGTGACCGCAGGCCTGAGCCACAGGGCTCCGCCCCCGCCCCCCATGCCCCCGCCGCCCCCCAAGGCCACAGGCGCCGGCCCCGCCCCGCGCCCCTCCCACAGGCCACAGGCGCCGCCCCCCGCCCCGCCGCCGGCCCCGCCCCCCGGCTGGGACTCACCCGCCTCCTCCTCGCGGTGGTCGGGGCTCGGGCTGGCGCTCGTGCACGTGCACTCCAGGTGCTCCTCCAGCCGCACCTGCACCTCTTTTAACTTCGCCTTCTTCCTGAAGTACTCCACCTTGGCCACCTGTCGGGAGAGCAGCGCGGCCGTGGACGAGCGGCACACGAGCCTGGGCGCCGGGACGACCCTTGACCCCTGACCTCCTCCCAGTGGGAAAAGCAGGGGCACCAGTGAGGAAGCAGTGAGACCCAGCAGTGAGGTGCAGCGTTTGTGGTTTGGTCCCATTTTAACTTGAGCCCAGAGGCTTGTGCCCGCCAGGAGAGGCCCTGAAGGATGCCCTGGAGGGGGAGGCTCTGGGTGACGAAAGGGGTTTGCTTCCACGCTTCAGGGATACGTGGAACAGCCACAGAGGTCGGCAAAGGTGCGCCTGACCATCAGCAGCCAGGGACCGGGGCTGCTGCTCGAGGCCCGGGACCATCCGCCCTCCGGCCCAACCCCGAGCCGCAAGGAGGAGCAGGAGGCATGGGCCCACCTGGGGCTCCAGACAAGGACCCCTCAGCCACCTGACGTGCAGCCGGCCCCAGCCCTGCAGCCTCACCCAGCTCCCAGAACAGCCCCCAGGGACACTCTCTCCATCCCTCGCTCTTCACCCAGGGACATGGGTGCGGGGCGGGGAGCAGGGCTTGGCCAAGGCCCACCTCCGGCACTTGGAGGCCTTGGGGAAGCCTGGCTCATGGGCCACAGCTGACCAGGGCAAATGGGACCCCAGGCCACAAACAGAAGCCTCCAGCCTGGGGACCCCGGGCAGGGGGTTACCCTGCACTCTGGTGGCCAGGCTGCCCACGTCATAGGCGAGCAGGCCTGGAGGCCCGTCCAGACCTGGAACGGCCACCTGGCCGCGTGAATTAACCAAGCAGAACAGAGCCGGTGGCCTGCCGGCCGTGTGAAGAGGCCGTGGCTCAGACGGGTCAGGAGCTGGGCCGGGTTTGGGGCCAGGCCCAAGGGTTTCCCAAGTCGAGACCTCGAGACCGGGTAGAGAGGAGGCCTCGGGTGGGAGCTCCTGCAGGCCTGGGGCCCGGCTGCCCCTGCCCCTTTCCCCGGGGAGAGTCCGAGAGGTGGGCAGCCAGCCTCCACCTTCCCATCTGTAAAGTGGGGACATAAGTCACATGCACCGGGGGTCACGGTGAAGGACAAACGGCCTCACGCACACATAAGCACCTGGAACTTGGGTCACTGTCCAGAGACCACTGAAGTCGGCACCTTTGCACAGAGCCTATCTAAGGCCCCCATCCAGACAGGCCAGCTTGCCGGCCCAAGCAGCCTTGTCCACTCCCCTGGGGCTCAGGCAGCAGGCACACAGGCCAGCGCCTCACCCCGCCCTGGACCCTGCTCTGAGTGCCCACACGCTTCCCACCACCCTGGCCTCTCCTGGGGGACACAGGCCACCCGAGGGCTTGGCCCTCTGGATGGCACGCCTCTGGCCAGTGGGCGCCTCCCCTGGTATCCTCTGCAGGGCAGGACGAGGACCCAGGCCCCCACGGCCGGCATGGGTGTGGGGGAGGGGGACGCTCGCCAGCCACCAGACAGGCCGCCCGGGGACCAGCGCTGGGCCCAGCAGCGCTGCCCCAGCGGGCCCCTCAGTGAAGGGTGCGCAACAGCGGCCACTTGAGTCTTTAGAGAAAAATCTTGTTTTTCTTATCACAGAAAAACAAACAGGGATTCATAGCCGCACCTGCAAGTATCCGGGCTGGTCCACCACCTCCATCTGGCCAGGAAATGGCTACATTTTTCCCCCAAGAATGCGCTGTGAATATTAAATTCTCAAAAGCGTCCTCCGCCCTAGCCAAGGCCACGATGAAGATGCTGACGTCCTTGGCGCCCCACCCCCTGGCGCCCCACCCCCAGACCTACCTACGCTGCAGCCTCTCGGAGCCCACACCCCACGCTCTCCCCGCCGTTTGTCTCGGCTGCTCCTGAAAAACCAGACACTCGGACTCCCCGCCATGGAGCTGCCCCACCTGCGGGGTCCCAGGCCAGACCCACCCAAGCACACCACCCCATGACGCCATCAGCCTTCTGAGCCAGGCCTTGGGTCCCTGTGCCCGCCAGCCCCCATGAAGCAGGACACCCCCAGGAGGGCCAGGGACAGCCGCGCCCTGCAGGGCCCCCTGACGCAGGTGGGAGGTGGGGTGTGGCACTGCGGAGGCCAGAGGCCCCCCGAGAGGTCCCAGGTCCAGAATAAACAGCAGCATCTCCCGAATCCCACGGGCCAGGCCCATGACTCTCACAGCAGCCTCGAGAGGGCACGACCGTGGCCCGCTTCACAGACTGAGAAACAGGCTGCACGGACAGGGCCTGGTTCACAGGGAGGGGTCCCGGACTTGCAACCAGCAGGGCCCCTGAGCGTGCCTCTCAGCCAGGGGACATCCTGAGTTCGCCAGGCAGGGTCACTGGGGCCCTGCAGCCCCAAGTCCACTCAGAACTGAGTCCGGCTCCCGGGGTCACGATGGACAGACCGACCTGGCTCCCAGGTGGGTGGCGGGAGGCCTTCTCCAGGCTCGGTCTAGAGGCCACAGTGGCCGGAGAAGAGAACCCAGCCCCAGGGCCTGCGGCCGATGGGGTCTGCCCTCCCTGACCAACTAGGGCTCAAGTCGGGCAAGCAACGGGCGCCTCGCTGCACAGGGCAGGGACTCAGGAGCCCGGCACGGAGGCATGCTGCCAGAGCTGCTGCCTCACCCTCACGGCCCGACCTGGCTCCCGGAACAGCAACGGCTGATGCGGCCCTGTGGGGACCCCCACCCAAAGCACAGGGCCCCTGTCCATGAGGGGTGCAGAAGCCCATCCTGGACTTCCCCGGGTAGACACGCCAGGCCCACCTCCCAGAGGCCGGAGGTCTGGCGAAGTCAGACTGCAGTTAACTGCCCAACATGGCCGCAGAGCTGAGCCCGCAGCTGCCCTGAAAGCAGGGCCGCCCCAAACTCCCAGCACCCGTGAGGCTGGAGGCCCACCCGGCGGCGGGGAGCCGCTCCTTCCGCCTGACCCGCCGCCGCCCACGCCCAGCTCCACCTGTCCCGGCCACAGAGGCTCAGGTCTAGGGGCGGGACCCGCATGTCAGCCCGCACCGGGGGGGCAGATGCCAGGCGCTGGCCTTGCTGAGCGGGGTGCCGGGGAGTGGCTGGGACCCCTGCCCACGTGGCAATACGGCAGGTCTGCAGGGGCTCCAGGGTCCACGAGCCGCCCCCAGGGCAGGCCCCGGAGGTCTCAGGCCGCCCTCCATGGAGGTCACAGCAGGGCTCTAGGGGCCAGGCCACCGACCTGGGCGTGTCCTGACCCCGGGCCCGGAGCCCCCTGCAGCTGAGGGTACCTACCTGGTTCAGTCACCCGGGAGACCGTCCCGGCCTCCCCGCCCTCTCCTCCCAATGAGGGGCCTCGGGCTGTGCGTCACCCTATGACCCCCAGCACCCACCCCATGTTCAGTCTGGGCCTTGAGGGCCGCTCTCTGCTCGGCCTCAACCCCAAATGGAACAGGGACGGCCCCTGGCCAGGCTGGGGGGTGGGCATGCTACAATGGGCCTCCTGTTCCCACTGACCTCTGTCTCCTCCCGCCAGGACCCCGGGGTCTGGGGCCGGATGTCTCCTTGCCGACCTCCTGATGGCAGGGCGGGAGGGGCCCTCCCCGGGAGAGGCGGGTGGGCGAAGGCGTGCGGGGTGCCGGATGCGGAGCTGGGTGGTCAGGCCCCCCGCGGCAGGCTGACCCCACTCTGGGCAGATGGAACTCGGCTCTCCCGCTCACTGGTCAGGCCGCTCCGGCAGACGGAGCACCTGCTCTCACCCACTGAGACCCCCGAGGAGCTGTGGACCACCCGCCCACCCTTAGGATGGACCAGGGGAGACAGAGGGTCACTGCCCAGCCTGGGACCAGACATGGCCTTGCCCTCACACCATGGGAAGCAAGAGTGGGAGCCGTGGGGGACCCCAAAGGCTGGAGCCACGGGCAGAGAGCCCGCTCCATTTCCACTCCCCTGTACCTCCAGGCCCCTGCTGCTGGCCCAACAGACAGGCTCCAGCATCCGTAAGCAGGACCATCTAATCTAGGGCACCCCACCCCCAGGCCCAAGAGACAAAGACCTCAGTTCCCTGGACTCCTGGGGCTCCTAAGACCCCTCAACACACCACAAGGAGGGACCCCCAGACCCAACGGAAGCCCAGGAGGCTGGGCTGAGAGCCAGGGCCACCGCTGAGCCCACAGGCAGGCATCAGGCCTGCTTCCTCCTTGAACCAAGGAGGACACAGCAGTGGGGCCCGCGGGGTGCCCAGGGCAGACGACCCCCCACCCGGAGCCTGAGGCCTGAGGCAGGAGCCAGCACGCCGGGCAGGCACTCCAGGGCACCTTGGCCCCAGGGGAGTGTCCACCTGAGACCACAGGCAGCCAGCCGTGGAATCCACTTACTCAATCTCCAAAGCACGCAGAGGACCAAGTCCCGAGGTCAAGTCAAGTCCCAGTTAGAGTCTAAAGTGCTTCTCGCGTGCCAGCTACAGGGTCCTTAACTCCACACCTCACTCTGGGGCCAGAAGCCTGGACTCAGGCTCGCAGGTGATCGGAAATAAATCCCAGTGGAGAAAAGAGTTCTACTGCACCCCCAGAGCAGAAGTCCACATTCCAGGAAAACTGGAGGCCCGGCTGAGTGGGGTGGGGCGGGGGGCGAGGGGGTGGGTGGCAGGGGCTCCTCCATGACACGGTGCCAAGTCCACGCCCAGGGCCACAGGGACCACAAACCACCCGGAGACAGACCTTCCGTGGGGGCAAGCAGTCCCCATGTCCCAGACCCACTCCCCCGAAGAGGCAGGTGCAGCCAGAGGGGAGCAAGCCCAGGCTAAGAAAGGCTTCCAGACATAGGGCCAGAAGCCAGGCCCGAGTTGAGCTGCCCAGTGACCTGAGGATGCAGAATTTCCCCCAGATTCAGAGGACAAGCCCCAGTATGTGTCCTAGGAACCTGCCCTGCTGCAAGACCCCGTGATGCACTTAGCGGTCAAACCAGCCAGCCTCCCGCCTGGGAGAAGGCCTCATAGTGAGCACTGGCCATGTACTGGTTCCCAGGAGCCCAACACGGGAGCAGAGACATCTGACCCAAGCCGCAGGGCCTGTGGTTCTCCACGCAGAGCACACCTTCCTGAAACAGGGGGCAACCTGGCCCCCAAAAGGACCCCCCTGGCTGGCGCCCCATCAACAGCACGTCCAGTGGAGAGGGACTCCCTCCCAGGTTTCACAGGGGCCAGAGGTCTAGCATGACAGGCGGTGCCTGGCCCTGCAGCCTGAGTTCTGAGCCAAGTTCTGAGCCATGGTGGGAGTCAGCCTCCCCACCCAGCCCCAGCCTGGGGCTCCCTTCCAGTCTCGGTGGGGAGAGGCTCTCAGGGGACGCCCAGCCCCCTTGCCACCACCAGAGCCCCCACTAAAGTGCCCAAGAGACCCTTCCAGAGCCTGGAGGAGACACCAGGCAGCTCTCAGCTAAATGGCTGGACACCATGCGAAACCCGTCGGCAAAGCCAACCACTTTTCTTGTGGATCTTAGGATCTCGTCGTCCTAAGACCCACGAGAGGCCCTTGGAGAGGGGACCAGACACCACCCCTAAACTACCCACCAGGACCCAAGCCCCAGTCCCGCCCCCGGGCCTCAGTGTGCCAGTCAGAGAAATGGCCGCATCCTCCGGCTCACCAGCCACAGCTGGCCGCCGCAGGCCAGGGATGCGCAGGCTCACCTTGACGTTCCGGTGGTGGACACGCGACGGCTGGCACTTGACGCTGCTCGTGTTGCAGCAGCCGGTGCAGCGCTTCACCTCCACGCACGGCGGCCAGATTAGGAAGTTAGCGGACGTGGGGTCCACCTGGCTCCGAGGTATCTCGTAAATGACAGTCCTGGTCTTGCAGACCGCTGGGATGGCCTCCTCTGCAGACGTGAGAGGCGGGTGAACGTGCCGGAAGCCCCAGGGCTGCAGCAGCTCCCAGGGGTCCAGGCAGGAGCGACCCACAGCCCATGGCTTCCGCCCACGGGACATGTCACCCAGCCCCTGGTCCAGCACAGGCAGAAAGACCCCCCAGCAGGGCGCCGCTGACTGGCCCGAAGGTGAGCGGTAACCTGAGGGCTGGGAGGGGAGACCCCAGAGGGGCAGGGTGCTGCAGAGAGCCTCCCTTGGGGTGTGGGGGCTGAAAAGGGGCTCACACAGCCCCTGAGGCCAGCTTGGAGCTGGGACACCACCTTCACTCAGGACCGGGGGCGGGGGGGCAGCTCTCACCTGCCCCCCCTCCCAAGGGCCCCGCCTCCCACAAGCACATTTCCAGTGGCCCCCAAATCAAGAGGGCAGGGTGCTGGTGACCCAGCCACCCCAGTGCGGGAGGGGGCCCCACTCACAGTGCCCAACCCAGCGCCCACCAGCAGGAAGGATCTGGGGAGTCTAGCCAGGCAGGGCCACAGCCTTCAGTCTAGCCCCAGTTCCGTTCAAGGGCAGGCCCCCGGTTTGGAGCAGGACAGGCCCCCATCAGGCCCGAAGACTCGAGGCAGCACACGTCACCCGGGAGGGCCTGCTGGCCTCAACCAGGAATCGTCTACCCACACACCACGCCCAAAGGCAGAAGCTATAAAATTCATATTCTTGGAAAGACAGCTCAGACAGAGAGAGTCACATGCCCAAGGTCACAAGGAGGACGGACAGCTGTCAGGATCCCCAGGTGGCACGGGACTGGGTGGTCACACCCCCCAACTGCACCCCTGGGGCAAGGTCTCCCCTCAAAGCTGAGCCCAAGGCCCCAGGAGACCTCCATCAGCCAGTCACTCCTGAAGGGGCCAGGCAGACCCCAGATGCTCAGAGTGGGGCCAAGGGGCCAGGACTGCAGGAGGTGGGGACCCCGGAAAGGGCCCCCCAGGCCCAGCATGGCTGCACCCACCCCTCCGCGGGGCGGCGGGGAGCACTCTGTGCTTGATGTTATGAACTGCAAATTAAACACAACCATCCTCCAGCGAGGCTGCCTCCAGCACAGGCCCCAACAAGACCGGGCACCTCAGGAATTTATGGCGGCTCCCCGCTTCTGGAAACTCTTGGCCCAGGCCAGGCCTGCAGCAGGGAATGGGGAGGGGGGCGCGGGGCCTGCACAGCAGAGAAGAGACGGACCCCGCGTCCTGGTCGGGGGGGAGGACGTGTCCCCGGAGCCCCTCCACAGCCCCCCAGCACAGGGACTCACCGATGCTCCTCTTCCTCCGGATGGGCACTGGCCGCTTCTCCAGGGCATGCTTGGCGCCGTGGCCCCCGTGGGCTCTCAGACTGGTTTCCAAAGGCTCCTCAGCTCCTACAGGAAAAAGAGGAGATGCCAACCGTCTGCCCACACCTGGGCCCCTGGGGCCTGCGCAGCAGCACACCCCACCGCCCTCCTCGTTACAGAGGGGGTCCCTCTGTACCCACAAGGGGGGGCCTCCAGACGTGTGCAGGATGAGACTCCCAATGCGGCCGGCACGAGGCTCCTGCCTGCCCTGCACCCCACCGTGAAGCTGCAGGCCAGTGGGGAAGGGCCTGCAGCCAGCCCGCCCGGGGCGCCTCCTCAGGGAAGCTGGATGAGGGCTGACCCAGGGGAGGTGCCTGAAGCCAGCCCGCCCTGCCCGCAAGGCTGAGCTGACAGGCCTTCTGCTGCTTGCTGGACAGCGCACCTTGGACAGCGGGCTGGACGGCAGACCCGCACAGGCTGCAGCCGCAACTTTTCCACCACCTCTGCTGCCTCCTCTGCTGCCCTCATTGACCCAATCCTGGCTGAGCATCCCGGCCTTGCAGGGGCATCAGGAGCAAGGCCAGACGGGGCCTCGGTCAGACCCCCCTAGTCCCTGAACGTCAGCCTGCCATGATGGCGAGTCCGCTAGAACCGGAGCGGCGCGTCCGGAGCCCAGCGCCCCGTGGGGGACACGGCTCTCAGGAAGGAAAGAGCTTTGAGTGGCCCCAGAGCCAAGGTCACCGCTGGGCCTAGCGCCCCAGGCTGGCTATAGCCTCCTCGGTACACACACCACCACCCGCTCTGCTCCCAGGGCCCCCAGACAGGGCTCGGAAGGGACACACACCTGCCGTCTGGGCGGACCCCGCCCAAGGACAGCACCTGCACCAGGGTAATGGGCCCTCAGACCTGGTGGGGCATCTCCCCGCCTCTCCCCTCTGTCACTGCTTCCCCCACCGTTAACCAGAGGCAGCGGGCTCTGAGAAGGCACGCCTCCAGGGCCACAGCTGCCCAGGGAGCCCGTTCTCACCACCTCCCCTCCCCAAGAAGCTCCAGTGGTATCCCAGCCATGAGCCCAGACCTGAGGACCCCCGTCCCCGATGTGCAGCACACAGAGGCCGTGGAGACTGTCCACATGCCGGCAGTCTGAACCTGCACTCACTAGAAACGAAGTGCAAACACAGAGAATGCAGCGGGAGCACAAGATGCGCCACCGTGCACCCCGCCGTCCAGGGGAACCCAGCTCTTCCCTCAAATGACTCAACGTTCCACTGCCGCTAATTTTTTCTGAGACCCAAAATAAGATCAGAACAGAACTACTCATGCAGTAAGAATTTCCCATCTACCAACTGTTACAAGAAGCATTTTTTCACGAAAAAAGTGACATTATGAGTCACGTCCTGGTGGTGGCCATCTTGCCATCGCCAAGCCCAGGAGCAGGTGGTCAATCCTGAGCTTCTAGGAGACAACGCAACGGCAGCAACGCAGGCCGCACCCCACCCCGCGCTCCAGCCAGGCAACAGCGGCCTTCCGCGACATCGTGGTGCCGTGCACACAGTAGGGGCTGCCGCCTCCCCACCTCAGAAGAAACTGAGGCCAAAGCTCAGAAGAGCAAGCAAGGCCGATGGCCGGCAGGAGGCCCCCGACTGCCTGCCCCACACCCAGGTCTCTTGCCCCTGAAGAAGCAGAGAAGACAAAGCCTCCTCCTGGTCAATCAACTGTTCTGCAACCTGAACCCAGGACTCAATCCCCAGCAAGAGTAGCAAGAGCTCCCAGTCAGACAAGCTCATCCACTACCCTATGGAGACGGGTGGTCCGGAAACTCAGCCCAGACATTGCTGATGGGGAGGCAGCCCTCTGATTCATGTGGGTGGAGATGCAACAGGCAGGGATCCCCTTCCCAAGAGAAGGCCACACATGAATCACACCCGAAAATGGCTCTCAGGACAGTTCATCAACTGGTTTTCCCTTCTGCCTCTTCTGCACAGATGTCCGAAGGATAGAGAGCCGTCTTCCAGCCGTCAGTCCTGGAGGAGCATTAATGGCCTAATGGGATGATATTTATGTATCCTTACTCAATGGCCACGGGCGCCCAGCCAGGCTTCAGAGAACAAAGCTCCCGCGCGGCTGAATGCTCTGCTCTCAGCACGCCCGACACACAGGCCGCAAACTCCATGCTACTGGTCATTAAAAGACCACATGTTGGCCCCTGCACCCAAAGGTCACACGTGAAAAACCAACTGTCCGGTCCGTGAGCGCGCTCGGAGCTCGCGGGCGCGGGCAAGGAATCCACCGCCTGCGGGCCTGGGCGCAGCGACTTACCTGGGAGACGGGAACGGCCCGGCCCTGGAGGCCACGCCCACCTGCCAGTCACGAGGCCCCGCCCTGGGGAGGAGCCACTGCAAACCCGAGTCTCCTTTCCCGCTCCCAGGCGTAAGTCTGCAAGAGCTCCACTCGGAGCTGTAAGAGGAAGGACGGACACCCAGGCCAGCGGGTCTTCTCTGCACCCAGCCGCCCCCTCACTGATCCCACCTCTGGCTGACCCTGCTGGGGAGTCCTGGGCCTGGAGAAGTAACCTCACAGCAGTTTACAACCTTTCCTAGCAGCGGGATCCATTTCTACTCATTTGGGGCAGAAACAGAAGGTGGGGAAAAGACACCCACACCCCCCAGCCCACTCCTTCTGCAAAACATGCTACAGAAGCAACCAGCTCAGGTCAGAGCTGAGAGGGGGACCACCCAGAGCTCTGATGAAGGAGCCGGCCCGGGGGTCTGTGTCACAAAGGGTCCCGGAGGGACACAGCTACTGAACAAAGGAGACCCTGGGGCCCCTCGAGTGTTCTCAGCCCAAAGCTCACCAGGCACTAGGAGCTCCCTCTCAGACCCCAGCTACCCTAACAGGTGGGGGAGGGAATGAGGCGGTCCACTCTGTCCACTCCCTGGGGCAGGAGGGAGCAGGCTCCCAGGGCTTTTATAAGGGGGCAATTTGAAACCAGCCCGGAGAACCGGCTGCTGCACCCTTGCTTCTTCTGTTTGGACCCTCCAAGGAGGCCATGGACCCAGAAGTCCGCAGGTCAGGAATGCTATCAGCATGACCCCAGAGCTGCAATGCTAAAAGCATTAATGGGGGGGGGGGGGGGGCGGGGCTGCAGAAAACAGAATAAGAATGGTCCCAGCAGAAAGTGAATGGCCCATTTCCCCAACACAACCCAAAGCCGGTACTGCGGGAGGCCCAGCCTTTCCCAGGGAAAAAAACTCTGGGAAGCCAGTCCCCTCCTTGCCCAAGTCCATCAGGGAGCAGCAGAATGCAGGCAAGTGTTCTCCTCGGCTAACCAAAGCCAAACCCTTCTCCCCAGGGTTACACATCAAGGAACCAGATCAAAATCCCCCCCTGGCCCCACTCTGATCTCCAAGTGAAATTCTACCCCCTTCTTGATAAGGATCAGCCAAAGGATTTCCTGGGTCAAGAAACTACAGAAACCATCGCCCTTGCTAGAAAATGGTTTTGGCATGAAATGAAAATAGTTCAGGCCTTTCCACCACCATAATTAGGTACAAATTTCCAAATGACTAGACCATGTGATTTTACTTAATTCCTCCACTGCCCCCCTTTTTAGAGTAGTTTGCAGCGAAAGAAAAATCTTCATTTCACTTAAAATTCTCCCAGCCAACCCCTGGCTAATTTTGGTTGCCCTGTTTGACAAGCTCATCTGGGGCTCCTTTTTGTCCAGTCAACAGTAAGTTTTCTGACATGAGTATCCCCCTAGCTAACTCACAGTGGAGTTCCTGCCACAGAAATGCGGGCCAGAACCCTTGTCCTCTAGGAAGAGCTTCCTCTGGTCCACAGGCAAGCACAGCCACCCAGCACCACCGGCTCCCAGCCAGGCCAATATGGGTCGTCAGCACCTCTGCCCACCTGGGGCCAGTCCAACTCTGCAGCCGACACTCAAGAGCTTCAGAAGTCTGCTTGACACTGTTTCCTAAAGCGGCTCAGCTCCAGAGCCTGAGGGGGAGCCCCAAAATAGTCCCCAAACAGCAGAGTGTCCAAGGCGCGCCTTTTTTATTGGCTCATGAAAACAGAAAAACACAGGACTCACAACCACAAGGCCCAGCCCGGCAGCAGGAGCAGAGCAAATGCGCACCGATGACAAAGGGGCCCTCGGTGGGGCGGTGGGGGGCGGCACCGCGTACCAGCTTGCGCCCAGGTCGGGGCTCAGCGCCCAAGGTCTGGGCTGGCTCCTCCTGGCCGGAGGGCAGGCCCCGGACCGCACACCTGGCCGGGACGCCGGCGCCCTCTATGCGGCTTAACTTTCTGAGACACATTCGGCATTTTCCTTAAAGCAAAAAAACAATCCCTGGGCGAGTGAGCAGCCCCGGCCGCCGCCGGGAGAGAAAGTGGTGATTGGAAGAGAAACTCCTGACTCATCCGCCTGGGCTTTTATGGCCCGGGATTGGATTCTGACCTTTCGGTGCGCTCCTGCGCGGCGCCCGGCCCGGCCCGAACACGGGAGGCGGCACAGGGCGCACATACAGCCTGCCCGCCCGCCCGCGCCCTCCCCGCGCGCCGAGGGAAGGGGCGCGATTTACCTACGGAGTCTATCTCCAGGAGTCGCTGGAGGTCCCGGATGCTGTGGATCTGACTGTGCGCCAGCCTCTCAATGACCTCGCGGGGGATCTCGGCTTCCTGCAAGCATAGCAACACGGTCAGCGCCCGTGGCTGCCCAGAGCGCCTGGTCTCCCACCCGGCCCGCGCGGGCGCCTTGCAGGAAGGCCGCCGGACCCCCAGCCCGGGCCCTGGAGCCTAAGGCCCAGGGTGGGGCTGGATGAGACCCCCAATACAATTCTCCGTCCCCATTCGTGTCTGCCCTTTACAAAAAGAAACGGGTCCCCACGTTTAAATTAAAAAACACACACACACACACACACACAAAACCCACGGGGCCCCTCTGCCCAGGGGTGTCCGTTACAGGTCTAGGGGTGGCGAGGGGCCCGGGGAGCTGCTGGTCTAATAGTGAAATCAACATCGAGAAAGATCAAGTTGAAATGCGTCACGGACCGGCGACGAAAGTCACGGCAGCCCTAACACTTTAATCTACCCGAGGTTTAAATTTCACACCCGGAATCCCGACCGAACCTGCGGGGGAGAGGGTCTGCAAACACGCGCGCGCACACTCACACTCGCCCCACCCCGGGCTCCGGCCCAGCTGCGGCCCTAGCGCCGACGAAGACGCCCCAAATCCAGCCGCGACTGGGAGGGGCTGCCAGGGAACGTGAGGGTTAAATATCTATCTCTCGCAGCTCCGGGTCCCAACCCAGACCACCCCCCACCTCTCGGCCTCCCCCTACTCTTTTCAGGTTTTTAAAGGGAGTAGGGGGTCGTGGGGGTCTCAAGCACTAAGTCCCCACGACGGGGGAGTAGAAAGTCATTTATCACAGCACAGCTCACGAGGATTCGAGATTGGGGGTGGGGGTGGGGACGCGGGTGGTGGGAGGGCGAGGGCTCCCGGCCCGGCCCCGGCTCGCCTAGCTCAGCCACCTGTAAGCAGGCCCCGCGCGGGCGGGACTGCGCCGGCCCACCCGCCGCTCCGGGCGTGGGGACCGGGACCCGGGGTCTGCGGCTCTGCGCTGCTCACCCTGCCTTCCGGGGGCTCCCGCTGCAACCGCCCCTACCAGTTTGTCGGGGGCTCTTCCCTCTTCCCCGGCTCCGCGAGCTCACACACACGCACACACACACACACACACACACACACACACACACACACACCCCCTTCCGCGCTCCCGCACCCCAATGCTGCATTGTCCGCCGCGCCCTAGGTCTCCCTCCTCGGAGAGGAGCCCGCGGCCCCCGAAGTTTCTCCCCACTCGTCCACCCAGCCGCCACTCCGTCCCTCCGCGGCGGAGCGACGCAACACGCTGGAAACTCACCAGACACACTTAGGCATGGCAGAAAATAGAACCCAGTTAGGAAAATTTAAAAACCGACCACCCTAGCAGAAATCAAAACGCGCCCTGCAGAGCCCCGGAGCCCGGGCTCTCGGGCCCGCGGGCGGCCTCAGGGGGCGTGCGCAGGGGGAGTCGGAGAAAGGACAGGGCGCGGGGGTGGCACCCACCTCGGCCAGGGCATTGGCGAGGTACCCGCAGCCGAGGAGCAGCAGACAAGCCCAGGTCCTCATCGCGTCCCGAGGCACCGGTGGCTCGGCGGGGAGGCGAGGCCGCGGGGCGGGCGCTCCAGCCGGGCTCCTGTGACGGCGAAATTCAGTACCATCCCTCAGGGAACGCGGCCCGAAGGAGGGTGGCGCGGAGAGCAGGGAGCCGACGGAGCGCGCCCGGCGCGAGCAGCGAGTGCGGAGAGGCAGGCAGCGCCAGAGAGGAGGAGGAGCAGGGAGTGCGCGCTTGCCGCGCCCGCCGCGCCGGGAGCCTCCTGGGCCGCCGGGTAGGGGGTGGGGACGGAAGGGGCGGAGGGCGGGGGCTGGGCCTCTTCCTTGGTGCGTTCCCGGTGCTGGCCGCCGCCGCGCTCGTTCCCCGGCGCTGGCTCTAGGAGCGACCAGGCCGGTAATTCTGCATATTTGCGGGCGTCAGCCCCGAAAGGGACCCCCGAGCGAGGCTGGAGCCGCTGCCGCCGCACCACCCATCACCTGTCTGGACGCCCGGCCAGGCCCGGCGCGGGCTCGCGCTCTCCCTGCGGGCTGCGGGCGGCCCTGCGCGCCCACCAGCGGCCCCGCGCTCGCCTCCGGCCTCCTCTCGCCGCCGCCGCCGCCGCCCGGCCGGGCACGGCGCGGCCCAGCACGGCGCGGCCCGGCGGCCTGCGTGCGCCCCTCCGCGGCGCGCCCTCGGCTCCGGCGCCGCGCTCCGCCCTCCGCCGGCCCGAGCCGGGCAGCGCCCGCGGCCGCTCCGCCTGGCAGCCGCCGCCCGCCCGGGGCCTCGCCGCGCGGGCCTGAGGGCCGAGCCGGCGCCGCCGCCGCCGCCGGCAGAGAAGGAGGAGGAGGAGGCGGCGCGGGCAGGCCCGGCTCGCCGGAGTTGTGCGGGCTCCGTGGGGCGCGCGTGTGGAGCCGGCCGGCGGCGGGGAGGGGGTTATAGCGCAGCGCAGCGCCCCTCCCCCGCCCCCTCCCCCTCGCCTCCCCCGGATTCCGGGCCCCGGACCCGCACCTCGGAAGCGCGTGGGGGCCGAACGGGCCGGGCAGGGCCCCGCCGCGGCCGCAGTGAGCACACACACGCGCTCGCGCAGGCAGTAAAACCCATCAAGGCCCCGGGCCTGGCCCCGAGCACAGCCGCCGGGGCTCCGCGCGCTGCCCGGGGCTCCCCGGGCGCCCCTCCCTAGAGTTTGCCCACCCCCCAGTGCCAGCTGCAGCCCTGCAGCACCGGACGGGGAGGGGAGGAGGCGGCCGCAGAAGCGCCGCCGTCGCCGGCTCGCCTCTCTCGGGCCCCAGCGGCGGCAGAGGGCAGCGCCCAGAGCTGCTACGCCAAAAAGGGCAAAAGCGAGCCGGCCCCCGCCTCCCGCCCCCCGCCCTGGAGCTCCGGCCTCTGCACGGTTTGGATCCCGGGCCCCCGGCTCCCCCGCCATAAAAGGAGGGGGAGTGAGGCTCTGGTGAGAGGTGGGGCGGGTTTAGGGGCGCGTCTGGGACACTCACCTGGCGGCTGCCACGCGCCCCCGCCCGGAATCCGATGCCTGGGGCGTCTGAACGAGGAACCTCCACCCACATTCCGGGAGACGAGGGCGCCCCGGTCGGAGGAGGGGGCTGCCGCGGACCTCGTCCCCGCCCTGGGGTCCCGCACCCCCAAGTCCCCGCGCCCTCGTGGAAGGCCTGGCGGCGGTCTGAGCCAGAAACTCGAGGGCTGGAAGGGAGGAAAAGAAAAGAGCCGCTCGAGAGGAGCCCGGGCGTCTCAGCCTCCCGCGCCGGGATCCTACAGAGCGCCACCTCCGGCCACGGCGCCGCACAGAGCGATGCGGGGGAGCGACGCGAGGGAGGCCGAGGCCTGAGCGGGGCTGGACGGCGCCCCCGCCACCGAAGGGCGGTGCGCCGAGCTGGGTCCCTCCCGCCTGCCTAGGCAGGTGGGACCGCACCCTGGCGACGGGTCTCTAGAGGGGCGGAGAAGCCCCGGGATCAGGGCTAGATGGGTAACGAGCCAAGTGACCCCGCAGCTAGACGGAAGGCCATTAAAGGCTAGGGACTGCAAGTGGCTGGGTGGGCTGAGGAAACAGAACCCCGCCGGCCCGAGCCCTCCATCCCACACCCCCATCCTCCGGGCTAGGTCCCTGCCCCCACCCTGGCTGCCCTCCGGCCAAAGGCAGTGAAGGCGCAACCCTCCAGGCGTTCTTTCATCCTCGGCTCCTCGGGCTCCAGCATTTCAAAGGCCGAGTCTAGTGGGCCCTCGGTGGGGGGCGGGGGGGCCCTCAGCTTCCCCCAGATTCCGGGGAGGAGGGGTGGGCCCCTCCTGGGATTCCCAGGGGGCAGGGTCTCCCAGCGTTCAGCCCCCCAGCGCACCTGCCTCTCTCCCCTGCTAGCCTCACCTGCAGCCTCCCCCTCCCCCCAAAGCACGCACTCGGGGCTCAGAATGAAGGAGGGCTGAGGCAGAGCTCGGGAAGCCTTGGTACTGTCCGTGTCCACCCAAGTAGACTTTCCATTGCACTGGAGGGAGTCCGCTGGATGGTTTCCAGAAGGCAGCAAAGAGCACACTGCTTGGACTCAGGCTGGACCCCTGGCGGAGCCCAGAGACTTCCTGAGAGTTGACTGCATCACACCTGCTTGAGCATCGAGTTCCTCACAGGCAGAGGGGACCTGAGGACCCCCACGTCTTTGGGGCTGAAGGACTTGGTTTGATAGCCGGTGTTCGAATGAGGAAATGTCGCATTGTATTGTAAGGGCTGGGGTGGGGGCTCTTCTGGCTCCAACCTCTGTACAGAGGCTCGCTAGTTCCTGGGGAGGGGGGTTCCACCAGCTTTGAGCAAGTGATTCACTCTGTGCCCCATCCCAGCCTGGAAATTCAGTGGCTCCCAGTTTGAGTTTGGGACAGAAATGTGGGTTTGGGGCAGAAGAGAAGAGATCTGGGAACATGGAATGGGGGCATCTTCTACGGGAGCCCAGACCAAAGTTAGAGAGCAGGCGAGATGGGGGTGGGGGGCCCGACGGAGGCATCCTTCTAATCGCTAGCGGCTATTAAAAATAAAACCTCGGCTCGTTGTCATAGCGACCACGACAACAGCCGCTGCCCAGGGTGGCACAAACTTGTGCAGCCGGTGACAGCCGCTTTTGGGGGAGACTCAGGGCAGACTCACACTGGGCCACCAAGGACAGCCCGCCCCCACCCTCCCCCCTCCTCCGGAAAAGCCGGCAGAAGGAGATCCCTAGGCGCTGTTTCCTAGACCTTGAATCGACTTGAGCAAGAATCACCAACCAGGACGGGAACCCACGCGTGCGGGGACTCCCCGGCCCTGGCGCCTCTCTCCAAGGCCCCTTCCCCTTTCAAATCCCGGCGTCTTCATCTCTGGGGAAGGGGCTGAGTGGGGAGGCGGTTTCAGATGGAGGCTCGGCTGCGGGAGAGGGGACCCTGGGTCCCGAAGCCAGGCACGTTGGGGGCTCCGGCACCTGCCCAGCCCGCCTGTCTTGCGATCCTGGCGGCTCAGGTGTGGTCACGTGCTCCTTTCTGCCCAGGAATCGAGTTTCATTTCCAGCCGCTATTAGGCGGTTCACACGGTTCACTGCAAACATTTGATAAAGAGGCTAAATATACATTGGAGTCGGAGGAGGCGTGGGCGGCCTCGCAGAGCGCAAAGGCGGGGCTCCGCGGGGCATCCCCGCCCAGGCCGAGAGTCCGGCTCGACCCCGACCAGTTCCAGGTTCCCGGTGCTCCCACCCCAACCGCCCCCCGACACACACACACAGTTGGGAGCCCAGGCTCAGGACACGCGGCCCTGGCAGGCTGTGGGCGCCCCTTGGCAACCAAAGGCCCCGAGGCGGAAGAAGGGGGCGCTGGGGGGGAGCTCCAGGGAGGGTAAGTGCTGGTGGGAGGTGAAGGCGCACCTGGCAGCCCGGGATGTCCGGTCGCCCCCGGAGCCGGTGCTTCCGGGCTATCTCCAGCGTCCCGGCGGCGCGCCCCGACGTGCAGCGGACCCATAATTAAGGTGAGTCAGGCGCTACAAATAGGTGCAGAGAGGGACTCCCGGTGCAGCTGGGTGACTGCGCGTCTGCCCCTCTCTGGTTCCTCTGGGCACCGCCCATGACCCCCCCCCCCCACCCACGAAGGAGCGGGAAGGGCCTGGCCACTCCTGGAGAGGGGGGCTCCTTTATTAAGGACCTGAGGCCAGCCCAGGACCCTTCACCCCACAGCCCGCCTCGCCACGTGTGCAGTGCTGGCCTGGGGCCTGGCACCCGTTGGCACTCCATTGTTGCTGTCACCCTTTTACCATCCTTTTTTTTTTTTTTGCAGTGGGAGTCATGACTAACGTCCACTGGACACCTCGGTTTCTGAGTGGCCCCTGGGGGAGGAGAGCTGCCCCACAACCCCTCTTATAGATGCCAGGAAGTTGGGCACTGCCCGCAGCCCCAGAGTGCAGCCCCGGACAGCCACTCCTGGGCCAGCTCTCCCAGTGCTGGGGGTGGGCGCCGTCTCAGGCCTTCTGGCCCTGCAGGTTTCAGGGGGGCACGAAGAATGGTGGGGCCTCCTGGCAGTGAGGGCCTCAGGGCTGGAGCCCACACCTGCTCAATCCCCATCCCGAGGGGCGCTAGCTGCCTTCTGCCCCGTGACCTTGGCTTTGCTGGAGCGCTTTGTCCCTGCCCTGCCTTGCATCTGAAGAGTAGGGGCCGGCAACCTTGCTGTGCACGGCTGTCTCCCACCACCCAGCCTCCTGCCCAGGGAGGCGATCCCCACGCACCACCTGCAGGTCCTGGCACCCCAGGCTCGGGCACAGCTGCCTCCTCCTGGGTGGCCAGCTGGGCGTCCAGACCCAGGTCTCTGCCCACTGCCAAAGCAGATCTCAAAACAATTTGTCATGACGAAACACCACATCTCCCTTTATCTCTGGGCAAGGATTTCTTGGTTCAGGGCAATTAATCCAGGAGCGGCCTCAGCTGAGTGGGCAGCTCTCCTTGAAGATCAAAAGTGCCAGGCGGGTGTTAATTAAGTCATCATCTCAGCCGCCCCAGGCCCCGGTTCAGGATCAGGCCTTTCCGGTCTGCCCTCCCTATGCTCAGTGCTGGTTTTAACTCCCTATTAAATATTTTCCTTTTAAACACACAAACCGCAATGAAGTTTTACATAGCATATGGGCCTACAATCATTCTATGAATATTTTGTGAATGAAGACCTCTGGGAAGGGGCACTTGGGGGCTTCAGGAATCGAGGCCAGACCTAGTCTGGCTAGGATGGGAGCCCCCTGCCACGAGAGGCCCCTGGGCATTTGAAACATGGCTGGTGTGTGCTGTTCATGTAAAATACACACAGCCTCCAAGACTTGGTATGAAGATAAAGAGTGCAAAATTTTTCATTAGTAAGTTTTACATTAGTTACCCGCAGAAATGATAAATTTTTGATATATGAATTCAATAAACTGTATTATTGCAATTAATTTCACACATTTGTTTTTCCTGTGTTTAATGTGGTGGCTAGAAAATTTAAAATACTGTGTGTGGCTTTAGTGACATTTCTACTGGACACAGCTGGTCTGGGCATCTGGAGTTCGTATCTCCTCAGTGGAGCCAAGCCAGTGAGTATGAGTAGGGCAGGGGCGGGGCGGAAGTCCTGCCCTGGGAAGCCCAAAGTCCCCGGAGACCAGAACAGCCCGGGGCCTGCTCTGCCCACCACACGGGCTTGCTTCGTCTGCCGTATGACCCTGAGCAAACTCTTCAGCATCTTGGAGCCTCAGCTCCCGCCTCTGGTCATAGCCAGCCCAGGGGGGCTGCTTTCGGAAATCCTCATTCACACAACAGGTATTTCTGTGCCGGGCACAGGAATGCAGCACTAACACGATGCCCTCACGGAGCCTACAGTCTCTCCAGGGAACAGTAAACGAGTGGCTAGTGTCCACGCTTCCAGGTCAGGAAGCCCTGTTTCTAAAGGAGTCAGTGCTGAGATCAGGATGGAACCTTCTAGGCAAAGCTCACAGCAGCCTACAGCAGCCTGTGCCAAGGCCTGGAAGCAGGAACCGGCTAGGCGTGTTGAGGGCCAGCAGGAGGGCATGAGCTGGGACCGGTGGGCAGTGGGCAGGTCCCACAGACCTCGAGGCCGTGTCAGGGGTGTGCACTTGTTCTAGGGGGACAGAGCCGACTGGTGGGCTATGGATTCGGACACATGCGGGGACAGAAAGAGAAACCGATCCCCCAGGGCCGCCTGCCAACTGGCCAGGCCCCAGTGGCAGACCTCACCCCACAGTTGTCTTCAGGATTTATAGCCGAGTTTGCATCTTAGGTGTGAATTCCAAGGTTCAAGTCTGGTGGGCACCTGGCTTGAGCCCAGAGCCAGTGCACACCTCCTTCCCCGGGGGCTCCCGGCAGGCCCCGTCCCTCTGTCCTGGCTGTGGATGGGGTGAGGGGGGTCGACAGTCTCCCTTGGCCTTCAGATTTGATGGGACTCAGCCTCCAGAGGGAGGCAGGAGTCTGGGGCTCACAGGTTGGTTGGGGAGAGGCATTGCTGGCTTCCCAGGCCTCCCAGAGGAAAGATGGTGAGAGCGTGTCCTCCAGAGAGAGGGACTCACTGGATGGAAAGGCTTCCCATGCAGGGAGGGCAGCACCTCCCTGAGTAAAGGCACAAGCCAGACCAGAGCCCGTGGGGTCAGCAGGGAGGTGACCTTGGCTCACAGGCGGGGGAGGGGG
This sequence comes from Bos taurus, assembly GCF_002263795.3. Taxonomy (NCBI): domain Eukaryota; kingdom Metazoa; phylum Chordata; class Mammalia; order Artiodactyla; family Bovidae; genus Bos; species Bos taurus. The sequence goes on along the minus strand of NC_037352.1, from coordinate 42,007,209 downwards.
GTGGGGAGGACATCAGAGTGCCCTGAAGAGGCGGGGCTGCAGGGTGAGCACCCACGCTCCCAAAACAAAGAGGTGCACGGGCTCTGAGCGTGAAGAGGAAGGCAGGGTGCTGGGGTCATCAGAACAGCATGGAGCTCGGGACAAATGGGCCAGGACACGCAGAGCCCGGAAAAGCTAAAGGGACTCCAGAGGAGGAAACGAGAGACGTTGAAAGAGTCCTTCACTCAGTGCCACTGGGGCAGGTTAGAGAAACTACCTGATTAAATCCTCACTTCTCCTTGCCGCGAAGTACATTTCAAGGAATAAGAAACTAAGTTGGTAAGCAAACATTTTGGAACAAACTTCACCATGTATGTCTTGGGGGAGGCCCCCGCCCTCCACTGCAGCGTTCTCACCAAAACCATTCTTGAGGAGGGGAGGACACACCCAGGTTCAGAGAGACTCCAGCAGATACCTGCTCCTGACCCCTCGGAAACATCACCGCCGTGAACAGAACACGGAGAGAGCTGGAGGTCACCGCAGCTCCCAGTCCTGGACTGACTCCTCCGTCTAGACCGGCAAGTAGCTCGCGGGACGCAGCTGGGTCCGTGGGACCAACATTAGGTGACTGTATCCAGGAAAAACTCCTGGGTGTGGTGACGGTGTCACAGTGACATGGGCGGACTCTGTTGTCCTTGGAGACCGTGGTATTACTGCAGGTGAAAGGTCAGGATGCCAAAGCTGGTTCTCACGTGGCTCGGGGAGCGGGCAGTGGCGCTGGCAGCTGATGGACAGATGCACATGTGCACGCACAGGAGGACGGCACACGCATCCCTGGGTGGAGACCGGGAGATGACAGACGGGTGACGGTGGCTGGCTGGCGGTGCGCACACGGGGAGGCGGGCGGGCGCTGGATGCGGCTGAAGGGCGTCTGGCCGCTCGTTGGACTCTTCTTACCACTTTTCCGAAAGGTCGAAATGTTTCAAAATGAAAGTTATGAAAAACTGCCAATTCCTATTTTCTAGCTTTCCCATGGTTGATCAAACTTCTAGGACACAGAGAACTTTCAGAGCTCTAGAAGACACAGGACAAATTATATTTGCTATGCGTCACATTTTCAGACTTCAAAACAGACTGTCAGATTTAGAAATTGAAAACAAGTAAAAACATTTTAAAACCTGAACAAAGGGAATCCTTTCGTTGTGTGTTATAATCACGTTTCTGCTGTCCCTGTGTATTTTCATCTGCACAGAGTAAGTGTATTAAGCCAACACTTTCAAACATATCTGCCAGGGTCTTTGCTCATGTTTTCTCACGAGAAAACCAGGAAAGATGCACAGAAGCGACATGGGGACACCTCACTGCCAGCCGACACCTCAGACACAGCCCTGGGGGTTTGCTGTTTCCCGTGCAGGGAGGGTGCCAGGCGCCAGCCCGAGAGGGCTGCTTTCTCAGCGGGGGCCAGTCGCAGTCAAAGCCAGTGGCTACTTGGATCAGGAGCCATGAAAGTGGCCATGGCCCCTGACCCCGTCATCCCACGGCTGGGCACTTAGTCCACGAAAATGACCCAGATACAGAACGACCACAGACTAAACGGTTCAGGGCAGCACAACTTGAAATAGCAAACACTGGAAACAACCGAAAAACCCAGGTGTGAACCGACTGTTTCCCTGACCCTTCCCCTGCGGTGGGAAACGGGGGAGGATGGCTTCCTGCCGTGGAAACTCCAGCAATGTGTCCAGCAGTCTCACCTCTGTTTTCTCCACCGGGTTTGGGGCGCCCTGCTCTTCTCAGTGTTGGCAGAGACAGGGCACTGTCCGTGAGGGGCGCTTGCGGGGGGAGGCTTGTCTGGCATCGTTTTCTCTCAGTCCTGCAATGAGTTAATCTTCTTGTTGAAGAAACTCAGTCGCTTCTATTTGGAACGAGCCATGTGAGATCAGAAACCGGGGTTCTGGGCTGGGAGCAGCCGTTCTAACCTCCCTGGGCCTCGAGTTCAGTGAACAGAGCTTCGCCAGCTGGCCCTCCTCCTCCAGGAAGCCATCCCAGGGCTGGCTTCAGACCCAGCCTCTTGCTCACCCTATGACGGGGCAAATCATATCACAGCTCCAAGCCTCAGTTTCCCCATCAGGGAAAACAGGACGCCAGTACCTCGGTTCCAGGACTGCTGTGGAAAGAAAAGGCAGAAGTGATGGAAAGACCCTGAGAGCATCGTGGCCTCCTCCCCGTGGCTGTGTCGTCAACCCGGCACGTTCCCGCCTGCTTGTGACCTGCGTCGGAGGACAGGGCCGTCTTGTGGCAGCGTCGGCAGCCTGGTGGGCTGGCATCTGGGGGAGGCACCGGGCTGGTCTGGGTCAGGGGGGCTCTGTGAATCCTCCTGGGGGCAGGCGTCCTGCCCTCTGGGGCCAAGTAAGGTCCGGGGCACAGGACTTCCTTGTAAAAGAGGCTTCCTCACACCAGCCTGGCCCACTGGGCACACCCCAGGGGACGTGGAAGGCAGCTCTCCTGAGGCCAGAAGGCCTGGGAGGAGAGGAGGGGTAAGGAAGAGGGGTCAGGGGAGCGGGAGAGGAGGACAGAAGCAGAGGAATGAGGGGTGAGGTGACGCGGAGCGGGAGGCAGGACGGAGCACCCTCCCCGCCTTGCCCGCATCTGCGGTCACAGGACGCTCTCCTGCGTCAGCCTGAGCAGGATGGCGGTGCCAGTCACTGTCACGATGGCGTCCCCTCTGCAGGGGGCCCGTGTGTGCCTGTGGGACGTGAAGATCCCACCCTTCTCGGCAGCCACACAGGGACACGGCTGCACACGTCGGACCCCAATCACAGGGGGCCCCCGAACACCTTCATGCATGAACACCCCCGTGCACGGAGATCCGGCCTGGGGGCTCAGAGGGGAAGGGTGGGTGGGCAGGCTGCCTTTGTCCTTGTCAGTCAAGTCCTGGGTCAGAGAACTGACAGGAGGCCTCCCATTCCCTGTCATCTCCCAGAACGTGACAGCTTCCAGACAGGAAGAGCAGTCAGCCCAGCCCCACAATCCGGTTTTTGGATCAGAACTCTTGTGACAAGGACCCAGCTCACGGTGCCCAAGGAGACAGGGGACGGCTGAGCCAGGGTGAGCGGCGTCAGGTACAGCTGGATCAGGGCCTCGTCTCAAACTCGCTCTGCAGTGGGAGGCAGCGCCCAGCAGCCCAGCCTGACCCCCGTGCAGCCCTGGACTTCTCAGGACTCTGTCTCACTGCCACGCCTGGGGCTGACTGTGTCCGGGGGGGTGCGGACCCAGTGCCCAGAACTCCTTGGGTTGCCCTCAGCCCCCAGGTTGATGAGACCACACAGCCCCTCCTTGCACCCAGCCTCCCTGAGAGGCTGCCCTGCCCTGACTGGGCAGCCTCTGATTCCAGCCCCCTGGAGCACCCTGGAATTCGGGGCTCACACCTGTATCCCTGGGGACTCTTAGCTGCCCTTTGGAGGAGTGAGCTGAGGCCCGGGTGTGACTGCCAGAGACAGCCTCTGCCTCCAAGTTGTTTTTCTCAGCAGGAGAGAGCAAAGTGCGTCAGATAGTCTTATCCCTGTCCTGCTGTGACCTGCAGGCACCCCTGGGGCAAGGGAGGCCCTGCAACCTCTGGACACCTCCGCGCGTCCCTGTGGGGGCTCAGGGGCCCACCCCAGCGTGGGCAGGACAGGGCCCGGGCCCGAGGAGCCAGTCCTGGGTTTAAGGGCATTTCCGCTCCCGCCGGTTGTACAGCCTTTAGCAAATGCTTCCTTCACTGGCCTCAAGACAGAGTGGGCAAGGCAGCGGAAGTAGAGTCGTGATGTTTGTAGTAATGCCCGAGAGGTAAGTGCTCAGTGCAGAGCTGGGTATGTGTCTGAATACAGCTGGTGTTCTGTGGCCGGTGACGGACAGGTTGCACAGGGTGCTATCTGCAGAGACGCCAAGCCTGGTAAACAGCAGGTGCTCAGTAACAGCACAGAGTGCCCCACCCCCGGCTCAGCAGCCCTGCGAAAGGAGCCCTGGGCTTGGGGACAGCGGCAGCCTCTTGGTTCCCTCTGGGCTGGGGCCACTGAGCTCACGTTTACCTGGACAGGAGCCCCCTTCCTGTGTCCTCCGGCGGGAGACCAGGCCGGTCCTGGGATGGCCATCCTCCCTGGAGGCCGAGTCTCAGCGTCTGCACGCTGCTGGGTCCACGGCTGTTCCCGTCTCCCCTCCCTGGACGGTCTGCCACCCCCAGCCTTGCAGGCTCCCACATGGCCTCCACGCTGACCATCCTGCAGTGGGGTCTCCAGCCCAGAGCTCCCTTCTGAACCCCAGGGCCCTTCAGGCCAGCACCTCCCCAACCAAGACGAACCCCGAGACCTACCTCTGAGTTCTGGGGACACCATCACCCCACCCCTACTGCTAGGCCCAGGAGTCTCAGAGCCAACCGTGAACTCTCTCTTACTCTGTACCTCTGAGCGGGCAGGAAGCCTTGTCAACTGACTCTCTGAAACTTGACCAGTCTCCAGTCCTCGCCTGCGAGCCAGCCGCAGCCCCACCCCTTCCCTTTATCCCATGCACCCCCAGACTGCACAGTCAGTGATCCTTTCAGAGGCGAATCCGCCCAGGTCACTTCTGCTCCGACGTTACCCTAATAAACTCTGGGCTGGAGAAACCCACCAGGAGATGCTTAAATGACGCCCACCCTCGTGCGAGATGAGAGCAGGGTCAGGCTGCAGGCGAGTCCAGCCTTGATGATGGAGAGAGGGCTCTGCCAGCAGGCTCCCTCACCACCACCAGGGCCCTCCCCGGAACTACAAAGCGCTTTCCCCGGCAGATAACAGGTTATAGATAAGTCTGTACTCCCCACCAGCTCCCTCTGCCAAAGCTGACGGGCAGAGGCAGATGCAGGCCATGAGAAAGCCTCCCCTGGAGTCCAGCAACGTGCTCCATCTGCAGACGTCAGAGTCCGGCCCAGCCTGGCCCCGCTCTGTCTCCCGAGAGACCCCGGGAGTCAGGACCACCCGGATTCTGAAGGCAGCCTGACTTCCCCACCGCACACAGCTCTTCCACACAGCTCAGGGAGCCTCACGCCTTCTGACCACGACTAGGCCGCTGGGCCCCACGTGGCCGGGAAGAGGCCTCCAATGTCACCGAGGGTCTGACTAGGACCCTGAACTCCAGAGCAGCTGTGGGGTCCTGGGCAAGGGCAGCTCAGCCCCCGGGAGACCCTGCCCAAATCCGGCCTGACTCTTCCTAGTGTGTGCGGGGTGTGAGTCAGGTCTCCCCGGCCCTGGTCTCAGTATCCCAGGAGGATAGTCTGCTGTAGCTCCCTATTCCCACAAAGCGAGTGATCCCAAGACAGACAGTGAAGCCACAGCCCAGAGAGGTGAGCTCCTGGAGGTCAGGGCTCTGAGCACCGGGCTGGTGGTTCTGTCCACCAGCCTGACAGGGAGTGGGGGCTCCTTCACCCACCAGCCTGACAGGAAGTGGGGGCTCCTCCCGTCCATCAGCCTGACAGTGAGTAGGGGCTCCTTCATCCATCAGCCTGACAGCAAGTGGGGGCTCCTCCCGTCCATCAGCCTGACAGTGAGTAGGGGCTCCTCCCATCCATCAGCCTGACAGCGAGTGGGGGCTCCTACTGTCCGTCAGCCTGACAGTGAGTGGGGGCTCCTTCATCCATCAGCCTGACAGGAAGAAGGGGCTCCTCCCGTCCGTCAGCCTGCCAGGAACTGGGGGCTCCTCCTGTCCATCAGCCTGACAGAACTGGGGGCTCCTCCTGTCCATCAGCCTGACAGCGAGTGGGGGCTCCTACTGTCCGTCAGCCTGACAGGAAGTGGGGGCTCCTCCTGTCGGTCAGCCTGACAGGAAGTGGGGGCTCCTTCATCCATCAGCCTGACAGGAACTGGGGGCTCCTCCTGTCTGTCAGCCTGACAGCGAGTGGGGGCTCCTTCATCCACCAGCCTGACAGGAAGTCAGGGCTCCTTCTGTCCATCAGCCTGACAGGAAGTGGGGGCTCCTACTGTCTGTCAGCCTGACAGGAAGTGGGGGCTCCTCCTGTCGGTCAGCCTGACAGGAAGTCGGGGCTCTTCATCCATCAGCCTGAGAGGAACTGGGGGCTCCTCCTGTCCGTCAGCCTGACAGGAAGTCGGGGCTCCTTCATCCACCAGCCTGACAGGAAGTGGGGGCTCCTCCTGTCCGTCGGCCTGACAGCGAGTGGGGGCTCCTTCATCCATCAGCCTGACAGGAAGTGGGGGCTCTGCGGCTGTGAGCTGGAGGCCTCGGTTCCGCTTCCTCCAGAGCGAGTGACCGCAGCTGGGCAGGGCTGAGGCAGCCCCCACGGCTGATCCTGGGAAGTCCCTGCCACTGTTGGCACTGGTGACTCAGGCCAGCCCTACTCCACCCAAAGGGGATCACCAGGCCCCCCTTGACTCAGAGGTGCCCACTGGCTCTGGCACATGGGGGAGCCCCAGCACTGGGCCCCCTCAGCCTCTCAGGAGAAGCACCGGAGTTACAAACACCAGGCCTGAGAAGTGGGCAACTCATCTTCCAGACCAAGGGAAGCAGTGACCAGCAGTCTGGCTGAGGTGGGCAGGCTAATATCCAGAGGGAGAGCTGGCTTATACTCTCCTGAAGTTCCCCCAAGATGCCCACCCACCCACCTCTGATCCCCTGGTTACCTGTAGGTTTGAGGCGGGAGCGGCCCACACATCTGTCCTGCCTGCCATCTGCCTGGGACAGGACTCCTGCAAGGAGGAGACTGAGGGACATGCAAACATCCAAGGGTGTGGGCGGTATGAGTTGGGTGCCGGCAGGCACTGAAATAGCCAGTGCTCCTCAGGCTCTGGGCAGCAGCTCCCAGCCCAGGGTGTCCCCAGGGGCCCCGAAGGCCGTCCTTGACAGTCGACACCCCAGCCAGGCTGCTTCTGGCACTCAGCCACCGTGAGGGCCAGAGAAGAGCAGCCTGCACGTGACCCCGAGCTCCCCACCAGCCCAGGTCTATTAGCAGGAGGATGTAGCCAGGCTCCCCAGGAGCGCCTCTTGATCCAGGGAGCCAAGGATGAATCCAAGAAGGCTTTAAGGAGGAGGTGGCATTTGAGTGGAGCCTTGAAGGATGGCAGCCAGTAGCAGGGCGCCTCTGCCAGGAATTCTGCTTCCAGCCATGCTCCACCCATCTTATCTTCCTCTCAGGGGAGCTGGATCCCAGGGACCTTCCTGTGAAGGGCAGCAGAGCCGCCGCCTCTCTGCCCCACACTGCAGAGCTGTGTGTCACCCGTCTGGAATGTGCTCTCCATTCCTCCGCCTCCCCCGCCCCCTGTGCCGCCTCCCCTCCCCTTCTCCTCAGCTCCCTTTCTCCCCCGGCTCCCCCCTCCCCTCCCCCATCCCCCCACCTGCCCCTCCCCCTCCACCCCCCCATCACCTGACCCAGCCGTGCCAGGGCGGCCACCTGGCCCAGAGACTGGGTCTGGGGGTCTGCAGACCACAGCCCCACCCCAACCAGGTACCGGGCAGAGGGAGGGGCACCTTCCCAGTCAGGGGAGATTTCCCCACAGGCCTCCCTCCAGCCTGAAGGGCAGAGTCAGCACCCTCTATTAGCCTGGGCCCAATGCAAGGCCACTCACTCAGCTCAGCCAGCCAGGCAGAAGACCCCACGGCCCCTGCACCTCCGGTCCTCTTTCTTCATGGGATTCCGGCTCCCATGGAGGAGACTGTACCTGTGGGGGGCTCTTCATGAAGGAGAGGAGACTGTACCTGCAGGGGGTCCTTACAGGGGAGAGGAGACTGTACCTGTGGGGGGTCCTTACAGGGGAGAGGAGACTGTACCTGTGGGGGGTCCTCATGGAGGAGAGGAGACTGTACCTGTGGGGGGTCCTCTCTGGAAGAAGGGTGACCGTACCTGTGGGGGGTCCTCATTGAGGAGGGGTGACTGCACCTCTGGAGGGTTCTCATGGGGAAGAGGTGACTGTACCTGTGGGGGGTCCTCTCTGGAGGAGGGGTGACTGCACCTGCGGGGGGTCCTCATGGAGGAGAGGAGACTGTACCTGTGGGGGGTCCTCACAGGGGAGAGGAGACTGTATCTGTGGGGGGTCCTCTCTGGAGGAGGGGTGACCATACCTGTGGGGGGTCCTCACAGGGGAGAGGAGACTGTACCTGTGGGGGGTCCTCATGGGGGAGCCAGGTCGGCAGAGAGGAGGGCTTGCAGGCCTGGGAGGTCCTTGCCTGCTGCCCACTACCACCCAGCCTCCCTGCTCAGCATGTGACCTGCATGGTGGCAAGGGGTTCCCCAAGGGGGCCTGGGCGGCTGTCCTAGGTGGGAGCCGGCCCAGAACAGGATGGTCGGTGACCAGGGGCAGGAAGTTGGAGGGGCACAGGTCCGGATCCCACTTCAGGCTCCTGTGGGGGAGATCACACCTGGGAGGCTCCCCCCGAGCCATCTGACTCCCCAAGGCCTCACCTGGCCCAACAGCTGGTCCCTAGTGGGTCAGCGCTCACTGCTGAGCAGCCGCCCTTACTTCCTTCTCTGAGCGGCTCCCTCGTGTGGGGAGCTGGGGGGTTCAGGGCAGCAGGCAGGGCCTTAGGGGCTCAGCACATGGGCTGCTGCACTCAGGTGGCCATTCTGTGCCGACATTCTGCCCCCTCGAGACCAGACTCCCTGAGAGGAAGGACACTTCTGAGAGGCCCCTGGGCCTGCGGGGCGGAAGTCAGGCAGTGGGAGTGGGGAGCGGTCCACTCCAGAGACCCTCTCAACCCTGGCCAGGCCCTGGGGTGCTCACTAATGGCTGAGAGAGGGGATCGGCGAGTGAGTGAAGCAGTGAAGGCACCAGCCTGCCCTCCCGGTGGCCTCCTGGGAGCTGGGTTCTGACAGGTCCACTGAGCCCCTCAGCGCTAGTCCAAGGGCAACCCTGCCAGGACACAGAGGCAGACGCCTGAGGGGCCCAGAGGGGCCCAGGGCCCCGCACTAGGGCGCTGGCTCCCCATCAGGGGTAATCAGACCCTCCTCCTCGCTGGACCAGGAGTCCAGACCCAGGGTCCCCTGCCCTGGCACCCGCAGCCTGGGTCACGGGGACAGTGCATGTCCAGGACTGGGGCCGGTGACCCTGGCCCCCTCCCAGCACCGCAGACACTCAGTGTCTTCAGGACGGCCCACCTCACGACCTCAGTGTGACCGCCTGTGAAGGTTCTGTGCGGCATGGCGTCCACACCAACAGGCGAGGCATCCGCTTCCAGAAGGCTGTGGGCCCACGGTTCCATTCTGGGCTCTGAGTCCCTGGAGCTCCCTCTGCAGCCCCAGCCGCTAGGACACCATGCAGGAAGCCCCCTGCAGAGGCCACAGAAGCTTGAGACCCGCCCCCCACTCCCACCAGTGGTCCTGGGCTCACCCCCACCAGGAAGGCCCGACACCCCCCGCTTTGGGAGGCAGGGATCCAGGGAGCGGGAGGAGCTGGGATTCCCCAGCCTGGGGGTCCAGGACCCGGGAGGCTGCAGTGGGCACAGAGGGGCAGGGCTGTAGGCTCCCTGGGGTGGGGCTCTAGGGAGGGAAGCGGGGGCCAGGAGACAGCGGGAAGCCAGTGACCAGCGACCACGGGGCCTGGACTCTGGGAGGGCGCAGAGGGGAGAGCAGGGAGGCAGAGCCAGCCAGTCTGGGGCCAGCACCCATGGGGGCCGTGAGCAGAGAGGCCTGGGCTTCTCCGCACAGTGAGAGAGGACATGACCTCCAGAAAACCCCTCTCCAGCCCAGGATGGCCAGACTCTGGCCACTGCTCCCGGGGCCCCACCTCCCAAACAGCCCTCAGGCCAAGTCTCTTGGCCCAGGGCATCCCTGACCCAGACCCCAGGGAGCGGCCGTGGCCTTGGGCGGGGGTGGGGGGACCAGGCTCTGCCCCTGCCCGCGGTGACTCCTCCAGGCAGGTGCTACAGAGACTTGGGCGGGAATCCATGGACTCTGGCTAATTGGAGCATTTACACTGGGATTATCTAAATTCGTGAAGTTTTCCTGTCACGGTTTATTTAGTCTACATAAAAAATGAAGCAGGAGTTCCTAGGAGTTCCCATGCACACTCAGGGGCTTTTCCTTCTGAAGCATGAAAAATTCAGCTGGAGTGTGTTTGGAAACGATGAAAATCTTACCAAAAGCAAAATAACAAGTTTTCTTCTGACTGGAGCAGCTTGGAGGAGTTGCAGGGGACAGGGGGCCTCCAATCTGGGCTCAGGCCTCCCCACCCAACCTCTGCCTCTGGGTCTCAGTATTGCGACCCCGTCTAAGGTTCCTGGGCTCCCTAGTGAGCAATCCAGTTCATTCTGCTCTTTGCAAGGGCTTTTGTGCAGGTTTAGTTAATCACACCTCCATTCAACAAACGTTTGTGTGCCTGCTATATGTCTGGGGCTGGGGGACAGCGTGGAACAGAGTCCACAGGGGAGACACACCTCCTGGAGGAGCTGGGCCAGGCCTGGACCAGAAGGGATCCCAGCCAGCAGGACGCAGAGACAAGGTTCATCATCACATGCTCGACCAACGCGAACTGAAGCCTGTTCGGGTGGGGACGGAGTTCTGGAAACTGGGAGATGGCGGCAATTTCACAACAAGGCTGCCAGTTCTCTGATGACTCTCCTGTGGGGTGGTGGGGTCTACATCCCCTCCCTGAGTTCAGGTAGGCTGGTGGAGGTGATCCTGGGTGACTTGGGATGCCAGGTACCAGGAGGGAGCGGCCCGCTCCCGCTTGGTTGGAAGAGCTGCTCCCAGAGGCTTCAGGGCCCTGTAGAGGGTCTTACTGCTGAGGCTACCACTCGGTGCGGAAACCCAGCCACGTGGAGGGACCTGGGCTTCCAGGGAACGTGGCGTGTCAGTGCTGAGCCACTCCCAGCGCTCAGTGTTTGTAGCCGGAGCCCTGGCTCTGGAGCTGGGAGGAGCCCCCTCCCCACCTGCAGGGGCCAGAGCAGTCGTCTCAAGCTCCAGGATTTGGGGTGACTTCACAGAGCAACTGCAAACGGCCCAGGGCAAGCCGCACATGCTGGAGAAGACACGCTCATCGCCTGCACAGAACTGAAGCCCGGCCCCAGGGGCGGGAAGAGGGGGCGCGGGGGCTCACCACCCGCTGGCTTATTGGGGAGGGGGCACTGTAGCTGCCTTGAGGGCAGACGGGGTGGGGTGAGGTGGGTGGGGAAGGAGCCTCCAGCCAAGCGTGGCCAAGAGGGGGCCCAGGTGGAGCCCGAGGACCCCAAGGCGGGGCTTGAGCCCCCCATGTCTGGGCACAGCTGGGGCCTGGCCGTCATCGAGAATGTGGGTGACACGGTGAGACGTCCTGTGTCACAGCAGCTCCAAACCTGACCCCGTGCTGAGGCCTTCACACGCGTGATCCCGTCTCTCGGGCACAGCTAATCCCGGGAAGCGCGCATCGCCAGTCCCACGTTACGGACGAGCCAGCCGAGCCCCGGGGAGCTGAAGGAGCTGCCCGATGCCACAGAGCTCCCACGAAATAGGACCAGTGTTTCGAGTGCCAGCCCCAGGGCGTCACACTGGGGGCGGGCCTGGGATTGCCTGGCTCACTGTCCGCTGCGTTCCTGAAATACTCCAGCCTGATTTATTTTTCCAGCTGCCATAAAAAGGAATGTGTGGCCAGTGAGGTTGGTGAGGGAACTCCAGTCTGCACTGGAAGAGAGGTCTCCACTGGAATGCCACCAGGCTGCGTCCTCGAGGCAGACCTGATACCAAGCTGGAGTGGGCCCCGCTGGGAGCAGCAGAGTGACCCAACGGCCCTCTACATGGCTGAATTCAAGTCCCACGTGTGGGCTGGAAAGCGCACTGCGCACATGTAGGAGCTGCCTTCGCTAGGCAGCACCCATGAAAAGCTCTGAGGCTCTCGGTGGCCCCCACAAGCACCACCGGCCTTGAGTCTCCAGGCCCAGGTTAAGACACTAAGAAGGTCCTCCTGCCGGTGGAGTCCAGTTTGAACAGACCAGATGACCCCTGGAAGAGGGGAGCTGCTCGGCACAACAGGAGGTGGGGCTGCAGCAGAGGCGTGAGTCATCAACTTCCCAGAGCGGTCACAACCCAGGAGGCGAGAGAGGTCCAGAGGGGGGCGAGAGGTCGCTGTGGTCAGTGGCATCGGGACACTCTTCCTGGCAGGACGTGGGCTGTCTTCCCGCACTCGGACGGGAAAAGGCAGACCCCAGGGGCCCATCTGGGTCTGAACCCCTGTGGCCCGCAGGACCCCCTAGCCACCCAGACGCGCTGGCCCCTGCGGAAGGCTGCTCCCAGGGGCCACCCCTCCCCCAGGCCCCACACATTGGACGGGGGTGCCAGGCTCTCCCCAGCCTGGCAGTGGTGGGCTGGGAGGGAAGTACCCGACCCCAAAGTGAGTCATCACCCGCCTGGGTGATTCAGCCACGGAGCAGGGTGAGGCCAGGCCTGGCCATGGCACGGCCATCACTGAAGGCCCAGCTCACCCAGCAGGGTGTGTGGGCTGGACACACCCTGCAGGGCCCCTCTTGACAGCTAGGACCTCATTTCTTGGCACTTTGGGGGAAATTGCCCCCCTTTGACAGACGGGGAGGTCGGGACAGTGCCCAGTCCTGAGACCTGAAGGGCAGAGCTGCACAGGAAGCCTGGGGCAGCCCTGAGTGCTGGCGCCCAACAGCCTCCTGTGGGCTCCTGTCTTCAGGTCCTCCTGCCAGGATTCCCAGCTCTGCAGGAGACAGGCTGGCACCCACCACCGGGATTGCCAGGCACAGGGCACACTGATGCCAAGCAGATGGGCGAGCCTGCTGTCCTCCTGGCCAGGGCAGCCCCCCAGGCCAGCCCTGGCCCCACCTGAGCCCAGGTCAGGGAGGGGCTTTGGGACCACTCTGTCTTCCAGAAACATGGGGAGTACATTCCTAGGGGGTTTAAAGGAGGGGTGGGTGGGGCCCAGAGACGTCAAGGACTTGTCCAAGGCCACACAGCGAGTGGCAGAGCTCTTGCTCTGTGTGGACAAGGGCCGGGGCAGAGCAAGGAGGGGTGCTGGGAGTGGGAAAGCTTGCTGAGGCCTGGGTGCCCCCTCTGCCTGCCTCTCCTATCCCGGGAACACCACCAGGGAAGGGAAGTCCGAAGGTCGCCTTGGCCACTCAGTCCCAGGTCCTCCGACAGCACATATCAGACTCCCCCAGCCCCAAGTTCTGCAGCGGCGCCCCCCAGCCTCCTGGGGGCGCAGACCCCTTCCCACATGCTGCCGCCCCGCCCTCCCCACACCCTCGGACACCCAGGCTCCGTCCCTCCTGAGAGAGGTGCAGCGGGCGGTGGGGGTACCTGCACCCGGCCGCCCCCGCGGTGACGTCTCGTGAGACTCCGGGGTGAGACCGTGAGGCCCTCCCGCCCCCGCCTGAGCCCTGCGTCCTGGGGGTTTGTCACTTCGAGGCTGTTGTGTACCTGGTCACCCCTGGGGGTCGGCGTTTCCTCTCAGCTCCATTCCCTGGAGACCGGCCCAGGCAGCCGCTAAATCCACAGGCTGCTCCTTGTACCCGAGTTGCAGCGGGGTGTGGGGGCCTTGTGCTCAGCCACTCACCCGCTAGCACGTCCAGGCATTTCCAGCTCTGAGGATGAGGCCTCGTGAAGCTCCCTGTGAGGGTGTCCGGGCGAGCAGGTCCGCATCTTTCTGGGCTAAGTGCCCAAGCTGTCCTGGCTGCGACCTGCGGAGCTCTCTGTTTACTTCAGGTTTGTGGGGGGTTTTATATCATTTTGTACCTTGCCTTTTTTTTAATTAAGTAATTTATTTTTGGTGGCAGTGCTGGGTCTTCATTGCCACGTGGACATTCTCTAGTCGTGGTGAGCGCAGGCTTCTCGCTGTGGGGGCTTCTCTTGCCGCAGAGCACAGGCTCTGGGCACACAGGCCTCAGTAGCTGTGGTACACGGGCTTAGCTGCTCCGCGGCATGTGGGGTCTTCCCAGACCAGGGATCGAACCCATGTCCCCTGCGCTGGCAGGCAGATTCCTATCCACTGACCACCAGGGGGGTCCTAGCTCTGTGTCCTTCTTTTCTTGCAGAAACCCAGCCACACGGGCTTGCATCCGCGTCCCCCGCCTCCTCACCAGCACTGGGTGTGGCTGCATTTCCCGCCCCGGCTCCCGGGGTCGCCCCCTCCTCCGCGGTGTGCGTGTCCTCTCCGTGTGTGCTCGCCGCTGAGCTTCATCGTCCCGGTGCAGGCCCCGAGGGGGACATTGTCCCCTCCACCTCGTCTCGGGTCCTTCTCAGGGCAGTGCTCTCAACTGTCAGGACTTCCAGCTGGTTCAGCTCTCCTTTCAGGGCTTGTGCGGGACAGGCTGTCTGGCCCACGAGCCCCAGGATGTCTTCTTCTTTCTCCTGCAAGTTTTATGGTTTTATGTTTGTGTGTGAATCGGTGAGCCATTCTGAGTTCATTTTTGTAGAAAATATGATACTTCGAACAAAGGTTCCGATTTTTTGGCCTGTAGAAGCCAGAGCCTGAATTTCCCCAACCTCCCCTCCAATGATACATACTTTATCCACTTCTATTCATTATTCAAATATTTGCTGCTGCCCACTGGGTGCCCAGTGCCATGGGGTCCTGGGGCCCACAGGTGAGTGTGTGAGACCCCAGCTGCCCTCCAGAGCCCACTGTCGGGCCTCAACTGGCCACAGCCTGACCCTCCCAGATGTGGCCTCGGGACAGAGTGGGGTATCCACGTCAGGCCCCAGAGCGGCCAAGGGGAGCGAGCCACCCGGGGGCTGTCCCTCTGGACCTCATCCTGCTGGCCCCTTCTGCCCCGCGCCCCTGGCACCACCCTGGGGAACGCGACGGGGCAGGAACAATCGCCCGGCTTGTAGTCTCAGGCGGACACAAGCCCGCTTTCACAAGCCCACAGCCCCGGGTTTGTGCCGCCTGGCGCCAGAGGGAGCAGGCCCAGTGCCCAGCTGGGGAAGATACTGCTCCGGCCACCCCCACAGTGGGCGGTGGGCAGAGGCATCCTGCAACCGCCCGCCTGGGTGCCTGCGCCCAGGCGGGCAGGCCACACCCCTCTGCGCCCCAGTCCAGGGAGACCCTGGGCCTTAGGAGCACACCCCAAGGCTGGGGAGGAACCTGCCCTCGCGGTGGCAGAGCTCCAGTCCAGCCCCAGCGGGCCTCGTATGACAGTCCTGCAGGTGCTGTAACAAAATGCCCCAAACTCAGCAGCTCAACCGCTACTTAACCCTACAACCCAGAGGTCGGTCTGAAAGGCTCCCGTGACCTGGCTCCTTCCGGAGGCGCTGGGCAGGGTCCGCTTCCTCCTCTCCCAGCTCCTGGAGGCGCCGTGCTCCGTGGCCCATCCTCGTCCTGAGCTGGTGTCTTCTCCATCCCCAACTGCCTCCTCCCCCGTCCTCTCTCTGACCCGGGGCCCCCACCTCCTCCCAGAGGGTCCTTCATGATGACATCGGGCCCCCCAGGCACGGGCAGCTTAGAACCAGGGGACACAACAGAGAACCCTGCTTGTTTTATATCCGTGAACTGCTTAGAACCAGGAGACAGAACAGAGAACCTGCTTGTTTTATATCCATGAACTGCTTAAACCGGGGGACACAGAGAACCCCGCTTGTTTTATATCCATGAACTGCTTAAACTGGGGGACACAGAACCCCGCCTGTTTTACACGCGTGGCTCACGTGTGATTGTGTGCGGCGCTTTGCGGTGTGTGGTGGTTTTGATTACTCAGTAGACGGCCTTCAAAGGAAACTGAAGGCTGTGCGCGTTGACCTCACTCCTGCTGCAGAGAAGCCATGGCCTCTGCCCTCCCTGCGTCCTGGACAGTGCACCCGGCCCTCAGGAGGAGCGGGGGTCTTAGGTGGCTGCTCTCTGTCCTTGGGAAGCATGTGGCGGCAGCAGGACCCCAGAGCAGGACAGCCCCCCGAGCCCCGGGGTCTGGGAGAGCTTCCGGGACCGTGTGGAGTAGGCCCCGAGCTGGCCCTCAGCAAACAGGGCCGTCTACGTGCCGTACACAGTGGACGCCTGGCCACTGGACAGACAGGGTTCATGATAGCTCCCCCAGGGCTTGCTGAGCCAAAGCTCCCATCCTGGCTCCAGGGACCACCGCTCACAGCTCTCGAGACAAGGCCCAGGGCAGGTGCCCACAGGCTGCACGCCTGTCCTCGACCCAGAAGCTGCTGCCTAGTCCAGCAGCAGCAACTCTCTGCGGGTCAAGACCCCGCCCCGGCTCAGATTTCATCCTGGAGCTGTGCCCAACTCTCCCGGGGAGCCTGTCTGGGAGGTCCTGGGCAGTGGGCCCTTCGCACCCTCACAGCAGGAGCCTGAAAGCTGGCCTGAGGGCCCTCTGGGAATGGTGCAGCCGAGGTGCACCCCCACGTGGGAGGGGGGTGGACGGTGGTCTCAAGCTAGCCGTCCTAGGGGAGGCACAGGCCTGCTGCTCCCCGAAGTCTGGACAGGAGGGTCGGGCGGCACATGCTCCCCAGCGTCACCCCCTTCCCGAGCCGCTGCTCAGAAACTTGCCCCCAAGCCGTCAGAGCGCGGTCCCCCAGGGTGGGCCCGGGGCCTGCCTCCTGCCGCATGGCTTCACACCCTGAAAGCTGCCAGCACCCCGCCCCCTGGGGGCCGCAGCCAGCTTGTCAGCTATGACGGTGACAGGCTGAAAGCCCCAGGGACCATCGCCGTCAGTGGGTGAATGGAGACGAGACGTGCTACACGCTCACACGGGCTATGATTCAACCTTAAGAAGGAAGGAAATGCTGACCCGGCTCCACCACGCATGAACCTTGAGGACATAGCCATGAAATGAGCCAGACACGGAAGGACAGACAGTGTCTGACCCCAGTTCTGAGGTCCCCGGAGGAGTCAGGGCCACGGTGACAGAGAGGAGGAGGCTGGGCTGGGGGAGGGGCGTCAACGTCCATGGGGACAGGGTCTCAGTCTGGGAAGATGAGAACGTTCTTGAGACGGAGGGTGGCGACGGCTGAGCAACTGTACGAATGCGCTTAACGCCCCTGAAGTTACAGATGGTTAAGACGCTAAGTTTTATGACTATTTGACCACAATAGAGACAAACAAAAGGAAGAAAATCTTCTCTAAAAATTTTAGACCAAAACCCGGAGTCAGGAAGATGCATTTCACTGCACATTTAATAGCGCATGCAGCATTCAGAACATCGTGATAAACAGGTGGGGTCCACACATCACAGAAACACTCAGAGGCAAAGGCAGGGGTCCCCTCAGACCGGGCAGCCTCCCTGGGCCGCACGGGCGGGAGCCAAGCGGGGTAACCACGCTGTTTCGCTGGTACTTCAGGTCACTGGGAGTCCCATGCGCACAGGCCCCAGCCGCTCCAGCTCCGCTGAGAGCAGGCCTGGCGGCACTTCCGGGGGGCAGTCAATCGATGGATGACCTAGGTGTGCGGGCCACGGGCTGGCCTGGCGCACGCTCCTGCTTGGGGAGAGGCTCGGATACCTGCCTTCCTAGGGCGATGCTCCCGATAACGGAGGCCTGTCTGCGGGAGGGTGGCTCACAGCTGCATCCAGAGCATGCTCAGAAGGTCCCTGCACTCCCTCCAAGTCTCCAAGAGGCTGCTTTGTGGAACAGTGGGGGCAAAGGGGCTCCTCCTGACCTAGGGGGCAGGGCTCCCGTGCCCAGGGAAGCCCCAGACTCAAACAGCGGGGCCTTCCCTGCTGGGCATCCCAGCCCAGCGAGGCGGCCCCCACCCTGATGGTCAGGCAAACCAGCCGTTGTGCCGGGCTTTCCAGGAAAGGGGAAGTTCACTGCTCCGCACCCTGCCCCAAGGCCAAGCCTGGCTGAAGCCACCAGAGCATCCCCAGCCCTGGCATCTTGGGGGGCCCGGGGGAGGCACACGTCTGAGGGAGGGGCCTGAGCTTTGCAGCCTCAGCTTCCAGCTCCAAGAACAGGGACGTCATCGCCCCAGACCAACTGCAGCCCAGCGGCATCATGTTACCAGGCCTGGGCTGGGGAGCTGCCTGCGTCCCAGGAGATGGGGGAGTGGGGTGGGCTCCCTGAGAGGGGCCGCGAGGGGAGACCAGGCAGGCAGGCGGGCAGAGGGCTGCCTTCCGGGAGGCACCGCGTTTATTCCCGGAGGGCGGGAGGGCGCTCAGACGGTGAGCGAGATGAAGCTGTTGTAGCGCTGGATGTTCCTCTTGAGGATCTCGGAGCAGGGCCCCAGCACGCGCTCGAAGCGGGGCCGGTCCAGCTTCACGCACTTGAGGGGCCCCCGCGCCACCACCGTGGCCGCCCGGGGCCGATTCAGGAGAAGCGCGATCTCCCCTGAGGGCGAGGGGCGTCAGGGCTGCGGGCATCGGGGTGCCCTCCCCAGGGGGACGGCGCCCAGGCCTCCCGGGACTCCCACGGCCCCGCCCAGGCCCTGCTGGGGCCCCGCAAGCCAGCCACCCCCACCCCGAGGACAGAGCCCCGCACTCACCAAAGTAGTCAGAGGGCCCAAGGCGCCCGACCTCCACGTACTCCTCGCTGGGGGACCGACGCTGCAGGACGGAAGCCGTGCCCTGCGGAAGCCAAGGGCGCGTGAGGGTCCGCCAGCCAGGGCCCAGCAGGCCAGGGCGGGGGTTCCTGGGCTCACCCCTGAGCGTGCTGTCCACACCCCCCTCCTGCCAGCTCCGCACGCCCCGACCTGGAGCAAGGTGCGGGCGCCGGGAGCCGTGCTCGGCACAGGGCACACCCAGGCCACCCCCAGGGCCGGGCGCCGGCAGAATCTAGGGCCATCTCCTGGGCAGCACTCCTCCCAGCTGACCTTGGCCTAAGTCTCAAGGACAGGAGCAGTGTGGCCTGGGGGTCGCACTCCCCCCGCTGAGTGATGGGAGCTTCGGCAGCTGCGGCCTCCCCGGGGGCTTCCAAAGGCAGAGACCCTGGCCTGTCACCTGGGGTCGGTGGCTGGAGCCTCGCCCAAACTGGTGTCTTCCCCACGCACCTGAGGAGTCAGAGCGAGGCCTCCCCAGCCGCCCCACCGGCCTGCACAGCCTCCAGCAGCTCTGAGCCACACAGACGGGCACTGCGCCCTCTGTATCCATGCTGGCCCCCAGCAGGGCACGTCCGCATCACAGCCGAGCAGCTGGGGCCCCAGGACAGGGTTCCTGTGGCACCGGGGTCCTCTCGTGCCCACCGGGCCCTCGGCTACCCGCTGCTCATGCGTGTCCCCAGTCTGGACAGCCAGTGCCAACACCCCGGCCACACAGACAAGCGCAGTCTGTCTCCCTGTGGACTTGGCTCACCAGGACCCAGAAACATGCGTGCCGGCCCGGCCGAAGCCGGGTTAACGAGTGAACCCCTCTGCCTGGGCTGCGAGAGACACAATCAGAAGACCCTGCCCACGCCCGCCAGGCCTGGGACCTCCGGCCCTGGGCAGCCCCATGCTGGGCCCCCTCCGACCCTAGGGCCTCTCGGCTCCCAGGTGTCTGGGGTGCTTACAACGCTGGTGAATGGACAGAGGGACCTGGAAGCAGCAGGCTTCTCCACCCACCCGGGAGTGCTCCCTGGGCCAGACGGGCTGAGGGGCAGGGCCTGCAGGACACATGGTCTCGCGCTGATGCCACGGAGAGGAGCAGAGACCCGCTCCCCTGGATGGGAGGGCAGTCAGTGCAGGGCTGACAATCCCACAGGGACTGCAGCGACTCTCTGGAGACAATGCTGCATTTAGCTAATTATCATTTACACTCATGCCTTTTCACTTATACAACTTACGTTCCCATTTTAGACAATTTTCCACTTTACAGCTGGATCATTGTCCTCATCAGGACCCCAGGGATGGATCTGAAGTTTCCTGCTTTACTCAAGGCTTAGAGCACCCAGGAGGCTTCAAGCCCCAAACAAGGAAAACCCAACTCAATGTGTCTGAAGGCTACTAAGGGCAACCGCTGTCCCCAAACCAGAAGATGCAGGAGGGCTTTCAGGGCTGGCCGACTCAGAGGCCCGCAGGCGTGTGTGCACCTAGGCTTGGCCTTGCCTCCTGTTTGGTGGGCTCAGTCGGACCCTCATGGTGCATCCATGGCTGCCACGGTTCCAGGAGTCGCCAAATGCCTCCCCCATGCCATCCATAAGAAACCCTTCTGGAAGCTCCGGGCACCATCCCCTCACACCTCACTGGTCAGAGCAGGTCATGAGTTCACCTGCAGCCAAAGTGATTGGCTCCCCTCCCCACGTTCTGCCCTGCCCACTCGGGACAGGTGTGAGGTCTGGGGCACAGAAAACAGGGATGGGCTCAGCTTGGCCACCGTTCTGTTTCTCAACCGTCTCCCCTCATGCAGCCCCCCAACCTCGTGTGGACCCCTCCCGGATTCCTGTCTTCTCTGGAACCCGCGAGTCCCCCACGGTCACTACAGCATCTCTCCCGGTCATGCATGGACCAGCCCATCTTATGATCCACGTAGGCTGATGAGACGAAATCGGTTTCCACTGGGACAGATGGACAGAGCTTTCCCACCAGGGCCTTGACGTGGAGGCTCAGAAGACTGAGGTCATAACAGACCCTCCATGCTGGACGGTGTGAGCATGGACACACAGGAGGGCCCTCGGAGGAGCCCTGAACGAGCAGGACCGACAGGGGACAGGCCTGCCCCCACCAGGTCCTCACACGTCCGGGCTGCAGGCACGTGGCCACGGACCGCGTGTCCCCGGCAGGCTGTGCGCTGCACCAACTCTCTTCCCACCGCCGCAGCCCCGCCTCCACCAGGGAATGTCTGCCACAGGTGCCAGGACGGCTGGGCCACGGGACAGGGCCACACGCCCCAGGGTGCCTGTGACGACCCTGGGTCACTGCTTAACGAGGCAGGGAAGCTCCGCAGCAGCCCCGGGGGTCTCCGTTCCAGCAGCCAAGGCTGACCAGCCGCCACCCCCGGGCCCTGATGCAAAGGCAGGCGGTCCCTGTCCTGGGAAGGCACAACCAGCAAGCCGGGGGCGGGAGCGAGGGAAACGCGCAGATGGACTCGGAAAGGGTGGGGCCTCGGCCAGCAGGGCCCGGCGTTCCCACGACATGGGCCCCGGCGTGCCCAGCACACGCCTGGCTCTTCCCACCCCAGAGAGACCATCGCGGGCCCGGAGCAGCCAGCCTGTCCGAGCTCCTTTCCCAGACGGCAGAGAAGGCAGCACAGACGTCCTCCAGGGACTGAGCACCGGAACTACGGGGGCTGGAAAAACATACTTGCCAGGATCCAGATCATATTCCCCAAACTTCTCACTCATTGATTCTAGCCCAGCTCTAAAAATAAACCAGGTCACATAGGAGTCAGCCCGGGAGGACATACGATAAAAATGTCCCTGCCAGAGCCTGGGGGAGATGGGGTTATTATAAGAGACCCGTTTTCCTTAAAACATTTTTCACTTTAAAATTTTTCTACAGAGGCAAAACCCAAATCAACTCTGGTTTCGACAATGGGCACGCATGCCAAGGTTGAGGGGGACGCGCTCGTTGAAGCAGTGCCTCGGGCTTCCCCCTCCCCAAAACTGCCCCCGAGCCCAGCCCAGAGCCCCCAACAGTGCAGGTGATGGCCGTCGGGAGTCGCGGTTCCGGCCGTGGGGGCTGCGCCCAGCGAGGCAGGGAGGGCAGCCTCGCCCCCTGAGGGACCCCCCCCATCCTGCAGGCCGTCACCCAGGCTTCTGGCTTATGAGTCGGATACTGCTTAAGGACTAAGAAAACTGACGAGCGAGGGCCGGCAGACACAGGCACCCCCAGAACTCTGGGGCGACAGAGCAGACGGGTCAGTGCCCGAGGCGCAGCCCCAGGGGGTCAGGGTTAGGGGCTGGGCAGACAGCATCCAGGGAGAGAGACGCCCCCGCCCAGGCTCCCAGCCGCTGGGCACAGACCGGAGTCTGTCACAACCCTCGTGCGCGTCCAGCCCGGCGAGGGAAGGGACACACGCTCCTGTCAGTACACAGGGGTGAACCTGAGCCCCGGCCCGCCTTGCAGCGAGCACACGGGCTCAGGGCCCGCTGACACCAAGTTCAGGGAGAGGAAACGCTATTTAAACCAAAAGAAAGTGTGAAAGTGTCAGTCGCTCGGTCGCATCTGATTCTTTATGACCCCATGGACTATAGACTGCCAGGCTCCTCTGTCCCTGGGATTCTCCAGGCGAGAACACTGGAGTGGGTGGCCGTTCCCTTCTCCAGGGGATCTTCCCAACCCAGGGATTGAATCGGGGTCTCTTGCATTGCAAGCGGATTCTTTATCCTCTGAGCCACCAGGGAAACGCACTTATTTCAACAAATATATATTTTAAAAGAAACAACGTCACGGCCATAAACTGGAACCAGCATCACTTCCCATAAATTAAAGAGCAACTGAGAAGGAACATGGGGTGTGGGTACAGGGAGGCGTGATGACGCGCCAGCCCCACCTGAAGTGCCCCCGATGCAGCCTGGGCCAGCTCCGCACGGCTCCCGCGGTTCAGGCCTGGCTCCTCCGCGTGCTGGCCACCGTCTGGGGAGAGCCAGGCACCGCCCAAGCCTCAGTTTCCTCATCTGCAGGACAGGCAGGCTTCCAGCCACTGCCAGACACGGGGAGCCAGGCGCGCAGGCCCAGGGCAGCCTGGCTGAGACTGGGGGGGCAGCCGCCCTCGGGCCGCCCCCCTCCCGGCCAGCGGGCAGCGGCGGGGATGGGGGATGACACTCCCACGGGCTGATTAGCCCGGGACGGCGCGTCTGTGGGATCGTCCTCAGCCAAAACAGGTATCTGTACGGCCATGGTTTGTGCACGCTGCTTATCTCTGCCCTCCCCCCGGTGCCGGGGAGAAAACGGGACCTTGGGATCCACGTCTATGGTCTGGGAACGCCACTGCCTCAAGGACCAGGAAAGTAGAGCCGGGGATGGCTCACAAGGGGATGTGGTCAGGTCATTTGGAGCCTAGGAGTGCCGACGTAGCTGGCACTGGGAGCTGTCCTCCCCAAGGAAAGGGCGACTGAGGTGCACAGGCTAGGGCCTATACAAGGGGGGCCCCCAGAGGACGAGGCCACTGGGCGATGAATTAGGACCCTCGCAGGGGACACCAGAGCCGCCCAAGACAGGGCTGTGCCATCTGGGCGTGAGAGCCCCGCAGACAGTCAGCAGAGGCATGCACGAGCAGCAAGCAGGCACCACACCGGGGGTCCCCACCTCTGAGATTCGGCCATGCGTGGAGCTCCTCGGGATCTACCCAGAGGTGAGGCTTAAGTCATGAGGCCACAAAAATCTGCAGAGATGCTTGGAGCAGCTTCCTTCTTAAGTGTCAAGAGCTGGAAGCAACCAAGATGCCCTTCCGTAGGTGACAGATGCGTAGAGTAGCAAAGGACAGGGGAGCCCGGTGTGCGGCCGTCCGCGGGGTCCAGACTCAGACACAGCTGAGCGACTGAACACCACCGACATCCAGACGGCAGACTGTATTCAGAACTAGAAACGAGAGCCGTCCAGCCCTGAAGAGCCCCGGAGGAGACGCGCATGCGATCACGGGGTGAAAGGCACCGGCAGGAGAGGGCCTCAGACCCCGTGATCTCAGCTACAGGATCACCTGGAAAACGGGAGCCGGGGACGCTGAAGAGCTGGGCGCCGGCATGGGAGCGCCGGGGGCAGGGACAGCGTGAGGCCTTTCCCGGCAAGGAGGCCGCTCGTGTGATGCGGTGGCAGCCAATGCAGGCCTGAGTGCCTGGGCTGGGCCGCGGGGCCGCGTGCAGGGAGGCCCATGGCCGGGTAGGGCTGCCTGGTGGGGAGGCCGTGCGTGGCAGACCTCTGTACGTTCCCTCCACTTTGCCGTGAACGGAAGCCACCCTTCAGAGACGCAGAAAGGACACAGCGCAGATGGGAGCCCTCAGGGTGCTGGTGACCGAGCCGGCAGGGAGGACAGTCAGCTGAGTGGGCAGGGCGGGTGGACGCGTGGGCAGACGGCGCTCAGCCCAGCGGGCTTCTGGAAAAGCACTCTCCTGGTTCAGCCCAGAAGCGGAGAGTGTCTTCCTGCTGCCTCTGGACTGAGACAGCCGTGCTCCGACACCGACCTCGGGCTCCGCTCTCTCCCCGGACATGACAGTCTGGCACCGACCGCGGTGGGACCACGCAGATGTGGGCCGCCCTAGGGCACCTCCCCGTGGGGCCCCTGCGGCTGAGCCGTGAAGGACATCACCTGGTGGGGGAGGGCCAGGGCGAGCTGTCAGACAGGCCCATGGTGGGGGGCAGTCCAGGACAGGCAGACCCCCAGGCCCACAGGAGGCCCCTCAGGAGCTGGGAGTCCTGGGCGGGACCACTGTTGTCCAGCTCATAAGAAGCCTGGGCATTGGACACAACGTCCCTGCCCTTACAAGGGGTCTCGGGGGGCATCCAAAGCTCTTGTCTGTAGGGCAGGGGTCTGGTCCGGCCTGCCCCCAACGCCTGCCAGCCATGGCCTTGGGCCCGAGGTTCCTCTGGACATCCCGCCCACCTTCCCCACTTGGAGGACTTCCACTCACACGTCCGCACACAGCCCACCGAAACCTGGGACCCGGCTCCACCCCGGCCTCCCCATCTCCGCTCGGGACCAGGGCGGGTCTGCAGCAAGGCGTGCTCGCGCCTCAGTGAACACCCCGCACACAGCCCAGTGGTGGCCATCGCTCCCGCAAGTCCAGTGAGCCTCGGCCCAGAGCACAGTGGGGGCTTTCAGGGGTCTCCCTAAAAGTTCCCGAGATGACGGTAAACGCAGAGACCCCTCCAGAGGTGGCTTCGAAGTGGCCGCTGACTAACGTCAGGGACGTTCAAAAAAGTGATTTGCAAAGAGAGGAGCCGTGTCCAACCTCAGGTTTCCATGGCAGTGCCTCCTGGCCGCAGGAGCGGGCTGGAGGGAACCGGCTCTGCCCAGCTGCCCGCAGGCCCCCAAGGCTCTGCCGTGTGGAGTCACCCACAGGGTGGGCTGTGTCAAGACTGAGGACTGAGACCCAGGCCGGGCCCCACCCTGCGCCCAGAGCCTTCCTGGGGGTAAACTGAGTCTCAGGGCTTTGGGCGGCCCATGTTCCTCACAGGGCCCTGCCTGCCAGACCCCTCCCTGGGCAGCCCCCTGGGCTCTGTCCTGCAGACGCTGCTAGGAGCCCCGCAGCTCCCGCTGTCAGCGGGGGCCAAGACCCCTCGGGCCGCCAGGCGCTTCAGGGCTTCGGTGACTAGAGGGTGTCCCAGAGCGGCCGGGCTACCTCGGACGCCACGTTCAGCTGCCGGCCAGGCCCCGGGAGACCCGCTGTGCCTTCTGTCCTCGTGTCCAAGCGGCCCCAGGTTGACGGCCGCATGCCTGCTCTGGCCGCCAGAGAACACACTCCTGGAGCGCTGGGGTCCACTGTCCAAGGGGCTGGCAGGCCCCCAGAGTCTCAGAGACGGCTGGTGTGACACAGACCCCAGAGACAAGGAGTGCCCACCGCAGAGGCCCCAGGGCCCGCTGAGCCCCGGCGGGCACCCAGCAGGCGTTGGTAATGTCGTGTCCAGTGTGTGCAAGGGCCGGTCCTCACGTCTGTGCAGGTGGGGGTCCCTGTCAGCCCCTCACACCTGGGATGCAGCCCCCAAAGCAGCCCACACCCACCCGAAGAGCAGGGGGCAGAAAGAGGCCTGGCGGAAGGTGGGGCTGGGCAGCAGCGGCCCCAGGGGCAGCCTGCACCCGGCACGGCCCCAGGTCCACCCCGAGGGGCAGGGCTCCAACAGTCACACTCCCCGCTCCTTGGGGAGCTGGGGGCCCGGCCTCAAGGTCAGCGGATGTCGGTGTCAACTGCATCAGAGAAACACCTTTGCAGAAACACCTGGAGACCCACGTTGGGCCAGGCCCCTGAGTCCAGCAGCCTGGGTCCTTCCCGGCACATCCACAGGGCAAACGTCCTTTCCTGTCTGGCTGTCTGCTTTGTGGGCCAACGCTGCACTGAATCGTATAAACAAGCAAACAGCCTGCATAAGGAATCTACTCAGACGCTCCAGCACATCCTCCAGAGGAATCAGGGCCCCGGGGGGCTCGGGGCAGCGCAGGGCTGGCGTGGGGAGACACCACGCCCCCTCAGAGGTGGCCGGGGCCACAGGCAGGAAACACGGCGTGAGGCTGCGGACGCTCAGCCCGCCTTTCAGCTCTGAGCCCGTGACGCCTGTGAACCCTGAGGCCCCACTGTGACTTCCCCAGTTTGGTGGATCACAGAAGAAAAGCGAAAAATACCCAAGTTGCCAAGGAGACCACTTCAAATACATCGCACAACACCGTGAAAGCCGTGCCTTCCGAGGGGGCTGGGTTACCCTCCGGGGCCAGCACCACCGCGGTTCCTGGGAGTCAGCCCCCCACGCCTCCCCCGACCTCCACCACCCCAGTCAGCAGGGGGGCCCTCAGTCACACAGCCGACCTCCCACAGAGCCCGGAGTCGCTCTCCCAAGGCCCTCTTGGACGGCTTTTGCGCAGGAGGCATCAGGGCCCCCGGGGATGCCCCTGCCCCACCCCCCGCTGCCCGGAACACAGACCACACCGTGCAGCCAGGTGTGCCCCGGAAGACGACCACGGAACTCGGCTCTCACGGCCTCTAATGGAAGCGCCAAGAAACATCCGGCCCCGGAGCAGCTGAGACAAGCGGTCAGTACCCACCCGCATCTCCAGCTGAAGGGCATCAACCCAAGGGACACCGGGAAACACAGGAAGCAGCGCGCACACTACTCACACTGCTCATTTGCACACACGTGTGCACACACACAACCGCACCCCACAGTGAGGGGCCTGTGCAGTGCAGCCTCTGGGGCCCGCCACCTGCTCTCCACGTGTCCTTGGGGAAGGACGGCCCCTCGTGGGCGAGGTCAGACGGCCTGCCCGCGGGGCGCACCCTGGAAGCCCCCGTTGCCACGGGCCCCATGGCTCCGTGAGGACCCCTCAGCTCCAGCTGTCACAGCTTTGTGGTTTCTCTACCCGTGGCCTTGGACCCGACAGGTGGCCCTTGGCCCCAGAGAACCGCTCTCATCCCCTCAGCCTCAAGACCATAAGAACCACGGCTGCAAACTCAACGGCTTGCGAGTGGGTGCAGAGCCCAGAGCAAAGTAAGGTGGCGGGCGGGGAGCGGGCGCGGCAAGGAGCACAGCACCCAGGCAGGGACACCGGTCCAGAGCCGGATCCGAGCTCTCACGTGAGACACCTGACTGTGTCGCTCCTCAGTCGCTCGGTCGTGTCTGACTCTGTGACTCCGTGACTGCAGCACGCCAGGCTCGTCTGTCCTTCACTGTCTCTGGGAACTTGCACAAACCCAGCTCCATCAAGTCAGTGATGGCATCCAGCCATCTCATCCTCTGTCGTCCCCTTCTCCTCCTGCCCTCAATCTTTCCCAGCATCAGGGTCTTCTCCAATGAGTCAGCTCTTCGCATCAGGTGGCCAAAGTATTGTAGCTGCAGCATCAGTCCTTCCAATGAACACCCAGGACTGATTTCCTTTAGGATGGACTGGTTGGATCTCCTCACAGTCCAAGGGACTCTCAAGAGTCTTCTCCAACACCACAGTTCAAAAGCATCAATTCGTTGGCACTCAGCCTGATTTTTAAATATTGACAATTTAAATGTTTAAAAAAGGAAGCCCATGGTGCAGGCCAGTGCACACCACACCCTCCTTGGCCATGTTCAGAAACGTGGGCAACTTTCTGCTGGAACATTCTCCAGAAACCACGAGCCGGACCCCCGTGTGTCTGCGGACTTGCAGGAGGATCCAGAGTGGAACAGGGCCCTGCAGGGGCCGCAGCAGCCTGAGTCCTGCGAGGAAGGCCCTGGAAGTGCTCCGAGTGAAGCTGAGGTCTCCAATCGTGGGCTCACCTCTGGCGCCAGCAAGCGGGAGCCTCCTGCGAGGCCACAGCCGGGGCCGGGGCCGACACGCGGGGTGCCACTTCTCGGTCTACGGAGTGGAGACCTCGCTGGCAGGAATCGTATTTTGTTCTGTCTGGGGTTCTTTCCCTTTCTTTCAAGAAACACGATTGTCGAATGAGTCGCCCGCCCCAGGACAGGAAGGCTTCCTGTGGACGGCTCCCCGGCCCGGGGGCTCTGGTGTGCCCGACGCGTGGACCAGGAGGCGGCCGGGGCCCCGGTTCCCAAGTGCACACTGTGAAGCTCGTGTCTGCCCCCTCAAGACCCTCCCATGGTGGTTCTCCTGATCCCTCAGCCTTCCGATGGCTCCCGTGGGAGCAGCCAGGCAGGCAGAAGGAAGAACCACAGGCACTCTCCCAGGAGGGGCTTCTGCAGGAGTCCAGGGCAAGCCCCCCAGGACCCCCCTCGGGCGAGCGTGTGGCCCGAGGCACAGAAGGGGACTGTCCGCGGGAGGACACATGCTCACCCACAGCAGCCGGGGAGGCCCCTTCCGCTGTTTCAAACTGAGACGGTGGCTCCAAGTCCAGGGTGCCAGCCCCCTGTCCCCGGGTTGCGCCTTCTCCGCACTGCCCCCAGGCGGGGCTGGCTCTCCCTGGATGGCTCAGGGACCCTTTTTGACCTCCGTGGTGCTGTGAGCTCCGAGGGCAGTGCGCGGGGCTGGAGCACGTGCTTTCCCGGCGGGCGGGCGACAGAAACGCTTCCCACCAGGAGGCCCGGCGCAGCAGGAAGGGAGCCAGACACGCATAGTTTTGGGCCTGCGTCACGGGGAGGGCCCCATGGCCAAGCGCCCCCCTCCCGTCCACGCCGGGGCGGCTGTGGCTCCTCTCCGGGGACCACGGCCGAGCCCAGCCCCAGGTGGGGGAACGCGCAGCCCCGCAGCTGCCCATGCCCGTCAGCGGCAGGCTGAGCGTGGCCGCCACGGATTACGGCGGAGCCAGCTGTCGCCACAGCGGGGGGCTGGGGGGGTGGCAGCGGGCCGGCCGGTGACTCACACGGGCCCAGGTGGGGGAAGGTGGCGCCCACCTCTCACACCAAACTCGACCAGGGACCACGGCCGGTTCACACGGTTGTGAGAAGCCGCGCAGGGAGACCCCCCCTGGGCCCCCAGCTTACACGCTCCCCCCGGGAGGATGCACATGCCGCCCCCGGGTCCTATTTGGGGCAACCCCTCCCCTCCCTCGACCAAGCCTGGCCCTCCAGCTTCACACGCATGGCTGGTGTGTCTGGTCTCTGCAACATCGGCACAGGGTGGGCCCAGGGGCCAGGGGAGACCCCATGGGTCCCAGGGCAAGGACATCGGTCGGGGCCAAGGCCGCTGTCCACACGCCCGATGGAGGCGGCGGGCATGGAGCGCCGGGCCGGGGTGCAGCGGGCCCCAGGGGGGGCACGTGCAGACCAGGCCTCACCCCTGACCCCGCAGCGCCCCCCCTTCTGAGGCCCTCGCATGGAGCCCCCCGCCCGCCTGAGCTGGACTCACCTCCGTGATGATGAAGAAGTCGTCCCCGGGCTCCCCCTGGACCACAATCTTCTCTCCGTCTTCAAACTGCACGGGCTCCAGGGCGTCGGCCACCGTCAGACGCTCCCACTTCTCCAGGGATGCTGAGGGGGGACACGGGGGGTCATGGGAGGCCGTGGGGTCCCAGGGAGCAGCGCCCCTCCCCAGACCACCTCAGGAAACGCCCACATGGCCAGGCCTGGGGTGACGAGGCTTTGCTAATTCACAGGGACGAACAAGATAGCACATCTCTGTGCAGGAGGCGCGGGCATCTCCACAAGCACACCGGGCCAGGAGGCGGCTACGGCCCAGCAGGAGGCACGGGCATCTCCACGAGCACACCGGGCCAGGAGGCGGCTACGGCCCAGCAGGAGGCACGGGCATCTCCACGAGCACACCGGGCCAGGAGGCGGCTATGGCCCAGCAGGAGGCGCGGGCATCTCCACGAGCACACCGGGCCAGGAGGCGGCCACGGCCCAGCAGGCGGGCGAGGAGGCAGAACCCGGACCGACCCTAGCCCACGTCAACCACAGGCACAATGCAAACACCATGAACACGGGCAGCGGGCACGAGTCCAGCGCAACGTGGGCTGAAATGCTTTTATCTTCGAGAGAACAGAGCTGCCTGGAGTTTTGCAAACAGTATCATTGCAGCTCAGCACTCAGGGGTTTCAATAATTCAGAGGCCGAAGCAACCCGCTGTTTATGGGACACCGTTCAGCGCCCCAGAGAGCGCACGACTGAGTTTACGCTGTGAGAGGCGTGGACTACCTTCTGTTATTTGAGGTCAAGGTGCTGCATTCCAGTGGCAAGTTTAACGCTTGCAGGTTCTGTACCTGTCCCCGCTCCCTCACGCCTTCCCTCCCCATCATTGTCCCCTCTCAGCCCTCTGGAAGGAAAAGCATAATAACCAGCTCCTCTTATAAGAAATTAATGATCGCCTGATCAGTTCTTTCTTGGTCAAGGAAACTTCTCTGGCCTGTGCTCACCAGACGCACTTACGTATCAGCCGTTAAAACCCAGAGCAGACCACCTATCTTAGGTCTCGCCTAGGAGCAGGATTTCTCGGCTTGAAAACTCCTGCCAGGGCCGTACGTCACAAAGGACAGGCTTCTGACCGAGCCCGGGCTGGAGCGGCTTCTGTGTTGAGGGGGGAGGGAAGGTGGGGAGCCCCTGGCAGCAGGCTGCCCGCCAGCCACCACCCGGGTCAGGACCTGCCCGCGATCCACACCCCACAGCCGCAGGAGGCGGCGGGGCCACCGCGTGACCACAGGTGACTCTGGCGGGGATCACGGTTTGTCCCCATGAGGAAACCGGTGCCGGTAAATGCACGACTGGCGCTTGGTCTCCTTCCAAGGCGATGAGAGCCTCTGACTTTACAGCCTCTGGCTCAGGAAGCTCACTTCCTTGTGTTTGATCAGCAGGTTTTTCTATTACGCTTAAGACCTTGAACATCCCGAGGTCGGAGAATCAGGGCTTCTTCCCCGATGATGCAAATCCCAGGAGAGAAGTGTCGGGGGAAGCCGGTGGGCAACTCCTTGGCCCTGACCTCCGAGGTGGACGCTTCAGAGCACTTTTGCTACGCTCAGCTCCCTGGGATCCAGGTGCAGTCAGCCAGCCCACGTCCAAAGTCACCCCAAAGCAACCTTTCTGGGGGAGTCTCAGTGCTGCTGGGGAACATGGTGGAAACCCCACAGGAGACGCCAGAGGTGCCCCAAAGGCACCCCCAGGCGCAGCCAAGCGAGCAGCAGGCACATCTGCTGGGAAGGGACCTGCCGGGGCCATGCTTCAGGAGGACACAGCCCTCCGGCCCCACTTCCGGCTACTGCCCTCCAGCTCTGAGCCTGACCCACTCCCCTCCCAGGAGACCTCACGTTCCTGCCCTGGCCTGCAGTTTGCTTCTTCCCCGGGAAATGGGGACGGGGCGTCTCTGCTCCCCCCGTGAAGCTCGAGGAGCTGCAGGGCTGCCCCGGGCAGGCCTGCCACCGCCACCCCCGGCAGGGACCCGCCTGCCTCCACCGCTCACAGTGCCCAGGGCCCTGACTCCACAGTCGTGCCCTTCCCATTGTAATGTGGAAAAAATAATCAGAACGTTGGAACGGACGACACAGGCAGCATCTATCCTGAATGGAATCGCAGAACCACTTGGCCGCGATCGCTTCGGAGCTGCTCCTCGCAGACATGCTGGGCACCGACAGGGCCCAGTCCCTCCGGCTCAGCCTGAGCTCGCTCTCCTTCCCCGGAGGCTGCGACTGTGAAGGACTTGGTGGAATTTTTTTTTTAATCTTAAAGGGTTTGGTTGGTTTCTTCCCATCGGTGGTCTCACACCTTTACCGTAATCTGGCTTTGTAAACACGACACAGCATTGCCAAAACTGTGCACGCACACGCGTGTCACCGACCCGTCCCGACATGTGCTGGCGTGCAGAGGCCTCGTCCACGCGCCTCACTGGAGGCAAACCCACACCACAGACGCCCGGGGCGAGTCCCTTCCTGTGGTGGCAGATTTTAGGTTCTTCCCATCTTGTCATCGTGGGAATTGCTGAAAGGACCGTCCCCAGCCATGCCCTTGTTTTTTTATTAACCATTTTTAAAACCGAAGCACAGTTTATTTTTATCCATCTTCCCTGGTAGCTCAGATGGCAAAGAATCTGCCTGCAATGCAGGAGACCTGGGTTTGATCCCTGGGTGGCGAAGATCCCCTGGAAAAGGGAGAGGCTACCCACGCCAGTATTCTTGCCTGGAGAATTCCACGGACTGTATAGTCCATGGGGTCGCAAAGAGTCGGGCACGACTGAGCGACTAACACTCTCCTTTCATACTCGACTTACAAGGCGGTGAGTTTCAGGTGCACAGCAGAGCGATTCAGTTACACCTACGCAGTCTTTTTCAAAACCTTTCCCTCGTAGGTTATTACAAGATACTGAATAGAGTTCCCTGTGTTCTCCAGTAGGACCTGCTGGTTATCTAGTTTATATATAGTGATGTGTATCTGCTAATCCCAAACTCCTAATTTCCCCTCCCACCCCCCCCCCCCCGCTATACCCTCTGGTAACCATAAGTTCGTTTCCTATGTCTGTGAACATCTTTCTGTTTTGCAAGTACGTTCGTTTTTTTAGATTCCACATATAAGTGATATCATATGTTATTTTCCTTTCTCTTTCTGACTTTCTTCACTTGGTATGATAATCTCCAGGTCCGTGAATGTTGCTGCAAATGGCACTATTTCATGCTTTTTATGGCCGAGTAATATTCCATTGTGTGTGTGTGCATTTGTGTGTATACACCACATCTTCTTTATCCATTCATCTGTCGATGGACATGTCTTTGCTCTCGTGACTAATGCTGCTATGAACATAGGGGCAGGCCCATCTTTTCTACTGGAGCTTTGTCTGGATGTACGGCCAGGAGTGAGGTTGCTGATTGTGCGGCAGCTCTATTTGCAGTTCACTGAGGACTCTCGCACTGTTTCCTATAGTGGCTGCAGCGGTGTACAGTCCCACCCGCAGTGTAGGAGGGCTCCCTTCTCACATCCTCCCCTAAATTTATTTGTAGACTTTTGATGACGGCCACCCTGCCCAGCGTGAGGTGGTCCTCCCTGTCATTTCGGTTTGTGTTCTCTAATGATCAGCAAAGTTGCAAGCATCTTCTTCATGTGCCTGTTGGCCATCTCTGTATCTTCTTTGAAAAAACGTCTGTTTAGATCTTCTGCCCATTTTTGATTGGGTTGTTTGTTATTTTTTATATTGAGCTCTATGAGCTGTCTGGATATTTTGGAAATTCATCCCTAGTCTATTGCATCATTTACAAATATTTTCTCCCAGTCTGTAGGTTGTCTTTTTATTTTGTTTATGGTCTCCTTTGCTATGCAAAAGCTTTTAAGTTTAATTAGGTCCCATTTGTTCATTCTTGTTTTTATTTCCATTACTCTAGCAGATGAAGCCAAAAAGATATTGCTCAGATTTATGTCAGAGAGTGTTCTGCCTATGTTTTCCTCTAGGAGTTCTATTGTATCTAGTCTGACATGTGGGTCTTCAATCCATTTTGAGGGGTTTGGTAGGTGGTGTTAGAGAATGTTTTGATGTCATTCTTTTTTTAGGACTTGTCTGTTTATGCATCTTTGGCTGGCTGGGTCTTTGCTGCTTTTGCTTCGCTTTTCTTCGCTGCAGCGAGCAGGCTTCTCACTGTAACTCCTCGTTGGGGAGAGCAGGCTCCGGCTCCACAGCTCTCGGGCTTCAGTCCTCCTGGCTGCCGGCTCCGGACACAGGCTCAGTAGCTGTGGCGCACAGACTTGGTTGCCCTGTGGTGTGTGGGATCCTCCCGGATCAGGGATCGAACCTGTGTCTCCTGCATTGGCAGGCGGATGCTTTGCCCCTGAGCCGCCAGGGAAGCCCTGACTTCACTCTTTTACAGGCAGTTGTCCACTTTTGCCAGCACCACTTATCGAAGAGACTGCCTTTTCCTCATCGGGTGTCCTTGCCTCCATGCTGCCCTAGCGCCCCAGAATCCGCACCTTCCTCCTCCTCAGCCCACAGGGTCTTAGACAAGGAGGCTGAGCCCCACTTGCCACCTGCACCCACAAGCCCACGTCCAGCCTGGGGCTTAAGGCTGAGACGTTCCCCTAGGAACTGTTTCTGGATGGTTATTCCCCGTGGTTTCCCAGGTCTCAGCTCTGAGCTGACACTCTGCCCAGCAGGTCGCCCTCCTGGCCCTTAACCGGAACTGCTCGACACACACTCACACCCCGACACGGAGTTCCCAAGTGCCCCACACAGGCGTGGAGACTCCACACTGCTGGGCGCCTGGGCCGGGACAACAGTGCTCCATTCTGAACCTCAGAGCAAGGTCCAAACAGCAAAAACACGCAGCTGGGGGCCTTTGTGACACTCGCCACCGTCAGTGGGGGTGCGGTCAACGTGTCTGTCAGACCCCAGGATGAGAAGAGTGGGGGGAACGCCCGCAGAGGAAACCCCAGAGAGGTCAGGAAAGACACTCAACACAGGGGCCCATGCGAGACCTCCAGACAGACCAGCGTGGGGAGAGCGGCTCCGACGGCGGACAGACAGACACACACAGCACGGACGGACAGAGGCAGACACACGACAGTGTGTGTGCGTGTTCACGGGAACCCACACGCCTGCGTGCACAATGAGCATGTGTATGGTGTGGGGTGGCACTGCACGCATGTGAGCACACGTGTGTGTGTACATGCGCGTGAGCACATCTGTGCATGCGTGTGTGAGTACGCGTGTGCACATGTGTGAGAGCACGTGTGTGTGCGTGCGCGTGAGCACATCTATGCACGTGTGTGCGCGCACGTGTGTGCATGTGTGTTAGAGCACGTGTGTGCGCACGTGTGAGCACATCTGTGCACGTGTGTGAGCACATATGTGTGCATGTGTGAGAGCACGTTGTGTGTGCGTGCGTGTGAGCACATCTGTGCACGTGTGTGTGAGCATGTGTGTGTGCATGTGTGAGAGCAATCTTGTGTGTGTGCACGTGTGTGTGTCCGAGGCGTGCGCGGTGCGTGGGAAGGCACACACCCAGGATGGAGACCTTGCTGAGAAATTCCTCGTACATCCTGCGCTTCCTCAGCGTGCTGCCCTGCGGGGAGGAGACAGAGAAGCAGGTGTTCAGAGGGCTTCACGCCCCAATCCCTCCCACGATCTCCAAATCCCCAAGTGACCCTGAACCCCTGAAAGGAGGCCCTCGGGGTGTTCCATGTCCCGCAAGCCCCTCAAGCGAGCAGGGGTCTGAGGGGCTGCTGCCATGAGGCCCGGACCGCCCGCTCCCCCCAGGGTCTCACACGACGCACAGCCTCACCCAGATTCACGCGGGAAGGGGCGCCACGAGGCCGACCCTCAGGGGGCTTCAGAAGGGCTGGGCCCAAAGCCCACCCCTCACTAGATATCTGCACGCCCTGACCAGCTGCCCACCCTGAGCCTTGGTTTCCTCATCTGGACAATGGGCATCCTAATTCCTGTCCCCACAGGACTCCGTGAAGGCTAGGTGAGCAAACATCAGTCAACCGGCCTGGTGGGGGAACCCCAGCCTCCCAGCCCCAGGGCCCCGCCTCCCCATCAGCTCCCGTGACTCCGTGGTTCGGGGCCAGACCAGCACTGCAAAGGCGGCGTCTCGATTTCAGAATTCTGGAGGTTCCCGGCCTGCCCCCAAGAAGCCCAGAGACTCCCTAGGGCCCCTTCATCCAGCAGAGCCCCCACAGGGCTGGGATCCAATACTCCCTCATAGCTGACCAAGAGGGCAGGGACCAGGCTTCTGAAGTGCTCGGTGGTGGCCATGCAGGGGATACGGCGTCCAGGAGGTCAGCCGCAGAAGCCAGGGCTAGTGGGGCCCGGCGTGCCCATGGCCAGCAGGTCTGGACGCTCACGGGGGCGGCTTGCTCAGCTCAGCACAGCCCCCAGCCGGAGCTGAGCCATCTCAGACCGCGCCGGCCCAGAGAAAGGCGTTTCTTTGAAGGATAATTTATATTCCCGCTGACCTCCCGGCAGCTACGCCCGCCCGCTGGAATGCAGGCGTGTTTGCCCGGCAACTCCAGACATTAAAGCCGCCACAACCGGCCCATCCGTCTCCCGCCGCAGGACGACAGCTGGAGGCGGCCGCCCGGGACCCGCGGATAGGGAGACCCGCCTCCCAGGCTGACCAAGGCGCCTCCCGTTGGAGCTCTCCTCCAGGGTGAGGCGGGGGCCAGCCAGGACCCACACCTGGGGGCTTGTCTGCCAGCAGTGCAGGGGGCTTCATGTCTGGTGAGATGGCGCTACACGGACCCCCAGCGCCAGGACAGGGCCTGCCCGAGGCCATGTGGGAGATGCCAGCGGGGCCTAGACCCGCATCCTGAGTGCTGCTCACAGGACCCAGGCCATCGGGAGGAGTGGGCCCTGGCCCCTCTCAGCTCTGCCTCCCTGGTACCTGCAGCCTCGGCCTGGTCCCAAGTCTGTGCTGCGGTCCCGTCGGGCCAAGGCCACCTACATCCCCCACCTGGTACCTACCCTGCGCCTCCTCCCGCCCCACCCATCACACGCCCGCCCCCCAGCACAGCCCAGCCGGACCCCCGCTGACCCTGACAGACGGACGGGGGTCAGAACGCGCTTCCTGGCGGCCTGCCCCACTGTCAGCAAGGGGCATGACCCCCCAGCCCCGACCGCCTGGCACAGCCCGAGGCCACCCCGAACCCACTGCCCAGCGAGAGGCTCCTGCTGCTGCACCCCGCGGGCCCAGGAGCAGGCCTGTCCTAAGACGGGAACCTAAAACGTCCATGCAGGCCCCCTGCCCTGTCCCAGCCACACGGTCTGAGCTGGCCCTAAGGATGGGAAGGAGACCCGGGTCCTGGGGGACAGCAGGGCTCTGGTCAAAGCACACACACCCCGGACAGCGCCGCCCGAGGCCCCTGGAGGCTCCCGACCCCCAACCCCTGACACCTGAGTCCCAAGCGTTCACAGCGCTCCTGCCTGCCAGGCACTCGGGGCGCAGCTCGGGGGACGGTGTGGGCCCGCCAGGCTGAGGAGGCATCTACGGCAGCTAAGGTGACTCTCCAAGCTGGACCGACTGCCCCTAGCACCCTGTCCCCTGTACACAAAGGCCCAGCCAGCCCTGCAGCGCGAAATGAAGCCCCCACCACCTGGCCAGCTCCCACGAGGAGTGGGCCTGAGGCCCCGCCGCCCCACGTCACGGGTGGGAACAGGGGCCGAAGCACGAGGAGTGGACGCCAGGCCCCACCGCCCCACATCACGGATGGGAGCAGGGGCTGAAGCACGAGGAGTGGGCCCCAGGCCCCACCGCCCCACATCACGGATGGGAGCAGGGGCTGAAGCACGAGGAGTGGGCCCCAGGCCCCGCTGCCCCACATCACGGATGGGAGCAGGGGCCGAACCACGAGGAGTGGGGGCTCAGGACACACTTCCAAGGGTCTCGGGTCACCCCAGGCAAGCGGGGCTCTGGAGCCCCTAGCCCAGCCTCTGCAACAGGATTCTACACGCGTCAGCTCCAACTGGAGGCCTCATGTAAAAGAGTCAGGGTGAACAAACGGTCCTGACACTGGAAGGAGAGAAGGCTGGGGGCTCTGGGCCCTGTCCGGGGCCTCGGGGGGCAGGCCCCACTCTGCTCGAAAGTGGCGGGTGTGGCTGGTCTCACCGAGCTTCATCCATCCGTCTGTACCATGCAGAGCGGGGGCACGTCCCGGATGGGCGTGCTGGGGTTCAGAGGTGGGTGGTCCTCTCCCTGGGGACACCAGCCCCCACCCGGCGTCCCCCACGCGTGTCCAGCTCAGGGTCCATTCATCGCGCAGCAGGCACACCCATGTCCGCCCAGGCCACAGTCTGATGCAGAAGCGGCCACCGTCACGGACACTCCCTTCTGAGTGGGCCGCACTGTCATCGTCCTCCCGAAACACAGGGCTCCGCCGGCTCCGGGCACGGCCGCGGCTATTCTTAGTGCCCAGGGATCCAGAATTAAAACAGAGGAAGCGCCGGCTGCCTTGGTGGTTTGGGAACTTCCCTGAATATAAGGTTCCAGGCACGGAAATCCCACAGCCAAGAACGACTTGGTGTGGACAGCGGTAAAGGAACAATGGCTTATGCAACGGGGCCAGGTGCGCCGGAGCAGCCAGCACGGGGGAGGGTGCCCTCCGGGGGAGGCAGGACCAGGCAGGTTTGAGACCAAAGAGAGGGGGCCGCATTCCACGAGGACGCACCTCGCTGGGCAGGGCAGGGCAGGGCCTCCGGGCACACGGCGGGCGGCCAGCGGATGACCCCAGAGTGTGTGGATGAGGAGCTGCACGAAACAGAGGCCTCCAGGACTGAACTGGACCCCAGCGCATCACAAAGGACCAGGCGCAACAGTGGGCCCCTCTAGAGGGGCCCCCAGGACAAGACCGCTGTGCAGGCTCAGACGAGACTGAGCGCACAGGGCCTGTCCTGCACGTCCCGGAGCTGCCCCAACCACAGCCCCCCGGAAGCTGCAGGGCCCAGCTTGTCTTTGGGAGACGACCGAGGCCTGAGGGCCCGTGGCAAGGGCACGTGAAGCCCCCGGGTCTCCCGGCAACGCATCCCCTCGGTGACCTCCCTCCAGGCCGGCAGGCCCACTGGGGGCTGTCCTCAGCCCAGGCCCTCCAGTGCCACCAGCTCAGAAAAGCACCTGAGCCAGCAGTCACCCCGGGGGAAGATGACAGGCAAGGAGCGTGACTCCCTCGACGAGCCGGTGCTCAGCTCTCAGGGGCCTCAGGCCGGGGACCTGGGCCATGAGGGGACTCCCCGAGACCAGCGCGGCACCCCTCACCCTGCCCGATCCAGAAGGCTCTCCACGCTCACCCGGAAGGCCCGGGAAGGCCCCTGCCACTCCTCTGCCCACACTCCTGCAGGGGCGCCTGGTGCAATGGGAGTCTGAGCCCAGGACCCCTGGGGGCTGAGGGCCCAAGGACCCAGCCCTCCCACCACTGCCCCTTCCCTGAGATCCGGCATCCTGGCCATCTCCCTACTGGTCCACACACAGACCAGCCAGGCCTGCACCCCAGGGCCTCTGCAGCAGCTGCTCCCATTGCCCAGACACTCTCCTCCCGGACAGCCAAGGGCTCCCTGCTGCAGGCCTCTCAACACCACCGTGTCGCGGGGGACCTTGGGGAGGGGGCTTCAGGGCCTTCCGTGAAACAGCGGGCCCTGCCCCCTCCTACCCCTTCTTCTCTGTCTCCCTCTTTGGAAACGTCGCCAGGAGACATGCCTGCTCGGTTGTCTCCTCCACCAGCACGCCAGCCTCCCCGACCCCTGGCGGGTCCCTGCACGAGGGCCAGGCAGTGAGTGTGCAGGATGAACACCGAGTGGGCAGGGGAAGGCCCAGCCGCCTCTGCCTGGGAAGGGCCCCCTCCGCCCAGGAACTCATCTCCAGAGCCCTTGGTGAACACTGGCCCTGTTGTTCCCAACAGCCCCACATGCACAGGCGTGCGCGGCTACACCCAAAACGTGAAGAGAGGAGGTGGCTGCATGTAAGAACACCTAGAACGACTGTCGCCCAGTAAGGAAGCAGAGAGGCCTGCAGCCTGCCCAGGACTGTGGTCCTCCTGCTGCCCCCGCAGACGCTGGGCTCCTCCCGGGAACTCACTCCACCCCCTTGGGGAAAGTTACCTTATGGCACAGAAAGGCAGCTGGAGCTCCAGTCATCACAACCACACTCCAGACTGTTTTAAGGGGAAGGGGAAGGAGAGCAAAGGAGCCTCCCCAGCTGCCTGCCTGTCTTTTGGGTAAATTTCCAGAACCACCCCCCAACACTCGCCCCCCATCTCATCCCACCTCATCCCACCCGGACACAACCAGGGTTCCTATGAGATGCTTGGCAGGTGTCAGACTCAACTGGTGCCCTCCCAGCCCTGGTGGGGCACCCCTGAGGCGCCGCTCACTTGCTCACCATGAGGATACGCCGGTAGCTGTCCCGGTCAATGCCCCAGAGCTTGAGGTCCGTCTTGGCCTTCACGGTCGCTGCCCTGGGGGTGCCGTAGATGAGGGCCAGCTCCCCAAAGCTCCCGCCTTCACTGATGCTGGTCACCCACTCTCCGTTCACGTACACCTGCAAGGGTCAGGGGACAGTGTCGGGGGCCTGGGGTCACCCGCCCTCTGTCCACACACACCTGCAGGGCATGGGGACTGGGGGCTGAGGTCACTCTGCCACTTGCTGCATGGGGAACCCTCCACAGCACCCCCGGGGGGCAGGAGGTCCCTGCACCCCCAATGCCTCACAGGTGGTGGGACTCAGCTGTGCTCTGCCCTGCCCAGGACCAGCCAAGGTGCCCACCTCACGCCCAGGCCCGCCCAGACCAAGGCTGGACAGGCACAAAGGTGGGGATGCCGTCGGTGCCGACCCCGGCCAGGCCCCAGGGGATGCACCACTCAGGACCCCCACCTCCCAGGCCAGGCCGCACTCTGCTCCTCACCAGCTGGAGATGGCCACCTGCTGGGCCCCGGGGCGGGGGCCACCCCACCAGGCATCACCCTGCCGGGATGCTCACGCCCCACCTAGGCGACCCCTCCAACCCAGCCGCCTCATTCACAAGCTGCCCTCCTGTCCGTAAAGGCTCCATGTAGCAGCTGGGCCCTCACTCACCTCCACTAGCAGGCCCCGCGGCCCAGGAGGAGCCAGGCCCCCAGAGTCCCCCGGGGCCCCCCCGTCCCTCGGGCAGCGCCCAAGCGCCCAGGCCTGCGGTCAATGGGAGTGGAGGCCAGCGCCCAGGGCTGAGCCCAGAGGCGGACAAGGTTCCCTTTCAGCTGGCGAGGGCGGTGGCCTCGTACAGTGTCGCGACTATGCATTGACTGCAGGTCCTCGTCCTGCCAGAATGGCCCGGATTGTTCATTATGTGGATTCGCTTACTATCAGCTAACACAACCTCTGTTCATTGCCTCGGTGTCAATGAGCTTAAAGAATGGCTCCCATTGGCAAAAAGCGTGCGTGTCGGGGAAGAATGGATTGCGACGAATCATGGAAGCAATTCTTATAGACTCAATGACACATTATCTTGACCATGACTGAGGCTCAGAATCGCCCGTCTGTGGGCGCCACGCCGGTGATACTGTGTGCGGTGTGAGCAGGGTGGGGAGAAGGGCCGGCCTGCTGAGCACAGGGCGTCAGGAGGACGATACGACACGCAACCCTTCGGGGAGCCCCCCAGGCGGGGACCTCCTCCCACAAGCACTGGCCCGCCCCGCCGGCCTGCACAGACCCGCCAGGAGCCAGAGGAGACACAGCAGCTCCCACGCGGCGAGGCCCTGGGGCCAGGGCGAGGCCCATCCTCCCACAGGCAGGGCGCGTATCTGCCAGGCTCTGCCCCGAGATGCTCTCCACCGGCACGTCCCCGGAGCCTCCGGTTGTCCCAAAGGGACCAGAGTCCACAGAGGGGCAGGCACGGCGCCGGGGCCTGGCCTGGCCGGCCCTCCACATACGGGGCTCACATGTCCGCGGAGCGTGCGCGGCTCACATGTCGTGTCCGTAAAGCCCACGCGGGGCTCGCGTGTCTGTAGCACCCTTTCTGCCTGGACACGACCCCATGTGTGCAGCGCTGAGCTGTCCCGCCACCCAGGTCAGGCACTGAACATCTCCCGGGGCCAGGATCTCCCAGGGCCCTCCCGCGCTTCGTGCCCGAGGGTGTCCGTGGGGCAGCTGGCCTGGGCCCCCACGCTGCATGCCGAGTGCTGGGTTTGGCCCACAGTTCTCACGGCCGCACCAGCACTACTCGTGGGTGATGGACGCCGCCCAGCCTCAGCTCTGATGCGGCCACGAAGCTCCCCGCAGGTGACTCAATGCCCTCCTCTCTCACGCGTGAGGCAAGGTGGGGACCCCCGGTCCGCTGAGCAGCACCCCCAGTCTGCACCAGCTCACCCTCCCCCTTGGCGCCGGGTCACCACAGCGCCGCAGCCTCGGGGGAAGAGGGAGCCACTGCCTTGGGTGCCTGTGGGGCAGGCCGGCCGCCCCATCACCCCCTGAAGAGACAGGGCCCCGGGAGCAGGGCAGGCGCTCAGCAGCCCCGCTCCCCCATGGTGCCCCGAAGAGTGGGCAGGTGGCCGCCACTGCAGGGCACACCCCAGCGAGGGCAACTTGGCCAGAGCGCGTCCCTGGGGGCCATGAGGACCCCTTTCCTCACTAAGCCCCGACCGCATCCTCAGAGACGTCAGAGAAAAGCATTGTGTAGAACCAAGGAGGGGCCAGGCCGCCCCCCGAGCACAAAGGCCCATCCTTCTCGGGACACTGGCCGCTGTCAGCACGGCCGCGCAGCGCCCGGCCCCACCCGGCTGGCACGCACAGGGGCTCCCTCGGGCTTTGTTTCATTCTTGTTGTTCCTTCTTGTGTAGGGAGGGGCGGGAGGCCGCACTGGCGGCACCCACGCTCCCGGCGCCACTGCAGGGTCTCCAGGCACCCCAGCCGCTGTTCCCGCAGGCTCATTCAGTCACTGGCACCCCGGGTCACCCCAGCGCCCGGGGTGCCCTGCGTGTTCTCACCGCTGGCTTCAGCAGCAGAAAACACGCAGATTCCAGTTCACAGGGACTCACTGACCAGCGGCTCAGCAATGATTATTCAGATGTGATCGTTCTTAAGGGCTCCCCTGGTGGCTCAGCTGGTAAAGAATCCACCCACAATGCGGGAGACCTGGGTTCCATCCCTGGGTTGGGAAGATCCCCTGGAGAAGGGAAAGGCTACCCACTCCACTATTCTGGCCTGGAGAAGTCCACGGACTATAGTCCATGGGGTCGCGAAGAGTCGGACACGACTGAGTGACTTTTTCACTTTCAATTGTCCTTAAAACAAGCTGCAGGCACCGGAGAGAAAGGAGGAAGATGATTCAGGGAAGAGCCACCATACGAGACTTTCGAGGGGCAAACTCAAGCCCAGCCCAAGGGGTCCTGTGCAAAGACCAGGGGTGAAGAGAGTTGGAGGCAGATGGGACAGGACGTGCAAAAAGCCCGAGGCAGGACTGGACTCGGAAGATCCGTATGCAGCAAGACCGTGTGGGGAGGCCACGCAGAGAGGCCACATAGGGGCCACGAGGTGGAGGCCACGAGGGGGCACGTGGGGGCCACGGGGGGAGGCCACGAGGGGCCAAGTGGGGAGGCTACACGGGCCACCAGGGAGAGGTGTGTCTCGGGACCACTGAAGGTTCTGGCAGGGCTGAGGCCAGCTCACAGCCAGGACGCACCCCCTGCTACAGCTGGAGCCCAGCTTGGGGCGCCCAGAGGAGAGCAAGGGTCAGTGAGGGGTGTCCCAGACTTTGACCAGGTTCCTTGACAGGTGGTCTGCAAACCAGGTGCACAGCATAGCCTGGGAACCTGCCCCCCAACAACGACCGACCGATCCAGAGCCCCGGGGGTGCGGCCCAGGATGTCGGCAGGTGACGCTGATGCCCACCCACCGTGGACCAGCTCTTGTTCCAACGTTGGACAGAGGTGGAGGTGGTGACTAAAGACACAGGAATCTGCTTGATGACACCCCCAAAGCAGCACCACGGTCCCAGCCCCACCTATCCAGACAGCCAGAACACATGAGGCTGCCTGCCCGCCTGCTCCTACCCACAAGGACACTTCAGTTCAACATGCGATGCCACAGAAAATAGAAAATCCATTGAAGCAACTGGGTAACTGGAGACAGTCACCGAGTGACCCACTTGCTGGAGGGGGTGTCGTCCCACGACCTCAGACCTGCCCCCTCCTGCAGGTATTTCCCACGTAACCCGGAGCCGCCCGGGCGAGGAAGCAAGCCGGGCGTGCCAGCTGCTGTTGTTTTTGGTTCCACAGGCGATGAGAAAAGTTAATGGCCCAGCTCCTCCGCGTCCCGGGCTCCAGCCACAAAAAGTGGGGGCGTCTGGGCAGGTGAGCCCAGGTCCACAGCCGCTCTTCCAGGGTAAACCGGGTCGCGAGCCTAAGGCCTCTTTAGTCCAAGAGCCTGGAGGGGTTGGGGGGCTGACTGACCCGTTTCGCCTGAGAGCAGCTCCCCCAAGTCTCTCTGCTGGACCCCGTCTGTGGAGCCCGAGCCACGTGGGTGACGACATGGGGTCAGCGTCCTCTCCCCGGTGACCGGCCACCAGCTTGGTCCACTCTGTGGACCCGCCACGCTCTCGGCCCTCCCCGGCAAACCTCACACTCCCCGGGGGTCCACAGGCAGGACCCCATCGGGCCCCTGTCCCGTCTGGAGGGCCACGTGCTCCAGGGTGACCGCGCAGCCTGTCGGGGGCCCAGTGTGGAGTATGCATAGGGGCCGACGCCCTCCCCAAGCTCTCGTCACGTCACCAGCACCACGGGGGGGCTCTGGGTCACCTGTTCCCCCATTCCAGAGCAGCTTCTGGCCACAGTGGGGTCTCCAGGGCCTCCTCAGAGACCCAGGAGGGTGAAGGTTCCCCAGTTGCCCTCTGTGGGTGAGACACTGCAGGAAAGCTTCACAGCCAGTTGGGGGCCACGGCCGCCCTGCACCTAGGAAGTGACCAGCCAGCAGACAGCACCCAGAGCAGGATGCCCAGGTCCCACACGGCCCGTCGTCCACAGCAGCGCTGGTCACAGCGGCAGCCACGTGGCGGGCACGATCGCTGATGAACAAGACAGGGGTCCTTTCCGTGACTCGGCGGACAGGCCCGGAGCTCTGCCACCTGCTGCAGCATGGACCAGCCTTGGGAGGCGACGCTCAGTGGGGTGAGCCCGACCCAGGGCAGACGCCGTGTGGCTCCGCCCCTACGAGGCCCCTGGAGGCATCAGGCTCACAGAGATGATGGAACACAGCGGGCAGGGGCTGGGGAGGACCCGGGGTTAGACTTTAACGCGGACAGAGTCTC
This sequence comes from Bos taurus, assembly GCF_002263795.3. Lineage (NCBI taxonomy): Eukaryota > Metazoa > Chordata > Mammalia > Artiodactyla > Bovidae > Bos > Bos taurus. Next base: position 41,962,699 of record NC_037352.1, on the reverse strand, counting down.
AGTTTGGGAAGACGAGATGTCCTGGAGATGGTGGTGGGAGGGCCACGTGACAATGTGAATGTGTTCACGGCCCCGAACTGGACACCTAAAGGTCAAGATGCAGCTTTTACGGTGTGTGTACTTTACCGACCGAAAAATAAAAACCAGAACACCCGGCGAGCAGGCTGACCGGCCATGACCCACGGAGCCAGACGGCCTGGGGCGCCCTGTCCCCCGAGGCCCCCCCACCTCTGGAGGCTGGACGCGGCTGTGCCCACAGACGTCTGGTGAGGTGGGAGGGGCCCGGGCCAGGGCAGAGCCCGGGTACGGCAGGCTCCCCCCAGGAGGCCCCAAAGCACCAGGTGCCCGGACGGCCTGGCGGGAAGGAAAGTGCTCCTGAGCCACGAAGCTGGCCGTGGAGCGCCCTTCCAAGTGGAAATGCTATGTTCCATGAATAAAACAAATTGGGAGATATTTTTATACTTAGGAAGACGGATTATAGCTCTCGGCGGTACACACGCTGCGGCCGGCACTGTCCGCATCTCCCTGGAAAACCGTAATTTAAACCGAGCTGGTGCTTCTGGCATCCGGTCAGCCGGCCACTGCCCCCAGGGCACTGCTGGCGAGGGGGCAGCTTTCAGAAGGGGGCTCTGGATGGCCACCCCCAAGCCCTCCTGTTAAAGGCAGAGTGGGGCCTCTGAGGGGGGCCCCAGGGTGTCTTGAGGGCTTCAGGGTCACAGTGCAGTGGGCCTGGCCTCTGCTCCCCAGAGGCCCCTACAGAGCCCCCAGGACCCTCACACGCTTCCGGTCCATGGTCCACGGTCACTTCCCCACCCCTGAAGGCAGGGCCAGAAGCACGGCTCCAGACCAGGAGAAGCTGCACTTGCAGACCCGGAGCAGGGACGACAGCCAGGGTCAGGACGCATCCGGCCACTCTGCCCCCGGGTTCCTGATGGAGCACCTCTGGTCCTCTGCACGTGGCCGCCCCCACGGCCCACACCTCAGGCTCCCAGCCACCCCGCACCCACCGGCCACTGGAGGAGCCGCTGAGGCCGACACAGGGACAGCCTTGCAGTCACCACCTTGCCCCATCTGGGCCGACAGCCCGAGCTGGAGACCACAGCCAGGAGGCAGCATCCGCCCACGGGCCTGAGCATCTGGGCTCCAGGAGCCGGGGGTGGGGCTCCATGCTAACCTTCTGGGCTGACATAGAGATGCCGTGGCTCAGGCATGTGGGCCCAGGTCTGTGTGGAGGACGTAGGCAGGGGCGCATGTCTCACGGGACCCCAACACCCTTCAGGTTGCTAGACAGACAAGGACGGGACTCTGGGCCACAGGGAGGCCGTGCCCATGTCTGCTGGCCAGGGAGAACCCAGGCTTGATCATCTCAACTCTCAGGGAGCCCCATGCTCTGGGGGAGCCCAATGGCTCTGCGTGGGTGGGGTCCTAAAGGATGGGTAGGAGTTTGCAAGGCAGAGCAGGGATAAGAACAGGACAGGACGGCCAGAGGCTCACTGGGAACTACCTTCTCAGCCGTCTCCCCCACCCCCACTACCCCGAGGGCAGGGCCATGTCCCCAAGAGTGTATCCTCAGGGCTCTGCAAGTGCCCAGCAGGAGACAAGCGCTCGCTAGACATCTGAGCCAGAAAACGAGGGCCAGATGGAGGGCAGAGGCCTAGGAGCGGGCGAAACTGGCAGAGCTCAGGCCCCGAGTGACTTGGGCCCGGGCCACGAGTCCGCAGCCCTGCGGGGGCCCTGGCGGCCGGGTCCGAGGCGCTGCAGCCCATCTTTCTCTCTGAGGCTGGCTCTGTGACCGGCTGGCAGCCGGGGTCAGCCAGCCTGCGGCCTCCCCCACCGCCTCCCCTGGGGCCCTCCCTCCGGCTCCCGCCTCAGTTTCCTCTGTCGGGGGAGACAGGATGGCCCCTGCCTGAGGACTGCTCCAGGCCTGAGCCCGGGATGAGAGAAACCCCAAGCCTGTGTGGCTCGCCCAGAGGTCCCCACACTGTCACCTCCTGTGGCTCCAGAAGATGAGGGCCACAGCCACGTGGACACAGGCTTGCTGCTGGGGGACATGAGGAGAAAGTGCCCCCCACCTGGGATGCCCGGCTGGCTGCTGCCCTGAGGATGGGCAGGTGGTGGGAGCCAGGGGGCTCCGTCTCATGGAGGCTCGGACGGGGGTGTGGGAGCCACCACCCCAGCACTGGCGCCTGGGACCCAAGTCCAACATAGGGTCCTTGAGGACACGTGCTGACTCTGCGGGACCCGGGACAGACTCGCCCTGCGTGTGGGGGGCAGGGGGCTCCAGAACGTGTGCAGCCAGCCTTAAACAGACACCCCAAGGTCAGGTGTGCAAGCTGGACTGAATCACGGCTACAGGCAGAACCTCAGGGGAGGCGGACGGCTGGCAGCCCACGTGGGGGACACGCTCATCGAGCCGACGGGGAGGCGGGAGGGGGCGCGGGAGGGCAGACAGCAGCACAGGCTGAGTCGCACGCTCGGAGGAGCCCACGTGGGGCCCCGGGGGAGGTCGGGGCTCAGCCTGCAGTCAGGTGATGGAGGAGGTGCTTCTCCAAACAGGGCCTGGGCCCCCCCGCTGGAGACTGGGCAGTAAAGAGAGGACGCGAACAGAATCGGAGGGCACAGCATCCCGGGACGGACACAGCCTGGTTCCACCACAACGCCAGAGCCACGGGGCCCCTGGGCGTCCGAAGCGCGTGAGGTGCGCCAGCCTGTCGGGTCAGGCCCCCAGGGCCGCGGTCGGCTCAGCAGGAACTGACGGCAGGGGCCGTGGCCGGACTGACACCGGCTGCCCTTACCCCACTCTCGCTTGGATGTGCCTGCAGTACCTTTAACGTGAACTCTGTGGCTTCTGGGCTGAAAAACCGGAAACACACCGCCCAGACCGGCCTTCTAGGCCTGAGTGTGGGCACAGACAGGCGCTGCCGTCCAGAGAACGTCGGGGATACTCACGTCCACCTCTCCCTGGTCGATCACGTAGAAGTTGTCCCCTTCGTCCCCTGCGAGGGAAGAAAAACAGACGCGTGATGTGAGGAGGCGGGCTTTCGTCTTTCTGGTAACGAACCATCTTACGACGCTGCTTCCTAGATCTCTGCCAAGCAAGGCCGAGTCTCACCCATCTTTAAAAATACTTAAGTGGAAGCTGTGCGTACGAAGGTGGTGAACACAGTGACCTACTTCACACTCGTCGGGAAACGGTTACCACAGTCAGGCTGGCAGAGCGTCCTCTCCTGACACCACTGCCATCTGAAGTCCACGGCCGTCGAGCCGCCAGGACTCAGTACAGCTCCTCAATTTTTTTAACGATGAGAAGGTTATCCCGTGGCTCAGCTGTAAAAAGAATCCGCCTGCCAATGCAGGAGAGACACAAGCTCGATCCCTGGGTCAGGAAGATCCCCTGGAGGAGGAGATGCCAGCCCACTCCAGTATTTGCCTGGATAATGCCATGGACGGAGGAGCCTGGCAGGCTGCAGCCCGTGGGGTCGTAAAGAATCAGACATGACTGAGTGCCGAGGCTGTCAGACCACATTCACACATGCTAACTTGTGAAGTGGACTGTTACGCAGGCTCATAGTGACCTGTCTCAAGGACAGACAATAAGAGTGTCGTGATAAATACATCCGTAAGTAAATAACCAGCCCTTCGCAGGGGCTCCTGGCGGCGTACCTTGCTGTATGACGGTCTCCCCGGCGATGTGTGTGACGGGGAACATGGCGTCGAATATGTCGCTGCAAAAGAAAGCATGAAGTGTGGGGGCCGGGGGGGCGCTGGGGGCCGCCCTGCCCTCCACACGGCTCCTGCTCCCTGGCTCGGAGCAGGTGAAGACCCCAGGGACCCCTGCCCTGCACAGCCTGAGGATTTATGAAGACGGGATCATTCGGGACAGACTCCACTCACAGAAGACAAAGCATAAGGGGACCATTCCCACGAGGACACGGCAACCAGTCCTGACTCCATTTCTACCTTTTTCCAGGGAAACCCTTTCCATCGAAGGGAGTTGAGATGCTGGACACAGAAACAGGAAGAAACCAGACTCTTAACTGCTCGCTTAACGGGCACAGAGGCTCGAGGCTGGCGCGGGGTGTGCCCACCAGGCAGCCTGGCTGTTTTGTCTCCCGAGTCTGCTGTGAGATGGACCCTCAAGCGGGATGGGGGTGCAGGGAGCTGGGGACGTGGGGGAGCACCCACGTCCGCCGAGGAGCCTTTACCTGCTCTGGACAGCAACCAGGTGCAAACGCCAGGGTCCAGACACTGGAATCCAACCACCAACCACCATCCCTAGGGAGGCCACCAACCCCCGGGCACATGTCTCCCCAGAAGAGAAGTGAGACGCTGGGCCCCTTGGGCAGGGGGTTCTCAGGGGTCTTGGAAACGGGTCAGTGGAGGAGCCCCCAGGAAACAAACACAGGGCCAGAAACCCAACCGGCCTGCGCCCGCCCGCTCCCCGGGCCCAGGAAATATAAACACGTCTGAAAGCCGTTGCTTTCGTCTATTTAAACGCTTCTTTGTCTCCCTGCAGGAGGGGGCGGGGGGAGCAGGTGAGGGAGGGTGGGGTGCGGGAGACCCCAGACCGACCCGCACGGACGCCGTCCTCTGCTTGGCTGAGTCTCACTCCTGCCTCCAGACACACCTCAGCCCCCGAGCCCCGCCTCCCCGACACTGTCGGTGGGGATGCAAATTGGTGCCACCACTATGAGAACAGTATGGAGGTTCCCGAAAAAGAATAAAAATAGAGCTGCCATATGATCCTGCAATCTTACTCCTGAGAGCGGGACTGGAGAAATTTCTGATTCAAAAAGACACGTGCAGCCCAACATTCACAGAAGCAGTGTTTACAACAGCCAGGACGTGGAGGCAACCTCGGTGCCCATCAGCAGAGGGACGATTCACAGAAGCAGTGTTTACAACAGCCAGGACGTGGAGGCAACCTCGGTGCCCATCAGCAGAGGGACGATTCACAGAAGCAGTGTTTACAACAGCCAGGACGAGGAGGCAACCTCGGTGCCCATCAGCAGAGGGACGGATGAGCAAGACGTGGTGCATCTATGCGATGGAGTATTGTTGTTTTTGTCGTTCAGTTGCTCAGTCGTGTCCGACTCTTGGCGACCCCATGCACTGCAGCATGCCAGGCCTCCCTGTCCTTCACCATCTCCCAGAGCCTGCTCAAACTCATGTCCATTGAATCATTGATGCCATCCAACCCTCTCATCCTCTGTTGTCCCCTTCTCCTCCTGCCTTCAATCTTTCCCAGCATCAGGGTCTTTTCTACCCTGGAATATTACACAGCCATAAAAAAGAATGAAAGCCTGCCATTTGCAGCAACATGGATGGATTTGGAGAGCTTTAGGCTAAGTCAGATAAAAAAAATACCATATAATCTTACTTATATATGGAACCTAGAAAAAAGAACACACTAGTGAATACATCGAGAAAGCAGCACTCAAAGGTACAGAGGGCTAGTGGCTGCCAGTGGGAAGAGGGGGCAGTGCGGGCAGAGAAGAAAGAGGCACAAAGACTCTGTAGAAACTAAATAAGCCACAAGGATGCACGGCACAGGGGAAGCAGCCAGTATTTTGCAGTAACTATAAATGGAAGATCACCTTTAAAAATTACGAATCACCATGCTGTACACCTGGAACACATATTGTAAATCAACTAGAACTCAATTAAATAAACAGCACTGAAGAATCCCAACTCGATACATTTCTGGGAAAAAAAAAAGAATCATGCAAACAGAGCCGTTCCATCTTGGGCTTGTTACTCTCAGCCCGAAAGTAGATTAAATGTTCGTCACAGCTAATTCCAACAGCACAGACTGTTTGGCTTTTGCTTATTTTAAATCTAAACCCCACTGCCCAAGTGCCATTTTAAAATAAGGCTAATTCTTGACTTGCAACTAAATGTTTAGAGCACATCCTGCTGGTAAGTTACTTGTTTTGACCTTGGAAACCAGACGTCCGAAGCCACTATGGTCAAGCCAGTGGCCAAGGCCACCGAGCAAGGTGCCTGGGAAAACAGTCCTGAGACGAGGCGGGAAGAGGCTGTCTGGGGTCGGGGTGGGCCTCGGCCCTGAGATGCCCCCAGCCTGGGGGGTGGGCACTGGGCGTGCCTAGTCCCAGCTCCCAGAACATCCACCCCCGGGAGGGCCGCACCGCGCTGACACCTCCCAGGCCATGAAGGGTTCTCAGCCACCTGCTGTCCCCATCCTGGCAGAAGCCAGACCCTGGCCCTGCAGCCCTGGGGTGAAAGCACTCTGCCATGGAAACCAGGCCTTTCTGGAGGGCCACCTCTGCAGACGAGAAACGTTCTCTCTGATGGTCGGAGAGCCCCCACTCCTGGGGTGAAATATCAGCCAAGTCCTTCCAGCCTCTGTGATCTGACTTCAAACCTGCTCTCAGGACGGCTGGCCTCCCAGATTCGACCACGTGGAGCTGGGGGCTTGGCGTGGCCCCAAACCCCAGGGCCCAGCAGAGGGGTTCTGTGGTGGCCCGGACCAGCCTGGGCGGTGCCGTGGCCCCCGCTGCCTCCGACGGGCATGCGAGCACCGCTGGGAGCCACAGGCGTCTTAAAGCCCAGATGCAGATTAGCGGCCCTGAGTTCACAGCAGTGGGGATCGCTCTTGTTGAAGAGTCCTCCCCCTTCTCCCTTCTTCCCTGAGCTCTGGGGCTTGTACTGAGATTTGAGAGGTTTCCTTTGGGTTGTGGGCTTCCCTGATGGCTCAGTTGGTAAAGAAACTGCCTGCAATGCAGGAGACGTGGGTTCGATCCCTGGGTCGGGAAGATCTCCTGGAGAAGGGAATGGCAGCCCACCCCAGTATTCTTGCCTGGAGAATGCGATGGACAGAGGAGGCTGGCAGGCTACAGTCCATGGGGTGGTGAGAGTCAGACACGACTGAGTGACTAGACCACCACCACCACCTTTCCTTTGCACGTTTTCTCTTACAACACGGAACCCGGAGGTGTGTGTGTGCCTCAAACCCCCAGGCGGCATCATGCCATGGAGCCCATCCTGTTTCTTCTGTGTTTTTCAGGAGCACATCTGGCTGCTTCTCACTGTACCCTCACGTGGGCAGGGAGAGAGGCTCTCTGGTGTCTTCTTTAAAGAACGTATATACTTATTTACCTGCTGTGCCGGGTCTTACTTGGATCTTTAGTTGGGAGATGTGGTATCTAGTTTCCTGACAAGGGACTGCACCCAAGCCCCTGCACTGAGAGGGCGGAGTCTCAGCCTCTGGACCACAGGGGAGCCCTCGTGTCTTCTTATCCCATCGTTGGAGTCCCACCTCACCTAAACCCCACCGCCCCCCAAATGCCTCCAGGAAGGCATTACTTCAGCAGGTGAATCCAGGGCACACGGTTGGGTCCAGAGCATCCTCTGCCAGATATTTCCATGAACACATTCAGACCTTCTGTCCATAGGAAGGGGGTCCAGCTTGTTTTCCCCGAGGGTCAGCCGACATTCCCAACAACATCCACTGATCACTCCATCCGGGGTTTACGGCCTGATGGGCGTGCCCCTCCAAACTCATTTGAAATTCACACAATGAGCTGGGCAGCTTTCTCATTCTCTATTTTCTGGAGCCACTTGTAAAAGGATGGACGGTTTGCTGAAGTTTTCACAGAATTCATCCATAAAACCTCTGAGACCTGGGCCTCTTTGTGAAGGGAGGTCACCACTGAAATTTGAGTGCTCTATTGATTGTTCATGGGCCAATGGTGCCCCATTTTCAAAGTTAGCTCCCAATATCTAAAAATTGAGAGATCTATAAATATCATAATTTTTGTTTTTTTTTTGGATGGAAAAAAAAGGAATGTCTAGCAACATGGGGCCTTTGTTCTCATGAAGCAAGAACCAGGCCCCCTCCCCACCTGGTGGGAGAACAGGCTGTGTCTGCACGACCCCGTCTCCGGCCCCGGAGCCCAGCCTCTGTTTGCAGCCCCTGCCCTAGGGGCCCCCTGTGCAGAGCCAATGACAGCTGTACGTGTGGCCTTCACCAGGCGGGGGTCGTCCCTGTGACGAGTGCTCCCTCGATGGCAACCAAGGGGCCTGAAGGGACCCGGGGGCTGAGCGTCCAAGGAGCTGGCCCGCAGGGCATCGGGCACAGCCCTGGGCACCGCAGGAGAGCACCCAAGATGGCAACAGCCCTGTCTGTCCCACCAGGAGCCACCATGGCGATTCCTGCTGGCTCCAAACCCTGCACACACGGGGGCTCCTTCGCCCAGTCCCAGGAGGGACGCCAGCGGTGCGCTCCGCCCCTGGAGCTCAGCCAGTCTCGTGATCCGGTTATGGCCTTCTTATTCCCTTTTATTGGCTGACATTTCTGATATACTGCCGAACTGCTGCTGCAGGTGGCCTGACAGGTAAACACCCCCACCCCCAACCCCTGCAAAGAAACCTGTGGAAGCAAACAGGTTGGACCAGTTCTCCGAGCAAGGCCAGAGGCCACCCAGACCGGAGGGAGACGCCCACAGCCAACGGAGCCGCGCCTGCCCCTTCCAAGGCGGACTCGGCAGGTGGGGTGGTGAGAACCCCCCTGCACCCCGCCATGGACCCCAACAATCTGCCCTTCCTCCAGCATTCTGTATACATGGGGAGGGGAATCCCCTGAACCGCAACAATCTGCCCTTCCTCCAGCATTCTGTAAACGTGGGGAGGGGAATCCCGAACCCCCAAAATCTGCCCTTCCTCCAGCATTCTGTATTCATGGGGAGGGGAGTCCCCTGAACCCCAACAATCTGCCCTTCCTCCAGCATTCTGTAAATGTGGGGAGAGGGAATTCTTGTGACTTTGAGCAAGCGCTGTGACAGTGACCACGGGACCACCTCCAGTCCTAAGGGGAAAACCTGCATTAGCAGTTCCGACGTTTCTGTGTCTTTATTTCTTTAAACACTTTATTCTGAAAAATGTCCAACTTTCCGAAGCACGGGGGTGGGGCTGTCAGAGCCAGGATGTGTGTTTCTGCCCCCCGCTGCTGAGGTCACAAGAGCAGCGCAGAACCGGGCACGGACGCTCCCGCCACGGGCGCGCACAGGGCGCATGCGTGCGGGACGAGCGCCAGCGCAACGCGAATTGGAAAAGGCCCCGGGTGCAGAAAGCACGTTCGAGGGATAGACTGTTTTTTCCGACGTCGAAATGATGCCAGAAAGGGGAGGGGCACACCTGACCTGGAGGCCGCGGCTTCCCTGGGCTCACGTCAGCGTCACTCACGCTCCAGGAGCCAGGCCCACAGGCAGAGCCCCGGGGACCGACACCGCGGGACGCCCTGCTTTCTGCCGCCTGTCGCAGCCCCGGGGATGGGGGCTCTTGTCCACTGGAGCCAGCGCCCTGACAGGGTGCCTGGCTTGTGTTTAGGCTTTTCCACTGTTTGGGCTAAACTGACTGCAAGTTTCCAAATAATTCTCTCTAAGCAGCAATAACTCAGGCGTAGCTGTTCACGGCGTGGATACAGGGCTCCTGCTCCCTGCCGGAGGGCCGAGAGCACGGTGTTTATAAAACCCCGGGAGCCTCCGCCTCCGGGGACCGGAGCCACCGTGTCTGTGGCTGCCTCCTCAGCCACGATGCTGGGCACTTCTGAGATGCACACGAAGGCGTGACTGCATGGGGAGCACATTCACCGAGCCCCGGACGACCAGGCGAGTCCCACTGCACCTGGCACACCTGTGCAAATTAACGCAGCGAACCACACCCAGCCCCCCTCAGACCGCAGCGGGCTAAGCTGGAAACCAACAACAGAAAGGTGACCAGGTCCCTAAGTCCCAGAGACGAAGCAGCACGCTTCTAAATAACACACGGTTAAAAGAAGGTTCCGGAGAAACTGAAAACGTATTTAAATGAAAATGAAAAGGCAACTTAACAAAATCTGTGGGAGGCAGCAAGAGCCGCACTTGGAGGGGAACGCGCAGCGCTGAAAGTGCAGGTCTGAAAGGGGGAAAGACCTAAGGACACTTAGTAGAAAAGGAAGAGTGAGCCAACCCCAAAGCAGGCAAAAGAGAGAATTAGAGCAAAGCTTAAAATAGGAAATTAACAGAGGAAATCAACGAAATCAAAGCCGGTTCTCTGGAAAGATCAATAAAGACCTGTAAACCCCTCGCCATGGTAACCAAAAAGGTGGGCAGGACAAATTGAGACAGAGAGAATACACGGATAGCCAACGTCACAAACCAGAGAGCAGGCGTCACTACAGACCCCGTGGACTGACAAGGCTCATAAAGGGGGACTACAAACAACTGCGCGTCCACAGACCTGACAGCTTAGAGGAAAGAGACCAGTTCTCTCAAAGATACAACCTGCCAAGACACACCCAAAGGAAGAAACCGAATCAATAAACACGCAACTACCCAGACAGGAAGCAGCAGGCCCAGGCGGACTCACTAGTGAATTCCACCAAACCTTTAAGTTAGAAATTACACCGATTCTCTGCAGTCTCTTCCAGACACAGAAGCAGAGGCAACACTTTCTAACTCATTCTGTGAGGCCAGAATTACCCTCATACCAAAACCACAGATGCTTCAAGAAAGGAAACTTACAGACCATTGTCTCATGAACATGGATGTAAAAATGCTCAGCAAAACACAGGAAATCAAACGCGACCCTGTATTAAAACATTTATACACCACAGAGAAGTGGGCTTTATTCCAGGCATGCAAGGTGGGCTCAGTATTCAAAAATCAAAGGTAATGCATCACATACCAGGGGTAAAGAAGAAAAATCATATCAAGAAATGCATAAGGAGCATTTGACAAAACTGAATATCCATTCATGATTCAAAAAAAAATACTCTCAGAAAAATAAGAATATGGAGATGTCCCTCAACTTAACAAAGAGCTCCAGAGACCCTACAGTTCACACCACACCTGGTGCTGAAAACCGGGATGCTTTCCCTCTAGGTGGGGACTCAGGCCAAATATATTTCCCTCACTACTCTTCATTAACGTCACATTGGAAAATCCCTAGCTAATGCAATAAGATAATGGATAAGAAAAGGAAATAAAAGCTATAGAGACTGGAGGGAATTCCCTGGTAGGCCAGTGGTTAGGACTCTGGCTTCCACTGCCAGGGGCCTGGGTTCAATCCCTGGTCAGGGAACTAAAATTCTGCAAGCAGTGTTGTGCAGCGAAGAAAAAAAGCTACAGACTGGAAAGGACGAAATAAAACTGTTTGCAGAAAATATGACTATGTAAAAACATCTTGAAGAACCAACAACAAAACAAAACCTTTGGAATTAATGTCATTACAACAAGGCTGTGGGATGCAAAGCTACTGTGCAAAAGGCAATCACTTTCCAGTATTTAAAATGGAAAAAAAATTACCACACCATTTACGTTAGCACGCCACAAAAATAAAACACTGAGGTGAAACCCTAACGAAATGTATACCAGATCTGTATGAGGAACTACCAAACTGACGAACAAAATTGAAAAACTAAACAAGCATCGTGCGGTCCCCCTCCCCGGCCCGGGCAACAGCTCTGGTCAGAGCCAGAGGGAGAAAGCCACCTCCCCTCTCACCCCCAGCAAAGACCGCGCAGAAAGGCCCCTGCCTCCTGACCGACGGCCATCCTAGGGCTGTGGCCCCCGTGGTCCCGGAGCCAGCAGCCAGAACCCCCGTGGCAGCCATGGTTCTGATGGAGGGAAGGTGCGCGGAGGCCCCGTCAGGCCTGAGCCCACACTGCAGCTGAGCAGGGCTGCAAACACCACCACCGCCTCTGCACGGCTCAGAACCCAGGGCCCGGGGAGCCCTACACACGGCTCAGAACCCAGGGCCCAGAGGAGCCCCGCACACGGCTCAGAACCCAGGGCCCGGGGAGCCCCACACGTGGTTCAGAACCCAGGGCCCAGAGGAGCCCCACACGTGGCTCAGAACCCAGTTCCCCTGGGCCCAGGGGAACCCTGCATGCAGCTCCGCCTCTACAAAGCCCCACTCTGCCACGTTGGGCGTCACGACGCTTGGGGTCTAGACACTTCCTCGAGGATTTCTTTCCAGAAGAGCTGCAGCCAACGGTCATCCAGCAGGGCCCAAGGCAAGCAGCGGCCCCCAGACCAGCGAGAGGCGCACACGGGAGGGCGCTGGGGCCCATCTGAGGCCCAGGCCAAGGTCACGCAGCCTCCCCACCATCTGGAGAGAGCCAGGCATGGCCACCCTGCAGGCTGAGAATCCTCAGCTACACAGTGGGGTGTCCTCACCGAGCACCCCAGAGGTGCCCCAAGCTCTGCAGCCTCTGCTGCTTCTCCCCAGCATCCCTGCACCCACCTCTAGGGACCCCCGGCTCCTCCTATCACCTCCCTGGGGTCCCACCCCCCCGGGATGACTCCTGAGGGCCCAGCCGGCCTGCACGGACGCCGCGCCCTGGGAACCCCAGGTCAGCGTGGGCTCCAGGATGCCGTCAGCACAGTGCACTGAGGCCCCACATGAACGCTGACAGCCACGGAGCCCCCTTCCCTACGAGACCCTGCAAGAACACTGACAGCCACGGAGCCCCGTCCCCAGTGAGACCCCGTGTGAACCCTGACAGCCACGAGCCCCATCCCCAACGAGACCCTGCAAGAACGCTGACAGCCACGGAGCCCCGTCCCCAGTGAGACCCCGTGTGAACCCTGACAGCCATGGAGCCCCGTTCCCAACGAGACCCTGCAAGAACGCTGACAGCCACGGAGCCCTGTCCCCAGTGAGACCCCGTGTGGACCCTGACAGCCACGGAGCCCCGTTCCCAACGAGACCCTGCAAGAATGCTGACAGCCACAGAGCCCCGTCCCCAGTGAGACCCCGTGTGAACCCTGACAGCCACGAGCGCCATCCCCAGTGAGACTCCACGTGGACCCTGACAGCCACAAAGCCCCGTCCCTAACAAGACCCTGCATGAACGCTGACAGCCACGGAGCTCTGTCCCCAGTGAGACCCCGTGTGAACCCTGACAGCCACAAAGCCCCGTCCCTAACAAGACCCTGCATGAACGCTGACAGCCATGGAACCCCATCCCCAATGAGACCCCGTGTGAACCCTGACAGCCACGAGCCCCATCCCCAGTGAGACTCCATGTAGACCCTGACAGCCACAAACCCCCGTCCCCAACGAGACCCTGCATGAACACTGACAGCCACGAAGCCCTGTCCCCAACGAGACCCCACATGAACGCTGACACCCACGAAGCTCCGTCCCCGGTGAGACCCCGTGTGAACCCTGGCAGCCATGAAGCCCGTCCCTGTGACCCCACCCCGTGCAGGCCACGTCCAAGGTCAGGCGTGGAACACGGGGTCCTGGCTCCCTCCTCCTTCCTCCTCACCTCCCAAGATAGGAAATGTTTTCCAGGATAAGTGGCATCTCGCTTATTAATACAGCAGGCCTGGGCATCAATCACGAGACCCGGGCGGCCCAGGCAACTGCAGCCTCCAGACCAGCTCTGAGCACGTGCGCGGGGGAGGCCGTGGCAGTCCGCCAGCTCCAGGACACCCCCCAGGCCTCATGGGCGGGGGATGCGTGTCCTTTCCACAGCTGCTGAACCAGTCAGGCGCGGCCTCAAAAGACCAGACGCAGGCCTGCAGCAGGCACCTCGGACGCCCCTAGCCAGGCTGGCCAGGGGGCAGTGGGGCAGGAACAGTGAGGGTGAAGCTGGCAATCACAGGTGAGCAGCCTGCAGGGCTGGAGGCTGGAGGGCAGAGAGGGCAGAGAACCCAGACGGTCACGGCGCCAGTGGAACCCAAGACAGCACCACACCCAACAGCCACAGAAGCATGGGCCTGCCCTTCGCTGGGGTGCCCTCCACACACGCCCCGGGGCCCAGCACAGAAAGGGCAGGGAGGCTCTGTCACCAACGGAGACAATCCCAGGGACAACCGCAGAGTGAGAGCCACTCGTGGGGCAGAGAATGTGGGACCCCTGGCACAGGGTGGAGCCCCAGAGTGGCCTCGTCAGGCAGCAGCCCGCACCCGCCGCAGGCCCGGCCAGCACGCGCCCTGCCACGCACGACGTCATCACAGACCACCGAGTGAGCAGGTGAGCACACAGACGCACCTGGAGCCCCACGTTTGCAAAGGTCCCCTCCCCTCTCCTTCCGGGTGCCGCTCAAGACCCTGTCCCTGCGTGGGCAGCGCCAGCCCCACAGAGACATGGCAGCAGACGAGGCCCAGCCTTATGGCTGCCGCCCATCCCACACCCAGCACCCCGGAGAGGCTGTTTCCATGCCCCGGCTCAAGCCCATCACGGACACCTGTGTCCACCCGCGCCAACAGCCCCAGGCCCCCAGTGGCCCTGGGATCCAAGGGCCGGGTGCTCAAGGTGAAGCCACCTCGGTCCACGCCAGGTCAGGCCCGGGACACGCCGGCCCCTTCCCTGCCAGAATCTCACCGTGTCCGCCCACACTTGCTTTTCTCCCACAAGGTAATAAGGCCCAGGGCACGGCCGAGTCACGCTGGCTCTCCCGTGAAAGTGCCGGGGCTGGGTTCGCCTGACTCTCCCGGCCCAGCAGCCACGCCTCGGCACACTCAGCAGCGCCATGAGGACCGGGGCCATCGGGGGCCACGGCCACCCCATCAGGCTGGGAGCCACAGGCGTCGGCCCTGGGCGGATCTCAAGCTGGACCCTGTGGGCCCCCCGGGGCACGGGCCTGGGCTTGGCGCCACGCTCAGTGCCGCCTTGATGCCCACCCGCCCCAGGCCTGGCCGGCGGCTTTCTCCTCCATGAAAGGGGCCGAGCCGCAACCAAGGAGACAATGTGAGGAGATTTACGTACCCCCCTCCCCACCTACCAACACAGCGCTGGGATGGCCCAAGACCCAGAGCTTTCCAGACCATCTAAAAAGAGCCGCAGCGTGAGCTCCAGGACACATGTCAGACAGAAAGGCGTGTGTGTAAGCAAGGGGCGAGGGCGTGAACCTGTGCATGTGGACCGACTGGCCCACTCATCTGCTGCTCCAGCCACAGGCGAATCGGAGCGCAAAGACCCCCTCAGGCCATAGGAAGGAAGCTGAGTGTCCGGTGGGGACATGAGGTAAGTGAGGCTCCAGGACACGCCATGCTGGTGGTGACAACCTTGAAACCATGAACTATGTTAATATTTCACATGGTTCTAAAAGCAAGCCTGAGATTTGAAAAATAATACTTACAAATCCAAGGAAAAGAGAAAAAAGGAAGTGAAAAGCGTGCCCAACTGACAGCACCAGCTTCCAAGCTGCAGACGCCTCAGGGCAAAGTGAGCCAGAATTAAACCTTCGATGCTTCTGCTGACCATACTGGTTGTTATTCGAAGGTCAGGTGTGTGCGTGTGTGTGCACCCCTGTGGTGAAATGAAACAAAGAATTCCTTCGCTTGTATCATGGACAGCTGAGATAGTCAGCATGTGGGAAAAGAGATAAAGACAAAATTAATCACATTACTTTAACAGGAAGGAAGGAAGGAAGGAAGCCACCCTGTAGCCCTGAATTGACATTGGAAGAATCAACATGAACGCATGAAATATTTTATCTTAAAAGCAGTCCTGGTTCTGTCTGCAGAAAAAGCCCAGCAACAAGGACAGAACAAAGCAGTGACTCCCCCCAGAACATGGTCTCTAAACAGAGCCTCCCACCAAGAGGAAGGAAACACGAGACAAGCCGGCCACCTCACGAAGTACCAGAAAGCAAGGAAAATGACAAAAACGACGCGGTCGCACCAGAGGACGCAGGAGCTTCACGAAGAGGAACAACGGCCACAGAGCGGCTGTTCGGGCGCCGGTCGGATAAAACCTGCAGTGGATGAAACACCTGCGTGGACTCAAGCCGGGGGCCTGGGGAGGGACGGTGAGCAGGGTGGATGCGGCTCCAGGAAACCAGAAGCGATGAGGGTCCGCAAGGGGCAGGGCTCAAGGCGTGCCGCTGACCCGGCCCGGGGTCTGGCCATCCACGCCCCCGCCCGTCACAGCCACAGACCTGCAGACGTGCTGGGTTCCATGCTCTGTATTCCCCACGGTCCATGGCCAGAGATCGTGTGCTGGGTTCCATGGCCCGTGGTTCTTCCTAAGCTGCGCTGAGACCTGAATGTGCTCTTTCCTGAGTGGACAGATCTGCGCCTGGGCACTGTGGGGCCCGTCCTCCCTCGTGGGCTTTGTCCACAAGTCCCTGTGGCCTCTGGATGGCTGCAGGCAAGGAGGGAGCCCAAGGCAGGCGCCCCGGGGCAGGGACAGGATACCCCAGCCCCTCCCAGGCCCCGAGGCTCTCCTCTCCCCACCCCAAGCACGGCCACACCAGAGTCACCCCACTCAAAGCCCCACCATTTCCACCCACGCCCTGGCCAGGCTCCAAGGCCATCAGCACAGAGCATGCAGAGCGGCCAGCTTCTGGCCTCTGCCTCCCATTTCAAAGGCTTCCTCCTCCCTGACGTTCTCACTCCCACCACAGAGTCACAGTCCACGGAGGGGACAGTCCACAGAGGTGACGGTCCACAGACCACTGAGGCCACAGTCCACAGAGACGACAGTCACAGAGGCCACAGTCCACAGATCACAGAGGCCACTGTCCACAGACCACTGAGACCACAGTCCACAGAGACAACAGTCACAGAGGCCACAGTCCACAGATCACAGAGGCCACGGTCCACAGACCACTGAGGCCACAGTCCACAGAGACGACAGTCACAGAGGCCACAGTCCACAGATCACAGAGGCCACTGTCCACAGACCACTGAGGCCACAGTCACGCAGGGGACAGCCCACAGAGGCGGTGGTGCACAGAGGCCACGGTCCACGGAGGCTGCGGTCCACAGAGATGACAGTCACAGAGGCCACGGTCCACGGAGGTGCTTGGCCAGACGTGTGTGGACAAACCAGGGGCCCCAATACCCTCAGAGAACAGGGACCCAAGAGGTGCTGCCACACTGAGGACCCGACCCCGCTGCCCCCTGCCCCCTGACCCCGTGGGCTGCTCCCTGGGGCGCTGGGACCCCCCGGGATGCTGTCCTATGAACAGCTTCAGAGAAACAGCCTGTCCCCCACCCCGTGATGGCTGCAGGCGCCCTGGGAGCAGGTGGACAGAGGACGAGCAGAAATGGAGGGCCCTCGGTCTTCCGGGCACAGCGAGGCAAGGTGGGAGGCGGACGGGCCTGGGGGCCAGGCAGAGGGTTCACCTCGTGGCTCTCTGACCAGCCAAGGGCCTGGCCAGCCAACCGCTGGGCCTCATCCCATCACCTGCAAACGGGGCAACAGACAGACCCGGAGGCGCCAGCAACGGACCCAGCAGGCGGCACAGTCCCGCCGGCCCTGAGCGCCACGTCCAGCCGCGGGTGGCAGCACGCTCACCGAGGCCCAGGCTCCTCCGGGGGGCTGGGGATCTGCGGCTGGCCCCCCGACCCCACCTGCAACAGGTTCTAAGCTGAGCCGACACCCGCCCTCGCCGACGCTGGAGCACAGTGACCCCAGGTGGCCGGCCCTGCCCACGGGGACGCCCATGTGGTGGTCAGCACCTCCCCAAAGGGGGCATCTCGGGGGCCACCCAGGGTGCCAGTGGTGATGCCGTGAAGACCCCCGGGGCCCCACCCAGCCCCTAAGCCCTGGGGGCCACCGTGAGAATGTCACTTAAACAGTGTCCCGCAGGATGGAAGCTCGAGGGCCGGCTTCTCTCCTCAGCAAGCTCCCTGGAGGCTCACCCCGCCCGCCGTGTGTGTGAGCAGCTCGTCCCCTCTTCTGGCCGGCCGCTCTCCCACGGCCCGGCGCCCAAGGTTATTTATCCACTCGCCCGCTGAGGGATACCTGGGTTGTTTCCAGTTTCGGGCTTTTACAAAGAAAGCTGCTATGACAAGTTAATGTACAGGTTTTCACGTGAACATAATTTTCCATCTCTCTGGGATAAATGCCCAAGAGTGCAATTGCCGGTCACACGGCAGTTACGTGGTTAGTTTTCTAAGAACCTACTCATGTTTTCCAGGCTCTTATGGCTGCCATTCCCAGCAGCAACGGACGAGGGCCCAGCTCCTCCGCGTCCGCACCGGCGGGTTTCACTCTGACCGTCCCGATGGGCGTGGACCAACGGTCCCCTGGGGTTGGCTCTGCATTTCCCTGCTGCCCGAGGAGCTGGGCATCTCCCAGGGCTTGTTCTCTATCCCAGGGTCCTCTGTGGTCGAGCGTCTCTTCGACTCTCTGTCCAATTTCTAACTGGACTCCTTGGTTTCTGTGTTGTTGAATCGACAGAGGTCTTTACATGTTCTAGATACTAGTCCTCGTTTAGACGTGAATCGGCAGCTTGTCCTTCATCCCCCGCGCCTCATGCTGGCCCCTCCAGAGGAGAAGGTCACTGGAGACAGTGTATCCGCTGACCCTGCATCGCGGGAAGCGCTCGAGTGCATACAGGCCCCAAGCAGACACAGGATAAAAGCCTTGGGGCGGTTATCTCCAGAAAGCCCTGAGTTCCTTGGCGCGGCCCACTTTCATTTAAACTTCACTCCTACGCCCAGATAAAGAGCCCCTGTGTGCTTAGCCGCGAAGGAACTCTTCCCCTAACTAGTCCCAGAGGCACCAGCAGAGGTCGGAGAACACGGCTCACATAACAGAGACCATCTGGAGCTCTTGTCCTGCTCCTTGGGGGGCACACGCTGAGCTATGACCAATAGGCTGTCCCCCAGGGCTCAGGGCTGGCAAGCCCCGGCTTGAAGCCCAGAGCCCTCTGTGCCCCTCTGCCGCAGGGGTGTGCAGGGGCAGGACCCCTGGCCCCTCCTGGCCAGCCCCGCCCTGCCGCCTGCCTCCACTGCCCACCGGAGCCCCCGGGCCTCCACAGCCAGTCCACGCCACTGGGAACCCGGTCTTCTTCGTGAGAGCATGGAAAAGGATGAACACTGCAGGATCCGTTTGCCAAGAGAAGTGAGAGCTTGTCCACCGAGAACTGCAGGAGCCTGCCACGAAGGTGCAGATCCGTAGACACGCTCCTGTCCATCGCTGAGAAGCCTCAATGCCGACAAGATGCCAGTTCTGTGTCAAACCAATCTACAAATCCAACGCGGACTTTCAAAATAGAAAGTTATCTAAAATTCATATGGAAACGCAAAGGCCCTAAAATAGCCCAGACGATTCTGCAAAGGAAGAATGAAGTGAGAGGATTTACATGACCTGATTTCCAAACTCACTGTGGAGCCATGCCCGTCAAGAATGTGGGGCTGGTGTGATGACACGGCACACGGATCGTGGGACAGAACCCAGAGCCCAGAAATGAACCCTCACCCTGATGGCCAGTTGATTATCAACAAGGCGCCAAGACATGTCCATGAGGAAGTAACAGTCTCTTTGGCGAGTGGAGCTGGACACCCGGACATCCACATAACCAACCACGCAGCCTCAGACGCTGACCTCACGGCACACACGGTAACTCAGAGTGGGTCACAGGCCTCAACGGGAGGGCTAAAAAGACAAAACTTTTAGAAGAAAATGTAAGTCTTTGTTAATGTGCTTTAGGCAAAGTTCTTAGATTGAAAACAACAGAAGCTCGATTCTTGAAAGAAAAGACAGATAAACTGGACTTTAAAAGACTCGTTGGGCTTCCCCGGTGGCTCAGGGGTAGACTCTGCCTGCCAACACAGGGGACACGGGTTCCAGCCCTGATCCAGGAAGATCCCACAAACTTCGGAGCAACCAAGCCTGTGCTCTAGAGCCCGAGCAGCACCGGTGCTGAGCCCACAGGCCGCGACTACTGAAGCCCCTGCGCCCGACAGCTCATGCTCTGCAAAGGGAAGAATCACTGCAGTGAGAAGCCTGAACGAAAGAAGCAGAGAAAGCCCCGCTCTCCACAGCTACAGGGGCCAGTGCAGCAGCCTGGCCCAGACACCCCGTTAGGAATCTACCCAAGAAGGTGGACACGTGTTTGCACACAGACGCGTACACGCGTGTTCACAGGCCCGTGAGCCCCTGCCCAACTCCAGCAGCCCTGGGCGCTGTCACCCAGCACAATTGGCCTCGGGTCCGCACGGGGCCGACCAGGGGGGCAGGCGGGGGATGGACCAGGGCGCGGAGATGCTCAACCGGACTGAGACGACGGCTCTGGAGTCCAAGAGAGCCCTGATCTGACAAGGAAGCTCTAAGTCCTGCTCCCGCCGCCAATCCAGGCTCCAATCCAGGCTCCGGACTCAACTCCGGGTAGGCACCAGGCCATCTGCGAGCAGACACACATCTAGGGAAGGACAGAATGGGCCAGTGGAGCCCAGGTTCACACTGGACAGACAAGACTGGGGCCCAAGGCCTGGCTCAAGGGACCCTTCATTACCACGAGCCCAGCTCACGGGAATGTGAAAGGGATAGTTCCAGTGCTTCCGGACAGATGAGGGGAGAAAATGAGCTTGTGGTGAAGGGCCGCCCCGGTCTCCTGACAGCTCCCCCCGGACACCCAGCAGGCGGGGCCAGTCAAGCTCATGAGGCCAGATCCCACCTGCCCACCAGCACCTGTGCCCTGGAGAACACACCAGCCCGGAGCCTGCAGCCGTCCCCCGCTCCGCACCCCCGCTCCGCCCCCCCCGCTCCGCTCCCCAGTCCATCAGCCCAGCTGGGCCACACCGACGTGCCCACTGTGCCCTCCAGCAGCCGTCCACCGTCCTCCCCGGCGGCCTACCTGACCAGCCACCCCAGCGGCCCCGACCTGGTCCCCTAAGGATAAGGTCCTTCAATGCAGCCGCACACGCTGTCCTTAAACATGGGAAACACTTCAAATGTCTCCACAGGGAAGAATTTCTGGCCTACTCTAACGGCTGAAACTGCTGTGTCATTCTTTTAAGCACAGACCGTGAAATAAAAACCCGTAGCTTCAAGTGTGCCGTCTTGTCTGGGCGAAGGGACGCCCACTCCACTGTGAGAGCCGATTTCTAGGCGCATCTGGGACAAGATGGGCGTTTGAATCCAGAAAGCGTGAGATGGGCCTCCCCAGGGAGGGCGGCGCTGCCCCTCGTGGGCCCAGCAGAGGAGAAACGCAGGCGACGGGAGACCCACGCTCCGCCCGAGCGGCCGTCCACCTTCCCGCCCTCGGACCCCTGCCTCCTGGCTCTCGAGCCTCGGACCGGCTCCCTGCACTCCACGGGTAGACAACGGCACACGGAGCTGCCCAGCCTCCACGACCCCAAGAGCCCCCAGCATAAGCGTCCTCGGACGCGTCTGTGTCCTCCTGGTTCCGTGTCTCTGGGGGAGCCTGGTGTTCCACGCAGACTGCACACCCGCCAGCTCTCTAAACAGGAGACAGCCGTGAAAAGGCATCTTGGCTGGAGCTGCACTGCTCCTCCCCTTGAATGGACATTTCTACTCTTTTCCCTGTGGCTTGCCTTAGTGTAAAAACATCTACGTTTAAAGATGTTTCATCGACCTCCCTGACATGCTATCCTGGGAGAAACACGTGACTCCAAGACTTTAAGTATTAGAATCCTCCTTCAAGATTGAGGGTTTTTTTTTTTAAATTATTGGTACGGAGCTGATTAAAAATAAATACATTAGATTATGATAAATATTACATTGAAAAGATAGAACTGTTTCCGAAATGCAGCATTTAAAATATCGGGACGATGCTGGTTCACAGCGCCTCATTACAAGCAACCTGCTTGTCCCGATGTTCGGCAGCCCAAGGCCCCGAGGCACAGTGGAGTCAGGGGAAACCCGGGTTGGGAGCTAGGCGTCCCCTGCCCCCGAATGACAGAGGCTGATCTTGAGGAGGACAGGGAGACACTGGCCCCCCGACAGGCCAGCCCCAGAGCTCGAAGCCAGAGACCAACACCGTGTCTGAGCAGCCCCAGGAGGCTCGCACAGGGGCCAGCGGGCCAGGACCATGGCCCTGACCGTCCCTCTGGCCCGTGCACTTTCCAGGTCTGGGTTACGCAGCCCCTCCTCCAAGAGCCCCCCACCGGCCACTGGGCCCTGCAGAGACCACTCCCACCCCACTCAGGCGCATCTCCCGAGCACCCTTCTCCCCTGCCGCCTGCTCACCACCCTAGGACAGCACCAGACACCTGATGGACGGATGGGTGCGTGGGAGTGAGCTCCTGCCTCGCGACCAAGGCTTTCCTGCCTTCAAGGGCTGGCAGAACATTCCTGAAGCTCCAGAGGTTACATCGCTGACCGGCAAACAGCAAGGCCAGGAGAAATCCAAGGTCACCGGGCCCAGCCGTGCTCCCCACCCCTGCTGCCGGAGGTCTTAGCCGCCTCCGGATGGCAGAGCAGCCCTGAGCATCACCACGTGTCTGGGCCAGGAGCTCAGGGGCCGGGGCTCACAGCCCACACAGGCCCTGCTGCCTCCCTGGGCTCCTCCCCCAAGCGGCCCCCCTGGACTTGCGTGTGGCCACATTGGGGGTCCCCAGTGGGGAGCGGGGAACAGCCCTGTGGGCCAGCCGGACCCTGGCCTGGCCAAGTGAGGACCACGTGCCGGCTGCTTCACCCTGAGCCCTGGGCCTCCCCAACTATAAAATGGACAGAAATCAACATGCACAGGGTCACCCCGAGCCCTGGGCCTCCCCACGTATAAAATGGACAGAAATCAACACGCACAGGGTCACCCCAAACCCCAGGCCTCCCCACGTATAAAATGGACAGAAATCAACATGCACAGGGTTACCCCGAGCCCCGGGCCTCCCCACCTATAAAATGGACAGAAATCAACACGCACAGGGTCACCATGAGACCTAGACGGAATCAGGGTGGCAGGTACCAGAGGGTGGCGCGAATGAAGGTCTGGCGGACGCAGGGTCAACACCAGCCACATCCCCCTCGCAGGGACCCAAGACACCAAACCCTTTGCAGAGCCCTTGGCTCTGGGGGCCCCTCAGGGGTCCCGCAAACACTCCATAGGAGACCCCTCCAGAGCCCTTGCAGGAGGCACCCCCGCCACACTAAGGTCCCGGCATGGGGCTCGCGGCCCCACCCCCCACCACCTCGAGAGGCTGAGCTGGGGGCCCAGCCGATCCCCTGAGGGGCTCCCAGGGTCGCCCCTAGGCCTGCTCTGCGGCCACCGTGTGCAGCCCTGGCTGTGATGTGGGTCCCGCCCACGGGCCCGGCCGCGTGCCGTGTGCCGTCTGCGCTCAACCAGCCGCCTTTGGGTGGGGCCCCTTCACGGCACTCGAGGGCGAGGCTGGGAACAGCCGGCAGCCCCCATCCCCTGGACAAGCCGCGCTTTCCTCTTGCCCCACTGAGGATCTAGGCTACCTCGCCTGGCTGCATCTTGGGAGGGGACAGCTGGTTCACACGTGTCCTTCAGAAAAAGCAACAGTTGCTAAGAGTCGGGCAAACAAAGAGACGCTGTGACTCCGGGAACAGCTGTGGGGATGCGCACCGTGTCCACCAGCTGCTGGCCCCTGATTTTCACGCCGTCGGAAACGGAGGCTTTAACTCTTTGGCGCCCTGGGGTCTTCCTGCCCGGTAACGTCCTGGGTTCCTTGCAGCTTGACTGTGGACCCACGTCCGTGGACATGGCAAGGCCGAGCCGGCAGGGCTGGGGAGCGGGGGGCAGGGGGTGGGCCAGGCCCGGGGGACAGGAGCTGCCCTCCCCTCCAGGCGCAGGGCTCTGGGGGGCTGCTGTGGGGGTGGGCGGACGTGGCCTCACAGGGCCTCATGCGCTCGGGGACCCTCGCCTCAGGGACGCGGACAGGGCCGTGTGGCCGCACCCACCTGACAAACGGGCAGGCAGTCTGCGTCTGCAGAGGCGGGACGGGCCCCGGGCAGCCGGCGACCCCACAGCCGGCTCAGGTGCTCCCTGTGCAGTGACAGGGCTCAGGAGTGGAGCCAGGGCCCCCGGGGTTCCTAAGTCCAGGGATCCCGTCGTCACTGTGGGGGGGCCGGGGCCAGCTCCCCAGCAGGCACACCCCGCAGGGCCCCTCCTTTCCAGACAGATGGTCCTACTTCCCACCTCTCTGGGCCTTGGGGACCCATGGCTTGCTGGCACTTCAAATCACATTAGGGGGTGACCGTCAGGGGACATCAACAGTGGCCTGGCGGGTGTGCGCAGACCCGTCGGCCGCATCCTGGAGACCTCTCGCCGTCGGACTCCAGCAGCTGTCACGACGGCGCCGGGCAAGGGAGACCACGGGCGAGGCCAGCAGAAGGCTCAGGGGCCGGCAGTGCGGTCACGGCAGGAAGCAGGTCAGCCCGGTGGTCTCACTGCACCCACGGCCCGAATCACCCCCCCAGGCCGTGGGGGGCCATGGGGGGGGTGGGGGGTTGTGGGGGCCATGGGGGTGTGGGGCGTGGGGAGCCATGGGGGGCGTGGGGGCATGGGGGGGCGTGGGGTCGTGGGGGGCCGTGGGCAGCCTGCTTGCCGTCCCCAGGGCCCATATCACTGCCGGCGCGGCCCTTAAAAGATGCGCCCACGAGGCCTGCCACCTGCCGTCTGGCTCGGAGCACCTAGGGACATGGGCGCCAGAGCCCTGGGCCCAGCCCCCACAGAACACAGACCCACGCGCTGGGCCACGCAGCCCGGATGTGCTGCCTGGAGGCGTCCTCGGCCCAGAGCCTGGCCTCGCGTGTTAAAGCCGTCAAGCAGCTTCTCAGACGAGATCCTGCCTCCTCCGAGACGCTAGCGTTGTTTTCCAGTTTTGTCTTTTAAGGTCGCCTGACTGGGAGGCAGTGCAAAGCCCGAGCTGGAGCCAGGCTGGGGGGCGGGGGGCAGAGAAGCAGAGCCCGCCCGGAGCTGCACCGCCTCGCAGCGCGGCTGCGCGTGTTTTTCCCATCACCCGGGGCCGGGCCAGTGTACAGACAAACAAGCTGCAGAGGTGCGCGGGTGGGCGGGGACAGACGGCCGCGTGGCGGGGCACAGGCGGGGGCCGCCGTGATGAGAGCTGCAGAGAGCACGCCCTGCCGCCAGCGCAGCCGCCCGCGGTCAGAGGCTCATCCGCCTGTCTGGGGGCTCCAGGGATGAGGAGGCCCCCACCCAGGGCCCAATGCACAGAGGCCGTGGCCAGACCCCTGCCCCCAGCACAAGCACACGGGGCTCCCTGGTTCTTCCTGGTGCTCCCAAGACCTAGCAGGGCACGGCCAGCTCCCTGCACCCCCAGGGCCCGGGGACAGCAAGCCCCCCCGATCACAGGGCAGCGCCTGGGCCAACACCTTCCTCTCATCACAGGTGAGTGACCCTGTGACCTGTCACCCAGGAGAGGGTGGGACGCGGGCTGCGGAGCTCCCGAGGCGTGCGCCAGGACCCACCTCTGGCGGGTGCTGTGGTTTGACCAAGAGACACCCTCCTTCTCTTAGACCAAAGCCTGCACACAGCCTCCCCTGCTCTCCCCGCGGGTGGACCTCCACACAAGCTGGAATCGCCAGTGGGAGCCACAACACCCAGCCCACGACCATGGGGTGGCCTGTGTCACCTCTGAGGTCAGCGGGAGGGCTGCGGAGCAGCAGCATCCCCCCAGGATCTGCCTTCAGGGATGTGCCAGTGGCTCTCCCCCCAGGGAAGAAGAGGGAGCAGCAGGCCGCCTGCTCATCAGGGCTCGCCAGACGCTCCGCGCACTTCAGGGTACAGGTGGCACATGCCAGGCCACAGGCAAGCAGAGACGGAGCCGTGAAGCCCCACGTCCACCAAGCTGGGAAGAGCAAAGACACTGGGGCACTGCACGAGGAGCCATCACAGGGAAGGTCAGGAAACGGACCTTTCCCACCCACGCCCCCTGGACCCGCTTCCTGAGCTGTCGACTCATCTCCTTGAGGCCGTGGCCAGAAACGGGGGCCCATGCGGGCTCCGATCTGGAAAGTGAGTTTTCCTCTGAGCAAAACAAAAGATCTGAAGCAGACACACCCTGTGGAAAGCTTTCTTTCCAAGCCAGCCTCGCAAAGAGGAATTTTAATCCAACCATCTGCTTCCTCCACTTCTTGTCCACCTGGCTCTCAGACACAGAAAAGTCAGAGGCAGAGGGAGACTCGCGGCTCTGGAAATTTAGGGTCAAGGGCAAAGGACCCCCCCACCCAGATGCTTCCCAGACATACGCTGCCAGAAACCGCCGGGAGAAGGAGTCCCGCTCAACTGCCTCGGCCGTAAGCTTAAGGCTTTGCTGCACCAGCCGCTGCCTTGGGCTGGCAGGGCTGTGAAAGGGCAGGACCTGCAGAGAAGCCTTGCAATTCTGAGCCCAAACTCTTCTGTTCTGGGCAGAAGACCTGTTCCAGGTTGCAGACCTGCTCAGCAGCTTCCAGGGAAGCCGGTGAACTGAGCCCAGGTGTCAGCAGTTATCAGAGAAATGACGCCCTCCCATCTCAAACGTGGTATCAGGTCATCGCACCCGGGATGCTGGCACTGGGAAGGCTACTCAGCGGAGAGAGAGGGGATTTGGGGTTGACTGTGAGGTCCACCCCGCATCCACCTTCCACGGGTCTGCTAGGAGCCGCAGAGCAGAGTGAGAGGGCGGCCCACGACTCCAGGCAGGACTGAGTGGGGCGGGCAGTCCCGGGAGGGGGGACTGGCCCCACGGGCGTCTGAAGACCGAGCCTCTCCAATGCCAACCTCCCACCCGCCCTGGGAAGCAGCCTCGTCCCCATGCTGGGGAACAGGAGGGACCAACCCCAAACTCAGGTCTCCTGGACACCCCCACCGCCTTCCTGGGCGACCAGCCAGCACAACGTACCACAAGCCTGAAAACCCAGCCTGGCACCTGGCCAGTGCTGCCACACTCGTCTGGGAGCTGACCCTGCAGAAGACCACTCCTCAGGCTCCACCCCTGACGCAGGAGCGATGGCCCAGCGACCTCGGTCTCCACCGAGGCCCTTAACTCGGAGAGAAGTCCCAGCGACCTTGGTGCGGGCAGTGGCAGACACACCAGCCCACCCCTCAGTGGAGCAGCAGGCCCACAGCCAGACGGCTCACAGGGCAGCCCCGGCCCGCCCACCCCTCAGTGGAGCGACAGGCCCACAGCCAGACGGCTCACAGGGGAGCCCCGGCCCGCCCACCCCTCAGTGGAGCGACAGGCCCACAGCCAGACGGCTCACAGGGGAGCCCCGGCCCGCGCCACAGAGCATCCGTGTGTCCCGTCCGGCTCCACACAACGCGCACACGGGCAGTGGCCTGCAGGGACCACCCCAGGCTGCAGCAGGCAGTCACTGTGGGGAGGGGTTGCAAAGAGGCCTTCTTAGGATTTCCCTGGTGCCACGGTGGATAAGCATCCGCCTGCCGATGCAGGGGACAGGGGTTCAGTCCCTGGTCTGGGAAGAGTCCACGTTCCATGGACAACTGACCCATGGACATAGACCCCAAGCTCCGCACCAGGGAGAGCCACAGCAGTGAGAAGCCCAGACGCTCCGCCCCGAGGACCCCCGCTCTGCGCAACTACAGGAAAACCTGTGCACAGCACGAAGACCCAGTGCAACCAAAGATGAACAAATAAAATCAGTTTTTCAAAAGCTGTCATTATTAAAAAAACAAAGAGGTCTTCTGCATGTCCTAAAAAATGCAGGAGCCAGGGAAGGAAAGCAGCCACATGACACGGCCCCCGGAGCACGCCTAGCAGAAGCTGTGCGGGCAGATGCTGCTCTCCTCGTGGGTGTGAGGCTCCGCCGGGGCGTCCTTCCACTCTGCGCAGGGTCAGCTGTGTGCACGGAGTCAACCCTGAAGGATTGCGCCCAATACCCCAGGGACCCTCTCACCCGGGCGGCAGGGTGAAAAACGTCCCAGCTTTCCCTACTATTTACGTCTTCCCTGGTGGCTCAGAGGTTAAAGCATCTGCCCCCAATGCGGGAGACCTGGGTTCGATCCCTGGGTCGGGAAGATTCCCTGGAGAATGAAATGGTAACCCACTCCAGTATTCTTGCCTGGAGAATCCCATGGACGGAGAAACCTGGTAAGCTACAGTCCACCGGGTCGCAAAGAGTCAGACACAACTGAGCAACTTCACTTACTTACTTACTTACTCACTCACTTACTTACTTACTCACTCACTTACTCACTTACTCGCTTACCTGGTCTCAATTCTCAAGCAAAGCACCCCAGCGCCGTCAGGACTCGTGGACCACACCCACCCCCTGGGGTCACCTGTACCCCCACACCCACCCCCTGGGGTCACCCGCACCCCACACCCACCCCCTGGGTCACCCGCACCCCCACACCCACCCCCTGGAGTCACCTGTACCCCACACCGACCCCCTGGGGTCACCCACACCCCCACACCCACCCCCTGGGGTCACCTGTACCCCCATATCCACCCCCTGGGTCACCCGCACCCCCACACCCACCCCCTGGGTCATCCGCACCCCCACACCCACCCCCTGGGTCACCCACACCCCCACACCCACCCCCCGGGGTCACCCACACCCCCACACCCACCCCCCGGGGTCACCTGTACCCCCACACCCACCCCCTGGGGTCACCTGTACCCCCACACCCAACCCCTGGGTCACCCGCACCCCCACACCCACCACCTGGGGTCACCCACAGCCCCACACCCACCACCTGGGGTCACCTGCACCCCACACCCACCACCTGGGGTCACCTGTACCCCCACACCCACCCCCTGGGGTCACCTGTACCCCAATATCCACCCCCTGGGTCACCCACACCCCCACACCCACCCCCTGGGTCACCCGCAGCCCCACACCCACCACCTCGGGTCACCCGCACCCCACACCCACCCCCTGGGTCACCCACACCCCCACACCCACTCCCTGGGTCACCTGTACCCCACACCCACCCCCTGGGTCACCCGCACCCTCGCCCCACGTCCGCCCCCTGGGGTCACCCGCACCCTTGCCCCACGTCCGTCCCCGAGGCCCTTCCCGCCAGTGCTGCCCCTCTCCCAGCTCAGTCACACCCTCTCAGGACCCCGTGCCGCATGCACAGACGTGCTTCCGCCCGCGGCCCCAGGAGGCAGTGTGTTTGGCCTCCGCAAGCAGACGAGGTGTCTTTCTGTGACAAGGCTGGCCTGCAGCCACTTCCGATCCTGACCCAGATTTGGGAGGCAGCCCAGGTGCAAACGGCGCTTCGTTTCTGGAGGCCACCCCCACCCGTGAGCCTGTGCTCCCAAAACTGGCGTCCCGCCAGCACCCCCAACTCCTACCTCCGCTCGTTGTCGTCCAGGTGAGAGAAGAGCACGTTCTTGGAGATGGCCTTGGCCAGCGCCGTCATGGTCTTGTAGTCCTTGGGGATGACCTGCGGGGAGGCCAGGTGAAGTCAGAGGGGCAGCATCCCAGGGCCGAGCCCAGGGCCTGAATCTGCCAGCCTCTGGGTACCCGCTAGACCCCGAGAAATGCTGCTGCCCAGCCTTCAAAATGTGTCTACCAGTGATGGTGGACAGAAAACTTGAAATGCTAGCTGAGTGTCACAACTTTTTGAAATTTAAAAAGTAAAGAAGAGACAAGGGGCTGAGAGCGACTCAAAGTTGGCCTAAGACCGTGAACTCAGGGTCTTGGTGGACAGGCGCTGGCAGCCGTCAGAGCCTCTAAAAGACACTACAGACCTCCAGGCCCCTGGATTATGATGCCTTTTTAAGTTTTCTTTATTTCTTTGGCTTTTTTTCAGGTAATAAGTACTTACTGAAATATTTGAAAACTGGGGGAACAAAAGATAACTTGATCCAAGACTGGCTCCACACTTCCAGGTGGTGATGGAGGGGCCGGGTGGGGGTCTGGACCCAGTTGGCCAAAATGTGAGTAAAAACCCATCCCCACGCCCTCCAGGACCAGCCCGCGGAGCTCACGATGTGTCCCGTTGATGACCAGCACCAGCATCTCCAACGCCAAGGTTCTTCCCTTAAAAGACACCAAGGGGAACTTCCCCGACGGTCCAATTGTTAAGAACCCGCCTCACAATGCAGGGGAAGTGGGTTTGACCCCTGGTCGGGGGATTAACATCCCACAAGCCAAGGAGCAGCTGACTCCTGATGCCACAGCTACTGAGTCCGTGCGTGGCAACCACAACCCAAAGCGGCTCAATAAAGAAACGTTGTCTTTAAAAAGGACACCGAGGGGAGGCTGACTGTGCCGCGACACGGCCCCGCCTCGTGCTCAGCTGCCCTTCAGTCTCTTCCAGGCTGGGGCAGGGGGGACGTCAGGACCCGCAGGTGGGCGCACTATGTCTCCTGAAACCATGGAACCTTTACAAAGAGACCCCTGGGGGGCAGGACGGAGCCTCTGGAAAAGCCGCCCCAGGCCCAACCACCGAAGGCACCTCGCCCCTCCTGTGACACCCGGGGTTGCCCCGGAGCACCCCCCACCACCTGGGACCCGGCCGGTCCCTTCCCAGGAACTGAACTCACACGTCTGTCCCCCCTCCTCAGACCCCACCTGGGCCACACCAGGCCTCACCACCCCTCAGCCCCTCTGGTTGGGGACAGTTCCTTGGAGGAGGGCCGGCCAGTTACTCTGCAGAGCGTCCCTCCCTCTGGGTATGTCTGGGGAACTCCCCGTTAGACAGGAGTCCTGGGCTTTAGGAGAAAGGTCACGAGAGTGAAGTGACCTGGTGGGCTTCTCAACTGCACTTGCACGGGTTTCACGCCCTGATCATAGGGGAGGGCTGGGGGGTGGGGTGGTCTCGTGTGGACAGGGGTTCAGTTTTGTGAGATGCAAACATCCTGGAGATGGTGGTGACTGTGGCATGATGGTGGCTGAAGTGCTGCGGCCACTCTGTTCCCAGATTCCTATGTCGAAGCCCAAGGACCACGGCCTAGGGACGGTCCCTGGGTTACGGGGTTCGGTGATGGGGCTTTGGGAGAGGTCGTGGGGGCAGGGTCCCCAGGATGTGATCAGTGCCCTTGTAAGTCGAGACCCCGAGAGCTCACTCCACACACTCCCCGCCAACACGTGAGAACACGTGCGAAGGTGACGACTGTCTGGGGACACGGGAAGAGGGTCCTCACCAGGGTGGCCTGCCGGCACCTTGGTCTGGGACCCTGAGCCCCCAAGTTGTGACAGTACATGTCTGCTGTGTAAGCCCCCAGTCTCTTGTTATAGCGGCCAAAACAGACACAGGCAGTACACCTTATGTTACTCATATTTTCCTATAATTTAAAAAAAATTTTAATGGCCATAAACTATTTAAAAAAATTTTTTAAAGCAAAGCTGGCTGTAGAAATGCATAAGATGGACTGACAGGTCCGAGGGGGCCTTGGGTGTCACGTGGCCACCAGCACTGGCTCACCAGGCAGGCCCCTGACAAGGCAAAGGGGAGCCCTGCTCCGCTGGTGAGGAAGGGGGGTTGATGGCCAGGGGGGGCGGGCTCCCTCCAGAAGGCTCCGAGGTCGGGGTCTAGCCTCCAGGATGAAGCCAGGAAGCCAGGAAACCGTGGCCACAGACCCGGGGTTCCTCCCCCTACACCCCACAACCTGGGTGACCCACCCTGTCCCCAGCCTATTGGCGTCAAGAACCGCGGGCGGCAGGGGCCCCATGGGAGCTCAGGTAAGTGCAGCGCCAGGCTCAGGCCAGCCTGGACCACAAGGACCCCCCCGGAAGCAGGGAGGTCAGCGGAGTATCGGGCGTGGGCAGGGTGCGGGCGGGGGCAGGGCGCGGCGTGGGCTGGGGCGGGGCGTGGGCCGGGGTGTGGGCGGGGGTGGGGCGGGGGCGCGGCGTGGGTGGGGTGGGGCGGGGCGTGGGCGGGGGTGGGGCGGTGGTGTGGGCGGGGCGGGGCGTGGGCGTGGCTCGGCGTGCGCAGGGGTGTGGGCGGGGGCGGGCGGGGGCGGGGCGCGGCGTGGGCTGGGGCGGGGCGCGGGCCGGGGGTGGGGCGGGGCGCGGCGTGGAGGGGGTGGGGGGAGGTGGGCGTGGGTGCAGCGTGGGCGGGGGTGGGGCGGGGAGCGGCGGGGGTGGGGCGGGGGCTGGGTGCGGGCGGGGCGCGGCCTGGGCCAGGGTGTGGGCGGGGCGGAGCAGGGTGCGGGCCGGGCCGGGCCCACCTTCCGCACGTAGGACACCGCATCCTCCTCCGTGTACACCTCTGCGCTCACACCCCCGCGCCGGTGCCGGGCCTTCACCACGGGATTGGGCGGCAACGGAGACACATCCTCATCCTGCAAGTCCGACTGCGAGGCAGACTTCTGCTGAGCCAGGATCTGTCTGTTTTCTTCCTGGGGGGCAGGGGGGCAACGGGGAGGGGTGAGAGGAGAGGCCGTCCTGGCAGAACCCCAGAGTCGTCCAGGAGGCCATGGGGTCCCGGGAAGGCAGGGGACCCAGCACACCCTGGCCGGGCTCCTGTCCCGGACCCCGCCCCGGCCCGGACTCCCAGCCCACAGCTCTGGCAGCCATAGCACCCTGGCTCCGGGAGGCTGTCTGCTCATTCACACTTTGAGCAACGTGTCCTGGAACCAAATTCGAGTCAACCCAAGCCCCCAGCAAGCACGTGGGGCGCCCCCAGGCCCCAGGCTTCACCTTGAGGGCAGCAGTGCCCGCGCTCTGCTCCCTGAGGCGCAGGAGATGGGAGTTGGGTGCATAACAGGGAGACAGACCCAAAAGCCACTGCTTTTTAAAAACTAGGTTTACACACAGAGGGCCCCAAATCCAAAACGTGCAAAGGGACGTGGAGGTCTCCCGTGGCCGACCCCGCAGCCTCTCAGCCCCAGAGCAACCTGGTGACCAGTGAGTCCCCAGATGGAGATGGGGCTTCCCAGCACATGGCCCAGGGCAGTCACAGCAGCACAGGCTGAGCAGCATGACTGACTCCATACAAGCTCTGCATCTACAGAGACCCAGAGGACAGCCAAAGCAGGACAGATGCTTTACTCATGCTACCGTAAATGGTGTTCATCCAAAACCCAGCGTCTGCAAGGCTGAGCAGCAGCCCCGTGCCTCGTGGGAGAGAGGGGTTCCCCGAAGGGCAGCCATGGACACACCAGCCACCACCGACGGCTCCAGAACTGCCTTCCAAGGTCACGCCTTGCCGCTCTTCTGTTACCATGACGACAGCCATCCCATCCTCCCTGAGACTGGCATCAATCTCTCCCTGGTGCCAGGAGTCCCTGGGTTATGTGCCGTTTGCAGTTCACTGGGTGAGAGATGAATGTCAACACACTAGAGTGTGCTGCCGCTCTTTAGTCGCCAGTCATGTGCGACTCAGGCTGCAGCCCGCCAGGCTCCTCTGTCCATGGGATCTCCCAGGCAAGAAAACCGGAGTGGGTTGCCATTTCCTTCTCCAGGGAATCGTTCCAACCCAGGGATCAAACCCAAGTTTCCTGCATTGGCAGGCAGATTCTTTACCACGGAGCCACCAGGGAAATGTCATTTTCCTACTCAACATTAAGATTGTCGGGAAGGGCCTCCCTGGTGGTCCAGTGGTGAAGAACCCACCTGCCAACGCAGGGGACATGGGTTCAATCCCTGGCCTGGGACGATCCCATGTGCCTCGAGGGAACTAAACCCATGCACCGCAGCTACTGAGCCCGTGCTCAGTAGAGAAGCCACAGCTGGAGAGCAGCCCCCACACCCCAACGAGGGAGAGCCCACACACAGCAGCAAAGATGAATTTAAAAAACTGTCGGTAAGGCTGTCCCACTTTTACAGAAATCATTACAAATGAAACCGACTGTTCCTATAAACCATGAATTTTGACTAGAAATGTCAGCTGCATCTCAAGTGAGACACTCTGGGCCTTTGCTCTTAGAAATTATTGAAGACAAGAACAAGGGAATTCCCTGGGGTCCAGTGGTTAGGCCCCCACGCTCCCACTGATGAGGGCCCGGGTTTGATCCCTGGTTGGGGGGACCAAGATCCCACAAGCCACGTGGCCGAAAAGAGAAAACAGTACTACAGGCAGAAGTGAGTCAGTGGGATACTGAAGCGACACCGTGGAAAGGCCCCCACACTGCAGTGTAGACCGTCTACAGTGACTCCAGGCTCTGCCAGCATCCAGAAGAGAGGAGCCAGCAGAGGCCCCTGGCCACCGCAGGAGGTCCACAGAGTTAGGCCACGCAGAAGTGACCGGGCTCCGTGGTGGTGGTGACCCGGGGCAGAGAGGCGGGAGCAGGCCAGGAGGAAATGCCCCCGGGGCTTCCCGCAGAAGCAAGGGGCCGGAGAAGTGATTGAGCAAAGGAGGGGCCTTTTCCTTCATTGAAGTGAAACTCGAACAACATAAAATTAACAGCCCATCATCTTAAAGTGTGCGGTTCTGTGGTCTTCAGTGCATTCGTAACGTTACACAACCATCACTGGCACCTGGAGCCAGGCATCTCATCACCGCCAGACACCCGGCAGCCCCTGCGCCCTCCACCAGGCCTGGCCCCCACCAGCCCACCTGCCATGCCCACGGACGTGCCCCTTCTGGGCGTTTCACAGGAGCAGTCCCATGGTGCGTGCCAGGCCCCTCCCTCTCCGATGGTCTCCAAGGTGCGTGTGTTGCTGAGGTGCCAGCTCGCCCCTCCTTTCCGTGGCTGAGTCAGACTCCATCCTATCACATCTGGACGGCCCGTTCATGGCTGGTTGACACAGGCTGGGTCCACCCCTCAACCACCGTGGATGTTGAGTGTGTGGGTGTGTGTCTCAGTGCTGTGTGCCATTCCTGGGGACACCCCGGGGCGTCACACTTAGCTCAGTGAAGAACCTCTAAGCTGTGTCCACCAGGCGCCCCGTTCCACGCTCCCAGCAGCCGTGCAATCCCCAGGCACCCTTGCCACTTTCTGTGTGTTTGTTTGGTTTCGATCTGGTTAACCTGAATGGGTTTGGGACACACTGATTTGAGATAATGAGCGACCTGGCCTTGGGGGTGGCCCACAACACTGTGGACAGAGGCTGACTCAGGTCCACGGTCACGGCCAGGACGCGGGGCTCCCCGTGGGAGCCGCGAGAAGCCGCTTTTCTTCCAGGAAGCTGAGGGCCAGCCCTCACTTTCTTGGACCTGTGAGCAGCTCCAGCTGGGCACAGAGATGATTTTTCCATCTTTGGCAGCAAAGAGTCAAATGAAGCAGGATACTGGTGGTTCCAAGCATGGAGCCGCTTCAGGGGGGTTAAGAGGACCCAGGGGTGTTCCCGGGAGCTATGGTCCCCCAGGGCTCTGCCACGCCAGACCGTTATTCCTGGATGACACCCCCCCTACCCAGGAGATTCCAGGAAACCCTCTGGCTCTCGGAGCTCCCCTTCCTGTCTCCCATTTCCGGGCTGATGAGCTGTCTGGGCTGCAGAATGGTGGAGGACTCAGGGTCAGGACAGGCAATCCAGGCCAAAGGCATCTTCATAACCAGAGTGTGGGAACAGCCTTCCCAGAAAGCGCGGAATCTGCCCCTAACGCAGAGACAGCTCCAGGGACCGTCTGTCCTGCCCCCGGGGCCAGGGGCTCCCTGGGACGCAGCGTGGGCAGCTCATCTTCTGACCGGGTTTTTCCCACACGAGGGGCTGAAGTGCAGGCTTCCAGCCCGAGGGGAGACAATGACGGGGGGTCTAGGGAGATGCTGCATAACTGAGCTGACCCCCCAACACCCCGCACGCCTGGGACCCTGGGACAGTGGAACCCCTCCCCCCACCCCCCACTCACTGGGCGGGAACACCACCCACCCCCTCCCTTGCAGGAGAGTCCCAGGGTAAGGGGCGTGTCCAGGGCACCCGGTCACTCAGCTGCAGGGCAAAAAAGAGAAACACAGGGCTTCGATCATTTATTGGGCACCTTCTGTATACGAGGCTTCATACACAAAATGCAACAGGGGAAAAGGGCATGGTTCTGTCATGAAGGAGGTTACTGTCAGAGCTCGAAAAGGACAGACGGTAAGAGGGCTCAGCAAGACGGCGGGTGAGCTCCACTAGAGAGCCACGTACAAGGGGCTGTGCCAGCAGCAGCGGGCTCTTGGACCATCCTCAGCAAGGAGTCAAGGAGGGCTTCCTGGAGGAGATGCCTTCTGAGTCCACCCCCCACCACCCTCCTCCTCCTCGACCCTGTCCTCCCCTGCGTGTGGCAAATTACAGTGTGTGCAGCCCACAGTGTGGCGGCCCTCTGGGATGCTGGCTTCACCCGTCTCGTCAGAGTCAGGCTCTGACTTTATCGTCTGCTGCTGTTTCTTCGATTTCTGCTAGACTGACTTCTGCTTTTATCCTTGTTGATTTCCCATGTTTCTGTCTTGCTTTCTTTCTCTCCTCCTGGCTTCTCAGGTAGCACCTGGCAGTGGGTTGAAAGGGCCCTTCAAAAACTCATGCCCATCAAGAACTGCAGAGTGTGGCTTAATTTCGAAATAACTCTTCGCAGAAACAATCAAGTTAAGATGAGGTCATCCTGCATCGGAGTGGCCCTAATCCAGCGACATGCGTCCTTTTAGGAGGAAGTCTGGACACAGACACACAGGGACGAACATGGGACCGTCTGATGATGGGTCTGCCAGTCAAGGGCAGCCCCCAGAAATTGAGGGGGCCCAGGGAGGACCCCCATCACAGCCCCGAGAAGCAGGGGAGACCCAGGATGGACCCCCGTCAGAGCCCCCAGAAGTAACTGCCTTTGCCAAAGCCTTGATTTGGGGTTTCTGGGTTCCACAACTGAGGTAATACATACCTGTTCTAAGCTGCCCAATTTCTTGTCAATTTGCTATGGCACCCGAGGAAACTCAGACACACAGCTCATTAATTTCTCATCTTATTTTTTATTTGTCTCATTTTTAATGAGGCTATACATTTCCCTCTAAGTACCAGTTTTGCTAACTCCACATGCTTTGATATGCAATGCTCTCACTGTCACGCAACTGAAATATTCATAACTTTTTTACCACGACAATCTTCTTTTACTGATGAACAGACAAAAGCTCATTACTTATTTTCAAACATATGCAGTGGCTTCTGGCTCCTTCTCTTTTTTCTGGCTTTTTATTAATAATTTGTAACTTGACTGGATTACAGTAAAATAATTTGGTTTCTGAGTGAGAAAAAGACAAACTCGTCCTGGGGTCCCTTGAGATAACAAGTCACACTGGTACTTCACTCTCAAATTCTAAAGTTCTGATTCATGCACATCTTTCTAGGGTCTCTGATGTAATCCGATCGTGGTCTCGAGAGACAGAGACCGGAAAAGGAAACCGAGGTCAGTGACAACGCAAAGCAGGTCCCGTGTCCCCCCGAGTCGCACGCAGCCTCCGTCGCGCACACCCACGTGGAGTCACTGCTTCCCATGGGGCTCACCAGCGCGTCCTCAGCACCTGGGACAGTGCCCGGCGCGTAGAGCTGTTCGATAAAAACTGGCGGAATGAATGAGTGAAACCTTTTGGGAGAAGTGGCTTTATTATCAGTGGGTGCTTTTGAGCTTCCTAATTCTATTTCTTAAAACACATCCTAAGGAAACAGTGAGAGGCGTCAACAAGGTATCTGTGCCAGAACATCCTTGCAGGGCGTAAAAGTGTTTCACTTCAACCAACAATAATAAGAGACTGCTTAAATCAAGTTAGAAACATCTATATAATAGAATACACTGCACCATTAAATCATACTTTTAATAAATTTAGTAACTGTGTAAAGTTTGGTTTAAAACGCCGAGAAGCAGGACTCGGAATTATGCACAGTCAGGGAATTCCATGGTGGTGCAGCGGTTAGGACTCTGTGCTTTCACACCAGAGCCTGGGTTCTGCCCCTGGTCAGGGGGCTAAGATCCTGCAAGTCACATGGCGAGGCCAAAGAAAAAAAATTGTATATAATCAAGAGAATGAAAAGACAAGACGTGGACTAGGAGAAAATATTTGCAAAACATGTATCTGAGACAGGATTCGTATGCAAAATGTATAAAAAGCTCTGTGCGTGCGTGCGGAGTTGCTTCAGTCGTGTCCGACTCTGTGCGACCCCATGGAGTGCAGCCCACCAGGCTCCTCTGTCCATGGGATTCTCCAGGCAAGAATACTGGAGTGGGTGGACATTTCCTCCCCCAAGGGATCTTGCCGACCCAGGGATCAAACCAGAATCTCTCACGTCTCTGGCATTGGCCGGCTAGTTCTTTACCACTAGCGCCACCTAGGAAGCTCTTAAAACTCAATAGTAAGAAAACAAACCCGAATGGAAAACAGGCCAAAGATCTGAACAGACCCCTTGTAAGGAAGTTCTGCAGATGGCAACCAAGCACAGGAACGCCGCTTCTCCTCACGTGTCATCTAGGAAACACAGACCTGCCGCTGCAGGCCCGCGGGGCGACCGGAACCCAGGACACTGGCAACACCAAACGCCGGCAAGGAGACCGAGCCACAGGAACCCGCACCCACGGCCGCGAAATGCCTGGACGCACAACGGGGCAGCCGCTCTGGAAGACACTCTGGCGTCTGTCTCCACGCAACACAGCAACTGCACTCCCGGTGTTTATCAAATGAGATAAACCTACATCACATAAAATCCCACACACAGACATTTATAGCAGCTTTCGTTGCAATTGCTAAAACTTGGAAACAGCCATTCAGCCGGTGATGAATAAACTGGGGTCCATCCCGAAAAGATAATATTATTAGATAATAAAAAAGAAATGGGCTATTAAGTCATGAGAAGACCCAGAGAACGCTTCAGCGCGAATCACTAAGTGAAGGAAGCCGGTCTGAAAGACTATGTGCTGTGACCTTCATGACCTTCTGGAAACTGGAGACCGGGAAAGAACCGGGCCACCAGGGTTGGGGGAGGGTGTGGTGGACAGGTGGAGCACAGGGGTTTCTAGGGCCGTGGCGACTCTGCATGACGCTGTGACGATGGAGGCACTCCACGGGTTTGTCTAAACCCACAGAACGTGCACCATGAGGGAACCTTCAGGTGAACTGTGGGCTCTGGTCAGTAATAATGGAGCAGGACTGCTGGTCACTCCCTTGACCCGCTGGTGCTCCGAGGCCCATCTCAGCCCAGGCACATGGCCACCCAGACACACCTGTGCTGCCAGACACACCTGCACCCCAACCTCAGCCTCCCCCAAAGCCTGCTGCCTCCACCGCCTTCCTCCAGACCTTGGGGCCAGCTATCTGGTGCTAACACGGCCCAGGACCCTCCCACGCCCAGCCAGAAGCCTGGGGACCCAGCCCAGCCCCTCTCCTCCACCTCTAACTGGTCTCCACACCCTCTTTATTCCATCTTCTCAGCCCCAACCCCCCCCAAGCCCCTCCACGCAGCTAAGCAGACGTCTCAGCAGAGCAGGGGAGAAATCATTAGGGCTGAAGATATGAGGGCCCCACTTTGTTTTTAATTTCAGAGACTATCTTTTTTTTTAAGCTGTCACAGTTCAGTTCAGTTCAGTCGCTCAGTTGGTATCCGACTCTTTGCGACCCCCATGAGCCGCAGCACGCCAGGCCTCCCTGTCCATCACCAACTTGTCACAGGTTCACATCGAACATCGCAGGGAGGCACAGAGACCCCCATGCAGGCACAGCCTCCCCCCGACTCTGCAGAACGGAGAGCGTGCTCCCCCACAATGCCCCGGCCGCCCCCAACCAGATGCAGCCACTGTCGGCCCCCAGGCTGCACGTGGACATGCCCCCCACATTGGCTTCCCCGGCGGTCCCCTGCAAGGGAGGGCCTGGAGCATCGATGTGCCAGGGGGTGGACGGCCCCTCCAAGAGGAGGTCAACGCTGGACCAGCTGATGGACACGTCTGTCTGGCGCAGGCAGCATTGGCCACCAGCAAACATAGGGTGAACCTCCCCACAGTCACCAGACGCCTGGGATGCCCAGCACAGACCACGGCCCTCATCTCAGGAACGGCCTTCTGCGCCCGGACAGGATTCACTTCCATAGAAGCCACCGCCAGCTCTCCCGAGCCAGTGTGACTGCTCGTCTCATTAAAGGCACAGAGCGAGCCTGGGTCAGCGGGCATTTGACCAGCGGACCAGAGGGAAGCCACCATCGCCCCAGGATCAGGAGCGGCTGGATGAGGCGTCCAGGCCCGCAAGGCAACGCAGAGCAGTGGCAGCGAGGGCTCGGGAGAGGGTGCGGGCTCTGCCCACAGGCTGACCCGGCCCTCCGGGAGCAGACGGGCAGCCCCGAGTCCTCCCTGATAAGCCTGCTACAAAGCTGCTTATTTCTCTGAAATCATTTCCTGGGCATAAAGGTGCTTTCTGGAGGGGAAAAAAAAAAAAAAAAACTGAAAGCCATCAAACAGGAAATGCTGGAAAGAAAGTAGAGCAGGGACACACCCACAGGACGGAAGACGGAACCGCGAGAAGCCACCGAGACGCTGCTAATGCAGACGCAGCGGCGCATCGGACGCCGCCGAGACGCTAGCTGAGAAGGGCCAGGACAGTGGATTCTACGTCATGCGTGATTTACCACAATAAAAAGCGCCACTAGGAAGAAAAACATCAGGGCCTTCCGTGGTGGCCGATGGTGAGGGATCCTCCTGCTGGCGCGGGGGACGTGGGTTCGATCCCTGACCCGGAAAGAGTCTACGTGCGCACCGCCTAGAGGGCAGCCTGCCGCCGCCCCCGCAGGAAGCCCGCGCACAAAACAAGGACACGGCACAGCCAGAAATAAATAAATGACAAGTTTGAAAAAAAAAAGAAAAATCAAACAAAAATGCACACACACACACAATTATCCACATCTGTATGTAAGTGCGTCCTGCAAGCAAGGGAAGTCCCGGGGGAAACGTCGGGTTGGCACACGGGTGCGACTCCACAATCTCTCCTGCTCTATTTAAACGCAACGAATCCCTGAGCGGCTCCGAGGCTGTGCTTTGCTGGGGGATACGGACTATTCTCGGAGAAGGCAATGGCACCCCACTCTAGTACTCTTGCCTGGAAAATCCCATGGGCGGAGGAGCCTGGTAGGCTGCAGTCCATGGGGTCCCGAAGAGTCGGACACGACTGAGCGACTTCACTTTCACTTTTCACTTTCATGCATTGGAGAAGGAAATGGCAACCCACGCCAGTGTTCTTGCCTGGAGAATCCCAGGGACGGGGGAGCCTGGTGGGCTGCCGTCTGTGGGGTCGCACAGAGTCGGACACAACTGAAGCGACTTAGCAGCAGCAGTAGCATGGACTATTCTGCTTTCTCAAGACTCCACCTGAGAACAAGTCTGCCTCCTCACTGGCTCCCTCACTGAGGCCTGGGCGCAGGACACCGCACCCCAGCCAGGGCAGCACCCCAGGAGCTAGGCCATCTCCGCCGGCCTGTGTGGAGAGCTGCCGCCTCTGCGCTTATCAAGGCCATGGACATATGCTCCCGCCTCACCACACGAGGGGAGAAACGTGTTCCTCCCCAGGCTTCCGGCCTGCTGGCCTCCTGCGGAAAGGGCCCGGGACCAGGCCCCAAAGCAAGAGCCTCTCCTGCCCCCCGTCACCCTGGTCTGCAGGTGCAGCAGGGAGTGAGACACTCGTGGGTTTGAGGACACCTCAGGGCGCTTCTCGTTTGGGGATCTCGGGTCCATCTGAGCGCCCACTGCAAATCTTGGGGACTCTCCCCAGGAAAACGCACCCACTTATAAAAGCTCACAGGCGATTTCAGAGACTCCACCCAGTCAGCCTGAAGCCAGGAACCCGGCCTTCAGGTCACCCACCTTCTCCAAACCTCAGTCCTCACCTGTCAAAGGCAGGTAGGAAACTACCCCTCCAGGTGAGAACCATCAATTAATCCTCCTAAACCTCTGTGCCCGCCCTGGCCTCTCCCCCGCAGGCTCTGAACCCACAGTCTCTTTGATGACTCAGACCCTCCAAGGCACTTCTCTTGTCTTTCTGTCCAACACTGCCTCTCCCCACCACTCCCTTCTTGGCGAGAGGCACCCCTTCACTAGGGACTCGGGCCAGTCCTAGGAGTCAGGGGCCAGGCCTCACTCCTCACCCTACCCCCATCCCCCAGCAGGACCGGGAAGGCCCCCCGAGCCTCTCACTCCACGTCCACTCCCCCCAGGGGACAGAAGCACCCCCTCTCCTGCCAGGTGTAACAACCTCAAGCGTCTCCAGCCACTGCAGATGTCCCCTGGGGGCAAGAGGGCACCCCACCCCCCCGCCAGGACCCTCTGTTTGGGTCTCACTCTGAGGCCTCAGGTCTGGCCGGACCCTGCCTCTGGCCTCCAAGCAGGCTGCCTGCGTCCATCCTGCTGAGAGCTCACATCCCATGGGACGTGTCACCTGGCTGGGGTCGTCGTGAACAAGTTGAGTCAAGACGCACTGTCAGCGCCTGACTCTCCCCCCTCACACATGCAGGAAGATGGGCACAGCCCTGGCCCGTCCTCTGGGCACCAGCTGGGCACTGGCTGGACACCGGATGCCTCTCCTACACAGTGATCTTGAAAGGGACCAAAGAAAAACAGATGAAAGCCACATGCCCATGTTCAGCTATCAACTGAAAAACAGCTCTTCACATAAATCAGCCAAAGCCACGGAGAAGGGCATGGCAACCCACTGCAGCGTTCTCGCCTGGAGAATCCCTCGGACAGAGAAGCCTGGCGGGCTAGAGTCTATGGCGTCAAAAGAGTCGGACACGACTAAGCGACTTTGCTCGCACGCGTGTGCACGCAGGCAAGCACGGTGAAAGCTGGCTACAGCGGGTGGCCACAACCACACCATCTGCTGGTGGGTCTTGAACTGATGCTACCTTTGGAGAGACCCTGACCACCCACACCAACAAGATCTCTGTAACCCGGTAAGTCCACCTGGAATTTCAGTAATTCCACCTCTAAACAATGCTACATGCAGAAAGAAAAAAAAAAAATCTATGTATGAGTATGTTCATATGGCATTACTTTCCAAAAAAAAAAAAACTGGAAACAACTGTCCAATCGTGAGGAAAATGTTGAGAAAACTGGTGAATCTTCTCCACACAACACTACACAACCATTCACAGAGAGGACTACGAGGAATGTGTAATAAATGCAGAACGTGAAGCTGCGTCCACAACACGATTCCAGCTTTGTTTCAAAACCACAATGGCGGGGGTAGGGATGGGGGAAGGGCTCCAGGTGATTTCTACTTCTTCTTTCCACTTTTGAACTTTCCAGATTTTCTTTAAAAGGCATGTATTACTTAAAAATGTGCTTTAGCGGGTTGTTTCAAAGGGAAGAAATAAATCCAGCCCCCGTCAGAAGTTAAACACTGCGGGGCTCGGGGACACAGAGGTGCTTAAAACAGAGCTGGGCCCCAACTGAGGTCCCGTTCAGTCCCCAAGAGGGGCGGGCAGATCAGGTCCTGACACAGGACCTCGAGGAGGAGCCCGGGGTGACCCCAGAGGGAGTGCCGGGGGCGGGGGGTGGGCGGTGGCGGTGAGGGGGAAGAGACAGAGGATGAGCAGGGGGATGGGGGGGAAGAGACGGGATGAGCAGGGGGGTGAGGGGGAAGAGACAGGATGAGGGGGAAGAAACAGGGGATGAGCAGGGGGATGAGGGGGAAGAGACGGGGATGAGCAGGGGGATGAGGGGGAAGAGACGGGATGGGGGGAAGAGACAGGGGATGAGCAGGGGGATGAGGGGGAAGAGACGGGATGAGGGGGAAGAGACAGGGGATGAGGGGAAAGAGACGGGATGAGGGGGAAGACACGGGATGAGCAGGGGGATGGGGGGGAAGAGACGGGATGAGGGGGAAGAGACGGGATGAGCAGGGGGATGAAGGGGAAGAGACGGGATGGGGGGAAGAGACGGGATGAGCAGGGGGATGAGGGGGAAGAGACGGGATGAGCAGGGGGATGAGGGGGAAGAGACGGGGGATGAGCAGGGGGATGAGGGGGAAGAGACAGGGGATGGGGGGAAGAGACAGGAGATGAGCAGGGGGATGAGGGGGAAGACACAGGGGATGAGCAGGGGGATGAGGGGGAAGAGACAGGGGATGAGGGGGAAGAGACAGGGTATGAGCAGGGGGATGAGGGGGAAGAGACGGGATGAGGGGGAAGAGACGGGATGAGCAGGGGGATGGGGGGGAAGAGACGGGATGAGCAGGGGGATGAGGGGGAAGAGACAGGATGAGGGGGAAGAGACGGGATGAGGGGGAAGAGACGGGATGAGTAGGGGGATGAGGGGGAAGAGACGGGATGAGCAGGGGGATGAGGGGGAAGAGACAGGGGATGGGGGGAAGAGACAGGAGATGAGCAGGGGGATGAGGGGGAAGAGACAGGGGATGAGGGGGAAGGTGGGGGGGGATGAGGGGGAAGGTGGGGGGGATGAGGGGGAAGGTGGGGGGATGAGGGGTGAGGGAAGCTGCTCCAGGGTCCTCTGGGGGCTCCTGCCCATCTCCTGCTCCCAGCCCCCGCCCACACCAGGAACCAGGAGGGGTGAGGGGGTCATCCAGGCAGGAGGGAGCGGGGCGGGCAGCCGCGGGTCTGAGGGGCCCGCACCGGCCTGGTCTCAGGACTCAGGCCCCTCCTAAGGGGGACCTTTGCGGCTCCACCATGCTCCTGTAAGCCATTGGCTTCCACCCTGAGGGCAGAGCGCATCTCTGACGGTCCCTGAGTTGAGAACTGCTGGTGACCCCACAAGCGACAGTCACAGCCACCACTTCCCAAACGACCCCAAGCCTTCCAGGGTTGGGAGGCGCTGAGAGCCTGAGCCGCCGGATAAGACCGGGTCCTGTGGGGGCGTGAAGCCGCCCAGCCCGCCCGAGCTGAGCACGCTGGGGTGGAAGGGAGGCCGGGCGGGCGCCCCCCCCTCCCCCGCCACCCCTGCCCGCAGGCACCAGATGCGCAGCCACTGACCTTCTCCAGCCTCTCGAAGTGCTCGCGCAGGAACCGCATGGGGCGCTCGGGCTTGGCCAAGCAGAGCTGCACGATGCAGTCCTTGAGCACCTGCTGGATGCCGCGCCTCTGCACGTAGAGCTCGCAGGCCCTGAGGCCGTCGTCCTCGTCCAGCTGCTGTGCCCCCGGCGCGGCCATGGCGACGCGCGGCGCGTCCTGCGAGAGAAGCGAGTCCGCGGGCCGCGCGCGTCCAGCAAGCGCCGGGGCCCGACCCGGCCTGGCGACCGGGGCGTCTGTCCTGCCAGAGGCCTCTCGTCCTCGAGGCAAAGCTCACCTCTAGGCAGATACTCGCGGGGGCGCAGGGGGTCCCGCCAGGGCCCGGAAGGAAGCAGGGAAGCGCGGCGAACGGCCTGTGTGCGCAGCCGGCCGGTAAGGGGTCTCACGTGTGACCATCCCTCCCCTCCCGGGACCTTCCTGGCTGGAGGGCCTCCCGCGAGCTCCCGGGGAGA
The DNA here is from genome assembly GCF_002263795.3 of Bos taurus. Classification (NCBI taxonomy): domain Eukaryota; kingdom Metazoa; phylum Chordata; class Mammalia; order Artiodactyla; family Bovidae; genus Bos; species Bos taurus. The sequence continues at coordinate 41,917,814 of NC_037352.1, read as the reverse complement.
TGATGGGGGCGGGGCGCGGTTACACAATCCGCAGGAAAAGGAAGGGAAACGGGAAAGGAACGATGCCTGGAGCCGGGCCTCCCGGGAAGACGAACCCGGAAAACAATGGCAGGGCCGCGCGTCCGGCCCGCGCTCGGCTAGGTCACAATGACAGCTCGGAACCCGCCCGGAACCCGGCCTGCCGGCCCGCGCTGCACGCAGCTCGGCGACCCCGGCCCCCGCGCCCAGACCACCGCGGCACGTCGGCCCGGGTCGGGCTAAGGGGCGGGGGCTCCCCCAGGGCCCACGCTTCCCGGGGCCTCTGGGCAGCCGAGGGCTCCGTCGCCGACCCTTCCCAGCCCCGCGTACCTGGATGCGAGGCGCCTGAGGCCGGAGGCGGCTGCGCGGGGACGCGGGCACGGCGGGCGAGCGGTCCCGCACTGCAGCGGCGCCGCCCTCCGTCCGCCCCCGCGCCGCGCGGTCCACCCTCCTACCGGCCCACCCCCAACCCCCTCTCCCTGCCGCCCAGATCTCCCGCCTGGGCAGACTACCCCTGCCCCCCTCCCCTTCCAGTCCCCGCCTCCTCACCCCCGCCCCAGACGTGCAGGCTGACTAGCCCCACGTTTGACAAACCGACACACATCAGTGCGCTGCTGCGCTGCCAGGAGGACCTCCACGACCGCCCCACGCACCCGCCGCACACCTCCACCCCCAGATTGCCCACCTGGCTGGTGGCAGCCCCCTGGGGCCTTGGGGGTGGTGGTGAGGACCCCCCCACACAACCTTCAGACCTGGGTGTCACCTCTGGGCCACTGGGTCTGCACTGGTGGCCACTAGTCAGGGGCACCAGCTTCACCCAGATACCCAGCAGAGGCGGGGAGGTCTTCACAGGATCACCCTAAATTCTTCCCCCAGCCCAGGGGTCCGAGAAGTCAGAGGCCAGCACAGCCCCTAACCTGCCAGCTAGGCTGGCAGCAATGGGAGTCCATTACCCGTGTTTTCCAGTTGCCTGACAGCACGTTTAATGGCACCCACCCCAGTACTCTCACCTGGAAAATCCCAGGGACAGAGGAGCCTGGTGGGCTGCAGTCCACGGGCAGCACGCTTAATGGCACCCACTCCAGTGCTCTTGCCTGGAAAATCCCAGGGACAGAGGAGCCTGGGAGGCTGCAGTCCACGGGTTCGCTAAGAGTCGGACACGACTGAGCGACTTCACTTTCACTTTTCACTTTCATGCATTTGAGAAGGAAATGGCAACCCTCTCCAGTGTTCTTGCCTAGAGAATCCCAGGGATGGGGGAGCCTGGTGGGCTGCCATCTATGGGGTCGCACAGAGTTGGACACGACTGAAGCGACTTAGCAGCAGCAGCAGCAACAGCACGTTTTGGAGATTGAAATAGCAACCCACTCCATGTTCTTGCCTGGAGAATCCCATGGACAGAGGGGCCTGGCAGGACTCCTGCCAGGGGGTTGCAAGAATTGGACACAACTTAGCAACTAAACCACCACCACCATCACATTTTGCCCCCATTCTGCCTGGGTAGTGGCAAAAACGTCATTTCAGGCAGTTGGGGGGTCCCACCCTTTACCTGGAGGCTTCCCAGATGGTGCTAGTGGTAAAGAACTCTCCTGCCAATGCAGGAGATCTAACAGACGCTGGTTCGATCCCTGGGTTGGCAAGATCCCTTGGAGGAAAGCAGGCAGCCCACTTCAGTATTCTTGCCTGAGAATCCTACGGACGGAGGAGGGTGGCCTGGTGAGGAGGGTGACAAAAACGAGGGCCAGGTTTCACGTGACAGACTTCTGGGGGGGAAGTGTACGCTCCAAGGCAGGCTTCTCTTCTCATGGTCTCCTGGGTCTCCTCGAGATCTGTGCGGGGCCCTCCCCCTGCATGGTCCATGAGAGGGGGACCCTCTCTGAGAATGGCCTTTGGATCCCAGCACCCCCCCCACACACACACACACCCTTATCTTGCTGGATGCTTTGCCCTAACAGAGAGCCCCCTGGACTGTGGCTGGCAGACAAGGACAGGTCTGGGAGCAGTGGCTGGCAGTCACTGGGTGCCCAGCCCCCCAGAACCTTGCTCCCCGGCCCGTCTCAGTTGGGACTGAATGAGCCCCGTCCTCCAGCCACCACGGGGGCAGCTCCCACCAGCCTTTCCCCTGCAGACCCTTCCAGGCCCCTCGGGCACCTATCTCAGGGTCCCCATGTCCAGGGCCTGCAGGTGGGCCACCCTAAGAACCGCCCCCTCCGGCCACAGTGCAGGGCCAGCCCTCCTGCCCACAGTTCAACCTGCTGGCAAGGCCCCTCATTTCTCCTGGGGCCCCAGCCCCCTTTGCCGGCCGTTTGGGTGGAAGGGAAACGCTTCCCATTCATCCAGGCACTCACTGCTTTGAGGCAGGGAGCCAGGGGCCCTCAAACCAGGCCCAGCCTCCCCATGTCCAGAACCGGGCGGCACAGACCAGCTGTTGTTGTTTAGAGGCTAAATCATGTCCGACTCTTGCGACCACATGGGCTGTAGCTGGCAGGCCCCTCTGTCCATGGGATTCTCCAGGCAAGAGTACGGAGTGGGGTGCCACTTCCCCCTCAGGGGATCTTCCCAACCCCAGGAATTGAACCCACATCTCCTGAACTTTATTGCTGAGCCACCAGGGCAGCCCAGTTAATGTTCCCATTGATGGCACAGTGGTTCCTGGCAGCTGATCCAAGTGACTCCACCCTGAATTACATGACCTATGCGCCTTTCCCCGAGACGGGGGCTGAGCACAGGGTCCATCAGGGAAGACTAGACCGAGGGTGGCCAGTGGCCTCACATGGAGGCACAGCAGGGATGCCCCTCCTGGAGCAGGGTCAGGGAGCTGTGTGGACCAGTGTTGCCATGCACAGCTGGGTCAAGGTCCCTTACCTCGCTGAGCTGGACAGTGACAAGCCCTGGTTGACCAGGCGTCCTGAAGACGTGAGGTGGGGATCATGTCGTCAAGCAAAGGTCCCCTCCACCCACAGGGAAGGGCCCCCCCAGCGCAGCCCCCCTGCTTTCCCCACAGAGGGGCTGCATGTGCCACAGCCCGGGATCCTCACCCCACCCTGGAACCTGAGTCTCCAAGTCTTGCAAAGGTCCAGCTTCAAAACCACCTTATTTTCCAACCACCCCCTCCCCTGCCCCAGACTCCTGGCGATGCCAAGTCCAGTTCACCAGCCAGGATTCAACAGGGACATTGCTTCTGCAAGGAACCCTCCCTGCCTGGGGCCCTCACACCTACAGGCCAGCTTGGGCCCTTGGGGGTGCCTCCGGGGTCTCCCTGCAGCCCTGGCTCTGTATGAAGCGTGCCAGAGGCTGATTTTTGAACCTTCCCCCTTCTCTGCCCCCTGCTGTGCCAAGCGCCCTGGGAAGCATGGACACTGCGTTAGACCCTGAGGGGCAAGGAGACAGACGTGGGTACCTGCCCAGGTGAGGGAGGTCTCAGCACCGTCCCCCCACGCAAGGGTGCTGAGCTGGGCTCGGCAGGCGGACTCCTAGGTGGGTCCTGCTTCCCAACCAGCAACAGCGTGGGAGCTGGGGGGGCTTCACCTGGAAAACCCTCCAGTCTCCCACCTGTGGGCGTGGAGGTGGGCGTGGTTCCCGTCAGGGGAACCAAAGGGACCCAGTGACCGAAAGGCTACCAGTTACAGCTCATCCAGCCACGACCCTCCTGGCGGGGCGGTGGGGAGGGCAAGCTAAGCCCCCCGCACAGAGCAGAGCCATCAGGGCCTGTGAGGGTGCAGAAGAGGAGCCCAAGCAGGGGACCCGGCCTGGAGGTGGGGGCGGGACTCCGAGAGGCAGCAGCCCACCCAAGGCGCGGGGCCCCCAGCGGAGGACCTGCCCAGGCCTCCAGGGTTGCCTTCAGGGGACACACCCGAGCCCTGCTGGACTCCTGACCCACTGATGAGAGATGATCGGGAGTGTGAGGCACTGTGTCTGCGGTGACTCCGACAACATCTGCAGAAGACAAAGGCGGGCAGCAAGGCTTGCCTGTCCCCAGTGCCCCAGGCCCCGGCCCCATCACCCCTCATCTGCACCAGCTGGGGTCTTTCCTCTCCATCCCCGCCATCCACAGGCTTTCTGCCCTCAGCTTTGTCAGGAGGGGCTGCTGTGGATGCCGGGACCCCGAGCGTCCCACGAGAACTGGCTAGAGGAGACAATGAACAGACCGACCAAGCACACCGGCTCGTGGCGGTTTATTGTGCTGCTGAAATGACACAGTTCACGACGTTCGTCACCAGGACACGGAACTGGGGCTCCTGGAACAGACCTGAAGTCACTCCTTCCCACCCTGGCCGGGTCTCTAAACTCCATTCGGAGGAGGAGGTTCCTTCCTGACTCCTGCCTATACAATTGGGGCAATTCCATCACATTTTGGCTCAAACGTAGAGAATTCCAAAGTTCTACCGTTATGTCAACATATATACCCAGTGTCAACTCAGTCACTTTAAGTGTCCAGTGCTCTGGAACAGTCACAACTGCAACCTGATTTAAAGTGTTTCTCCTTGTCCGGCTGGGCCGAGGCCAGGACCGGGCTTTCTTCCTCTTCCTCGAGCAGCCACCCCCCACAAACTTGCCAACTGGGCTTCGCCACCTATCGCATCAGGACAGCCTCCGGTAGCTAGGATGCCGAGCCCCCAGCCACCACGCCAGCCTCAGTGCCTCAGGGAAGCAGGACGCAGACTCACGGCCCCGCGCGAGGGCTCCTCTCACCACGCGGAGCGCGGCTGCGACTCGTGCACACCGGCCGGGGTCGGCGTTGCGCCACAGCGCATGCTCACGCACACGCCTCGGGTGGTGTGTACGCAGCACATCCCAGGCTCACCTTCCGGCCGCTGTGAACAAGGAGGGCAGACCCGAGAGCCCTCCCCTCCCCTCCTTCCCCGCCTTCCCCTTCTCGCACGCGTGTGTGGAACTAGCGGGTCACTTGCGAATCCTGCTTAATTTTTTCAGGAACCACAGGGCTCCTCAGTGGCTGCACCGTCTTACATTCCCACCCGTGAGACTCAGGGTCCTAACTCTCCACGTCCTTCCAAATGTCTGCTCACCTGACTCGAGCATTTCTGCTTCTGCCGTCCCCGTCTCTCACGCTCTTTTATGCAGCTTCCTGCTCCTTTCTAGGTGCCGTCTAAGCACTGGTCTCTCTGTCCTACGCTCCTGTTTATTCAGTCTGCAAAGGTGTCTGGGGACAGGGGACAGGAGGCCGGACCCCCCGAGCGCTCACAGAGCCACCACCTCAATCAGGACACTCGGGAGGCTCCCCCGCCACGCCCGTGCGGTCACACCCAGCCCCTCCCCCACCCCGGAGACGCTTCCGGGTCCTCCACTCCCGTAAATGTCATCTCGGGACTGTCTACAGGGACTCACGCAGTGTCTTGTCACAACTGTCCTTTACTCGGCACAACGCCTGGAGGTGCGCCCGAGTCTCTGCCTGTATCAACAGTCCTTCCCCTTCGTTCCTGAGTAGAACTGAGTTAGCGTCCACGTTTGGAGTGTGTCTTTCTGTTACTGATTTTTATGCTCCAACTTCACTTCCTTCACATTTGTCGAGGTCTGTTTTATGGCCCAGGATACATACGGTCTCTCCTGGCATGTCCCCGGACACCTGTGAACAGCGTGCACTCCACGCCTGTTGGGTGGAGGGTTCCATGAATGTCCACTGATCCCTCCGATCAACACTGTTCCATGTCCTTTCCGAATGTCCAATAGTTTCAGCAGCTGTGAAGAGTGGGAGCTGAGGTCCTCACCTAAAACTGGGGGGTTTGTCTTTCTCATTTCAGCTCCAGCAGTGCTTGCTTTATGTATCTTAAAGATCTGTTTGGGTCATAAACATTTGCGATTGCTATATATCTGCCTGGTGGGCTGACCCTTTTATTGTTATACAATCAACCTGTTTTGTCCCCTGGAAATTCCCCTTGCTCTGACGTCTACCTTGGCTGATAGTCATCATCCTACTTTTTCAAAAAGAATGTTTACATGATAGATCTTTTCCCATCCTTTTTCTTTCAGCCTCCCCGTTATCACATTTGAAGTGAGTCTCAGCGTATGACAGAAAACGTAAAGTTGGGTCATGGGTTTCTATCCCTCCTGCAAATCTTTGTCTTCTCACCGGTGTGTACACGCCATTCACATTTGCAGTAACTACAGATGATTAGTGCTCAAGTGGTGCTTGTCCTCTCTCGTGCCACAGCGTCGGGTACCTGGATATCCGTCAGAATCCCACTGGATGGTGTGCTGAGGGCATCGCTGTCGACTTATGTGAGCCGCGCTCTGCACACGCCCGTGTACACATGCAGTAATCAGTCCACGGCACCGACGTTCCGCCACGTCGTGTGGCGCAGAGTCCTCCCTCACCCCTCACTTCTCTCACGCACGCAGAGCCCCCTGCTTTGCTGCAACCATCAGATGTTAAAAAATGTGCCACTTCCTTCTGGCCGCTGTGATTTCCAAGAAGAAATCTCTCATTCACACTCGTGTCCCTCTCGAGGTGACACTGGATCTCTCTCTGTTTTCACTTTTTTTTTTCTGTGATTCTTTTTCAGAGATTTAATCGTGATGTGTCTTGGTGTGGATTTTTAGAGGGCTTAACTCTTCCCTGGTGGCTCAGATGGTAAAGAACCCACCTGCAATGCAGGAGACTCGGGTTCAATCCCTGGGTTGGGAAGATCCCCTGGAGAAGGGAAGAGCTACCCGCTCCAGTATTCTTGCCAGGAGAATCCCATGGATAGAGGAGCCTGGGGGGTTACATCCATGGTGTCACAGGGTTGGACACGACTGAGTGACAAACACGGCACACTGGCCTACACAGGGCTTTGTTAGTCTGTTACATCTACGAGTTTGTCTTTCACCAAATTCAGGAAGTTTTCAGCCATCATTCCTTGCAACACTTTGCAGCCCACGTGCTCCCTCCTCTTGCTCCGGGTCTCTCCTGCAGATCTGAGGCTGTGTGTCTCTTTTCAGTCTCTTCTCTCTCTGTTGCTTAGATTGAGCAGACTCTACCGCTTTATCTGTGCACTTCCTGATTCTCTCCTGTCACCTCCGCTTTGTCATCACGTCCATCCAGTAGTGGGCAGTGATCCCCGTGTCCGGTGATGGACACAATGCTATATGGCTACTGTGTTTTCCAGTTCTATGATTTTCACTTGGCGTTGGGTGGGGGGGTCACGTTGGGAACGTCAGTTTACTGGTGACCCTGCAGGCTGTCATCTAGGGCACGCACTGCAGAGGCTCCTGCCAGTTCAAGGGCCCGCAGGCACCAGCCCACTGAGAACAGATGCCGCCAAGGCAGCGATCCGGCCTCTGGCAGTGGCCGAGCTACTCCTCCCATGGCCTGCCAGCAGGTCTGGGTTACAGCCCCCTCTAGTGCCTGTTCCAGGGACCTGGAAGCCAGAAGAGAAACCCCGGGGTCACCCCACAGCTGTTCTCTAGTGTGGTGTCCCTGGTCAGCTTGCCCCCTTCTTTCCAGCTCAGATCCTTTCCCCAATGTCTGCTGAACTAGCTGCAAGGTGTTCAGTTGTAACTGGGAGGGGGAGTAGCCAGGAAAGTGAGTCTGCCCCACCTCTGGAGCAGGGGAGCCCAGCACCCTCACTTCAGTGCTGACGCTCTCATCTCGATGACAGCCAAGGCCTTCCCAGCAGCCTCACGTGGCGCCTGCCTGGCTCCCTTCCAACCCATTCTCTGACAGCCAGAGTAGTCTCCTACAAACACAAACCTCCTAGTGAAACCCTCCCCCCTCAAACCCTCCCTTGCGTCCCCCACTGGGACCCAGAGGACCCTGCTCCCCCTGGATGCCCTGGCTCCCGTCGCAGGGTCGAACGGTGTCAGGCCCCCTCCCCGTATCTGTTCCTGTGACTGCAGAAACACAGTACTATAAACCTGGCAGCTTAAACAAGAGAAATTTATCTCAACGTCCTGGAAGCCAAGTCCAAGATCACAGTGTCGGAGCCTGGTTCCCCTGAGAGCTGTGAGGACGTGTGTCCCGGGCCCTCTCCTGGGCCTGCAGACAACCACCCTGCCTTCACGCGCTTCTCCCTGTGTGCTTGTCTGTCTCATTTCCCCCTTTTCATAAGGACACAGTCAAACGGATTAGGGCCCACCCTAAAGACGTGGTCCTAACTTGATGAGTCTCTATGGTCCTATACCCTTTTGAGGTCCGGGGCAGGGAGGGAGGATCAGGACTCCATCACATGAACTTTGGGGGGCACAACACAACTGCGCAGCCACACTCCCACCACAGGCCTCTTGCATCTTGTCCCCTCCCTCTGCTTCCCGCCCCTTCACCTAGTTAACTATCGTGTGCTCTGTGCTCAGTCGCTCAGTCGTGTCCAGCTCTTTCTCCCCGTGGACTGTAGTCTGCCAGGCTCCTCTGTCCATGGGATTCTCCAGGCAAGAATACTGGGGTGGGTTGCCATGCCCTTCTCCAGGGGATCTTCCTGACCCAGGGATCGAACTCAGGTCTCCTGCACGGCAGGCGGATTCTTTACCATTTGAGCCACCAGGAAAGTTAACTTTTATGAGAGTTAACTATTATTCACCCCGTATAACACCACCACGGCCGTCACGCCAGGAAGCCTTCCCAGCCTACAGAAAGTTCCTTGCCATTCATCCCTCACGCTGATTAACCTGCCACCCACTAGACCAAGACCCCAGCCGGCAAGACCAGGCTGGCCCGACCCGGGCCTGCAGGAGACGAGGGTCACAGAAGTCACTCGAGAATACGAAAGGGCACGACCACCACGCCTCACCGAACACAGGTCCACAGCAGCCAGCAGACCTGGACCCCGGCCCTGGCCAGCGTCCCGCCCCGCCCCCGGCCGTGTCCTGCCCACGCCCGAGCTGCCAATAAAGTTGCGCTCGGAGCTGACCGGAAAACGTGCCGTAATCCGCACCGCGGCCGTCGTAAAAGCGCCGGTCTCCCCTAGTGACTAGCAACGCGGGGAAGATGGCGGCGCTAGTAGCGCCTGAGGCCGCGGCGCCCCAGGGCCCGACAGAAGCTGGGGAGACGACCGAGGCGGCGGAACTGAGCCGCTCCCTGAGCCGCCTGCTGCCCGGGCTGGAGGCCGACAGCAAGCTGGGTCGGCGGCGCGCTCTGGAGGCGCTGCAGCGGGTGCTGGAGGCGGCGCAGCCCGAGGCGCCCGACGCCGACCCCGACGCCGCGGCCGCGGCCTTCCAGGGCCCGTGGGTGCACCTGCTGCTGCCGCGCCTGCTGCGCCGCCTGACTGACCCGGCCGAGGGCTGCCGCGCGCTGGCCGTGCACCTGCTGGGGCTGGGCCTGCGGCGCGCCGCGCGGCCCCGCGACGCCCTCCCGCGCCTGCTACCCGCGCTCGCCGCGCGGTTGGCCAGCCCCGAGCCCGCGCGCCGCCCGCCGCCCGAGGCCTGTGAGGAGCTGCGCCTGGCGCTCGTGCAGCTGCTCGGCCTGGCCGTGCGCCTCACCGGCGCCGCGTTCGCGCCGCACCTGGACGACGCGGTGCGCGCGCTGCGCTGCACGCTGCTTGACCCCTTCGCCGCCGTGCGCCGCGAGAGCTGCGAGTGCGCCGCCGGCCTGGCGCGCGCCACGCCAGGTGCCAGCCCCCCGTCCCCTCCCCGGTGGCCCCCTCCCCGCGCCCTCCTGCGGCCCCAGCCCGAGCGCAGCGCCTGCCCGCAGCGAGCGCCACATCTCCCGGTCTCAGCGCCGCTCCTGCGCGCCGGGCCTCTCCTCTGGGCTCCCGCACCCTGGGCAGCAGTGAGCCAGAGCCTGCCTTGATCTTAGGACTTGAGCGCTGAGAGAACTCGCTGGAAGTACCACTGAAATAGCGACCTCATACAGGTCTTAAGCAGCGGCAGAACTGCAAAGCCGGAGGGTCCATCTGGGTCCCACGAAGACCCCCCCGGTCCTGACTTTCTGTGAGGCCCGTAGAAGCGGGGTGGCTTTGCCTGAGGCGATGCTGGTGCGGTTTCCCGTGCTGCGTGTCTGGCTCTGCAGGACCTGGGAAGGCGCGGTCTCTCCCCACTCGGCGTCCCTTTCGGGCACCTGTCGCAGCCACTGGCAGCTTCAGGCTCTCCCCTCCCAGCTGCTGTGTTCAGCTGACATGAGGTCCAGCCCCAGTCCTCCGAGAGAGGTGCTGTTTGAGTCGCTCGTCCTGTCCCTGTGCCTCTCCCAGTGCTGAGGGTGCAAAGCTCCCAGCAGAGCCAGGCCAGAGCGGAGGCCCACAGGCTCCCCTGGTGACTGGTGGCCTCCCCGCCCCACAGACCACTTCCACATGCAGTCGGAGTCCCTGATCGGCCCCCTGATGCAGTCCATCTCCCACCAGCACTGGAAGGTGCGCGTGGCCGTCATCGAGGCCACGGGCGCGGCAATCCAGTTCGGCAGCGGGAAGTCAGTGGATGATGTCCTTCCGCACTTTGCTCAGCGGCTATTCGACGACGTTCCCCAGGTAAGAAGAGTTTCCTCCGGTCAGTCCCTTTTCCCACCAGAAGCGTGCCAGTGTGCTATTTGTCACTTACTCACTTTTGTCCTTTATTAAAGATACTATATGTGGCACCAAAATGTCCTTCCATCCTTCCCAGTCACAGGGTGTTCCTGTTTCACATTTTTGAGAGGCTCAGGGAGAACTGGATTGTCTTAGTGGATTTATTATACTTAATTCTGAACAATGGGGACGAGGCCTGTCTGCTTTTAGGGAGAAACTCTGAACTGAGGATCTCCATGGTTTGTAGATATATGTGTAACATGCTGTCCATCAGGTGATTTAATTGAAAAGCCACAGAGGTTGGCAAACCAGGAGGATTGGAGCCAGGGTTCATGTGTTTGGGTAATTCCTTCCCGTGGCTTTGGGGCCTGCGGAGACAGACAGACAAACAAGACAGGCAGGCAGGCAGGTGGAGGAGAGAGAAGCAGCTCTTTTGTCGGCAGAAGCCCGCTCAGAGTCGTGGATCTCAGGCTGTGAGGAGCAGAGTGAAGGCCGCAAAGTCAGGCACTCTCCCACAGGGAAGAGTGGGTGAAGGGCCGCCGTCCCAGGGCAGGAGCAGCGGTGGTTGCTGGTGGGGGCCTGCAGGGCGGGCGACAGCGGCCCCTGTGCCCCGGCAGAGGGAACGCCAGCCTTCTTGTGTCCTGTCTGTCAGTACTTACGTGCCGTTGCGTTCCTTCCCACGGAAATCCTCCATGTCTGAGGCTGGGGCTGGGATGAGTGCGCAGAGCCCCACTCGCAGCTGGCCTCCTCCAGGCCTGGGTCTGTCGACCCCAAAGATTGCTCTCTAGCACCCCAGCTGGCCTCTAGCCACAGCCACGCTGGGTCATGTTGCTTGTTTTCTTCTTCTTTATAATTGAAGTGCACACTTGATGCGCAGGGTTGTGTTGATCTTGGCTGTACAGCAGTGATTCAGCTCACACGCGCGTGTGTTAGAGCCCTTCCCGTTAGGGTTTATCACAGGTGCTGCACGGGTCCCGGTGCGGCACAGGAGGGCCTGTTTACCCGCACGTGTATGCTGGTTTGTGTCTGCCAACTCCAAGCCCCCAGGCCCTCCCTCTGCGCTCCCCTCCCCTTGGCAACCCCAAGTCTGCTCTGTGTGTCTGTGAGTCTGTTCATAGATGGGTTCAGCTGTGCTGTGTTTTACACCCCAAATATAAGTGGAGTCACAACGGTGTCTGCCTTTCTCTGACTTACTTCACTTAGTGTGATCATCTTTAGGTCCATCCATGTTCTGCAAATGGTGTTATTTTGCTTTTTGTGGCTGAGTAATATTCCGCCGTATATATAGGCACCACATCTTCTTTATCCGTTCATCTGCCCGTGGGCGTCTAGATTGTCTCCATGTCCTGGCTGTTGTGAAATCTGCAGTGAGCACTGGGGTGCATGTATCGTTCTGAGTTCCGTTTTTCTCAAACATTTGCCCGGAAGCAGGACTGCTGGACCGTATATTAGCTCCAGTTTAGTTTTTGAGGGACCTCCCCACTGTCCTCCTTACTGGCTGCGTCAGTGTATATTCCAGCCAACAGCGGAGGAGGGGTCCCTTCTTTCCACACCCTCTCCAGCATTTGTTGTTTGTACACTTTTACAGAAAAATTTTTTTCTCCTTTATTTTATTTTTAAATGTTTTGCTGCACCGGGTCATCATTGTTTTCTCCAGCTGTGGGAGCAGAGGCCGTTCTTCGTCGTGGCGAGTGGGCTTCCCACCGCAGTGCCCTCTCTTGCTGTGCGGCACAGGCTCTACGCGTGCGGGCTTGGTTGTCTGGCAGCCTGTGGAATCTTCCCAGACCAGGAGTCAAAGCTGTGTCCCCCGCAGTGGCAGGCGGATTCTTAACCACTGGAAGACCAGTAAAGTTCATTTGGAGAATGATAGCCGTTCTGACCAGTGTGAGGTGACAGACACCTCATTGTGGTTTTGATTTTCATTTCTTTAGTAATTATTGATGTTGAACGTCTTTTCATGTGCTTGTTGGCCATCTGTATGTCTTCTTTGGAGAAATGTCTATCGCGGTCTTCTGCCCATTTTTTCCCTGGGTTTTTTGCTTTATTGTTCTGGGTTGTATGAGTTGTTTGTATATTTGGGGAATTAGTGCCTTGTCAGTCACGTCATGTAAATATTTTCTCCCAGTCTGCAGATTGTCTTTTTGTTTTGCTTATGGTTTCCTTTGCTGAGCAAAAGCTTATGAGTTTGATTAGGTCCCAGTGGTTTACTTTTATTTTCTCTCTCTCATGTTGGGAGACTGACCTAAGAAAACTTTGGGATGGTTTATGTCAGGGAATGATTTGTCTGTGCGGTCTCCTAGGAGCTTTATGGTGTCATGTCTTAAGTTTAAGCCTTTAGGACATTTTGGGTCTCTGTGTGTGTGTGGTGTGAGGCTGTGTTGATTTCCATGCAGCTGTCCAGCGCTCCCGACTCCACTTGCTCTTTTCCGCTCCGTATGGTCTTGCCTCCTGTGCTGAAGGTGCAGTGGCTGTAGCTGTGAGGGTCATTCCCGGGCTCCCTTGTCTGCCCCACTGACCCGTGCAGCTGTTTTTGTGCCAGCGCCGTGCTCTTGTGATGACTGCAGCTTTGTAGTATTGTCTGAAGTCTGGGAGAGTCATGCCTTCAGCTCTGTTCTTTTCCTTCAGGTTTGTTTTGGCAATTCTGGATCTTTTATGGCTCTATATAAACTTTAGGGTTATTTGTTCTCGCTTTATGAAAAATGCCATGGGTAATTTGATAGGCCTCAAATGAAACCTGTAGCTTACTTTGGGTGGTGTGGCTGTTTAACAGTATTCTTCCACCCGAGAGCAAGGTGGGTGTCTTCCCACTGCTCTCAGTCATCCCCAGTTTCCTTCACTAATCTTTCTAGTTCTCGGCACGCAAGTCTTTCACCTCCTTGGTCAGGTTTATGCCCAAGTATTTTAACTTTTTTGGTTGCAATCTTTTAAAAGGATATTTTTTTTTTTTTACATTCTCTATCTGATGTTTCATTGTTAAAGAAATGTGTTGTTAAGCTCGCTTCCTCGCTGCAGGGGGCGTGGTGTTTGCAGGCACGCACGTCACTTTCTCAGACACAGGCGGCTGGCGCCCAGCCTGCCCAGGAGGTTCCCGTACAGAAGGCTGCGGACACGCCACAGGGCTGAGGCAGGGCCACGGAGCCTGCTGTGGTCAGTGAGGGTCTGGCCTGAGCCTGGAGGACGAGGGCTCAAACCAGCAAGACTAGGCATCCTGGTGGTCTGTCCCGACCCATGATGCGGGCAGCAGAGCTGCTGGCGCAGCAAGCTGGCTCTGGGCCCGGCGGTGCCCACGCCGGGGAAGGCCGCTGACCGTCTCTGGCCTGCAGGTGCGCCAGGCGGTGATGCGCGTGGTGGGCGGCTGGCTGCTGAGCCTGCGGGACCGCTACTCCTTCTTCCACAAGCTCATCCCACTCCTGCTGAGCGGCTTCCACGACGAGATCCCCGAGATCGCGTAAGTGACAACGTGGCAGCCGCGGCCGGCTCCGGTCGCCCCGGGCCTGCCCGCTTTCCTCCCAGGCGCGGCCTCTCCTCCGTTGTCATTTCCCGCGGCGGCGGCTTCTCCTCTGGGCCAGAGCCCCCTGCAGCCGCCCCTCCTGCCTACTGAGCGGCCCCAGGGCTTTGACCGGGCCGTTTTGCACCTTCAGCCCCTCGCCCGGCTCACAGACAGGAATTTGTCAGGCAGGGCTGAGGCCAGCCGACCCACAGGCGAGCTCTCTCAGGCGGAGGCCCCGTCCCCGTGGGCGAGCTCTCTCAGGCAGGGGCCCCGTCCCCGTGGGCGCCCCCCAGTGCCCCCATCCCCGTGGGCGAGCTCTCTCAGGCAGTGCCCCCGTCCCTGTGGGCGAGCTCTCTCAGGCAGGGGCCCCGTCCCCGTGGGCGCCCCCTGACCTGCGCTGTGTCGCGTGCGGCAGGAGTGAGGCGAGCAGCCTCTGGGAGCGGGTCGGCTTGCAGTGGCAGACGGAGAACGAGGAAGACCTCAAGGACAAGCTGGACTTTGCCAGCCCTCCCCCAGCCCACCACCCATCGCCAGGTGAGTGCGGTGGCTTGGGCTGATGAGGCGGGCATTGGAAGGAGCACCCTCGCAGCCCCAGGCCGACCTCCCTGGGTACGTGAGGACACGCTGGCTGAGAAGCGCGGGGCTCGGGGGAGTTCTGAGAACGGGGCGCTTTGTCAGCTCATGGAGCTCTTCTGTCAGCGTCACCTGCAGAGGAGACACGGGCCCAAGTGGGCTGCAGCCCTAGCGATTTGGGCGACGCCTCCTCAGAACAGAGGCTTCCATTGGTGGGCCCCTGTGCTGCCCCGCACTGTGGTCCTGCCAGACTGTGAGCACCCGCACGCATGTGTGTGTGTGTGCACGTGCGCACACGGGCACCCACGTCTCCCTTAGCTCCTGAGTCAGATCCGAGCTGCGTTTCCGAGGAAGCCCCTGCCTGCCAGGCCCCAGCCCCGCTTCTTGCACCAGGGCCTTGCGTCCATCCAGTTTCCCGTGTTGAGGAAGCACTCTCTGTCGGGGCCTGAGCCCCCGTGAGCCTGATGGGCGGCTTCGTCACTGCAGTGCCTGCCGGTGCTCTCTCAGGATGCAGCCGTGATGGGTGACGCTGGCCGGGACAGAGCCTGGTAAATGTGCGCCAGGTTACTGAGCCTAGGGCCTGCGGGCCCCGCCACAGCTGGTCGGGTGGAGTCAGGGCCTCGAGGGTTCCGGGCGTGCTGAGCTACAGGGCACAGGTGTCGGCACCTGGCTTGCGCCTGGCGCCGCTCCGTGAGGCCCAGGGGGCGGCTCCGCCCCGCACCAGGGAGGCCTGCGCCTCTTTTTTCTGGCCTGTCGCCTCCTTTCAGGAGTGTCACCCCCATACTGCGCAGCTGCTCTCGCCTCCTTTCAGGAGCGTCACCTCCATACCGCGCAGCTGCTGTAAGGGGAAATCACACATGTTTCAGAAAAGGTACAAAAATTAGTTGCTAGCAGGGACTTTTCTGAGTTACTGAAGTTTGAGGACTCACCATCTTCTGAATTACGACATCTGCCATATCACGTACAAGAATGGAGGTCAGAGCATTGTTGGAGTGAGACCACATGCCCGCCTGCCCGCGGACCCCTCCCCAGACCGTCCTAATATGGCCCCTCATCCCCCAGACTCGCCGCAAGGGACCAGCATCACCAGGAAGAAAAGGGCATTGTTTTGGCTTTTTGTCTTTTGCAGAATTATAACAAGCTCAGTTAAACAGCTGACAGGATCTGAGTCTCTGGAACTAAGTCTCTCATACACCGTGGAGACAGAAAGTCACAGGAGCAAACGTTCAAAGGGGCTTCGTGGCTCAAGCTGTTCTTTCTACTAAAACACCCTGTAAACTCGGAGTTGTCACCGTCTCATTTCTATTTCTAGAGTTGTTTTGAATCTTTAAGATGAAAATCTTGTAATCAAAATCCTCGAAGGCTTTTTTATAGAAATTGAAAAACTTATCCTGAAACTCACAAGGAAATGCAAGGGACCTAGGGCAGGCGAAACTTTTAAGACGAAGACCCAGGTTGAGAAACCAGCACGTCTGGCTTCAAGACGTAAAGCCAGAGTGAGCGGGCACGGAGGGGTTGGCATCAGACAGACGGGCTGTGGGCAGAGAGGAGTCCAAAGACAGACACACGGGTGGCCTCTGGATTCGGATGAGCTGCAGAGACGGCTCAGGGAAGAAAGCCGGCTCCCCTGGGCCTGGATCCCCTCCTCCTGCCGCACGAGGCTGACCCCCAGTGGCTTGAGGGCTTGAGGTAGGACCCACACACTCCGCAGAGGAACGACCGGTTCTCAAGACAAAAACGTCTGCTCTTTGGAAGATGCTGAGAAAGCGCAGCTGAGGGCACAGGGGATGTTTGCAGACTGCGTGCAAAGGACGCACTTCCAGAGCACAGAGGGAACGGCAAGCTCAGCAGCAGCAAACAACTCAGGTTCAGTGGGTAAAAAAGAGATTGAAAAGACACTTGCCTGAAGACACACAGATGTCAAGTAAGCCCTGAGAGAATGCCCCGGGTCGCGCGTGGGTCCTGAGGAGAGTGCGCATTAGAGCAGCAAGGAGACACCGCCTCCTCTAAGCCTGCCCCGCAGGTGGTGTAGAGGAGCCCAGGTCCCGGGCGTGGTGGGGGGCGGAGCCCGGAGCAGAGGGAGGACACGAGGCTGCTGTGAAACGCCATCTTAAACCATTTTCTTAAACCGTTACGTGCCTCCCTGCCCAGCGCCCACCCGAGAGAAGAGCTGTTGGCAGCAGTGTGCACCAGGGCAGATCAGGCGCCCATCAGAAGGTGGACGGCCAGACGGACAGACTGCGGTGTGTCTGTGCAGTGGCGCACGCTCAGCAGTGAGGTCTCGTGTGCCCCAGCACGCGGTGGGCCTCAGCGTGCCTTTTCGCATGGAGGGAGGCCGGCAGAGAGGGCCGTGTGCTGTGCAGCTGCGCTCACAGAAGGTGGAAGAGGCAGCTCCTCCGCGGTGACCGGAAGCCGACCGAGCTCCCTGAGGGAAGGGTGGGTGGTGGGCGGTTGTCGGGAGCACAGGGAGCTTTCTGGGCGATGCATGTGTCTTGTCTTGAGAGCCGTGTATCCATTTGTTAGCACTTTGAACATGTAGTTTAATGCATGTCACGCCTCAGCATTGCTAAAAACTTTCAAGTAAGTAATGACACTCTGTAGCCTCGTTTCCCTCTGTCTTCAGAGTCGGGCTGAGTTCTTTAAGACCTCAGAACAAAACCTGTAGGTCTGCCTTAAATGAGGAACGTGTGCTGAGTGACTTTGCACACGAATCGTTGAGGTGTGTGTTTCTGAGTGTCACTGTCTCCCTCCACCTTCACGACCCGCAGGGAGCCGCCCGGGGCTGGGCTGCCGAGAGCTCGTGTTCAGAAACCTCTCCAAGATCCTCCCCGCAGTCTGTCACGACATCGATGACTGGGTGGCGGGCACCAGGGTGAAGTCGGCGCAGCTGCTGGCCGTGTTGCTGCTGCACGCTGAGGACCATGTCACACAGCACCTAGAGCCCGTGTTGCGCGCCCTGCTCCGCGCCTGCGCCGACGAGGAGGCGGCCGTGGTCAGCAGCGTGAGTGGCGTCTGCGGGGCCCTGCCCTTCCTTCTCAGCTCTGCCGGCCGTGAACTCGGACCTCAGCAGACACACGGTTTCCCCTGTGTGAAGGTGTAGATGTGCCGTGGCCCCCACGCGGCCCTGGGCCTGCGAGGAGTGGTGTGTGAAGGCTCTCCTTAAGCGCGTGCGGGAGAAAACACATCCTCCACCCGCAGGCCCTGTGGTGGTCAGCTTGCAGGGACCGCGGGCAGGCAGACGTGCAGAGCAGCCCCCAGGGTCCAGCTCAGGCAGCCGGGCCTCAGGATGCTCTGACAGCCCTCCCATGAGCCGGACGCGTGACTTCCTTCCCCTGGCAGTTCTGAGCTCATGGGAGGACTCACTTGTTTTCATGAGCATTTGAGCAGGTGCTAGGAGGAAACGTGCCTGCAGGGCTGTTTCTGGGGGTGAAAGCATATGAGACAGATGCCGAGCAGTATTGGTGGGGTGGCAGGGAGAGGGGCAGCAGCCTCAGCGCCCCCCACCCATTCCCGCCCCTCCCCGCCCAGTGCACGAGGTCTGCAGAGCTGGTTGGCACCTTCGTTAGCCCGGAGGTGTTTCTGAAGCTGATCTTGTCGACACTGAGGAAGTCACCCTCGCCCTCTGGCCTCCTGGTCCTTGCCTCCCTCATCCAAGGCTGCCCGAGGGAGGCTCTGCGGCCACACGTGAAGGTCATCGCCACGGAGCTGGCGCAGGCTCACATCTGCCAAGGGTCTGAAAACGTAAGCGTGCAGGGGAGAGGGTGGGGATCGTACAGTCAGCCCGTTTCCATGGTGATGCCATTCCCTGCTGGGACCATCCACGCGTAGGCAGTGACGGTCACCCGTCCCTCAGGCCCCTAGGGGAGAGCCAGCCAACAAGGAGGCTGGGGTGCAGCCACCGATGTTCTGTTTGGACCCATGCGCTTCCTGGCCTGTTCTGCTCCATCCACATGGTGCACAGACAGTCCTCAGTCACACTGGCCACACTTCGAGTGCCCAGTATTTGTGGCCAGTGGCGTCTGCCCACCCTGTCGGTCCACATACCTCTCGGACACCGTGTCTGCACGGCAGGCTTGTCCTCACCGCGTCACTTGCCTTCCAGCAGGGCTCTCAGCAGGCAGCCTGATTTGGCACCCATCACTGGGCACTGTGCTTGGTGGTTACAAACTTATTGTCTTAAATTTAGCAGTAACTCCATTACATCTGAAACTGAAACAATCTAGGTAGTTAGACTTGGTCATTCGGAATAATTTATAATTATTTGCTATTGATGGAAAAATAATGACCTTGTTTTTGTTTGGTTGTGATGGTCTTAAACCTTGACTCTTTGCATTGGAATGTGGCCCTTCTGTCTGTCTCTGGAGCAACAAGGGTTTGCCTCACTGGGCATCTGCCGTCACTCTGCAGGCCCGCGGGAAGCTGGCCCCGCGCCAGGTAACACTCAACAGGGGCGGCCGTGCCCACAGAGGTGGACCAGAGCGGGTCCCAGCTACCGTGCTGGGGACATACACGTGACTTGTATACATGACCCCCATCCTGATCTTCTGTCCTCTGTGAAACACAGCAAAGCAGACAGTAAGGGGTGTTGAGGTCTTCCTGTGGGGGCCATCCCACGCCCACTCCTGGCCCCGTTGCACGATTGATGAGGCTGGAGCCTGGGAGGTGAGCGATGGGCTCAGCCCTCACAAGGTGCGACCCTGTGTTCCCATCAGTCTGGAAGCGTCTTTTCAATCATAGAATTTTATATATTTTTGTTCACTGAGCATTATAGGAGCTCAGAAGTACACAGAGCGGAGGGGAGCAGTGTGCACCCCTCGTGCCTGCTGCGCCTTCCCGGCCGCGTCCCTCTGCGGCTTGACTGGGCGAGGGAGGCCTGGGGCGTTTGAAGCAGACCCAGGGTCCCCGGCCCCTCCAGTGTGTGTCACTGAACTGCATACGGAACCCGAGATCCTCGGGCTCAGCAGGGGCTCGGTCTCCCTGCTGTGAAGAGGGATGCCCTCTCCATGCTGATGTGCGGAAGCCGGGCCCAGCCCGCTGTGGCTGCACGGCGGGGCCTCGTCTGGGCTGCCGGGTGGGCACGGGGTGGCTCACGTGCCGCTTTCTCTGCAGCGCCTGTACGGCGAGCGCCTGCTGCAGTGCGTGCAGGCCGTGGTGTCCGCGGGCCGGGAGGACTGCCGAGGGGCCGGCGAGCCGCTCCTGGAGGTGCTGGTGACCGTCCTGGCGCTGTGGGGGCCCGCGGGCCTCAGCGACAAGGTGAGCGGGAGCCTCCTGCTTTGCTGCAGCCCCTGGACTGTGACTGTCGTCCGTGGTCTCTGGTCTCAAACTCCACGTCTTGAGCTTGCCCACCGAGCTGATGACCACAGACGAAAGAATCTAGACCGTTTGGGTGTGTCTTCCTCAAGGCGGCCTCAGGGGGACCCAGGGTTTGAGATTCCTTCCCACTGAAGTTGACTTCAGTATTTCAGAGTAAAGACGCTACTTAATCTTGGAGAAACAGAAGAAAGGAGGCCTCCCTGGTCGTTAACAAATCTGCGTTTAAGAGGGGTTGAAAGATACAGGAGAGGAAATATTATCATATTTTCCCTATTTAGTTACAGCCCAGCTTTCCAGTCACTTCCGCTCCCCTGGCTTTGTATTTAACTTGAAACCTCCTGCCATCTAGCTCCCCGCCACTGTAAGGACCAAGCGGAGGCAGGTGTCTGGCCGCTTCTCCCTGAGCTGAGAACTTGGCTTCTCCCCGGTTCCTTCTCCTCTCTGCCCACACCGTGTCCAGGACGCACACACACCGCCCTGCCTTTCCCCAGTGCCTTTCTAAACTTTGTTTTGTCTCTTGAAAGTCCCCCTCTCTGGAGGGCCCGTGTCTGAGCTGGCGGTTTGTCACCACAGGACCGTAAAATTTATATTAGAAAAGTCGAGTTAGTCCTCAGGGAGGGTCTGCAGGCCAGACTCGGGTCCCGGGCAGAGTGCCGAGCGCGTCCTGTTCCTCAAGCCCGAGGCGGGGGTGCGGGGTGCAGGGCTGCGAGGCGGCCCCGGCTCCATGGTCCAGTCTGCCCTCCCCGCTTTGCCCCCAGAGCAGCAGACGCACCGTTGCCGCTGGTCTGGTCGAGTGCAGAGCTCAGAGAGGGGCCTTGGACACCGCCTTCACTGGCCACGGTCTAAGGCTGTCAGCTCAGTCCCTGAAGCTGCCTGGTCCCCTTCTCTGCAGACAGAGTCCAACTGCCCCCGCCCTCTGCCCTGCAAGGACTGCCCCGCCCTGGGTTGTGCAAAATGGGGGCGGGGGGGGGGGGTGGCGCGGTGAACCTCCTGTAAGTCACGTTTGTCCGTTTCATTTGTTGTCCAGACAGGAGGGCCGTGGGTGTGGGAACCCAGGTCATGTGGCATGTGCCCGAGTGGCTCTCTCTCCCTCAGGCGTGAGGACAGGGATCTCCAGTGGGTTTGTGAGTCCCACATTCATACTGACTGTCACAGCCGGCGACTTGCTCCCCCAGGTTCAGGAGACGCTGGCCGCGCTGGCTGCGGTGGAGGGCATGGACGGCAGCCAGGACCTCTTCCGAGCACGTGTGAGCCCCCTCCTGGAGTGGCTGGCTGCCTCGCACCGGGACTGGACCGGCCACTCCGTGGAGCTCCTGCAGTTGGACGTGGTGCTCAGCCACTCAGGTGAGCCCGGACGGGTGCCCCGAGCTGGGTTCAGAGCATGGGTGCCGTGGCGGCAGCCCCAGCGCAGACGGGCGGCGCTGCTCTCACCCCCCAGTCGGCCACGCACCAGGCCCGGTTCTTCATTCACTCGTGATCACTGTCGCCTGTGGGGACTGGCCACTTTACACCCTTACTTTAAAAAGTGCTGAGAATGTTACAGTGAAGAGTTAATGTAACGTGGTCTTAAAAGTCTGCCCAGGCACACGTTTTGATGTTAAGCCTTGAACGCGTGACTCAGCGTGGTGCCTGTGTGGCCCGAGCTCTTCAGTGGCGTCTGCATGCTGTCCTCTCTGCCCAGGTGGCTTCCTGCCCTGCGGGTTAGGGGCTCCGGACGGAGACCGGAAGGCAGGAGGGGGCGGGCAGTCTTCCTCTGGCCACGCTTGTTCCACTCTGACCCTGGGCTCTGAGGCGATGCCTCTGGATAGACTCAAGTCCTGACTGGGTACGGAATCAGCAGACCGGGAGTGAACCAGAGGTCCTGAGGGTGGCCTTTGTCTCTTCTGACACACACATCCCAGCTCAGCACAGGGCCTGGTGGGGAAGGCAGCTTGTGTGACTCACATCCAGACCCAGAGACCCTGTCACCCCGTCACGGGCGGGCTCAGGCCTGAGCAGCGTCGCTGTGTTTGGGATCCCGCCAGGCTCAGGCCAGGGCACCTCTGCTCCGTCTGGTGACGGGTGGGAAGGTCGTTGGCTGCCAGGTTCGGGGCACACGTCCAGCAGTTTTTATACTCTTGAATAGTTGATTTCGACTGGTCTTTAAAAGACTGCTTGACTTCAGTGATTTTATGAATTTGGTGAGATGTAAGAAGAAGGAAAAGTCCACATGGCGAACAGTTAGAGCCGTGGCGGGGTGGGGTGCACAGAGGGGCCCGTGGCATCCTGTGCCGAGAGCGTCCCGCGCGCCGTGCCCCGCACGCCGCCTCTCGCGGCCAGAGCAGCTGCAGGGCTCCACCTTCCCACCCTCCTGCCGCGCCTGTCTTCCAGGCCCTGCCCTCGGAGAAGCCCTGCCCCAGCTGGTCCCCATCCTCAGGAGCTGCCTTCAGCCGGCCAGGGACCCAGCCATGCGCCTGAAGCTCTTCTCCACCCTGACGGGCGTGCTGCTGGGAGCCCCAGAGACGGTGGATTCACAGGGGTAGGTCAGCTCTGCCTCCGTGCTGCGCCCCCGCCCCGACCCCGCACGCTGAGTTAGGGCTGGGTCGTCCCCACCTGCCCTGACACTGAGGTCTCTTGGGGACTGCAGTGACCCCGAGCTCTAGGCCCTGCTGTTCTGTGGCTCCCTCGCCCCACCCCGACACACCGCCCCAGGGAAACAGCACGGTGCCAGCCACACGCGCACCACACAGAGACGCTGAGTCAAAGCCGTGCTTGTGTGGCCATTAAAATTCCATCAAATGAAGTTTCAGGGAACACTGGCTCCTGATGGTTTATACATGACTGTTCTCAGCTCTGCATGGTTTCTGGTGCCTTTCAAGCCTCACAGAGTTGATTAAATGACCGCGGAGTTCAGAACTTAGGAAACACATGTTCTCCAGAGGGACTGGAGGCAGTCAACACCCAGGCCTCCAACTCAGGGCTTCGGAGGGGAGGGGAGCACGGGGCAGGACACGAGTCGGAGTGGAGCCGTTGGCAGGACGGGCGGCAGGTGGCAAGATGCTGTGAGCTGTTTGGGATCTGAGAGAGCAGATCTCAGCCGTCAGCCTGTCCTGGACTTTCCCAGGGAAATGACAGGTCATCATTCAGACCTCGCCTCTCTGGAGGTTACTCTGATCTGCTGTTGGGCCTCTAGCCAGTCCATCGTAATGCAGGAAGTTTTATTTCCTACTTGTGTGCAAAGGCTTCTGCGGTTAGGAGAGACCATAGACGGTACGGAGTCAGCCCTGGCACCATCCCGAGTAGAGGACCCACAGCCCAGTTGCTGCCCCTCGGGCCCCTGCTCCCTGAGGACAGTGACTCCCCAGGAAAGACGCCTCCGTGCTGGGCTGAATTCCCTCAAGAAACTGTGCTCAGAGGCTTCTTGTGGAAAGAGAGTCGCTCAGTTTCAAATATTTAGTGAAAGTATTAGCTGTTTTTCCAGGCAGGAAGGACTTTGGGAAACAGCACCTGCTTGGTTTGGAACTTTAGGATTGTAAAATCATGGCGCCTAAGACAGCAAGGGACCCCTGTCCCCACCCCGGCCCACCCCATCCTGTAAGGACCCCACAGCCGGAGGACAGAGGGCGGGGGCACTGGTTGGAGCAGGAATCCCCAGTGATAGAGGGCTGCTCCCCGCTCTGGGCGCCCAGTCGTCGATGGAGCGGTCCCCAAGGGCGGAGCCGTCCCCTCACGTCGTCCCCTGATGTTGAGCCATCCCCTCGTGCAGAGTGGTCCCCTCACGCGGATCCGTCCCCTCACATCGTCCCGACGCGGAGCCTCCCCTCGTGCAGAGCAGTCCCCTTGCGCAGATGTTACGGAACTCCTCTCCCATAGGGCAAGACTGGATGCTGGTGGGTCTGGGCGAGCCTGTGGACCCCCGCGCTGGGCTTCCTTGTCTCAGGACCCAGCTTTGGATACATGTGTGTGCTCCGCGCGCAGTGGGACTCATCCTTTGGGAATCTGCTGCAGTTTCTGCTCCCGGCACCTCGCTGGAGTCAGAAGCAGCTCAGGTGGCTGCTGCCTGCCCCGCGTGGCCAGCCCCGAGGGCCGTGTTGCCACACTTGTGTGGGCCACCTCAGCCAGGACGCGAGACTGAGCTCTCCAGAGCCCCTCCTGGATCACTTTGCAGGAAACAGCAACTCTTTGCTGAAAGAACTGAAGCAGGTTAGCATCACTACAAACAAAGCTAGTGGAGGTGATGGAATTCCAGTTGAACTATTTCAAATCCTGAAAGGTGATGCTGTGAAAGTGCTGCACTCAATATGCCAGCAAATTTGGAAAACTCAGCAGTGGCCACGGGACTGGAAAAGGTCAGTTTTCATTCCAATCCCAAAGAAAGGCAATGCCAAAGAATGCTCAAACTACCGCACAATTGCACTCATCTCTCACGCTAGTAAAGTAATGCTCAAAATTCTCCAAGCCAGGCTTCAGCAATATGTGAACTGTGAACTTCCTGATGTTCAAGCTGGTTTTAGAAAAGGCAGAGGAACCAGAGATCAAATTGCCATCATCCGCTGGATCATCGAAAAAGCAAGAGTTCCAGAAAAACATTTATTTCTGCTTTATTGACTATGCCAAAGCCTTTGACTGTGTGGATCACAATAAACTGTGGAAAATCCTGAAAGAGATGGGAATACCAGACCACCTGACCTGCCTCTTGAGAAACCTATATGCAGGTCAGGAAGCAACAGTTAGAACTGGACATGGAACAACAGACTGGTTCCAAATAGGAAAAGGAGTTCGTCAAGGCTGTATATTGTCACCCTGCTTATTTAACTTCTATGCAGAGTACATTATGAGAAACGCTGGGCTGGAAGAAACACAAGCTGGAATTAAGATTGTCAGGAGAAATATCAATCACCTTAGATATGCAGATGACACCACGCTTATGGCAGAAAGTGAAGAGGAACTAAAAAGCCTCTTGATGAAAGTGAAAGTGGAGAATGAAAAAGTTGGCTTAAAGCTCAACATTCAGAAAACAAAGATCATGGCATCCAGTCCCATCACTTCATGGGAAATAGATGGGGAAACAGTGTCAGACTTTATTTTTGGGGGCTCCAAAATCACTGCAGATAGTGACTGCAGCCATGAAATTAAAAGACGCTTACTCCTTGGAAGGAAAGTTATGACCAACCTAGATAGCATATTCAAAAGCAGAGATATTACTTTGACAACAAAGGTCCGTCTAGTCAAGGCTATGGTTTTTCCTGTGGTCATGTACGGATGTGAGAGTTGGACTGTGAAGAAGGCTGAGCATTGAAAGAATTGATGCTTTTGAACTGTGGTGTTGGAGAAGACTCTTGAGAGTCCCTTGGACTGCAAGGAGATCCAACCAGTCCATTCTAAAGGACATCAGCCCTGGGATTTCTTTGGAAGGACTGATGCTAAAGCTGAAACTCCAGTCCTTTGGCCACCTCATGCGAAGAGTTGACTCATTGGAAAAGACTCTGATGCTGGGAGGGATTGGGGGCAGGAGGAGAAGGGGACGACAGAGGATGAGATGGCTGGATGGCATCACTGACTCGATGGACATGAGTCTGAGTGAACTCCGGGAGTTGGTGATGGACAGGGAGGCCTGGCGTGCTGCGACTCATGGGGTCACAAAGTCAGACACGACTGAGCGACTGAACTGTACTGAACTGAAGACCTGGGAGGCCTGTGAGTCCCCCTGCACCAGGTTCGAGGTCGGCGGCGCTGGTGGCTCTGGAGCGCCCCCTGCTGGGGGTCCTGGGGCCCTGGCGCTAGTCAGACTGACCTGCTCCTGGAGCCTGTTCTGTGCAGCCTATTCACTTCCTCGGGACACAATCGATGGGTCTTGTGTTCAGCAGAATAGGGTTTGCGCCACCAACAGAGGCCTGTGGGGCAGAGGAGTTGTAAGAAGAGCCAAGGCTTTGCCCTGGGCTTTGGGTGGGGCCTCAGCTGTGGCTCCTCGGGGCAGGGTGGCCCCGCCCGTCAGCGGGGCTCGGGGCTGCCATCCTGGTTTCGTTTTGCTTTGTGTCTGTCCTGACGGCGTGTTGAGAAGAAGGGCCCCAAGCATGCTGGCGCAAATGTGCACGTCTCCCGGTGTCCTGGCGCGTGGGGCCATGGGCACAGCCCGGGTGCCCTGCTGTTGAGGTGGTGGCTGTGGTCATAGCGACTTCACATCCTCTCCGGGCCCGCGAGGCCTGTCTCTGTGGGGGTGCTGCCCTTGGAGTGACCCGGCATCCCAACGATGCTCCAGGAGGGGTGGTGGACAGGGCAGCCCCCGGCCACAAAGCGGGAGGGAGGCTGGAATATACGGCAGCCCTGGGGCCCGGTCCCGGGAGAGGCAGCAGGAGCCCCCGGGCAGCCGAGGGGGAGCCCCACGCCCCTCAGAAACTGTGTCCCTGAGAAGCGCTTGCTCAGCGTCCAGTGTTTCGTTTCTGCTGCTTCCTCTGGCCTTTTCCCTCAGGGCCATCTGTTCCCCAGACAGAAGCGCTGCCTTCAGGGAGTCTGAATGCCCCTTACCCGCTCTCTCCTTCTTCCACTCTAGGCAGCTTCACGGCTACCTAGACACCCTGGTCCAGGACATCTTCGTCCCCAACCTGCAGTGGCATGCCGGGAGGACGGCCGCAGCCATCCGCACGGCGGCCGTGTCCTGCCTCTGGGCGCTTGTCAGCAGCGGGGGCCTGTCGGACGGGCAGGTAGGGCTCGTGCGTCCCAGGCCCAAGAGGGAAGGGGATGTGCCCCGGAAGAGTGCTCGCCCGAGTCTCCTGTCCTGACAGCCGCAGCAGGAGGTCCCAGGCAGACCGAGGGCGGGACTGGGGGGCTGCGGGCAAGCAGAGGTCTGGGGGGAGAGTCTGGGTTTCCCTGGGTCACCTGGAGGATTTCTCAGGTGAGTGTTACCATTTATGAGGAAAGACCCTCACAGGAGCCTAACCTGAGTGTTGTTTGTATTCATATCTCATTTAGAGGGGGAGCTGAGGAAAGAGTAGAAGTAGGGAAGACGGTGATGCCTGAACGGCTGTTACTTAGGTTAAGATGTCCGCCTCGGGACCTCCCTGGTGGGCCAGGGGCTGAGGCTGCACGGTCCCAGTGCAGGCCCGGGATCGATCCCTGGTGGGAGGGTGTGCCGCAACTGAGAACCGCACGCCACAGCTGAAGGCGCTGCATGCTGCGGCTGGCACAGCCACGTTCCTTCGTAACCATGTTTACAGAAACGGCCCCTAAGCGTCACTGGACGGGATGCCCGGTCCTGCCAGCAAGTAGTGGGCTGTGTAGGATCCATGCCTGAGACTTTCTGAGGAACACATTTTTTAAGGATCAGCTGACCAGTGTTCAAATTAACTGAATTTGAAATCAAGACTCAAGTCTGCTTCTTACATAGAAATTTCAGAACAGCGTTCCAGACTCTGATGGTTGCATTAAAACCAAGTCTCTCCCATTACAGGCTGTGCGCATGGCGCGTGCGTAGCGGTCTCTGTCCAGCCGTGACCCACAGCTCACGTGGTTTCTTATTGCAGATACAGGACATGCAGGAAACATTGATGCCTCAAATTCTGACCACCCTGGAAGAAGATTCTCAGATGACTCGATTGATTTCATGCCAGATCATTAACCTGTTTTTAAAGACCTCTAATGGTGTGATTGATCCAGACAAATTTATCAAGATTTATCCTGGTAGGACATTCTTTCCCCGGTCATGTGTGTGTGTGTTTGACAATTGTTTCTGTCGGAGGGAGAACGGGAAATGCTCCCTTTGGCTTCTTGTCAGGTTGGTGCTGAGTTTAAACATGGCCGTGGTGTGTGTGACATCACTGAGTAAGGAGCGTAACAGGAGGAACAGGACAGGCACCTGTGGAATTGCGGGGTGGGCGCTCAGACGGCCCGGGAGCCGGGGGCCGCCCTGCAGCGGGCAGCGTCTGCACCCTGGGAGTGCGGGCTCCCGCCTCACGTGCGCTGTGCCACTGCCTCCTGGAGCCTGAGCACCAGCGAGTGAGACACACACGTGCAGCGTGGGCCTGCCGCCAAGGACCTCGGGGCCCGTGGGTGCCCTCTCTGGAGGCGGGTGGCAGTGCAGGGCCTCTGCCGTATTCTCTGAGCGCAGTCATGGTCCACAGAAGGCTGCAGGGCCAACAGCCTTCAAAACAAGCTGAGCGCTTCCGGCTGCAGGCTCTGTGGGAAGGGTGCCTGAAGGTGCCAGGAGGCAGGCGAGGAGGACAGGCGTTCCCACAGAAAGAGGAGTCAGCAGTCCCTGTGCCCAGGGCCGTGGTAACCCTGAATCCACTGCTGGGTGAACGTCTGATTCCCTGCCAACAGCTTAGAACCAGTGTTGGCTTGGAACCTGCTGCATGTTTCAGAATGACCTTTCATAGAAAGTGAAAAAAACAAGTTGAGGAAAGCGCAAATGGAAGCACCGAAACCCTGGGGGCACCTGGGGGGCAGAGCTGAGTCTCTAGAAGACGCCGGTCGTGGGGCTGGCATCTCGTGTGGGCTCTGAGGGAAAAGCACCCATTGATAAGAGTCTCTCCCGTTCATGGGAAGTGTTCCTGCCCCTCGGGAAGGACTGTTCCCCCAGGACGTCTGGTCCCGGAGACTCAATAGAAACAGCCATCATGGTGGCCATCATGTCACCAGCCCTCCTCTCCATCCTCAGAGCCACTGTGGCCAGAGAACAGGGTCAGCACACGCCCTTCCTTTGCCATCCACGCGGCAGGGAAAATGGGGCGGCTGGGGCATGACACCTGTGAATGACTGAGCCTGAGCATCTCGGAGCTGGGGGAACCCCAAGGCCACTCTATGGGTCAGAGGGCGCAGACTCCCAGGCCGGCCAGTCACACCTCCACACGGTGTCCATGGAGTGCACTCCTGGGCCAGAGCAGCTGAGGGTCCCAGGACACCCCTTCCCCAGCACCTGCGGGTCAGTTTCCTGGGATGGGTGCTGGGAGCTTAGCTGTGCACACCGGCTCCGGAACCTCTGCTCACACTCTTGTCTCTGCTCCCGCCCCCAGAACTCCTAAAGCGCCTGGACGACGTTTCTGACGATGTGAGGCTGGCAGCCACCTCCGCCCTGGTCACCTGGCTGCAGCGTGTCCAGAGCGAGGCCTCGAAGTGCTGCTACCAGAGCAGCGTCCGGCACCTGTACCGCGAGCTCCTCGTGTACCTCGACGACCCGGAGCACGCCGTCCAGGACGCGGTGCTGGGTAAGAGCCTTGTCCCCACACAGGCCGGCCACACAGGGGCCACTGGCCGGCACTGCAGCTCTCAAGGTACTAAGAGGTGACGTGTTTGGGGTGACTTGGAAACCGCTCACGGCGGCAGCAGCTGCGAATGGACAGGTGGTCTCGCTTTGTACCTGGAGCCAGCACACGTGCTCACGGGGGCTCCTGGCCAGACGTCACCCTCCCCGTTCCTGCAGACCCCACACCGTGAGCGGGGCTGCAGAGACTGCCTCACAGGCACGCGCTCAGCCGTGGCCGACGCCCCCCCTGACAGCGAGTGTGTCCCAGCGAGCCTGCAGGCACACGCCGTCGCCGAGCACGCAGCCACGTCGGGTCACCGGGCGCCGCGCGCGGGCTGGTCTGGACGTGTGTCCCGCGTGGCAGTGCCGCACGCAGCCCCTGGAAGCCCTCGGTGCCCCCCCCCCCGCCTGTCTCCCTGTCCCCCCTCGTCTGTCTCCCTGTCCCCCCTCGTCTGTCTCCCTGTCCCCCCTCGTCTGTCTCCCTGTCCCTCCTGGACTTCAGCAGCCACGCGTCTTCACTGCCTCTGTGCTTTGCCTTTTCCAGAACATCATATTCTTGAAATCATGTGGTATGAAGCCTTTTCATGTTGACTTCTCTGACTTGGCAATAGGCGCTTGAGGTTCCTTTTCATGGTGTGAGGGCTCATTTTTTAGCTCTAATACCTCGTCTTTGAGAACCAGTTTATTTATAACTTCACTGATCATTTTACAGAGGCATCTTCATCACTTCCAAATTGTGATGATTATTAAGCTTCTCTAAACATCTGTGTGCAGGTTTTTTGCAAATGTAAGTTTTCAGCTCCTTTGGATAAATATCAAAGATTGTGATTGCTGGCTCATATGGTAAGAGTATGGTTTGAAAGTGAAAAGTGAAAGTCATTCAGTTGTGTCCGACTCTGTGACACCATGGACTGTATAGTCAGTGGACTTTTCCAGGCCAGAATACTGGAGTGGGTAGCCGTTCCCTTCTCCGGGGGATCTTCCCAATCCAGGGATAGAACCCAGGTCTCCCACATTGCAGGCAGATGCTTTACCAGCTGAGCCACCAGGGAAGCCCAGGAATACTGGAGTGGGTAGCCTACCCCTTCTCCAGCGGATCTTCCCAACTCAGGAATCAAACTAGGGTCTCCTGCATTGCAGGCGGGCTCTTTACCAGCTGAGCCACAGGGAAGCCCGAGAGTGTGTGTGTTTTTTAAGAAATCACCCAAGTGGCTGCACCATTTTGCAGCGCCGCCTGCAAGGTGAGAGTCCCGTCGTCCCACAGCCTGCCAGCAGGTGGCGCACCGACTCTGGCCCTTGTGACAGGTGTGTACTGGCCTCCTTGTTTCAATTTGCATCTCCCTGGGGACATGCCATGTGGGGCATCTTCTCACATGCTTACATCTGTATCTCTTCTGTGAGGTGTCTGTTAAGGTCTTTGGCGCTTTTTTTAATTGGGTTGTTTTTTAAGACTGTAAACATGTACATGTCAGTCCCAGTCTCCCAAGTTATCCCTCCCCACTTCCCTTCTAGTAACCATAGGGTTTCTGATTTGCAAATAAGTTCATTTGTATAATTTTTTTTAGATTTCACATGTAAGCAGTATCATGTGATGTGTGTCTTTCTCTGTCTGATTTACTTAATAGTACAGTCTTTAGATCCATCCATGTCACTGCGGATGGCACTATTTCATGTTTTTATGGCTGAACAATAGTCCATTGTGTGCACGCGCGCGTGTGTGCATGTGTGTATGTGCACGTGTATGTGTGTGCGCACGCGCGCGCATCCACCTGCCAATGCAGGACATGCAGGCTCAGTTCCTGGGTCAGGAAGATCCCCTGGAGGAGGAGATGGCAACCCGCTCTAGTATTCTGGCCTGGAGAATCGCGTGGACAGAGGAGCCTGGCGGGTGCACTCCCTGGGGCCGCAGAGAGAAGGACATGACTGAGCATGCATGCACGGCAGTACAGGAGGGCTCCCTTTTTTCCACGCCCTCTCCAGCATTTGTTGCTTGAAGGCTTTTTAATGGTGGCCATTTGGCCAGTGTGATGTGGTGCCTCCCTACAGTTTTGATTCTGCTTCTCCGTCAGTCAGCGATGTTCAGCATTGTTTCCTGTGCTTTTGGTGAGAAATGTCTATTTAGAATTTCTGCCCACGCTTGATTGGGTTATTTTATTGTTTGCAGCTGAGTTGTACAGGTTGTTTATATACACATTTTGGAAGTTAGTTCCTTGTTGGCTGCATCATTTGCAAATAAGTTGTGTTTTCATTTAGTTAAAATACGTTTTCTCTTGAGACTTCTTCTTTGCCCATTGTGGTATTTGGAGATGTGTCGTATGACCTACAGCTATTGGGGAGTTTTTCAGTTATCTCTTTGCTACTGACTTCAGTTTAATCTCACTGAGGTCTGAGAGCAGGGATGATAGGAGTCCTGGTGAGGGTGTGTCTCACGGCCTTGGCCGTGGTGTGTTTCGTACACGTTCCGTAGGAGCTGAGGGGAATGTATGTTCTGCTGGTGTTGGATGAGACGGTCTGTAGATAGCAGTTGATCACTGGTGCTCTTGGATTCTGCTTTGCCTGACTGCCTGCTGGCTCCTCCCCTTTCTGAGAGGAGTGTGTGGGAGTCTCCCGCACAACAGTTGATCAACCTACTTCTCCTCACAGCTGCCAGTTTTGCCTTGCATACTGTGACACTCTGATACGGGGCTCATACATAAAGATCGTTACGTCTTCTTGAGAACTGACATGATCATTACGCAACGCCCTCCTTACCCCGATCACTTCCCTTTCCCTGCAGCCTGCTTGTCATGGCTGTTGTAACTGTAATATGAAGCTAAGGTTGGCTGAGTATTTATTTCTGGCACCATAAAAGCGTGTTCCTGTTTTGCAGAGGCCCTCAAAGCAGGCAGCGTCCTCTTCCCCGACCTCCTGGTGAAAGAGACAGAGGCTGTCCTCCACAAGCACCGCTCGCCCACCTACTGCGAGCAGCTCCTGCAGCACCTACAGGCCCTGCCGCCTGCCCAGTGACCAGAGTCCTGGGAGCAGAGCCTCGGCACAGCAGCTGGAGGGAGGCAGACATGCAGCCCTCGTCCTCACCTGGGCTGGAACTCGTGGCCTCTGAGTCTCGTCACAGGGCACTGTCTGCCTGCAGCGAGGACCCTCCCAAGCAAGCCTTGACAGCAGAAGAATGTATTCGCCAAGCCCCTGCCCAGTGCCTCCTGGGACAGCTTTTCACACCCAGCAGGTTTTAAAATAACTTCACTGAGTGGCTTCTGTATTTTTGTGTCTTACTCATACAGTCCGTTAAGAGGGCTGCCAGAAATCGACAGCTGCCTTCACATTAAATGTCAGCTGCTCATTCTGGCAGCCTCATCCACGCGCTGTGTTCTTTAGGCTATGTGTGCTGCTAGGTTCGTGGGTTATTGGTTCTTTCTTGCTTAAATGCCCACCAAGAAAGTTCTTGAGTGTTTATAAAGGAAAAAGCCAAAGTGATTAAAAAGAAATGTTGTTTAAAAAAAAAAAAGAAGATGAAATGTTTCTTCTTTGGGTTCTGTCTAGTGAAACTGTATATCTCAGTGACGAGACTGAAAAGAATTTGAAACTTTAAGAACTATTATCAACAAAATCTTCCGCTTTTAAAACGTTATGTGGGTTGGATTTGGTCACAGTATTTTCTCTTAGATCAGTAATGCTGACAGTGTTGAAAATAGGATATTTAATCAAATATAATTTTGGTTACTATTGTACTTAGCAGTACAGTAAAACTGTGTTATATTTTCCTGCACTTTCTATCCCCAAGTGCCTAAAAGATTTCATTTTAAGCATTATTTCCATAAGCCAAATATTTATGTTAACACAAGAAAATGCTCTATTTTTTCCAAAAATTAAAGATTAACATTTATGCTTTGGTATTTGAAAATATAACTTAAAATATTTATTATAATTATTCTGTACGCCTGTCTTTGTGTGTCTTGGTAACTGAAATTAAGACTCATTTCTTCCTCAGATTCAACCTCACAGCAGCCTCAAGAATCCTGGGCCTTTGGACTGGGGGGAGGTGGGGGCGGGACTCACTGCTCGTTGAGGTTCCCTGTGTGGACACCAGGTGGCAGGCGCTGCAAACAAGACAAGGGCGTCAGCACGGCTCCCAAGGGCTCACCCTCCAGTGGGGTCCGCCTGAAGAACGGCCGAGAGCTGAGCCTGTAGCACAGACCGGGGTCGCTGTGGCCCAGGCAGCACGACTCCTGATACCCGCTCCTGTGCCCTCCCAGGTTCTGAAGGCCATTTGGGTTGATGGCTACAGGCATGGCGGATTCCCTCGGATGGTCTTCCGCCAGCTCCGCGGCTGCCTTCTGCCGCCTCTGCGTGTCCTTCCTCAGCACCACCTGGAACCTGTCAGAGGTGCATGTTATCTGGCCTCGGTCCAGACCTACCGAATCAGAGACAACAGGCCGGGGACTCCTGCCATGAGAGCACGCGTTTTCATATCCAGCAAGAAGCCCCATCTTCTGCCTCTGGTCAGTCAGTGTCACGGGAGCCAAAAGTAAACAGAGAGTTTGGCTAGGAGGACACCGCATGCTCGACCCCTCGCCTCTCACGAGGCCGGCCGGGGCTGGGCGCCCCCCACTGCTGTCCAGCCCGGCTGCCATGGCGGTGTCCGCGCTGCGCCTCTGCTTCCATGCATCATTCGGGGAACCATGCAGAGGCAGCAGTGCAGCGAATCAGGGCACCCAACACAATCTTAGCCTATAAAGGGGCAGTAGTCTTTTTTAACACACCCCATGGCTTGTGGGGCCTTTAGTTCCCCAACCAGGGATTGAACCTGGGCCCTCTGCAGTGACAATGCCGTCTTAACTACTAGAGCACCAGGAAATTCCCAGAAGTCTAATTTTTAGATTTGTTCCTTTATGGATGTGCTGGTGATGCTGTATCTAGGAAATTTTTGCTCAACCAAGGTTTCATTTCCTGAATTTAAGAAGCTCAAAAGGTTATTTTCTTAAAGGTAATTTTTCTATTTGCCTCAACCCATGCTGTGGTTCAAAAACAAGTTTTACTTCCTTTTAAAATCTCCTCTCCATGACCTACATGAAAATACGACATCCTTCTAGGGGTGAGTTGGTTGGCTGAAGATGAAACACTTACTTTTAGCAGCCAGAGACAGCCCAGTATGTGCCAGTATGGGGTTAACTTCTGAAATGAATTGTAACAGGCAAGGAACACTACACTGTGTATAGAACGCAGTGTGTGTAGGGACTTCCCTGGTGGGCCAGGGGCCGAGACTCCGCACTCCCAGTGCAGAGAGCCTGCGTTCAGTCTCCAGTCAGGGAACGACATCCCACATGCTGCAACCAAGAGATCACATGCTGCACCTAAAGATCCCACGTGCTGCAACAGATAGCAGAGATGAGCCACAGCTGAGATCCAGGCCAGCCAGATAAGTATTTTTTTAAAAAACGAATGCACCATATGTGAAAGGAGAGAAGGAGCTGCCTATATATGCTTTATGTGCAGAAGACATTTCTAGAAGGTTACAAAAGAAATTGGTAAGGGTGGTGTCATCTGAGGAGGACACCCGTAGGGCTGAGGGACTGGAGTGGAAATTGGGTCTGTGCCTTTTGATACCTTTGAATTTACTTTTGTTATGCACGTGTTCACTAGTCAAAAGCATATCTCAGCTGAGACTTAACTGCCAAATCAGAAATTCAAATTGACTGTGGGTGATTATCTTGGCTTTTGTCAGCACATTTATTCTGTGTAAAAGGAGCCGAATTCCGGGGAAGGACGTTCAGGATGAAGCAAAACGTTTACCAAAAACTTGTCTCGTTGAGAAATGAAAATGCAAAGACTTGTGCCCAAGTGTTCATAGCTGCTTTATTCCAGCCCCAAACTGGAAATCACCCAATGTCCATTGACGTTATGAATGGATAAACTGTGGTATGTCCACACAACAGAAGGCAGCAGTCAAAAGGCGCCAAGCACTGCGAGGCGGGTGGCGCACTCAGACCTTAGTTGGCAGCCAGCCAGGTGTGAGGAGTGCATCTTCTGCTGGACTTCTAGAATGGCAAAGTCCTTCCACAGTCCTCTCTTAACCACCGAATCAGTGACCGATGTTTAGGTACCTGTTCCTCTCTGCGCTACTGGTGTGTGTACATGTGTGTATCTTGTGTGAACTTTTTCGTAACTGAAAGTATCAAAACTTTAGAAACAATCATTGGTTGAGTTTGGAAGTCAAAAGCTTAAGACTAAGTGCTCTCAGAGGCTGCCTCCAGGCAGGAACAGGAAGTATGGTGCTGTGTTACCAAAGGCTTGCCTCTCCACTACCAGTTACCTTACAACCAGCCTGGAAAATTAAATCCTCTCTAAAGATAAATCTTTCTTCCTGATTTTTCCAGAACTCTAAACCGTCGGTGATGTCCAGAAGGGTGATGCAGACAAAAGGAGCAATTACCGGGTGGTACTCAGGGTGATGGGCTTTGGATACACTTTTTCCCCTCTTGTTTCCCAGACTTGAGTCATTTATGTTAATGGCAGGGCTGTAGTACATGACAATTGGTATCTCAGCAAGGGAGCTGTAGCCTCCATTCAAGCATTACCCTCTCAGCCCCGCTCCTTTGGCCCTGAACCTGCAGTGGTCTAAGCTGCTTTTCTGTGACTCTTCCTATAACCAAATGATGGCTTCAGGAGCTGGCTGGGACACAGGTCTGGAACCCAAATGCAAAAGCACCTGTCCTGTTGTTCTTAGGAGTTTTCTCAATGTCTTAGTATAATTTGAAGAGGCAACCAGTGCCCTGGCTGGCTGACAACAAATGGCAGCCAGACAGAAGAGCCCATCCAGAAGCCTAGGTGCCTTCCTCCTGCCTAACTGATGGCGCTTCTACCCTCTAGGGTTACATTAATTCCTTCATATTTCTATTTACAAACTGAGTTGACAGTTTTGGCTAAGACTGAGAGTGAAGAAAGGCAGTGAGACTGGCAAATGTAAAATGGGACAACAGTGGCCTTTTAAACTGCTGTAGGGGGACTGGGTTTGGGGCAGAACGCTGGCCCTTTTCCAGCCTCCCAGTGACAGGCGTTTGAGTTGGGATCTTCATCCTCCGGATCAATTGTCTGAGGCCTTGCGTACCTGGGGTTTCACAAGCGCGCACACATGGGTCTCGCTGCTCGCCCGGCTCCAGTTGCCAAGGCTGTGGCGAGCAAACCCAATGGAAACGACCCTCCTGGTGACCTTGGTCTTCGTGTGTGATGACACCTTTAGCAACTAACGCCTCTCATGGCCTCTCATGGAAGTGGTTTAGCCTGTACCTCTTCCCGTGATTAAAGAGGTAGAATTAACCTTTCAGAAACAACTGTGAACATTTCACATGGCTTGAAATCCTTGATGACAATTAATGACGAAACCAAAGTTAGGAATTTCGCTTTGGCATATAAAATCCCTCCAGGACAGCCGTATCGCCCAACAACTCAGCGACAAGGTTTCTCCAGCCGGCTCCGCCTTAGCCCAGAGGTCCCGACGGCCGGCCTCCGGCCCCGGGGCACGCGACGCTGTGACGCTCGCTGCGGAGCAGCTGCGGGAGGTGACGGGTTTCGGACCCGCGGTCCCGGCCCTCACGATGGGTGCGCGGCCACCCCAACCCCCGCTCGCGGCTCCGCGTCAGGCAGGTGCGCGCCGTCGCCGCCGCCCGAAAAAGAAGTGCGACCAACACGGCGACCGCTGACGGGCGCCGCATCCGCGCCGGCGGCCAGCCGCCGCGCCCCCGGCCCGCACTCGCGTGACCTCCACATGTGCGCCCGGCCCCGCCGCACCGAAGGCCCCACTGACCCCGCGACTCAGACACCCAGGTCCCAGCCAGCGATCCTCCCAGCGGCCCTTGCGGCGAGGGCGCGGCCACGTGACCCGGACTCGGCCAATTGGGGGCGCCGGCGGCGCAGAGGCGTTTGCGTCATTGCGCTCCGGCGGCAGCTGGAACCCTGATTGGCCGTATCTGGATCACGTGACCCCCGCCGCTCCCCCTCCCGCCTGGGTGCGGCCCCGCCCGGACACTGCAGATGAGCGGCGCACTGCGCTGACGTCTACAATGTTGAGTGGCTGGTCTTCCAGTTAGGGAGGGATGATGTTGCTGTTGCTTTCTGAGGAGAAATGGAGCCAGAAGCCTCGTCAAACTGCACCTGGGGTCCAGCCACGTCTTTTCGGTTGAGTCGCTGAAACGTGTTTAGCTTAAGCCAGTTTGAGCTGCACGTTTTAATTCTTGCCCGATAAAACGTCAGAACTGAAACAAGTACTACCAGAATGACCTGGGGGAAAATTCATTCTTCATGTCCTAGGGTTTTGACTCAGTAAGAACGTCTTCGAGCCGACAGGGACTGTACTCCCAGTCCTCCGACTGGGCTCCCCTCCCACCGTCCTCCAGCACCCAGAGATTTGGGAGGGGACAGAGGCGGGGGTGCCGCTCACAGATACCTTTGTCAGTTGGCAAGTATCCCCTTCTGGTGACGCTCTGAGACCCAGCCATGCCCCTCTGAGTACAAACTCTGTACCCAAACACAAGTGGGGGTCCTGACAAGGCTCCAGCGGGGCGCAGTCCGTGAAGAGCCCGCCGCACCTGTTAGCAACATCCTTCCTGAAGGGAAAAATAGGGCGGGAGAAGTGGGCGAGGCAGGAGTGCCCGCCCTTCTCACCACACCCTCTTTCCTTCCTTCGGGCCTGGGGTAGAGAGGGCTCCACCCACACACATACCTGGGCTTCTTGAAGAAGTGACTGATCCCAGGGCTAGGTCAGGCAAAGTCCAAGCATTGCCAGAAAGTAAGGAATGGCTCCAAAAAGGATGGGGACTCAGGAGGCAACCTGAAGGAGCTCCTAGTGGCCAAAGCTGGAACTATGTGACTGGCATAATTAATAACAAAACTGTTGGGTTGTGAGTTACAGAATAATGTAAATATCCACGACTCCCTAGTGACATTAAAAAAAAAAAAAAAAGAATTTTCTGGTGGGCCAGTGGCTAGAACTCCGCACTCTCACTACAGAGGGCCTGGGTTCAATCCCTGGTTGGGGAACTAAGATCCCACAAGCCATGTGGTGCAGCCAAAAAGAAAAAAGAATAAGTGAGGGAGGAAGGAGACAAAAATGTTCCAATAGATGTAGTAGGAATGAGAGAAATAGAAAATCGACATTAGGCAAACACCACGGTAATACCTGTCCCAAACAAGAGCTACCGATGATTCCTCAGATTAACAGCCAAAAGTTTTGAGACAGCTTATTACTCAAATATCTCCCCCAAGATATTTTTTAATTACAAAGGGATTAGTAGTAACTTCATGGTGGAGAAACTTGACCAAAATACCTTAAACAAGTGATGTCGGCATAAGATAGAACACTGTTGACGTTGAGAAATGAGACAGAGTACATGGGAACCCCAGACCATACAAAACACAGGCAGTGAAGATGAACTCACTGCTCTCGTGGGCCAGGTGAGCAAGGGGCCTTCAGAACTGGGGCTGACGCTGGCGTCTCAGAGTGGCTGGGGTGGATGGGCTGCTGTGGAATCTCTGCTGCCCAAGCTGTCTCTACTGGCTTGGCAGGTACGAGTGCCGTGAGCAGGGACAAACTTGGCAACTGGGAGGAACAGCAAGGAGGCAGCACAGGAGCTTACAGATGAGTGAGAGGAGGATGGTGAGAGGCGAGATCAGACACACAGCGTGAGTCAGACCGTCAGGACCACAGCAGGTGAGGGTGGAGAACATACTCTCCCCTACCCCTTCATGTCTCCTCCCACGACCTTTTTATTATAGTTCTGTTATTCTTGTACGTTTTCCTTGAGTACCTGTGTGGCATTAATACACAGTCCTTAAACCTCTGTATTTTGTCCCAAGAGCTTTGGATGGCAGGGTATTCTTTCCCCCCAACGGAAGACGGGTCCTGTCCTTTCCTCTGCCTCTCCCACCTCCATCACCTTCCATCACCCAAACTTTTGCTTGAGTATTGTCAGGATTGGTCTTTACAGTTTGAATGGGTTGAAAATGCTTTTTCATGCTTTGCTTGTAGATTGTAGAAGCTCCCAAAGCCTGTCTTTTCCCCTGGAGTTGTCTGTCTCCGAGCCCCAGTCTCTGTCCCGACCTGCTGCCTGGCTGTCTCTGCAGACATCACGCATGGCCCACCAGTCCCTTGCTTTCCCTGTACTTGGTTCCAGCTTCATATGCTGAAGTACATTTTAAGCATGTCCTCAGAAGGGGATGTCTTTCTGTATCTAAAAAGGCTTTTAATTTGCCCTCATAACTTGGCATCGGTTTCTAGATCCCAAATTTTTCCTCAGCACTTTGAGGGCCCAGCTCTGTCAATATCTCACAGTTGACAGTTTGATAGTCATTCCTTTGGCGGAGTCACGAGTTTTATCTTCAGATGCTTCTGAAACCTCTATCCCTAATACTCGGACATTTCACAAGAACAGGTCTAAATGGGGATCTTTTTATTCATTCACCCTTTTCTGTGCTCAAGGGGACCTTCCATTTTCTAGTTTTTTGTTTGTATTTAAGAGCTTTCTTTCCGTTTTCTCTATTCTCTCCTTCTGGAACTTCTGTGTATGTGAAGTTAAACATCCTGGACACATCCCCCACGATTCCATCATTTCTTACCTATTTTTTTCTCCTCTTTCTCTTCTTTTTGGGTCATTTCTTCTGTGTCCTAAGACAATTTTTTTACTTTATTTTCTAAGTATCTTATTGATCTTTTTATTTTTTACCATTTACCTTTTAAGTCTCTTTTTCCATAAATGAACTTTACTGAGGTTTAATTTATATACAATGAAATGGTCCCATTTTTAAGTGTATATTTTGATGAGTTTTGACAAATATATACAACTGTGTAATCACATCACAGTCAATGTATAGAACATTTCCCCAAAGTTTTATTGGTCCCCTTCCCAGTCAAACCCCACTCCACACACAGGTCCTGGGCAGTCCCTGATCAGATTTCTCTCATTACAGATTACAGTATCATTTATTGTCATGCTCAGCGTGTGTTTTTGAGACTTACCCATGTTTTTGCATATATCAGTTGTTCATTCCATTTTTCTTGCTGAGTCATATCCCATTGTATCATAGTTTTTTATCTGTTCATCAGATTTGGGTTTATCCAGTTCAGTTTTGAATAATGACTGCTGCTGCTGCTAAGTCGCTTCAGTCGTGTCCGACTCTGTCGTGACCCCATAGATGGCAGTCCACCAGTCTCCACCGTCCCTGGGATTCTCCAGGCTAGAACACTGGAGTGGGTTGCCATTTCCTTCTCCAATGCATGGAAGTGAAAAGTGAAAGTGAAGTCGCTCAGTCATGTCCGACTCTTAGCGACCTCATGAACTGCAGCCTACCAGGCTCCTCCGTCCATGGGATTTTCCAGGCATGAGGACTGGAGTAGGTTGCCATTGCCTTCTCTGGAATAATGGCTAAAGACATTCATTTACAAGTCTCTGTGTGAACATACATCTGTATATTGCCTGAGTAAATACCGAAGGGCGGAATCACTGGATGGCCTGTTAAGTGTATGTTTAACTCTACAATAAACCGCTGATCTCTCTCCCAAAGTAGTTGTACCACTTGACGGTCCCACCAGAAATGCACGAAGAGTTCCATTGCCTCGGAATCTTTCTCATCACTCAGTGGGGTCAGAACTTACGTAGTTACTCCAGGTAACTTAGTTTCCTTGACAGGCCTCTCCCCTAAATGGAAAGGTTGAGGGAGTGTCCTGTCTGAGGGTCAGTG
Source organism: Bos taurus (assembly GCF_002263795.3). Classification (NCBI taxonomy): domain Eukaryota; kingdom Metazoa; phylum Chordata; class Mammalia; order Artiodactyla; family Bovidae; genus Bos; species Bos taurus. The sequence continues at coordinate 41,877,049 of NC_037352.1, read as the reverse complement.
TTATCAGGAGGAGCCCCACCCCCTCTAAAAGCAGTCTGCTTGGTTTCTCTAAGAGAAGCCTGGCCTTGGGACTGGGGCGCCAGGCCAGTTGCCAGCTGTTCTGTGGCCTGGGTTTGTGAGGGAACAGTTGTTCATCCCTGGACCTCGGGTAATCCCCAGTGCCAGCCCCACCTGCCCGGAGCCTCTGAGACCAGAACAGACGAGCCCCCGCCTTTGCGCAGTGCTCCTATTCTGGGATGCTGCTCCCTGTGCCCACACTTCCCCAAATTTGTTGAATGCTCTCATCTCCCGTCCCCACCCACCGCCTTTCTGTGCTTCTCCGCTAACCCTTTCGATGAAGCCTTTGGTGAGAAGAGAAGCTGCCTGTGCTCAGTTCTTCTCTGCACTGAGACCTCTGTGGGCAGAGACGAATGTCCAGGGGCATGCGTGTGAGGTGCAGGAGCAGACCGCCGAAGGGCATATACGGGGCGCACGCTTTATGTTAATAAAAACACACGCATGTGCACAGAGCGTGACAGGATAGACAGGAGAGCGTTTGTGAGAGCTCTCTCTGGGTGATGGGGTTAACGTGGCCTATGGGCTTGTAAAATTTTTTAAACACGTTTTCTAAACTGTGGTCGTGAGTGTGGCTGCTTGTACAGTGTCTGAAGGGGAGGGTCACATGGATCTGATCTGGATTTTCAGATGGACAGGGCGGAAGGCACAGGTGGGGACTGACCTCAAGTCCCGGGTGTGACAGGAAAGTTCTTGTAAACCAGCCACAACTTCATTGTCTCCCCAAGACCACAGACAGTCTGGGGCCGCTGTGTGAGATCGGGGACACGTCCCTTCATGCCCTATGGAGCTGAGTAAAGTGACATTTCCACATTCTGAGATCAGAAGTAAGACTATGCTAAGAAATGTGCCTCCTGCCCTGACAGAGGAGAGCTGACCGTTCACCTCTCACCCCAAGGAGACTTTCCACGGGCTGCCTAAGACCCGCACAATTTGGGACCAAAAAGACTGTTCTTTCAGCTCTTAGCTACTTCGATTGGAAGTAAGGAGTTTCAAATCTTTTTTTTTTTTAAGATTTATTACTTTTGGCTGTGGTAGGTCTGCATTGCTGCACAGGCTCTCTGGTTCTGTCAAGTGGACCTGTTGTAGTGCGTGAATTTCTCATTGCAGAGGCTTCTCTTGTGGTGGAGACGGGCTCTAGCCACATGGGCTCCATCCCTGGGCTACACGGGCTTAATTGCTCTGTGGCATGTGGATCTTTCCAGGCCAGGGATCGAACCAGTGTCCCTTGCATTGTAAGGCAGGTTCTTAACCACTAGGTCACCAGGGAAGCCCTATTTTAATTATTTTTTATTTTCTAATTCTGAATTTTTATTTACTCCTTTCTTTTTGTCTGCATCGGGTCTTAGGAGCGCTGGGCAGGCTCTCCATTGTGGTGCTCGGGCATCTCTCTAGCTGCCCCGTGGCACATGGGGTCCTAGTTCCCTGACCAGGGGTCAAACCGGCATCCCCGGCATCCCCTGCATCGGAAGGCAGATTCTTAACCACTGGACCACCAGGGAAGCCCCAGATCGTCCTCTTGATGTCTGGGAAGAGTTTAACGAGACCGTTGAGATCTGGTCCACAGACAAACCCAACTGTGCTTTCCGTCTGCGTGTTTGTTGCTAGTGCAAAGGTGGATTCTGGCAAACTCCATCAGTCAGTGATCTTACCAAGGAAATGAACAGAACTTAGCTGCTAAATGTCCTCTGAGCCCGTGTACACAACCCTGCAAATAAAGGTGAGCCCTGCTTACCTGATACTGGGCTTTTCACAAGGAAGGTTGGGTCACCTTTCACTTTCCTCAGAACGTGCAGTAACAAGATTTCTGACTTTACAGAAATGGAAGCAGAAGCCTCTTAAGAAAGTCCCCACAAGAAACCTGTCCTTGTTGCATTCAGAGAAAAGACATTCACATGCTGGTCTGCTGTCAAAGCTTCTCTCTCAGAGCTGACGGAGGAGTGCCCGCCTCTGGTCTGGAAATTCATCAGGGATGAGACCGGAGAGACAGCCTGCCCGAAGACAGAGCTTTATGTGCTTCTCTCCAGCCTTTGAAGGGCCTCTGAAGAGGCCACAAGCGGATGGACTGGTGCAGCTGGCTGCGCGACGCTCCTTGCAGCTCGTGACAGTGACCCAGGAACAGACACTGTATGACAACAGAACTCAAGACTCCTGCTGTGACTCCCCATCTCAGTCCCCGAGGAGGAGAGGCTCACCTGCCATGGCTTCCAGTGCGCTTCGGGCGTTCAAGAATGGACATGTAGACACGGGAGCATGTGTGATAAATGCACAGATGCAAAGGGCCTGACGCTAAACAGCCAGTCACCAGCACATGCCTGCAGCTACCAGGCAGGTGGGCGCTTTCTGAGACTGGGAACAGCCCTCCACAAGACCTGACCCTGGTGCTACAGGGGCGGCGGCATCACGCGAGTGAGGCTGGAGTCGGGGTGTCATGGCTTCAGAACAGCGCTGCTGCTCAGCGTGCGGCGTATGTTCATCTGTGTGTTTTCCTGCCGCAAGAACGAAGGGCGTCCGCAGAGTCGAGTCCAGAGAAATGTTGTTAGGGAAGGACAGGTGGAGGGAAGGCCTCCTGCTTACCAGGACAGGACTCACGTTTTCGCCCATCAATTAGCCCTGCTGCGTTTGCAGCCTCTTCTACATTAAAAAGGATACAGATACTGATAAACACATGAACGGGGGTGAATCTCCAGGGAATTTTGCTGGGCTTAAAAAGCCAACGACTCACCGTAGGATACCATTTATACATTTTTGAAATGACGAAATTTTAGAAAAAGAGGGCAGGCTAGTGGTTTCGAGGCCAGGTACAGGGGTAGAAAGGGGGCTGGGGGCTGCAGAGGGCGCAGGAGAGACCCCCGGGAAGCTGAAATCTCCCAGGACCTTCATGCCTGGTCACCCAAGCCTGGATGCCTGGACACCTGATGCCTGTGCCCACACTTGGAGTGGCCTACATTCTTGCCCCTCGGCTTCCCGGGGCCCTATTTTCAAGCTGCCCTTCCCCCTCGGGACAGGTTGAAGCCCCCAAGCAGGTGAATTCTATAATCAATGGGAGGATTTCTTCCATGGGAAGTAGCTTTCCAGATGCCACAAAATTATACTAAAGTTCACGTAACATTTGCCATCTCAACCGCTTCTCCGTGTCCAGTTCAGAGGTGTCTAGAATATTCACACTGTTGTGCAAACCATCACCACCGTCTGTCTCCAGAACTTTCTCGCCTTCCCAGAGACCCTGTCTCCATTAAATACTAACCCCACCCCCTCCGTCAGTCCCCGGTGCCCAACCTCCTCCTTCCTGTCTCTGGGACCCTGACTGCTCCAGGGACCCTCCACAGGCCCGCACGTGCTCGCTGCTGTCCAGTCTGACTGCTGCCAGTGTGGTGAGGGTAGCGTGGTGTGGAGTTGCCTGCGTTTGCATTTCGCTGGCTACTAATGGGCCGCAGCAGCTCTTCGTGTCCCTGTCATGCGTTGACGTTCCTGTCTCTGTGGATTGCCTGTTCCCACTCTCTGCCATTTTCCTCTTGCCTTTCTCTTTCCTTTGCTGAGTTGCAGGAGGTTCTTGAATATTCTAATCAGTCACAACTCCTGGTCTGTTTTAAAGACAGCAGATATCTTCTGACCTGTTATCTGTCCGCTGACTTGTTCGCGGTATCTTTTGCTGAACAGACGTCTTTCACTTTGATGGAGTCAGACCCATCAATGTTTCGCCATAAGGTCTGTGCTTTGGAGGTTTGAGAAACGCTGCCCCACCCTGGGAAAACAGCTTCCTTCAGTCTCTTCTTTCAATGTCTTAGTGCTCCTTCTCATTTGGGTTGTCACTCATCTGGAATCTAGTTTTATTTCTTTTAAAATTTTTTCTTTAAAAATAAAATTTCAATGAGGAAGGATAGAAAGATATTCATAGTTGTTAATTTAGGATGGAGTCATTATCCTACAGTACAGATCAGATCAGATCAAATCTTTGCAACCCCATGAATCGCAGCACACCAGGCCTCCCTGTCCATCACCAACTCTCGGAGTTCACCCAGACTCACATCCATCGAGTCAGCGATGCCATCCAACCATCTCATCCTCTGTCGTCCCCTACTCCTCCTGCCCCCAATCCCTCCCAGCATCAGAGTCTTTTCCAATGAGTCAACTCTCTGCATGAGGTGGCCAAAGGACTGGAGTTTCAGCTTTAGCATCATTCCTTCCAAAGAAATCCCAGGGCTGATGTCCTTTAGAATGGACTGGTTGGATCTCCTTGCAGTCCAAGGGACTCTCAAAGAGTCTTCTCCAACACCACAGTTCAAAAACATCAATTCTTTTGGCGCTCAGCCTTCTTCACAGTCCAACTCTCACATCCATACATGACCACAGGAAAAACCATAGCCTTGACTAGACGGACCTTTGTTGGCAAAGTGATGTCTCCGCTTTTGAATATGCTATCTAGGTTGGTCATAACTTTCCTTCCAAGGAGTAAGCATCTTTAAATTTCATGGCTGCAGTCACCATCTGCAGTGATCTTGGAGCCCCAAAAAATAAAAGTCTGACACTGTTTCCACTGTTTCCCCATCTATTTGCCATGAAGTGGTGGGACCAGATGCCATGATCTTCGTTTTCTGAATGTTGAGCTTTAAGCCAACTTTTCCACTCTCCACTTTCACTTTCATCAAGAGGCTTTTTAGTTCCTCTTCACTTTCTGCCATAAGGGTGGTGTCATCTGCATATCTGAGGTTATTGATATTTCTCCCGGCAATCTTGATTCCAGCTTGTGTTTCTTCCAGTCCAGAGTTTCTCATGATGTACTCTGCATGTAAGTTAAATAAACAGGGTGACAATATACAGCCTTGACGAACTCCTTTTCCTATTTGGAACCAGTCTGTTGTTCCATGTCCAGTTCTAACTTGCTTCCTGACCTGCATACAGATTTCTCAAGAGGCAGATCAGGTGGTCTGGTATTCCCATCTCTTTCAGAATTTTCCATAGTTTATTGTGATGCACACAGTCAAAGGCTTTGACACAGTCCATAAAGCAGAAATAGATGTTCTTCTGGAACTCTCTTGCTTTTTCCATGATCCAGCGGATGTTGGCAATTTGATCTCTGGTTCCTCTGCCTTTTCTAAAACCAGCTTGAACATCAGGAAGTTCACAGTTCACATATTGCTGAAGCCTGGCTTGGAGAATTTTGAGCATGACTTTACTAGCGTGTGAGATGAGTGCAATTGTGCGGTAGTTTGAGCATTCTTTGGCATTGCCTTTCTTTGGGATTGGAATGAAAACTGACCTTTTCCAGTCCCATGGCCACTGCTGAGTTTTCCAAATTTGCTGGCATACTGAGTGCAGCACTTTCACAGCATCACCTTTCAGGATTTGGAAGAGCTCAACTGGAAAAGTACAAGTCTGTACTTTTTCCATGGTTTAACATTTAGAAATGTTAACATTTAGAAAGTTTTAAAATTTCTAAAAATTTCCCAGTATTTTGTGCAAAATACAGGTAAACTCAAGCAAGAAAAGGAAAATAATCTACGATGCCCCTACCTGGATAGAATCACTGGCAACAGTTTTCTGTGCCCTGTGTGTGTCTACACACACATGAAATCAGAGAAGCTGCCTTTTTCAGTTACAGTGTATCATTTCCTGAGCACCTTTCACACCCTGGTCTCTGCACAGATATGACACTGTGAGCACTGTTTTCTGAACTGGCTTTGTTTTTGGAGCTGTTTCTTCCCTCCCTTAATCTGACTATAAGACATCAGGACCTTCCCTGGTGGCTTAGTGCTAAAGAATGCAGGAGACAGGAGTTCAACCCCTGATCCAGGAAGCTCCCCCAAGCAACCGAGCCCGAGCGCCACAACCACGGAGCCTCTGCTCTGGAGCCAGACGCTGCAACCCCTGAAGTCCATGCTCCTCAGAGCCTGCACTCTGCAGCAAGGGGAGCCACCACAATGAGAAGCCCTCAGAGAAACGAAGACCCAACACGGCCAAAAATGAAAATGAATAAAGGTTCCAGGTCAGCTTCCCTCACTGTGATCCTCTCACACTGACTGAAGCATCCCCGCTCCCCATCTAGAAACCAGTGTTTCCACCCGTTTTGGTTTTTTCAGTTCAGTTCAGTCACTCAGTCGTGTCCAAATCTGCGACCCCATGGACTGCAGCACGCCAGGCCTCCCTGTCCATCACCAACTCCCGGAGCGTGCTCAAGCTCATGTCCCTTGAGTCAGTGATGCCACTCAACCATCTCATCCTCTGTCATCCCCTTCTCCTCCTGCCTTCAATCTTTTGCAGCATCAAAGGAGTCACTTCTTCGCATCAGGTGGCCAAAGTATTGAAGTTTCAGCTTCAGCATCAGTCCTTCCAGTCAATATTCAGAACCGATCTCCTTTAGGATGGACTGGTTGGATCTCCTTGGAGTCCAAGGGACTCTCAAGAGTCTTCTCCAACACCACAGTTCAAAAGCATCAATTCTTTGGTGCTCAGCTTTCTTCACAGTCCAACTCTCACATCCATACATGACCACTGGAAAAACCATAGCTTTTCCAGGACTAGATGGACCTTTGTAGGCAAAGTAATGTCTCTGCTTTTTAATATGCTGTCTAGGTTGGTCATAGCTTTTCTTCCAAGGAGCAAGCGTCTTTTAATGTCATGGCTACAGTTACTATCTTCAATGATTTTGGAGCCCCAAAAAATAAAGTCTGACACTGTTTCCACTGATTCCTCATCTATTTGCCATGAAGTGATGGGACCAGATGCCATGATCTTAGTTTTCTGAATGTTGAGCTTTAAGCCAACTTTTTCACTCTCCTCTTTCATCAAGAGGCTCTTTAGTTCTTCTTCACTTTCTGCCATAAGGGTGGTGTCATCTGCATATCTGAGGTTATTGATATTTCCCGCGGCAATCTTGATTCTAGCTTGTGCTTCATCCAGCCCGGCATTTCACATGATGTACTCTGCATATAAGTTAAATAAGCAGGGTGACAATACACAGCCTTGACGTACTCCTTTCCCAATTTGGAACCCGTCTGTTGCTCCATGTCCAGTTCTAACTGTTGTGTCCTGACCTGCAGACAGATTTCTCAGGAGGCAGGTAAGGTAGTCTGGTATTCCCGTCTATTGAAGAATTTTCCACATTTTGTTATGATCCACACAGTCAAAGGCTTTGGCATAATCAATAAAGCAGAAATAGTTGTTTTTCTGGAACTCTCTTGCTTTTTTGATAATCTAGTGGATGTTGGCAATTTGATCTCTGGTTCCTCTGCTTTTCTGAATTGTGAATTCTTGCTCTGTGAGCATAAGACACATGCTCAAACACACGTGTTACACATGGCTCTTCCCCCTGGAATATAGGGGTCAGGTGGGCAGCAAATTTGATTTTCAGTGGTGGATCCCAGCCCCTACTAAGTATGGGACACACAGTAGGCATGCAGAAAACACGTTAAATTAATGCAATCCCAAGGAGAAGGGAGACTGAGAGGAAGCACCCCAGAAGCTGTTTAGGTGGACACACTGGAGACACAGGTGGGTGGGGTGAGCGGGGAAGACTTCTTGGAGGAAGAGGCCTGCAGAGGAAAGCGGAAAGCGGGGGGACAAGGCCAGCACAGCGAGAGCGGAGGACTCCCACGGCCCCCGACAGCGCCCGCGGAGAAGCCTGCTCCAGCGTGGGCCTCGGCTCCGAGGAGCAGCGCTGGGTGCTCTACAGGCCTCTGCAGCTGCGCTGAAGGGCGCAGGGCAGCTGCGGTGCAAGGTGGACTCCCTCACACCCACAGGCTGATAGCCACCAGCCAAAACACAAACTAGAGAAGCCGCCGGGGGGACACAGTCCCTCCAGGGAAGACCTCCAGGCATGTGCCTGAGTTGGCACCAGGGGCTCTGTCCCCGGTTTCGAACTCCTTCCACCAGGGATCTGTCCCTGGTTCCACAGCCCACCTCCACCAGGTGGAGGAGAAAGGAGCGGAGTCCTGCGTTCCCCCATCGCTGGGGCCTGAGGTGGGGGCTGTCAGCGCTGCTTCTGCCCTCAGAGGCCGCCTGTTTTCTCTTCCACTGTGGAGTGTTTCCGTTGTTTTCAGCTGGGAACATTTTCCTGTCCCCCACCCCTATGCTGCGCTCCCCGCTCCCCAGCCTGGAGGTCTGCCTGGTGAGCATGAGGCTGAGGGCGGTAGGGGCGGGGCCCAGGATGGGAAGCAGGGCCTTCTAGTCTCTCCCTCTGACCTGGCGGGTGGTGGCTTACCTGTCAGGACCCTCAGGATTTTGCGAGCTCCCTTTCATTAGGTACTGGGGGTTCCACAGAGCCCCACCAGCACCTCTTCCCCTCCTTTGGCCTTATGGCATGTGGGTTTGCATCCTTCCCTGTCTGTTGTTGCTGGTGAAATATTTTTTCTTCTTGTAAATTGGCCTCGGTGGTTTTGTAATTATCGGGAGGAAAAAGACGGACGCTGTGGCCTGCCTTCCACGTGGAATCCTTATCCAGTAGTGCCCCGCTGTCTGCACCGGTGTCCGCCAGGGACACCACGCGTGCCACCTGTGAAACCTCGCATCTTCTAGAAGCTGCGCTGAAAACTCAAGAGCAACAGATGGAATTAATTTGATATTATGACAGAGAATGAGATGGTTGGATAGTATCATTGACTCAATGGACATGAGTTTGAGAAAACTCCAGGAGATAATGAAGGACAGGGAAGCCTGGTGCGCTACAGTCCCTGGGGTCCCAAAGAGTTGGACACGACCGAGTGACTGAACAACAGATGTTTTATTTAACCAACATATCCAGAATATTGGGTTTCCCTGGTGGCTCAGTGGTAAAGAATCCACCTGCCAAGCTGGAGACAAGGGTTTGATCCCTGTGTCAGGAAGATTCCCTGGAGAAGGAAATAGCAATCCACTCCAGTACTCTTGCCTGGAGAATCTCATGGACAGAGGAGCCTGGTAGCCTACAGTCTGTGGGGTCACAAAGAGTCAGACTCGACTAAGCGACTAAACAGCAAAATCCAAAATATCACAACTTGACAAATCAGCAATATTTTTAAATGAGATATTTTACCTTCTTTTTCATACTTCAGTCTTCAAAATTCTGTGTGTTTTATACAATGCACAGCTCACCTCAATTTCAACTAGCCACATCTCCAGTGATAGTAATTACATGTGGCTGGTAGCTACTGTGGACAACTGGCAGGCCTAGACTTAATCCAGATACTTAATTCTCCTCAATCCACTCCTCCCCCTGCTTTACACCCCACTCCCGCTCGGCCCTCCCAGGCGACACTCAAAACAAAACACAAAAAACACAACCTTCTCTCCTCTCTCAGCACTGCTCCTACTGACCACCTAACCTGCTTATAAAAAGGCATCTGTAAAATTTATACCGGGGATGTGACTTCCTGCGACCTCACCTAAAGTCACAGCCCCTGTGCTGAGTTAGTAAAACAAGAGAAGCAAAAGGCCATCTTTTCTGTTAGTAAACCCCACACGGACGGCCAGCGAACACTGCATTAGTCCACTGCTATCACTGTAATAAATACGTTCTCATTAAATAGCCCTCGCAACTGGTTTTTTCTTTGCCGCGCTGGAAGTCTTTTCGTGAGAGGGCAATTTGGCAAAGTCTTCTCACCCTCACCCGCTAACCTGCTGGAGCCGCGTTTCCTCTTTTGTAAAGGAGGATAGTAACAGCTTCTTTATCTACCTGGCAAATCGGTTCTGAAACGCAAAGAGATAATAAAAGGTCGGGTTCAGACACCGAAAAACTCCACCGGAGAGTGGCCTGTTGTTATCCGTGGGTGGAGAAGCCTGCAGGCTAGGAAGGCGCACGTGTGCTCCGCAGGCCCAGGGGCAGCGGCCTGAGAGCCCGGTTCCGCCACCGCCCGCCTCGGAGGAGCGCACCTGCGACGCCTAGGGACGCGGGCGGAGCTCGGAGGCCGCACGGGTACGGGGTGTCGGGGCTGGGGGCGCGGAGACAGCCACGCGGCGCCGGGGTGCGGGTCGCAGGGAGGGCGGCCCGGCTGCTCGGAGCCCACACGGACGACTCCCGCGCCCGAGGTCCCGCTCGGCACGAAGACCCTGCGCGCCACCTCGGAGCCCTCTCGCCCCGCCCCGTCCCCGCGCGCGCCGCCCTGGGGGCCCGCCCACCTCCCCGCCCGCGGCTCGGCCTCCGGTGTCGATTGGGTGGGCCCCTAGGGAGGCCGCCTCTGCATTGGCCGAGGAGCTTCCAGAGGCGCGCCCGCGATTGGTGGGCTTCTGCGTTTCTCCCCGGCGCGGCGAGCGATTGGCTGGCAGGGGCACGGTCTCCCGGGCCTGGGCGGTGCAGACAAGGCCTCAGGCGGCGGCGGCGGCGGCGACGGCGAGCGCGGCGCGAGTCAGGTGAGCTGTGGCGGGGCTCGGGGCGGGAGGGCCGGCGCGGTGGGGCCGGGGCCCAGGCGCCCCTCCGGGCGGCGGGGGCAGGGGCGGCCGCGGGCCCCGGCGGGGTCGCCAACGGCCGCGGCCTCCCGTCAGCCCCGCGGACCCCGCGCCCCCTCCTCAGGCGGCGGTCCCCGCGCGCGGGCCGTGCGCGGCGCCGCCGGACCTTCTTCGGGGCCGCCCCCAGGCCGCTCCCCCTCTGGCCGCGTCCCCTCTGCCGCCCCGGGCGCCCCGCGCCTCACCGGCGCCTCTTCAGCGCCCCGCGCCTCACCCGGCGCCTCTTCAGCGCCCCGCGGCCCGCCGCCCCCCGCCCGCCTCCGGCTCGCACGCCCGGCTCGCCGCTCCGGCCCGGGGTCGCGCGTGCCCGCCGCTGCAGGCGGGGGCCGACGTCGGGCGGGCCGGGCCTGGTGCCCGCGCCGGGTCCTCCGTGCCCGGCGCGTCCCCTCGCCCCGCCCTCGCGGCTCCGAAACGTGAGCGCTCCTGCTGTGTTTTCGTCCTTTTCTTCGGACCCTTCAGAGTTCCTTTAAGTCTAAAACGCGGGGTGACTGGGAAGTTCTGGAGAATTTAATTTGCTCGATTTATTTGCTTTGATAGTTTTCTTCCCTCTTTTTTTTCTTTTCTTTTTTTGCCCCTGTGTGTTTGTTTGGAAATGCTACTGTGTTGGGACATTGGACCTCTTGATTGGTCATCTTTATCTCCTATTTTCCACCGATGTCTTGTTTGACTTTCTAGATTTCGTTAATGTCCTGACTCATTTGTTGAGCGTTTTGTTTTGGTCATCAGATTTTACATTTCCCGGAGGTTTGGTCGTTAACTGTTTTTTCCTCTAAAATTTTGTGTCGTGTTTCTGAATGCCCTGGCGTCTCATTCTCCGTCCATGGCCTAAGTGTTGGCTTGCTTGCGTCCTCCTGTCCTGCAACATGAGGGCATCTGAGAGTGGGACCCTGCCCAGCCCTCGGGGAGCCCCGTGCACCTGCTCTGGTCCTGTCACTGCTGGCTGAGAGGGCGGGTTGGGTTTCCTTGAGCCATACCCAGTGTCGCTGCCCTTGGGCCCTTTGATTGGACTTTCTAGAGGTCCAGAGAAGGGCTTCCCAATCTCCTGCCTCATTTTAAGAGTGGAAGACCATGGCTGTGGGCTTTACAAATTAGAGAGGAAATGCTCTCTTATCCCCCGTTTCAGGAAGGCATTCTAGAACTCGACTGCCCTTTACTTGCTGGTCTAGCGAGCCCTTGGTTTTATGCTCCAGTCTTTTCTGGGGGGAGGCAGGAAGGCGATCCATGCCGAGTAGCTAACTGCTTTTTTTTTTTTAAGTTGTAAAAAATACACGTCATAAAATTTCCGCTTTAACCTGTACAACACCTCGCGTTGTTGGTTCGCAGTGTTGTGCAGCCATCACCCCTGTCTAGTTGTAGACCTTTTTTATCATCCCAGATGGAAGCCCGGTACCCACTAGGTGGCCTCTGGCAGCAGCTAAGGTTTTTTTCTGTTTCTGTGAATGTGTCTGCTCTGGACTTTTTTTTTTTTTTTTTAATACAAATGGATTATTACAGTATGCGACCTTGTGTGTTGACTTCTTTCACTTAGCAGAATGTTTCTGAGGTTTATCCACGTTGTAGAGTGGGTCAGAACTTGGATTCCTCTTTGCAACTGAATAATATTCCATTGTACAAATATATCAATTTGCTTATCCATTCATCTGTTAGTGGGCATTTGAGTTGTTTCCACTTTTTGTCCATTATGAATAATGTTGGTATGAACATTTGTCTACAAATTTTTGTTTGAGCACCTGTTTTCATTTTTGGGGTGTATATCAGTAACTGGGAGTGGAATTGCTGGGTCACATGGTAACTGTATTTAATTTGCAGAGGAACCACCAAACTATTTTCCACAGTAGCTGCACCATTTTACATTCCCACCAACATTGTGCAAGGGTTCCAATTTCTCTACATCCTCTGCAACACTTTTTTTCCATTTTGCATTGTTTTATTATGGCCATCCTAGTACTTGTGAGGTGGTGTGTCAGTTTGATTTTGATTTGCATTTCCATAGTAACTGATGATGATCATCTTTTTATGTATTTGTTGGCCATTTATATGTCTTCTTTCGGGAAGTGTCCATTCTAGTCCTTTGTCCATTTTGTAGTTGGCTTATTTGCCTTTTTGAGTTGTAAGAGTTCTTTACATCTCCTGAATGCTAGACCCTTTCAGATACATGATTTGTGTATACTTTCTTGCATTCTTTGGGTTGTCTTTCCACTCTGTTGATGGTGTCCTTTGATGCACAGGAATTTTACTTGTGATGAAGCCGCATTGATTTTCTCTTCTGTTGCTCACGCTTTTGGTGTCTTATCTGAGAGACTTGACAAATCCAAGGTCGTGGAGGCAAATCTCTGTGTTTTTAATCTAAGCGCTTCTAGTTTTAGCTCTGAAATGTAGGCCTTTAATGCATTCTGAGTCAGGTTTTGTATATGGGGTGAGGTAAGGGTCCAGCTTTGCTTGTAGATGTCCAGATGTCCCAACACCACCTGTTGAAGAGACTGCCCTTTCCCTGTTGACTAGCTGGCAGCCCCGTGGCACATCAGTTGACATAAATGTGGGCTTTGTCTCTGGGCTGTTACTTCCGTCCTGTTAGTTTACGTTCTGTCGTCGTGACGGGAACACACGCTTTGAGGTAAGTTTTGGAATTGGAAAATGTGAGTCCTCCAAATTTGTTCTTTTTCAGCATTGCTTTTGGCTGTTTGGGATTTGTTGCAATTCATATGAATTTAAATATAGGCTTTACCATTTACAAAAAAAGCCTTTGCGATTTTGGGAGCACACTGAGTCTGTTCTTGCTCAGGGGAGTATTGTCTGGCTAACACCATTGTCTTCTGGCGCCTGAGTGGGGCTCTCTTTCTGTTCATTTGTGTCTTTCATTTCTTTCAGCAGTGTTTTATCATTTTCAGTGTGCCGGTCTTATACTTTTTTAAACTTACTCAACTAAGTTTGTTACTGTTTTGTTGTTTGTTTTTTTTTTGGTGCTCCAGGTGAGGAACAAACTCACAACCTCTGACTAAATTTGTTACTCTTTTTGTTGCTACTTTAAGAGCAGTTGTTTTCTTAATTTCATTTTTAGATTATTTGTTCATTTTTATTCATTGTTTATTCATTTTTAGATTGTTAATATTGTATATTTCTAGTAAATAGAAATATAACTTATTTTTGTGTCTTGATCTTGTATTGTGCAACTTTAACTTCACTCAGTTTACTAGTTTTAATAGACTTGTGAATTCTTTAAAATTTTTTATAATGCCACCTGTGAATAGAGGCAGTTTTACTTTTGCTTTCTAATTTGGATGCCATCTATTCTTTTTCTTGCCTAATTGCTCTGGCTAGATCCAGTACAATCTTGAATAGCAGTGGAAAAATGGTGTCCTTGTTTTGTTTCTGATTTTAGGGGGAAGTTTTCAGCCTTTCACCGTAGAGTGTGGTGGTAGCTGTGCTGCTGCTGCTAAGTCGCTTCAGTCGTGTCCGACTCTGTCGTGACCCCATAGACGGCAGCCCACCAGGCTCCCCCGTCCCTGGGATTCTCCAGGCAAGAACACTGGAGTGGGTTGCCATTTCCTTCTCCAATGTGTGGAAGTGAAAAGTGAAAGTGAAGTCGCTTAGTCGTGTCCAACTCTTAGCGACCCCATGGACTGCAGCCCACCAGGCTCCTCCATCCATGGGATTTTCCAGGCAAGAGTACTGGAGTGGGGTGCCATTGCCAAATCCCTTTGTCAGATAGAGGAAGTTCTCTTTTCCTAGTTTGTTCAATGTTTTTGTCACGAAGAACTGTTGGATTTTGACAGATGCTTTTCCTGCTCCAGTTGAGATGATCACGTGGTTTTGCCTAATTGCTTCTTAAGCGGACTTTCATTGTTTGGTTCGTCCTGTATTTTGATTCCGCTCTACGTCCTTACTTCCAAGTGTTTACAGGTGTCACCATCTTCAGACTTTTAGGGTTCCATGATGAAAACTGGGCTATTTCTCAGTGTTCCTCATTGAAGCTTATGGTTTCGCTGTTTCTGGCCTGCATGAGTTTTCATTCATCCATCTGTTTTCTAGTTTCCAAGTTTCTTGCTATTGTTTTTCCTCCTGTTCAGTAAACGCCAGGCACTTTTGGTAGCAGTAGTGACAGGATGAAGCCAGCTTCAGCACTGCAACACCTGTCCGTACCTCTATATTTCAAGGGGAGGTGAGAACCCGGACAACTGCAGGGTGTTTCATGGGGCCCACTGTTGACTCAAGCTAAGAGGTCCTGAACACACCCGAAATTTGAGCACCCACATTGGGGTTTGCAGGGCAGTGGGAACGAAACAGTAATTCCAGTCGAGCACATGTGATGTTCCTGTGAATATTTCGGAGAGTAGTTGTGCTCTGTGGTTCCTGCAGGAGGGCCGCAGTATTATCTTCTTGACTGAAAACACCTGTGTTTGCTTCCTCCCTTTTTTCCTAAGTTTGGAACTCGCTGCTATTTTGGACAGCTTAGCCCACTCGATGTCCAGATAGAAGAGACTAGACTGGCTCCATTTGAAACTTTACTTCGTTTGGGCCAAAATAAATTTAGGATAGACAAAGTATAGACCACAGTGGTGCTGTTTATAACCTGCTGTTTGTTATAATCAGTGCTGTAATTTACTGCTCTGTTAAGTGGCCTGTGTGATTCATCGGTCAGTTTTGCAGTTTGAATTGTATCTGTAGTCCTGCTTGTTAGTTGAGTGCTTTGCTTTTCATTTACTGGCAGAGGGGCACTCCATGAACCATTATTGACTGAATTTTAGTTTAGGGACTAAGAACCATGTGACAGATGGTTTTAGATATTTGTGCAGAGTAAAGCTGCAGGGGCGAGACTTGAGTCGTGTGAGAGTAATTAAGCGCAGATCAGTGGCTCCCCGGTGGCGTGAGGGGTTCCCCAGGGCGCACACGGCTTCAAAACAAAAGAGTGCTTTGCCCAGTTGCTTTGCTCTTAGTCATTCTATTTTCTTTGTTTGATCTTTAATATTATTGGAAGATGGGAGCCTTATCTAAAATGTGAAAAACATCTATTTAAAGGTTTCTTTACTTGCTGTTTATGCTACAAACCCTTTTAGTACTGGTGAATGCTCACTTTTAGCCCGGTACTTCACATGCAGGAGGACAGAGCATTAAAAAGGGTGATCTCGAAATGGTGTGGATCGAGTGTTTACCTTTATAGTAGCAGTAAAATCCTGTGATTATCGTTTCTGGCTGTTCCCAGTTATAGTTGGAAATGAAGCAGCAGACGCCACAGTTCTGATTAAATGAGGAAACACACGAAGTGCTTCAGGTTAATGAGGAGAAGGAGTGTGGGGACCAGATGTGTGGAGCCGCACTGCTCTTTAGGAGTTCATCCAACACGGGGTAGGGGGGAGCCGAGAGAGGGATGAGGGGAACAAGGAGTGTTTTCAGGTTAAAGGCAAAGCAGTGTGGTAGCAACGACTTTTCCCGTGTCTCTAGGCACCTGTGTGATATTCCTTGGTTCTACGAGTCAGGGTTAGCTCCTACCCTCAGAGAGTTCACGGTCTAGTTGGAGAAAAAGACTCATTAATCAACAGCATATTTCTCCTATGTGGTTAAACACCAGGGAGCTCTAAAATTGGCACATAATTTGGATGCTTCCTGGAGGTGGTCTTTCCGCTATAGCCTGAGGGTGCATAGAAGTTAGCCGGGAGCAGTTGGGGTGGCAGGAGACCAAGGGAGTGGGAATCAGGATCAGGAGGGCATCCCAGACAAGAGAAGGGCACTGGAGCTGTACGTAAACGGAGCAGAGGGAGAGGGCTACCTGGGACCAGGCTCTCAGTGAAGCTGTGATGTGGGTGGTGGGAGATGGAGCCCTGGATAGGGGTCTCGTTTGTAGGTGCTGGAAGCCATGGGATCTGAAGGGAGGGAGATGGTTGAATCTCTTTTCGGACCATTCTGGCAGTTTTCTGGCTTGAGAAGGCAAGACTGCTTAGGGGGAAATTAGGGGTGCTCGCTCCCAGGAAGCCAGCGAGAGATGGTCGGGGGGCGGAGGACTGGCCCAAGGGAGGGTACCGCTGTTCCAGGGGGGCGGTGGTTGCTCCCCTTGAATTCAGTGGGTGACGTGCAGAAGTAGAATCAGATGCCTCCCTCAGGTATACAAAGAAGCAACAGATGGACTAGATGAGTTAAAAATGGCGGAAAGTGCGGAGGTCAGATCTGCGTGGGCAGCAGAACCCATGACAGCCTGTCCCGGGCTCTGGGTTAGGAAGGCCTTCCAGGGGAGGGCTGAGCCTGGGCCGATCACACACATCTGTTCAGCAACAGACGGGGCCAGCCCAGGCATGCCACCTAACTCCTGTGCAACGGGGAGAAAGAGACAAGCCGCCTGCAGGATGAGACAGAGGGCTTTCGCCTGCCAGAGTGGCCTCTGGTGTCCTGAGGAGCCCCATGGGGTGTGGGGGCCCCGGATCACCACCCGGCGTTGTCCCGGAAGGCCCTCCGTCACTCGCTGTCACCAAACTCTTTCCAGGGGAGGTGCCGGGCGCATCTCTTCTGACCGCACCGCTGGAAGGAAAGTCAGTGCAGTCTGGGTCTGAGAACTGTGGGGTCATGTTTTCTGTCTTCTAAGAAGAAAAACCCTTTACAGTAACGGGCAGAAAGTGAGCTGCCTTTGCTGAAACACTGAGGCAGATCTCCCTGTGAGAGGAAGCACAGGCTTTATTAAAACCATCGAGTGCATATCACTGGGAGATGGAAGCAGGTGATAATGCATCTTCACATAGGAGGAGTCATTTCCCCGAAAACTCCGCTATTATGTAAACAAAGCTATCTAGCCTGCCTCTTTTCCTATTTCATCATTTCTGAAAAAAGAAACCTCAGATCTTGGCTGGAAGCTGTCAGTACAGAGTTGCTGCTGGTAATACCCGACTCCTGTTGGGTGCTCCCACCCTCCAGCCAGATGGCGCTGGGCAGGTGGGGTGGTGACGGGCCGAGGCCTGCCGCAGGGCGGGGGCCAGGCTCCCACCGCTGAGCGAGAACCCCAGGTCTGGCCGCCTCACACCGCTTCACAGATGGAGACCAGCCTTCTTTTTCTTTTTGAAAATAATAGTTACTGGGTTAATTGTTTAAGTTGTAAGACCAAAACCTACTCCTTATTTATTTTTTAAAACCTTTTTATTTTGTACTGGAATTTAGTTGATTAACAGTGTTGTGTTTCGGGTGTACAGCAAAGTGACTCAGTTATACGTGTATTATCACCTATTCTTTTAAAAGGAAACGTGAGCAGGCCCAGGCAGGGTAGTCTCATTCTCTGTAATTTACAATTAAATTTAGTGTAGTATTTTTCTTGAAGTTTTAAAAATACATTCAAGTATATATATAAAACATACAATGTTCTGTGAAGGTCTTTCACATATTTTTAGGTTATACTCATTTGTTTCTGATTCGCTGTTTTAAATAACGAGATCATTTTTTAAGTATTCTAGTATAAACCATAGTTTTCCATAAACTAGCAGTGTTTTGCCTCCTTAAAATGAAAACAGGTAGGTAATGCCAATTCCTGTTTATTATGTTGTGGAAGTAATTACATTGAACATGATATTTGGAAAACAATAATGTCTAAGCCAGTTTATGTTTATTTCTAATCTGTAGGGAAATATAACTAATATTTTTAGTCTCTGTGTTAGGAGTTTTAACAGGATTAAATCTGAGCAAAGTGATTATGTTCAAGTAGAGTACTCTTGGGAAGAAGGCAATGGCACCCCACTCTAGTACTCTTGCCTGGAGAATCCCATGGACGGAGGAGCCTGGTGGGCTGCAGTCCTTGGGGTCTCGAAGAGTCGGACATGACTGAGCAACTTCCCTTTCACTTTTCACTTTCATGCATTGGAGAAGGAAATGGCAACCCACTCCAGTGTTCTTGCTTGGAGAATCCCAGAGATGGGGGAGCCTGGTGGGCTGCCGTCTGTGGGGTCGCACAGGGTCGGACACGACTGAAGCGACTTAGCAGCAGAGTACTCAGGGCTTCCCAGGCAGTCAGTGGTTAAGCCCACTGCAGGGGGCGCGAGTTCAGTCCCTGGTCAGGGAACCAAGATCCCACGTGCCCTGCGGTGAGGCCAAAATCACCAATAAGATACAGTACTGATTTTTTTTAAATCACTATAGTACTAATTTTTAAAGGGCACCTCTGAATTTTAGTTTTAAAATTCTTCTGTACAAGGCATGTGATAAAGAAGCACCGGATTGCCCAGGTGCACGCTGACAGCCAAGCCCTGGGTGGTGAAGGGTTGGTGGGAGTGAGGCTGGGCCTCGTGTGCGGGTGCGAGGGCCAGGGCGGGCAGTGCAGCCTCCGCCTCAGCTCAGCTCAGGGCCTCGGACACGGCCTGCGCCCAAAGAGGGGAGGGTGCAGTCCAGCGCCTCTGGCGTCCCCTTGGACGGCCGCGCTTCCTGAGGGCGAGGTGCGGTGCTCACAGGGGACTCCGGTGGGGGCTGACAGGGCAGCTGTGTTGTTCCCGAGGATTTGTGCAGGGAAGCCATGTCAGCCTGTGTCCGTCGGGCTCACTTCTGGGCTGAGCCCACTTGGTCAGCAGCCCCATCAGTTCTTAGAAACCTTGATAAACACAGTGCCTTTGGAGCACATTCTGATGGTCTTAGGCATGGTTTAGTAAAAAGTATCTACTAGATGATCGTGCTTGCAGTTTGTAATAATGAGAAGAAATGCTCCGACCAGTTTCACAGTTTGATTTTTTTTCTAGTTTTATTTTAGAACTGATAGCATTTCTTAAGAAAATATTTTGTGCTAATTTATTTCAGGGCTATTAACAGTTTTATTTTCTTTCTTTGGTATTGCCATTTGCTTCAGTCTATTTTCAACCATGTGACTTGTAATTTTTAATATTTTTCGGGCATGTTTTCTAAATTGTTATTAGATGAGTACAAATATTCTAAATAGTAGAGATTCAAATTATATGTCCTGGTAGAACTAAAATTCACTTTTGACCAAAACATTCAAGAACAAAAACTGAACTTTGTATTTCATGTCTCCCATATGGTGTAAATATTGCAGTGTGCCCTGGGCCAGGGGAGAGCATTACAGGGGAAGCCAAGTGTCACCGATGAGGCATCTTAACTCATACTTGAAAGCCCCGCTAGGATCTACATGTTGGTAAAGACGCTTGTTTGATTTCCTAGGTTTGAGACCAGCGTCTGCAGTCTAGACAGAGGACCTCCTTTTGCCCGTGCGGGCTGGCCTACGTGTGTGGCCGTTGGGACAGGAGCAGAGGGCGACACCTGAGCTCCCTTCTCCATTCCGGGCTGCGTCTGCCGAGGTGAGCGCTGCACCCCCCTCCCCCGCCGCCTCCACTCAGACGGCAGCTCAAGGGAGCACCCCCTCCCTCCCCCCACGCTAGCCTGCTGGGCCTGCAGGTGCCCTGGCGTGAGCCGGCTCCACTGTGCGCCCCCCGTGTCCACAATTGGGGCTCAGAGGACACGTGGCCGTGCAGAGGTCAGCCCGGTGGTGACAGCTTTGGGAGAAGGGTGTGGCCTGAGAGACTAGAGAAGTGGGGACAGTGCAGCCTGTTCCTCATGAACACACACATTTGCAAAATGTTGACTTGGAATTCTTTTCAGCATTTTCTGATGCTGATGAAAACATTTTCAATTCATTATTTCACTTGCTCTTTCTGTACTGCTCAGATTATAAATGCAAATCTGATCTCCCTCAAGTCACAGGCTGAGGCCACCTTCAGGCCCTGCTGCAAGTGGGAAGACTCTAAGGTTACACTCAGGCTTGAAGTAGCGATGGTGTAAGAGGAGCCTTGAGCGGCTCTGGGGACACGCCAAGCCTTGCAGCAGGGAGACCGCTGCTGGGGGTCCTGCTGAGCTGAGGCTGGGCTGGCCTTCCTGCCTGCTGGCTCCCGTGTGGCCATCTGAGCTGCCATCGGGCTTTCTCTTTCACTGAGGCCGGGGTGAGTGACTCTTCCATCTCGGGGATTGTTAACTCAGAAGACAAAGGGAAAAATCCTTCTTTAAAAAACAAAACAGACTTTGTAACTGTATTCCACAAAATAATTAAAGCTTACTTGTTGAGTATTTGCCATGTGTCAGGCATCGCCTTACATGTATCGTTTAATTCTCTTTTGCTTTACTTTATTCTGTAATTTTATCTAATGTTCGTGTTTTATGAAAAGAACTAGAGATTAATTTTAGCGTGTTGTGACCCCACATCATGATGTGTCCAGGGAGGCAGAGTGAGGCAGCAGGGGTGGCAGAGGAGAAGCTGGGTGTGCAGAGGAGCAGCAGCCTCTGTGCCCCGTGACGCGTCCGCACTGAGCTCAGGGGAGCACGCCTCACCCCTTGCAGCGCGTTTCTGAGTCGAGCTTGGTGCGGCCTCTGTACCCACCTGTCGCTTTGGAAGGATCTGCGTGGAGAGGGGTTTTCTGGGCGCTGGAGGCAGTCAAGCCAGGGCGGCATTTCCCTGGGCCGCAGGTCTGATTAGTCAGGGCTGGGTTCTGCAGATGATGTTACGTGTGTGTACTAAACACAAAGTCTGTGTGCCTACAGGAGTGAAGTCGGAATGAGTAGGGAAAAGTAAGAGCCCTGACCACAGGTTCCCGTTCCTTCCACCCTTGTGGCCGTGAGGTCCGACCAGCTCGGGCCAAGACCTCTCTCCTCCGTCCCCCGCCTGCCTCTCCTCCAGGCCACGGCTGGTCTCCCTAGAGCTGTGGGTGTCCACACCAGCGCTCTCACGGTGTTACCCTCGGGCGTTCCATTACGTCTGAAGCTCCCCTCATGAAACGTTTAGCCAGAAGCCTTCCCCGGGCCTGGCACCCAGCCTGTGTCTGTGCTCTCGCCCGTAGGACGTTTGCTCGGTCACTCTGCTGTAACCCTATCCTGCTCGTGGTAGGAAACTCGTCTGATGGCCAGTAGCTGCACTTGGTTCTTGGATAGAGTTTTATTTCAGAGACAAGAAGTCCCCTTTCTTTCTGAGCTGTGGCAGAAGACCTCTGTTAAGGCTGACAAGGGTGGCATCACTCAGCTTCCTCTGTCTCAGCGATCGGAAGAACCAGGCTGAGTGGTGAGCTTGCAGCTGGTCCTTGCCTCTGGCAGCTTTGGAAACACTGTTATCATTAGAAAGTAAGCTCTCTTTTAGATAGGTGAAAATGTGAGAACGTGTTGATGTAACTTTTTTAAAATAAAAAGGCTGTACTAGGCAGACACCAGGGACCTATTGTATAGCAAAGGGGACTGTATTCAATATCGTGTAATAACCTATCGTGGAAAAGGATGAAAAATACTTTGTGTGTATGTGTTTTAAGTATATATATGTTTGTACGTATGTATAACTGAATTACTTTGCTATGTACCTGAAATCTTGTAAATCAAGTATACTTCAATTAAATGAAATTAGAAAGTATTATAGATAAATTGCAAATAGCATAAAGTAAAAAGGCTATCAGTTCTCCGAGTGGCCTCCTCCCCAGGCTCTTCTGTGCTGAGTCACGGGCTGGCCCTCCTTGCAGCCCTTCAGTGGCCTTGCCTGGAGCACTGCCGCCGCTCTCGCAGCTTCCTGAATATGAGGAGCCGTTGCAGGCGGCCAGTCAGCTCGTGGCAGAGCTCAGGTCAAAGCCCAGACCCGTCGGAGTCCAGCCCTGGTCTCAGCCGGGCGCTCTGATGTCTGCACGTCATCGTCATGATACTTCAGTGCCGCTTGGCTTTCGGCCACCTGCCACTTGGTCATTTATAACTTTTCATACGACTTTGTGTGAACGGATCCAAATACTCAGTCCTCTAGGATGCGTTGAATACGAGTTGTAGAGACGTTGGTCAAAATCAGCTGCAGCAGGGCTTCCTTGGTGGCTCTATGGTGGAAACTCCACCTGCCAAAGCAGGAAACACAGGTCCAAGCCCTTATCCCGGCACCGAGGAGCAACCATGCCCACGCGCCTCAGCTCTGGGCCTGGGCGCCCGAGACCCTGCTCCACGCACAGCGAGAGAAGCCGCTGCGGTGAGAAGCCTGTGCCAACTGCAGCGAGAGTAGCCCCTGCTCACTGCAACTGGAGGAAAGCCTTGCAGCAGCGAAGACCAGCACAGCCATAAATAAATAAAATAATTTTTATAAAGGTACAGGATTGGAAATGATGAAATAAAACTGTCATTAAAACAAAAGCAGCAGCAAGAACAGCTTTAACATGGGGTGGTACTGAGGGGGTGGTAGACAGCGACGTGAAAGGCCGCCTGGGGAGGGAAGCTGGGGCTGGGAGCAGCTGCCCTGCTGGTGCTCCTCTGGTTGCCGGGTAAGCTGCTGCTTGCAGATCTCCGGCAGAGCCATTGTTACCCTCCGCTGGGTGTGGCCCCGCCTGCGGAACCCGCACCGAACCTGAGCTCTGCTGCCGGTGGGACGCAGGGAGGCCCGGGCAGGTACTGAACACATATGTGGGCTCAGCGTCAGTTACTGCTCTTTGCAGCGGGAGCTCCAGGTGTCTATTAATAGAGTGAATTGTCCTTGTCTGGCACGTGTGCTGCCTGGGCGGATGAGCCAGGTCCCCAGTAGGAGCGGGGCAGTGTCGAAATTAGTAGTCACGGTGACAGTCTTAACATGTAAACAGTGGTGTTTGTTTCTATGGGAACGTAGTTTTTAAAAGTCTACCGGGATTGTTTAAAAGAATATGGGGTGAATTTAAGTACTTTTGGCTTAGTTTATAGAAATCAGTTGTTTATGCGTGATTGTTTTTTTGTCCAGGTTTATTTCCCTTGGTTTTTGAGCAGCAGATTAAGATTCATGTTACTCCTGTGAGGGTGTGGTAGTGTTTTTTGTTTTTTTTTTGAAGTGTGTATTTTTAGACAGAGGAAAATTTGAGTCATTTCAAAGAAATCTAGATGACAGCCTTGAAAACAATATGTTCAAAACTTTTTAATTTAAAAATAATCTTTGTTTTTCTTTGCGGAAAAATAAAAGGGTAACCAGAGCTTGTAGCTTCTCTCTTACTCAGCCTGCAGTCTTCTGATTCTGAGGCACTTGTATAATTAAAAACTTCACTTTCGAGGAATGCGTGGGGGTGATCTTGACCATGGAGCAAGAGTCAGTGCTGTTCTACTTAATAACAACAAAAATTTATTCCCAAGGCGTGAGAACGTTTTGACACCTTCACGAATTTTAAAAATATGCTCTGAAGAGGGTTCTGAGCTACTCTCTCTATTCTCTTCATTTTCAGTCAGTCGGTCTAGGGTTTCCCCCTTTGCTTTTGTAGATTTACCATTTTAGGGAACTCAGTCTGACAACGAACTACACCCTGGACTTGGAGCCATGAGAAAACTTGTCTCCTTTGCTTAAAAGGAAAAAACCAATCCTGCTTTCACTTCTCACTGGCCTGTTTGATCAAAGTGCTGGTGGCAGCGCTTTAGTCCGTTGCTACAGGGCTCCTCTGTGTGTCCCAGCCTTTAACAGCCTGTGTTGCTTTTCCCACTCTCTGCAGTATGCTTTGAGACCGTGAACATGGACTTTTCTCGGCTCCACATGTACACTCCTCCCCAGTGTGTGCCTGAGAACACCGGCTACACGTATGCACTCAGGTGAGCTGCACGCGTGCGCGGTCTCGAATGCCGTGGGCTGCTGTGGCTCTTACACACTTGTGCACTCAGGTGAGCTGCACGCGCGCGCGGTCTCGAATGGCGTGGGCTGCTGTGGCTCTTACACACTTGTGCACTCAGGTGAGCTGCACGCGCGCGCGGTCTCGAATGGCGTGGGCTGCTGTGGCTCTTACACACTTGTGCACTCAGGTGAGCTGCACGCGCGCGCGGTCTCGAATGCCGTGGGCTGCTGTGGCTCTTACACACTTGGACCCAGCTGCTTTGTATTGAAAGTGAAAATGTCTGTGAACTTTATGTTATGCTCTGGTTTTACAACACTGCTAAACTGACATGGAAACTATGAGGGTTTTTTTGAAAACCAAACGTTTCTGATGACTCAGTGATTCGTCACTGCAAATGACTGTTTTAGCCTCCACCCAGGTGGCTGTGGTCTCAAGAGCACAGCTGTGTGGTTATGTTGGGGTTTGTGATTTATGTTGATGGCTGAGCAGTTTAAAGTTAACAGAAGTAACCTGGAAAGTGATTTGCCTTTGAGAGGAGGCACCCTGAGCAGAGTCTTGGTGAAGCCTCGGTTTCTGGAGCACGGCTTCTGGCAGATGCAGTGCTGAGTCTCCTGGTTTTATTTGTATTGTGATTTCGTGCTGCGACTGGAAGTCTGAGTCTTAAGAGGTGTTGACTTGCTCTTTGCTTTTCTAGTTTACCAGGTAGAAAGGACGGTTGAGATGAAACTTAAATATGGTAAAGTTATGGGCCAGTGACAAAGGGCAGATGTTCCTAGGTTGGTGAGGATTTGATTAGCAGACAGAAAACCCTTTGTATCCCGGCAAGGTGCTCAGAGCACACAAGGAGGATGCTGTCAGTTTCACCATGGCTTGTCTTCTAAGAATTAAAAATGTGATCGAAACTTAAAATTGGAAGATACTTTAAGAAGCATACTTCGTAGCAGCATTAGTCAAGCCTGGTAGTTAATGACTTGAGTTTCTAGTCACAAGTTTAGATCGTGTCATGCTTTTCCATAGTAACGCACTGTTTTTATGGAAAGTCCATAGTATTTTAGAACGAAATGAGTGGGCCAACTCAAGTAAAGCTCTTCCTTATTCTGTATTTGTGGAGCATAAAAATAATTCTTGGTAATTTATTTTTAATTTTTATAACTCATGTAATTTTGTTTTTATACTCTTTTATCTGTTTTCATGGTCCGTTTTTAAGCATCCCTTTCCCTGGAGCTCCCCCGCGGGAGAGCAGCACTCTGTTTCAGTCAGGGCACTGTAGCAGGGCCGTGGGCTGGGTGAGGACTGGAGTGGGAAAGGCAGGCGAGCTGAGGTGTGTTGGGAGGTGGGGCTCTTGGTGGGGCGGCATCAGCAAAGGCTTTCCACCCGGAGGGGCGGGGCCAGGCTTGTGCGGGTCTCGAGGATGGGGACGGTGCTCTGCAGAGCCTGGCAGAGACTTCATGGGGGCAGGGCTCGGGCAGTGCTGGGCAGGGGGTGAGGTTTGGGAGGGACACTGGAGGCCTTGTGGTTGACGGGAGGAAGGGGACGAGGGAGGGGCAAGGGTGACTTCGCAGCCTGGAACGGCACAGGAGGAGCGCCTGAGAGAGGACCCGTTCATGGGAGGGTGTGTGAGACTCAGGCTCAAGAGCTCTATGGGCGGCAGGCACCATCTGGCCCTCAGCCAGCCCAGATGGAAACCCCAGTGCCCTGGGGGTCAAGGCCCGCATCTCGGAAGAGGAAGTTGGTGGAGGGGTGTAGGTCCACATCTACATGGTGAATTCTGACTTGAAATAATCACAGTTTTCATTTAAGAAAATTATGTAAAGTAATTTTGGAAGAAAAGTAATAACTATATTTTGTATTAAGATTACGTTGAGCTTAGCATCCTCTCTATTCAGTGTGGGTTAGTGTAGCCTCCACTCCAGCCTCTAAAGTTAAGAACCTTTTCCTTAAGTTATAGGTGATGCCTCAGATAGATACAGCAACTTGAAGCTATTTGTACTGATTTTCTGTTGGTTTAACTTTTTTCAGTATCAGACCTAAAGCTCACCAGTGGGCTTCCCTGGTGGCTCAAATGGTAAAAAATTTGCCTGCATTGCTTGAGTCCTGGGTTCGATCCCTGGTTTGGGAAGATCCCCTGGAGAAGGAAATGGCAACCTACTCCATCCAGTATTCTTGCCTGGGAAATCCCATGGACAGAGGAACCTGGTGGGCATCAGTCCATGGGGTCGCAAAGAGTTGGACACGACTGAGCAACTAAGCACAGTGTCAGATCTAAGTTTACGCTGAGCTTGATTCTGAAAATTTTTTTGTGATTGTATTTCTTTATTCCTGGCTGTGCTGGGTCTCTGGCTGCACGGGCTTTTCTCTAGCTGTGGAGGGTGGGGCTGCTCTGTAGTCGTGATGTGCAAGTTTCTCACTGTGCTGGCTTCTCTTGTGAAACACGGGCTCTAAGGCATACGGCTTTAGGAGTTGCAGCTGGCTGTGACTCCCAGGCTCTAGAGCACAGGCTCAGTAGTTTGGTGCAGGGGCTTAGTTGCTCCGTGGCACATGGGATCTTTCGGATCAGGGATCCAAACGTGTTTCCTGCATTGGCAGGCAAATTCTTTACCACTGAGCCACCAGGGGCGCCTCTGGAAATATTTTTATAATATAAAGTAAATTGCAGAAATGTAAAGTCCATTTACTTTACTCAGATGCTCCCGGATGTCCACACCCTTGGTCCTGGGGTCTGCTGTCTTGACTGGGCCTGTTCTGCTGCCTTCTGGACATGCCCCCAGGTGTCCCCAGAGTCTCCACCTCCTGCAGATTAACCACTGGGCCTGCCCAGGGCCTCCGGGGAGCAGGTCCCCCTCTAGCTTCCAGGAGGCCTTTGTTTGCACTCGGGCCCAAGTTTATGCAGCCCCACCCTGTGCCTTGTGCTGCGATTGACTTTTCCCCGGCTTTGCTCCCGGTGGCAGCTGTGGCCTCTCCCTCACCTTCCTCCTTCCTGCCGGGGTGTGAGCTCACCTCCTGGAGGTGTGGAGTCCTCACTGTCCTGCCCAGTGGCTGGACTGTCTGTAGGGCCCCCGCCGCCACGGGGCACTGAGCAGGTTCTCCACTCCTGTT
Source organism: Bos taurus (assembly GCF_002263795.3). NCBI lineage: Eukaryota > Metazoa > Chordata > Mammalia > Artiodactyla > Bovidae > Bos > Bos taurus. Next base: position 41,849,951 of record NC_037352.1, on the reverse strand, counting down.
TCCGGATCTGGGAAGCTTGCTGACAGCGCAGAAAGACCTGTGCTTTGGTTTAAGGTAATTACATGGAAGTGGGTTTTCTTTGTACCGTTCGTCTCTGGACCTAACGGTGAGTTAGAAGCAAAGTGGCGCTGGTGGCTCCTTACTGGCTTTTCCTCTCCTCCTGTTTGATTATTCAGCAGCTTCCTGGGCTCCCTGTCTCAATATCTGCATTATCAGGCAGGGTCTGCTGTTAACAGTAAAGGTTGTAGTCTTCTGACAGGGTTGACTTCGTGGCCATGGTGAGGTGCAATGACCAGCGCCTCTCTCGCACTTCGCGAACCGGCCCTAGACCTGAACCCCAGGCAGGGGCTGCGGTCAGAGCCCGTGGAGGGCGTGTCAGCCGTGGGCCGAGTTGGTCCCAGCTTGCTTTTGCTTTGTAGGAAAAGCTTCACGTCCTAATGGCTGTTTTTAAAAATTCACACCAGCTTGCACGTTCTGCTAGTTTGTTTTCAAAGTGGGGCTGTAATCGGTGTTTATCTCTGACGAGGTCTTTTGCTTCTAGTTCAAGTTATTCTTCTGATGCTCTGGATTTCGAGACTGAACACAAGTTGGATCCTGTATTTGATTCTCCGAGAATGTCCCGCCGCAGCCTGCGCCTGGTCACCACAGCCCGCGCGGCGGGGGACGGCCCCGCTGGGGACGGCGCGGCCAGGTGAGTGAGATGGGGACCGGCGCTCCGCGCTCTGGCCTGCAGACCCTCGCTGCTGGCGGTTTACCACTGCGCGTGCACACAGGTGCTCACGTGGCTGCAGCTCTGCTGGGGACCAGGCTGACACCAGGGCTGGGCTGTGCGGGTTGTCTGGCGTTGGTCTAGACGGCGAGGACACCCCTGCTTGCGGGCAGTGTTCCCCCTCGTCCGCGTGCGGGCTCGCAGTGGGGAGGGAGGCCTGCCGCCCGTCACGCGGCCCTGCGGCACCTGTGTCGCCAGTGCTTTCAGCCTGTCTGTAAACTGTGTGGACCGACAGGCACACGCCTGAGTTTGGATCTTTACCTTGTTGACTTGATTTCGGATCGCTCCAGACGCTTGTCGCTTACTTGTGCACAAGGAGTGTGCGATCCCTGTGCCGTTTAGAGATGAAGGAAAGCAGCAGCTCTGCTGTGGCGTTGTTCGTGTTAGAGCGAGGGGTGGGACTGCTGACTGAGAGAGGACGGGCCTCTGGGCTGACAGCAGGGCTGGGCATGGGCGTCTGTGGCACTGCCTCCCCATCCACAGGACACACTCGCACACTCTGCCCCCTGCGGCCACGCGGGGCTCACACTGGTGTGCCTGTGGGCACCCTGGTTCTGACAATCTGCTGCTCTGTGCCCGGGACTCCAGGACCAGGTTTCCTGGGGTGTGTGTTCGGGGGGCCTTCCTGTCTCTGCTCCGTCCCTGGAGTGCAGGGGAAGGAGCTTGTCTTCATGGGCTTCCTGTCCATCGTCGCAGCGAGTCCAGTGCAGAAAGGATGTGGTGACAGCCTCTCCTCGGTGCGCTGGACGCGACTCCATCTTTACTGTGACTGAGAAACTGCAGGATGTGCCTGTGGTGCCGTGACTTGTTTTTTAAGTTTGAACCCCTTTTGGGTCACGAAGTAAAAGTCGCCCAGTGGTGTCCGACTCTTTGAGAGCCCATGGACTATAGAGTTCATGGAATGCTCCAGGCCAGAACACTGGAATGGGTAGCCTTCCCTTCTCCAGGGGATCTTCCCAACCCTGGGATCGAACCCAGGTCTCCCACATTACATACAGACGGATTCTTTACCAGCAAAACCACAAGGGAAGCCCAAGAATACTGGAGTGGGTAGCCTTTCCCTCCTCCAGGGGATCTTCCAGATCCAAGAATCAAACTGGGGTCTCCTGCATTGCAGGAAGATTCTTTACCAACTGAGCTATCAGGGGTCATGGGCTCCTAAGTAATCTGAAAACTACCTGTGCTTACAATTTGCAAAGGAGTTATCGGAGCCCAGCTTAGTTCCTATTTTAGATTAATAGGTGTCTTACTATATAGGAGGAAGGATGTAAGAGAATGTTACTTTAACAACACTTCATTGTCAGGCAAAGATTTTGTGTTGGTAAAACGCAATCATTTGTATTTGCCAGACAGAGTTTGTAGACTTGTTCCTCACTGTTTCTTTCTTAGACTAACCAAACAGCGCAGCAGCGCACACAGGTCGGCATTTAGCATCCACCACAGCTCAAGGAAGGTCCTGTCCTCGGCTGTCAGCCATGGCGGCTCGGGCACCGTGCAGGCCTCGGCCTGTCTGCGGCCTCCTGTGCTGGATGAGTCTCTGATCCGTGAGCAGACCAAAGTGGACCACTTCTGGGGTGAGTTGTCTCTGGTGATGTCTCCAGTTGTCCTGAGAAGAAGGGGTGTTGTGGCCAGTTTGTCGCTTTGCCCCTTCCTGGTGGGGGCAGCCCAGGGAACGTTTGAGGCCTTCCTCTGAATCAGATTGGAAATGCCAGGAAACCAGCTCCCTTGGCCAAGCGCGTGTCCTGCTGCAGAAGGTGGCATGGAGGGCTCGGGCCAGGCTCATGACCATCTGATGCGGGACTTCTGTGCGGTGTTGACGCGCGGTCACTGGTAAACTCAGCAGCGTGGTTTCAGGTTCTGGGCCGCAGTTTCTGACTCCTCGGAAAGCACGTGGTGAAGACAGACCGACTCCAGAGACGATGTAGCTGTGACCTGATCCCCTGAGTGGTAGCAGCGCGCCCCGTCCTCACTGCAGAGGATGCGACGGCCGCAGGGCCCGTGGCTTTGGGGGGCCGAGAGCTGCAGTGTCTCCTTGACGTTCAGGCTGCCCCTTTGAGGAGATGTGGAGATCAGATCGGCTCTAAAAATAGCCTGTGCTGGTCTGGGGAGGCCTCACGCGCATGTTGGTTTTGTTTTGCTCACCAGCGGAGTAGCACTTGGGCAGCAGAGAGGCGAGTGCCTGCTCCTCCACTCACAGGGGTGTGTGAGCATGTGAGACAGGGGCGTGTGAGCATGTGAGACGGGGGTGGGGGGGCTGTGAGCATGTGGGGGGGCGGGCGTGACCGTGAGACGGGGGCGTGTGACTGTGAGACGTCAGTGTGTGAACATGTGAGATGGGGGTGTGAGCATGTGAGATGGGGATGTGTGACTGTGAGATGGGGGGTGTGTGTGAGCATGTGAGACGGGGGATGTGAGCATGTGAGACGGGGGGGCATGACTGTGAGACAGGGGGTGTGACTGTGAGACGGGGGGGGCATGACTGTGAGACGGGGGTGTGAGCATGTGAGACGGGGGGGTGTAACTGTGAGACGAGGGTGTGTGACTGTGAGACAGGGGTGTGTGTGAGCATGAGACGGGGATACGTGACTGTGAGATGGGGGGGGTGTGACTGAGACGGGGGGTGTGACTGTGAGACGGGTGTGTGTGAGCATGTGAGACGGGGGTTGTGACTGTGAGACGAGGGGTGTGAGCATGTGAGATGGGGGGGGCGTGACTGTGAGACGGGGGGTGTGACTGTGAGACGGGGGTTGTGACTGTGAGACGGGGGCGTGTGAGCGTGTGAGACGGGGTTTGTGACTGAGACGGGGATGTGAGCATGTGAGACGGGGGAGTGTAACTGTGAGACGGGGGTGTGTGTGAGCATGAGACGGTGATATGTGACTGTGAGATGGGGGCTGTAAGCATGTGAGACGAGGGGGTGTGACTGAGACGGGGGTGTGTGACTGAGACGGGGCGTGTGACTGTGAGATGGGGGGTGTGACTGTGAGACGGGGGTGTGAGCATGTGAGACGGGGTAGTGTGACTGTGAGATGGGGGGTGTAAGCATGTGAGACAGGTGTGACTGTGAGACGGGGGTGTGTGAGCATGTGAGACGGGGGTGTGAGCATGTGAGATGAGGATGTGTGACTGAGATGGGTGTGTGTGTGAGCATGTGAGACGAGGGGGTGTGACTGTGAGACGGGGGTGTGTGACTGTGAGACGGGGGTTGTGACTGTGAGACGGGGGCGTGTGAGCGTGTGAGACGGGGTTTGTGACTGAGACGGGGATGTGAGCATGTGAGACGGGGGAGTGTAACTGTGAGACGGGGGTGTGTGTGAGCATGAGACGGGGATATGTGACTGTGAGATGGGGGCTGTAAGCATGTGAGACGGGGTAGTGTAACTGTGAGACGAGGGGGTGTGACTGTGAGATGGGGGTGTGTGACTGTGAGACGGGGGGTGTGACTGTGAGATGGGGTTTGTGACTGTGAGACGGGGGTGTGAGCATGTGAGATGGGGTAGTGTAACTGAGACGGGGGTGTGTGACTGTGAGATGGGGGGTGTAAGCATGTGAGACGGGTGTGACTGTGAGACGGGGGTGTGTGAGCATGTGAGACGGGGGTGTGAGCATGTGAGATGAGGATGTGTGACTGAGATGGGTGTGTGTGTGAGCATGTGAGACAGGGGGGCGTGACTGTGAGACGGGGGTGTGTGTGAGCATGAGACAGGGATATGTGACTGTGAGACGGGGGGTGTGAGCATGTGAGACGAGGGGATGTGACTGTGAGACGGGGATATGTGACTGTGAGACAGGAATATGTGATTATGAGACGGGGGGTGTGACTGTGAGACGGTGTGTGAGCATGTGAGACGGGTATGTGTCTGAGACGGGGGTGTGTGACTGTGAGATGGGTGTTTTGAGCATGTGAGATGAGGGGTGTGTGACTGTGTGAGATGGGGTGTGTGTGAGTGTAACATGGAGAGTGTGTGAGCATATGAGATGGGTGTGTGATTGTGTGTGAGAGGAGGGAGGGGTGTGTTCGCATGTGTGTGAGATGGGAGGGTGGTATGTGTGAGTGTGTGAGAGATGGGGGTGTGTGTGAAATGCGTGTGAGGGCGTGTGTCAGTGTGTGTGAGATGGGGGGGTGTGAGTGTGTGTAAGATGAGGGAGGGGTGTGTAAGCGTGTGAGACAGAGTGTGTGTAGGCATTTTCCCCAGAGGTGCACTTTCTCCTGGAATGGAGAGCAGACGTCTGCAGGCACCTGAGGAAGCTGCGTTAAGTGCAGGCTTGTAGGAAGTCAGTCTTGACCAGGCCGTGAGGCTCATTTATGAACCATTGTAACCTTTACTTTTGCTTGTGTGCATCTTGTCCTGTTTTGATCATTTTAGCTCAACAGCAAAAAAATGTGTTTTTTAGGTCTTGATGATGACGGAGATCTTAAAGGTAATTATTTTCCTCTTTTTCTTCCCCACATTTCTCAGGGTGGAGGTTTTAGTTAGGTGTCTTCTGTAACAAGCAGGTTCCATCTCTTTTGCAAACTCCAGGTGGGAATAAAGCCGCCATTCAGGGAAACGGCGAGGTGGCCGCAGAGGCGGCCGGGAGCAACGGCTACATGTGCAGCGAGTGCAGCCTCCTCGCGGAGCGCAAGGGCGCGCTCACCGCCTGCTCTGCAGCCCATGGCCCGGTCTCTAGGATCTACTCCAGGGACAGGCATCAGAAACGTAAGTCTTGCTCTTTTAAAAGTGAGGGGAAGAGTTCACGTCCAAATACTGGCTATTTCATTTTCTTCTTACTAGCCTTGTCTTAAGGCCTCATGGTCTGCACTGTTTTACCATGGACTGGAGCTCAAAGTTATCCTTTAAGAGGTGCACCAGTGAGCTCTGTTCCTCCTCCTCCTCTCCCAGCCTGCGTTTGATGTGGTGGGTCTCGTACCTAGGAGTGTTTGAGAGTCGGTCCGTTTGAACTTCAGCGTAAGCAGGAGAAACCCTGTTCCGAGTGGACCTACAGGGCTGTGCGATCCGTGCAGACGCACTCTTCCTTCCTAAGGGCCACAGGCTCCAGGTGCCTCAGGAGGCGGCGGGCCGCAGGCCGTCTCTGGTCTCTGTGGGTCACCGTCCTGACCACGGGGACAGCCCACTAGAGCACGGGAGTGCTAGGTGGCACATGGCACACCAGCCTTTTTGGGAGGGCAGCAGGTACAGCAGAGGGTCTTAGGGGCCACTGCTGACTGGCAAAGGGAGGCCCTTGGGCCCCCATGTGCCTGCTTTATCGATTCTGATCAGTACCTGGCCAGAGAGAGTCGGCGTCTTCCAGGTCCCCACGGAGAACACAGCTACAGAGGCTCCTCTGGGAGCCGCCTGGTCGAGGGGCCCCTCCAGCAGCTTCACAGCCACTGTGATCGCTCTTCGCCTTCAGGTGTGGGAGGCTGGGAGCCCTTGACTTGAAACATGCGTTGCCGTGTTCCCAACCCCTTGGTCCAGTGTCTATGTGATCTGAGCGCTGGTCTGCTTGGCAGGGCTGGGGGACACGCCGTGCAGGCGGACAGGGTTGGGAGGGGACAGTGCTGGGGGGCCGGCGGCGCCCCTGTGCTGGTCTCGCCATGAAGGAGAAAGGCCCCAGGCTGACTCTCAGTTCCATTTCCGCACCTTATCCTGTGGCTGGGCGCTCTGTTTTGCCATTTGCTGTGTTCCTGCCCTCGTCACGGCTGCCAAACAGTGGGGACGCTGTGAGGGGAAGGGCAGGGAATTGGTCCCGGGGTCATGTGTGGGTGCCTCAGAGACCCGCGTCCCGCGCTCTCACACTGCCCAGGGCTCTGCACCGTGACCTCCCCAGCCCTCAGAGCAGCCCCCCGGGACGGCTGTGCCCCTTGTCGTGGTCGATGTTAGCACCATCACCCCCGTCGTACAGACCAGGAAACAGGTTCACCCAGCTTCAGACACCTGCCGGCGAGTGACAGAGCCTGGGCCTGGCCCCCGAGCCACTGGTCCTTTGGGAGTCCCTTGGGGCTGGGGCCCGGGCCTCACACTTGATGTGCTGCATGTCAGGCATTGAGGCTGCATTTGAAGGTCGCCGTTGCTGTGTGGAGTGCACCGCCCTCCTTAGGGTGAAAGTCACCCCACACGCTGCCCTTGGCATCGCCTGTCTGTGGTCGTGTCTGACGCTCGCCCTTGGCTGCGTCTCTGTCGCTGGCAGCCAGCCACTTGTCCTGACAGCTGGGGATGGTGGCCTGAGCCCCCTGCGCCACAGGTGGGGTCTTCAGAGGGAGCTTCTGGATACTCACCCCACTTCCTGCTTAAGTTGGTCTTGAGTATTTTGGGGAGAAAACCAGTTACGGATACTTGGGGCTTCTGTTCTTACTGTGCTCCTTGTTTTAGATCATACAGTGCTCTGTAGAGCCAGTGCCAACTTACTACCTTTGAAAAAAATTTGTTCCTAATTATTTGAGTGAAACAAGTATCAAAGAACTTTTGAAAACTTGAGAGGTGTGCAAGGAAGAAAACTAGCATAACTTGTAACTTGTACCCGGAGGCCCTTCCCTCTGTTGTGTGCTTTAGGTCACACTGTGTGGAATCTGTTATATGAGCATATTTACTCAAAATATGCGTAATAATCATAAGTTAACCCCACCCCAAGAGTTTCTTTTTTTTTCTTACATTCTTATTGGGAAATCTTAAAGTAGCGAAGATAAGTTCAGTCCTCTCCCTGTTCCTCCTCGGTCCCTGCCTGGTATCCCTTCTGGAGGGACCTTCACCCTCACCCTGAATCTCCTGCTGTTTTAAGGAGGTGAAAGTCACATAGATCAGATCAGATCAGTCACTCAGTCGTGTCCGACTCTTTGTGACCCCATGAATGCAGCATGCCAGGCCTCCCTGTCCATCACCAGCTCCCGGAGTTCACTCAGACTCACGTCCAATTGAGTCAGTGATGGCATCCAGCCATCTCATCCTCTGTCGTCCCCTTCTCCTCTTGCCCCCAATCCCTCCAGCATCAGAGTCTTTTCCAATGTGTCAACTCTTCGCATGAGGTGGCCAAAGTACTGGAGTTTCAGCTTTAGCATCATTCCTTCCAAAGAAATCCCAGGGCTGATCTCCTTCAGAATGGACTAGTTGGATCTCCTTGCAGTCCAAGGGACTCTCAAGAGCCTTCTTCAACACCACAGTTCAAAAGCATCAATTCTTCGGCGCTCAGGCTTCTTCACAAATCCCTTATGATTATACAGTGGAAGTGAGAAATAGATTTAAGGGCCTAGATCTGATAGATAGAGTGCCTGATGAGCTATGGAATGAGGTTCGTGACATTGTACAGGAGACAGGGTTCAAGACCATCCCCATGGAAAAGAAATGCAAAAAAGCAAAATGGCTGGGGAGGCCTTACAAATAGCTGTGAAAAGAAGAGAAGCGAAAAGCAAAGGAGAAAAGGAAAGATATAAGCATCTGAATGCAGAGTTCCAAAGAATAGTAAGGAGAGATAAGAAAGCCTTCCTCAGCGACGAATGCAAAGAAATAGAGGAAAACAACAGAATGGGAAAGACAAGAGATCTCTTCAAGAAAATTAGAGATACCAAGGGAATATTTCATGCAAAGATGGGGTCGATAAAGGACAGAAATGGTATGGACCTAACAGAAACAGAAGATATTAAGAAGAGGTGGCAAGAATACACAGAAGAACTGTACAGAAAAGATCTTCATGACCCAGATAATCACGATGGTATGATCACTGACCTAGAGCCAGACATCCTGGAATGTGAAGTCAAATGGGCCTTAGAAAGTATCACTACAAACAAAGCTAGTGGAGGTGATGGAATTCCAGTTGAGCTATTTCAAATCCTGAAAGATGATGCTGTGAAAGTGTTGCACTCAATATGCCAGCAAATTTGGAAAACTCAGCAGTGGCCACAGGACTGGAAAAGGTCAGTTTTCATTCCAATCCCAAAGAAAGGCAATGCCAAAGAATGCTCAAACTACCCCACAATTGCAGTCATCTCACATGCTAGTAAAGTAATGCTCAAAATTCTCCAAGCCAGGCTTCAGCAATATGTGAACCATGAACTTCCTGATGTTCAAGCTGGTTTTAGAAAAGGCAGAGGAACCAGAGATCAAATTGCCAACATCCGCTGGATCATGGAAAAAGCAAGAAAGTCACATAACATGAACATAACTGTCTACCATTTTGGAGTATCATTTCAGCGTGTGTAACTGCCTAAATTTCGCTTTCATGTTCCTGCGGAGACATGGAGTGGTTTTGTCTTTGCTTCCAGTAGGTGGTTTTAGAGGCTGTTCCATTTTAAACGGTAGCTGCCATGAACTTAGATTCTTTTGATGCCTAATGTTGCATTTATGGTTGTATCGGAATTTGTTTAGTTGGCATGGAGGTGGACATTCAGGCTTTGCTGTTTGTACACTTCTACAAACTGTGTTTTCTTTGGGTGTGTGTGAGTTCGTGCACAAGCCTTCAGGGTAGGCAGGCCCGAAGCAGCACAGCTGTGTTACACGCCGTGCGTCTTGCCTGAGCCGTGCAGTTTCTGAGTCTGAAACCTGATTTAGGTTGAGTGCATTGTAGAAAAACTATGATTTTCTGGGCTCCATCAAAAAGGCCTTAAAAGCCTTGCACATGCTTTCCTTGGACATTGAACAGTGTTCAACAGAGCAGGATGCTAAGACTTGCGCACATGAGCAGATTCAGTTCTGCCCTGAGGATCGGTGTCTGCGCGAGAAGCCTGTGGTGTTGGAGATGTGGAGATCGGCTCTGCCAGGACTTGCTCCTGTGTGCCCGCTGGCCCCTCAGGCCTGCCTGGCCCCCGGGCTGACCCCACAGGAGGACTCAGGGAACTGAAAACTGAAAACAGAGGCTTCTGTGTTCTTTCTCTTGCCTAAGGCGATGCGTCTGTTCTCCAGTAGCAGGTGTAAACCTAGGAAAGAAGGATGGATGAATGGATGGAAAGTCATTCCTTTGAAAATTTATCGGTTGTCTCAATTGCTTTGAGCAGAACTTTGTTTCTTGAACCAGGCCTAGTCTTTAGAGAAGGAAGGACAGAATGGCTATGCTTCTGGGAGAGGGGCAGGTGACTTCAGGATCGGAGGGCTGTGGCCCTGAGCAGCTGAGGTTGAAGTGGATGGCGTGGCTCGGCCTCTGCAGAGCAGCTGAGATGCTGCTGGCCGGCTTTGAGAAGGAGCAGCTCTGACTGAGCCTGTCCTCTGCAGAAACAAAGTCAGCAGTTAAATATACTTAAAAACTGTTGCAGCTGGCAGCTTCTGAATCACCCTCATCGCCGCTGAAGACAGGTTGTGTATAGCGTCAGTCTACATAGACCGTTCCCACTGGCCTCCCAGCAGACTGCCCAGGACCGCTCTCCCGCGTGGCCAGCTGAGGGCCCCATTCACGTTCTCTCGCTAAGTAGGAGTCTCTTATTTTTGTTCTTTTAAATGTTGCCAATTGATGAATGAAAAATGGATTTTGGTATTTTTGATAATCAGTGAAACAGGCCATGGATTAACCTGCTCATTGATTTTTTTTCTATTTTTACCAATCTCTGTATAAAGTTTACACTGTGGTGTCAAACACAGAGGCATGTGAGTGGAGGAGCACAAAGCTGACCTGACGGGGGTTTCTGGTCCCAGGTTTTTTTTTTTTTTTTTTTTTGGTTCATACCTCCATTTCACAAGTAGCCTACTGCTTTACTCAGGCCATGTGGGGAGAGGATTGGAGCTCTGACCTTATTTCTCCTAAATCACTCGCGCTCAGATCCCTCCAGTCCCCGTGGCTTCATGCGTGTGCCCTGGCCTCACAGAGCTGAGTGGGGGTGCATGGATGGGGCTGCTTCTCCCTGCTCCCGGCGGGCCCATCTCCAGGCCGCCCTGTGGTTGTCACGGAGCAGGAACGAGCCTCATTCTTCAGGTGCCACTCAGTGAAGAAACTTTTTTAGTGATAGAAATTTCTAGCCACTGTGACTTGTAGACGCCGCCCTGCATGATGTAGGTTCCGGAGGCTGCAGTGTCTGTCCTGACGTGCTAGGTGCTGTGGAAAGGAAGCCACGGCCGGGCAGGCGCCCTCCACCAGGCGCCCGTGGTTCACGGAGCCTCAGTGTCCGCGGCAGGGTCTCGTCCCCTGCTGCATGAGCTGTCGGAGCGCCTGTGAGGGGCTGCTCCTCTCCGAGGGGCTTCTTGCGGCTGCTAGTGCAGTGGGCTTGCTGGGCCAGAGGGCGGGGCAGACTCCCTTTGCTGGCTCCTGAAGGCGGCGGTGTTCTCAGAGCCCGTGTTCACCGCAGCCGGACAGACACGCGTGGTGCTGCCAGTGCCCTCGGGGACGGCTGGTTTGCGGCTCTGCCGAGCAGGGCCCCACTTAAAAGCGGGTTCCAGGGAATGCCCTGGCTGTCCAGTGGTTAGGACCGTGAGTCTTCACTGCCCAGGTTGAGAGTTCCTGGTTGGGGAACCAAGATCCCACAAGCTGCATGGCATGGCCAAAAAAAGGTGGGTCCCTCCTTAGCTGAAGCGTGTCGCCCTGCCTTGCCGGAAGAGTGACTGCTCACGGTCTCTCAGCAGGCCGCGCCGCCGGCTGCGGGGATGGCATCTGGTCGTTGGCCGTGCGCACCTCGGCGTCCTGTGCCTCCTTCTTGGTGCAACTTTTCCAAGTGGTTTTAATGAAGCTCAATTATGCATCAGAAAATTACAAATTGAAAAGTTGTGAATCAAAAAGCTATGAGTCAGAAAGCCATGAATCAAAAGGTATTTAAATAATTTTTTCCTCCTTTTTCCACCAAATCGAGCGCTTTCAAGGTGGAAAAAACACTCCTCCCCACGCGACGCTTCCCTCACGCCCTCTCCTTGACCTGTGCGGCCTTTCTCTCTCTCTGTTGCTTTCAGCCTTGCTCTGCACCTCTCTGTCTCTGCAGTTCTGGGTGTTTGCTGGATGTCGATCAGCATTTAAACAGTAAATAAAAAGTTAATACGCTCATTTTTTTATTCTTATGACCTTTTTAAAGTAAAAAAATTACTTGAATAGCATTTAGAATGATGTTTCAAGAGTGACCGAAGCAGGCCCACCGTGTGTGCTGGCGGGCATGTCCGGGCAGGCGGCCCCCCGCCCCTCGGTGCCCTGCAGCGCCGCGTCGGGCTCAGCCCCTCGGCGCCCTGCAGAGCCCGTCCGGCTCAGCCCCTCTCGCCTGTGTTGCAGCTCATTCCAGTCACTGTGGGAGGATGGACGCGAGCATGCGCCTGGCTGAGGATGGCCACCTCCGTGCAAACGGGGCGTCGCTGTGTAAGTATGGCAGGCCGTGGGGGCCCACGGCCCTCAGGCCGGGAGCCGGCAGCACCGGCGGCACTGGCTGGGACTTTGCGTGAATTGAGTTTCCTGCTCGTTTCAAATGGCCGTTGCTGCGCACCATTGAGATCGACAGGGTGTGTATGTCCATCTGTCCGATTAACTGCTTGTCCCACCCCTGCAGGCGACGAGTGTAAGGGGAGGAAGCACCTGGAAACGCACGTCAGCACCCGCTCGAGGCCAGGAGGGCTGGCAGGGACCCTGGGGCTCGCCCTGTCCCGCGCAGGTTGTCTGGCGCTTTTGCCTTGTAGCTCTGACGTCTCTGTCGTGAGTTAGTGTCATGGGTGCTCCTTGTTTACTGTTTCTTTGTGCTTGAAATGCAAGGGCTCAGTGAAACTGACGGGAGAGTGGTAACTTTGGTTTAAAATATGGAGACTATCATTCTTGAAAAGCTTCTCTGCAAGTGTATCTAGTGTAAATGAAGCGTGTGGAGAGGAGCACATTCGAGGTGAACTGAGCGGCTGAGAAGAGGCCGGGCCCTGGGTGCGTGCTGTCACCCGGGACTCAGGGCCGGGCCGGAGCCTGTGCGGCCCACGCGGCAGAGACGGCCGTGCTTCCAGCTCGTGCCTGCCAGCCTCTTGGCAGAGGGGTGCTAGTCTTTTTAAAAAGCTGAACTTCAAAAATTTTTATCTCTCATTGTTAATTAATAAACATAAAGCTATAGATTAAAAAAGAAAGATAAGCCTCTAACACCATGTGTCTTTACACATCAGCTGAGTTGGAATCACTTAACATTTTCGGGAGTCAACACACAAATGCTGTGTGAATGTTTAACTTCCACGGTTAACCTTAAAAAACGGGAACAGTTGATTTCACAAGCAGCTTCCTGCCTTAGATACGGTGTGACGTTGGGCATAAAGTTTGTTGTGTTTTGTTCTGTCACCCAGTGGGGCTGCTGGTTTGATTCCAAGATATTCTTCACCAGTGTGGGAAGATTTTCATTCCGGTGTCTGAGTAGCCATTGTCTCACCCAGAGCCTATTAGCTGCTGGCATGCGTGGCGTTTACTTCCTTTACGTGACTGCAGTGCCTTTCTGGTACACGTTCTGCCCGCAGCCACTGCACACGTGTGCGGGGCAGCTGCCAGCCAGCCCCGCAGGCTGATGAGAAGCCTCTGCATTTTGTGTCCTGCGTGTCCGTGGGCAGGAGGGAAAACTGTCGCGACCCGGGGCAGGGGCCTCATGAGTCAGTGTCAGCGTCCTGCTTGGGCCTAACCAGCCAGTGGCTGTTCTGAGGGGAGGCTGTGGGCTCCGACGTGCGGGTGCGGGTGTGGTGCAGACGGGCGCTGTCCGCTGCTGCCCCGGGACCAGGGCTGGTGTCTGAAGGCGCCTCTCCTGCCTCGTCCTCTCCGGCACAGGTCAGCTCTCGGGGCAGGCGCTGCACAGGGCCGGAGCCGCAGGATGGCGTGTGTCCCGGACGCTGCTGTCGGTGCTCTGCTTGGCCACGGCCGCCCCAGGTGCTTACTTTGGCCTTCGGTGTTAGCGCTTCTGGGCTTTTGGCGGCTAAGCACCTGCAGTAAACTGCTTATCTAACCAAGTGCACATCTCGTGTGCGCTTTCCGTGCTTCTGTCCTTCGCGTACGTGCTCTGCCCTCTGTTAGAAATGCCCCCAGTCCTGTGGTTTTAGCTGCATGGGCATTCTTTGTTTCTCGGAGTTCGGGGTTCTGTATGAGTCCAGCTGCTTGCTTCTGCTGTACTTGCGAGCGCATGGACTTCGTGTTCCCTTTTGTGTCTTGTGTACAACGTGTTGCTTTGTGGCTTATTTATGTTCCTGTTTGAGTTATGGGTATTCCTGCTGTGGTGACTAAGCATCATCCTATATACTTCATCCCTGACTTCATCTTGATAGACTTTCGAGTGTCTGTTAACACATTTCCTGTGGTTCTGGCCTGTCTTCACAAAACTGGTCCTTTAGGGATTTGCTCTTCGTAAAAACTCTCCACAGGACCTTTGGTGTTTTCTCTTCTAGGGAAGGCAGCGTCTGAAGTGTTCTGGTGGCTCGGGATTGGATGGTACCAGTTTGTGACTTTGATCTCTTGGTTGAATGTGTTTCTTCTTACAAGGTAAGGAAGCCGATGCCATGTCAGCTGGGTGTTTTAAAGAGCTGATTTTGTGCTGATTTCATGATCTCATTTGACTTAACCATTTTATATTTTGTAAAGTGCTTTCATATTCTTAAATGATTGCTCAAGCCACTCCTGTGCAAGGGGAAAGGCAGGTGTTGTCAAGGAGACCAGTGTGCGGAGGTTGAGCAGCGCGTCCTGGAGCACACGGCTGGGAGGGTGCTCAGGGCTAGGCCCGGGCCCCTGGCTCCCTCTCTGGTGCACTCACCCTGGCACCAGGGTGCCCCCGTGGGCCAGTGCCCACGGCCCCTGAGTGCCCTCCTGTGCACCCAGCCCAGCGTGTTGGCAGTTAATGACCTGTTGGCTTGTTCCCGTGGGCCCTGAGGACAGCCCCACGTGGGCAGGCTGTCTTGTAGCACCAACTGACCTTGTGCACAAAGCTGGCTGCACTTCTTGGCCTGTGCACTTCCCATTTAAAATGAGAGCTGCTGCTGCTAAGTCACTTCAGTCATGTCCGACTCTGTGCGACCCCATAGACAGCAGCCCACCAGGCTTCCCCATCCCTGGGATTCTCCAGGCAAGAACACTGGAGTGGGTTGCCATTTCCTTCTCCAATGCGTGAAAGTGAAAAGTGAAAGTGAAGTCGCTCAGTCGTGTGCGACTCTGGCGACCCCATGGACTGCAGCCCATCAGGCTCCTCCATCCATGGGATTTTCCAGGCAAGAGTACTGGAGTGGGGTGCCATCGCCTTCTCCAAAATGAGAGCAGGGGGTATGTTTTGTATAAAATTACCTAGCGAGGGCAGACAGTATGGTGAGCCCTGCTTTTCGCTTTTCCCAAGTTATATCTTTTCATTCCTAGGTGCCTTCGAAATATTTGCAAGTTTTTAATCTTGCTCATTCCACTGTTACTTTTACTAGGTAAGTACAATTTAACTTTGTTATCTTACATGACTAGTATGTACACATGCACATGTATGTGAATTAGTGAAAAAACAGAGCATTTAAATGTCTGCCATTTGAAGACCAGCGTGTGCACAGGTGTGTACGGGTGCTTTTTCTCTGCTTTCAGCTGCAGGTGTTTTGTTGTGGGGCCAGGGTGACATCTTTTCACTCCTGCCTCTGTTAAACTGGACCCACAGCCACAGAGTGCAGAGAGTGGATGACCACGGGACCACGCTCACACCTGCTGCCTCCCACCCCAACCAGCCTCTGCAGGTAATCAGTCAGGAGACCCGCTTCCCTGGCAGTGCCAGTCTGTCCTCCCAAGCGAGTTCTGCTTTCCTTGTAAACGACAGGGCAGTTCAGCTGGGCTCCTTCCCTGTTCCCGAAACAGTTCAAGTAATGCATACAGGCACACCTCAAGTACTGTGTTAGCTCCAGTATCACGTGGATTTTCTGGTTTCCTGGTGCACGTGAAAGCCGTGTTCACCTTATGGTACTTGACATGTACGACAGCATTACATTTGAAAAAACAGCGTACAGACCTTAACTGAAAACAGTTCACTGTTAACAAATGTTAACCATCGTCTAAGCCTTTAATGAATCATATAATGTTTTTGCTGGTGGAGAGTTTGAAATACTTTGAGAATTACCCAAGTGTGATACAGACACAGGGGAGCACGGGCTCCTCTGTGTAGTTAGGAAGGTGCGTGGACAGAACCTTCGCTTGTGAAAATGCAGTGCCTGTGACGTTCATTGGAGTTGTGTATTTCAATTCATCTCATCATTTAGTTCATTTTCACTTAAAAAGTTTTCATTACTTTGGAAAATGTAGAAAGCATAAAGCAGAAAATAAAAACCACCCATAGGCTGCCATGTAAAGGAACTCACTGAAGAGGAGCGTCTTTCTGTCTTTTCCTTCGGGCTGTGTGAGTTGTAGTTGGCGTTTTCCTGTAGCGCTCTGCTTGCTGTCTGGACTTGTCCTGTCTTTTTGTCTCCTTTGGAACCTCTTACTCTCCAGGTTGGCGATGAAGCCTTCCACTGGCATCGGATGAGTGAGGTGGAGAGGCAGGTGGCCACATTGTCGGGACAGTGTCACAGGCACGATGAGAAGCTGGGACAGCTGGTGGCTTTGCTCCAGAAGCTACAGGCTCGGGTGGACCGGGCGGACAGCAGCAGTGAAGGGGGGTCACCCCCGGTGAGGAGTGTGGGGCGGGGGCAGCGTCTCAAGGGGGCTGGTGCTGGTGGGCTCCTGGGCTCCACAGTGACACCAGGGGGTTCTCAGGCACAGGGAGAAGGTGGACCCTGCGGTGGGGCGCTGCAGGGAGGGCAGTGGGTCCTTGGCCTGCCGTGGCCGGTGCTGTGGTGCTCCTGCCACTCCCGAGGAGAAGCCCCATCTGAGGACAGGGTGGGGCAGGCAGAGAGGCCTGTGGGTGTCGCCCAGGATGGGGCGCAGGCTGCAGCTGGACACATGGCTGTCCCTGGCCTGCATTTTATTTCATGAGTGGATTGAACACAGTTGCACGAAAGTTTACTATCACTGAACTGAAAATTTGCTCAAAGCTGTTACTTAAAATATCTCAAGATCATGAGATAGTTAAGAGCAGCTACTAGTCCTTATGGAACCATGAGCTTTTATATATATATATGTTTCATGTCTCATCTGTTTGGTTCTCAAAGAAAGAATTGTCAGTCCGTTTTCCTCAAAACCACCGTAGGGCAGGTTTCAGATGTCTGAACTTAGACCCAGAGAGGACGTCCTCCCTGCGGGGCACTGTGGCGGGCTGTGCTGTGGAGGAACGGCGTGGCCTGGCTGACAGGTTTGGGCTTATCTGCTGCTTAATTTTCTCTGCCATTTTTCATTCATTTTCCCTTTCAAGACTGACTATGTGACGCTTCACCAAGAGCATGAATTGCGCATCTCCAGCCTGGAAGATGTACTTGGAGAACTGACAGAAAGATCTGAGGTATTCATGCACTTGATCTTTCACTTTTAGCCCCAGCAGCGCGGTTTCCTTGACAGAAGTCACCCGTCGTCGCTGTGTTCACGTCCCCAGCCTCTCTTGGAGGTGCTGCCTTAGGGCGTCTGCTGCCGTCCTCTCTGAGGCTAAACAGCAGTATTTCTGCCTGCGCCCTGAGCCGTGGGTGCTTGCGGTCTTGCTCTAGTGACTCCCACGTGTGTCCAGCTCACGGGCTCCCAGCTGTCTTTTGAGGGGAAGGGTCTGAGCCAGTTGTGGGCTGGGCAGGCTCTCCTCACCGTCCCCCCTCTCTGCAGGGTGGTGTGTGTGGACAGGGAGAGGAGCAGCACCCTGACCCTGTGCAGAGGGATTTTCCAGGGGAAGTCCGGTCTCTTCAGGTGTCGAGGAGGCAGAGAGGGGAGGCCTGGGGGTGGCTGAAAGAGGGGTGGCCCTGCTGCTTCAGGGGAGACCATAGCTCTCGGGGTGGGGCTCACCGCAGACAGTGTCCGAGGCAGGCGGTTTACTTTGTTCATCAGTTGGAAGTTTCCGTGGCCCCCGCAGGAGAGCCCGTGGCTGTCCCACGCGTGTGTTGCTGCTGCCATGGAGCGGGGCCTCGGTCCAGTTATGACCTGTGAATGGCTGTGAACAATCCGTGTTAATGAGGCACGGCTTCGTGTGTGAATCTGCCACCTGCTTCTCCGCGCCCTGCCACATTTAAGGCACTCGCTGGGGCTGGCGGAGTCTGGCTTCATGGCCTGGGTACTGGTTACGGGAGCTGCTTAGTTTGAAAATCTGTCAAGCCGCTCCCAGGTGAACTGTGTGCCCCTCTGAATGGACAGTGTGTGTCTTTTAAAGTCTGCTGTGAAAAGTAAAGTAAACATCCCTCACCTGCCTGCCAGCAGCCAGGGATGGGCTTTAAATTAAGGGGGAGAATCCCAGATAAATGTGTGTCTGTTCCTATTTACATGTATGTAGTCATGTATGTGACTTCCTGGAAAGTTGGCGCATAACTTGTGTATTTAAACAGTTTCTCGATCGTTTTAGGCCATCCAGAAGGAGCTAGAGCAGGCCAAGCTAAGAACAGCCAGGTAGGACGTTTCACGTAATTCCTCTCCCGCCTTTGGGCTCCTCGGTGTCCCGTGGGCCGCACCGTCTCAGCACGGGGGCTGTGTCAGCTGCAGCCGCTGTCTTCCTGGGAGGTTCTCAGGGCACCTGAGGATGGAGGAGGCTGGGGGAGGCTTGTTGCCATCCACCCCCGCGCAGCACCAAAGACGCGGGGCCCTGTGTGCTCTGGGGAGCCTCCGTCCCTGGACGCGCCTTGGAGGGCCACCCCAGGCAGGGTAAGGAGCGGCCGTGGGCCGTGGGGGCGGTGGGCCTCCTGCCGGGGCCTCTGCTCACCCCGGGGCACCGCAGTACAGCCCTGGGCCCTGCTCGGCAGCCCCTTGAGGAGACCTGCCTTCCGAGCCACTGTGGCTGTGGCGCGGCTGGGCCTCCTCTGAGCCCTGGGCTTTCGGCAGTTCCGAGGGCACCGCGTTTGGTCCTCGCGCCCTGCTGCCTCTCCCGCGCACGTTTACGCCCTCAGCTGTGCGGGGCTTCCCTTGCCTGCGAGCCTCACAGCTGCCTGTCTTTTTCACACACTTGGTTTTGTCACCTGGCTCTCCCCGCTGCTGCTACCCTTCTGTTACTCCAGTAACTCACTTGGAAGCGAACAGGTGGGGAGCTCTGACCTCCAGTCTTCCTGTCTCTGGCCCCAGTGTGTCTGTGGGTCCTGTGTCGTGATTTTAGGCCTCAGGACGGTGTGAGTGGCAGACCTTTTAACTCTCCTGCAGGGCCTTTATGTGTCAAAGCCCCTCTGACAGACCGTGCAGACCCTGCAGTGTTCACCCCCGAGGGCACTCTTGTGAGATTCTCCATGCAATGGGACCTGCCTATAAACAAGATAAATGGAACACTACCGTTTCCTAACATAAAATGGCTGCATTAAAATAGGATTGTTAAAACCCCGAAACCATGCTTTTAGTTTAAGTTTTCTCTCCTAGTAGCATGAAAAATTCATTCTTGACTTTATGATGATTACCAATAAACATAGCCTCATTTATGAGTTTATGAAGTCTTTCAGAATTTTAAGGAGATAGGGGTAGGTTTTACATATTAAATGGTGTATAGGAGGTGCCCAGCCCCCAGTGGAGGCATAACCACTGCTGACAGTGGGTCCGGCCCCTGCCCGGGCAGTGTGTGTGGTGTGTGTGTGTGTGTGGTGTGATTGTGTGTGTGTGGTGTGTGTATGTGTGTGGTGTGTGTATGTGTGTGGTGTGTGTGTATGTGGGGGGTGTGTGTGTGTGGTGTGATTGTGTGTGTGGGGTGTGTGTTTGGGGTGTGTGTGTGGGTGGGGTGTGATTGTGTGTGTGTGGTGTGTGTATGTGTGTGGTGTGTGTGTATGTGGGGGGTGTGTGTGTGTGGTGTGATTGTGTGGGGTGTGTGTTTGGGGTGTGTGTGTGTGGGGGGTGTGTGTATGTGTGTGGGGTGTGTGTGTGTGTGGGGGGGTGTGATTGTGTGTGTGGGGTGTGTTTGTGTGGGGTGTGTGTATGTGTGTGGGGTGTGTGTGCGTGCGTGTGCGCCGACGCTGAGGTGGGAACAGTCCCTGGGCCCTTGACTTGAACCTGCCGTGTGCTGGGGGCAGGGGGTGTTGGCAGCCTCCCTCCCTGTGACGGGGCCTCTCCCTGACGGTTCTGTCTGCCGTCCTTCCCCTGCAGTGGGGCTGGCGAGGAGCAGCGCCTGCCTGCCCTGGTTGGGCGTCTGGAGCAGGAGCTGGGGCACCTGAAAGCGGACTTGTCCAGCTGGCAGCGTGGGCAGGCCGGCTGTGAGAAGGCTGAGGCCATCCGTGAGAAGGCAAGTGCCTCAGCTTTTATGTTTGTTGTGGAAAATAGAGACACTGAGTTGGTGCCTTAAGTCTTTTTAATTTCAACTTTCTTTAAAAATTTTATTTTACTATGTTTGAAGTTTTCTGAACATGTTAAATGAAATAATTAAAAAACTGAGCTCCCCTCGAGTTCCCTCCACTCCAGTGACACGAAGTGTGGGTTGCCAGGCCTGCCTGCCCTCCAAGGCCGCGCCTGTGTGGAGGGGGCAGTTTGTCTGTCTGTCCCCAGAGCAGACGCTCGTGCCTCACATCCGTGCGTCAGGACATTGCGTTGGGGCCGCCCATGCTCACACAGAAGCCCCACGCGCAGAGCTGCGGGCGGTGAGAGCAGATGCTGCAGAGGCGCAGGCTCTGCTGAGCTGGGCGGGCGGGCAGGGGACAGGTCGGTCTGTGGTGCCAGGAGCCCCGAGGCTGATGAACACCGATAAATACGTGAACAACTGTAACGGTGTACTGTTGCAGAGCACACGGCGGCTGCGGTAAAACACGACTGTTAGAGCCCTGAAGCAGTGTGTTTTTGGTTTAGTCAGTCACTAGACTCAGCCCTGGAGAAGGCAATGGCACCCACTCCAGTACTCTCGCATGGAAAATCCCAGGGACGGAGGAGCCTGGTGGGCTGCAGTCCATGGGGTCGCTAAGAGTCGGACACGACTGAGCGACTTCACTTTCACTTTTCACTTTCATGCATTGGAGAAGGAAATGGAAACCCACTCCAGTGTTCTTGCCTGGAGAATCCCAGGGACGGGGGAGCCTGCTGGGCTGCCGTCTATGGGGTCACACAGAGTCGGACACGACTGAAGTGACTTAGCGTAGTGTAGCATAGACCCAGCCCACCCTAGCAGGCGACCTGTCTCCCTGAGTGGGCTCACAAGTCGCATGAACACCTGCTCCTCGGTCCTCGGGTTGGTGGGGTTGTGACCGTCCCTGCAGGGGGCCTGGGGGACAGGGGCCTGCAGCCTCCTGGGGGAAGGCCCTGAGACGGTCATGGGTCGCAGAGACTTGGTCTTGAAGACAAGCAGCCCCGCTCTTGGGACCCGGGTGCAGAGGTGAAAGAGCCCACGCAGGGGCCACGGACACACGAGCAGCGTTGTGACGTTAGTGCTGAAGTGCCCTGAGGCGGGGTGGCGGCTCACACGTGTGGTAGAACATTCCAGAGTGCGCAGATGGGGAGGTCGCTGGCTGGCGGCATCACAGGAGCTGAGCTTTCCCATGTGCTTCTGCCCCGAGCTCGTTCTCTGGAGCCTGAAGAGGAGCATGTGCACACCATGGTGTCTGTAGGAACACTGCACCAGATGCTTCCTCCCTGCGTAAAGTCACGTCTGCAGTTGTGTATGGGACTGTTAGCTTCTCAGGCTGAATTTGAAGACGGGGCCCTGTTGTCTCTGCACCTCACCTGGGGCGGGGCCCCCTCCAGCCCCCTTTTTGGGCACCCAGGGCACCCAGACTTGCTTACCTCTGTCCCTGCTCCTTGAATGTATCCCAGCATCTTTGGAGGGTTCTTAAATCTTGTATGAAAGGGAAGAACTGTGTCGCGTTTCTGTCATGGGTTTTGGTCAGCTGTGTGGTCTTTCCTGGGTATCTAAGGTTATTGAAGAGTTGAAAAGATTGATCTAAAACAATAGATTCACATGATACCAATGATGTTTCTAGGTGGATGTCCAGATCAGAGAGACTCTCAGACTCATATTCTCTGGGGATGAGCACGATTCTTCTGTCGACTGGCTGCTCCAGAAGCTGTCTGCTCAGTTTGTGAGCAAGGATGATGTGCAGGTTTTGCTACGAGATTTAGAGCTGCAGATCCTGAGGAACATCACGCACCACATTTCTGTGACAAGACAGATGCCGACCTCTGAAACTATAGTGTCTGCTGTGAGCGGAGCAGGCATTTCGGGAATAACAGAAGCGGTGAGTAGACGAGGAATGTTTAAGTCACGTGGTGATGAAGCTGCCCATGTAGGTATAAGCTAGCAGATGCTGATGTCTTGTTGCCTGGGCGTGGTCCCTGAAGGGTGTGACGACGGTGTGGAAAGTGCTCAACTCCAAGCGGGTGTGGGGGCAGGCTTCCTGTTGTCAGACTACTTCTTGGAAGGATTACGCTTCACACTTCATTAACCTTGTTGTCCCAAAGACTTTGTCTACCTGGGTGGCCACACCCCTTCTAGAATTACACGGAAATCCCCACAGTGCCATCCCAGTTGCCGTCTCTGATGCTGTCCCTTGCTTGTCCACTTTTTATGGCACCAGGGGTTCTGGCTCTGAGCCTTTTGTGCCGGGTCTGAGCCTGGGTGTCTGGCTTTGGCCCTCTCGCCAAGGTCCCCGCGGTCACAAGCAGGACTCAAGTCTGGCGTTGCTGAGGCGCCCACATAGAGCTCACTGAAAGTCTGTCTCTCACTAACGTGCGAGTCTTGTCTCTGCTCCTGTGGGCGCCGCCTCTGCCCAGCAAGCACGGGTCATCGTGAACAACGCCCTGAAGCTGTACTCCCAGGACAAGACGGGCATGGTGGACTTCGCCCTGGAGTCTGGGGGTGAGTGCCCGATTCCTCCGTCAAGAGCAGGGACGGGGGCATGAGAGAGCGCGCGACGGCCTGAGGGGGAGTGGCACTCCAGGCGCACCCCTGGGGTCTGCTGGAGACGGGCCAGCTCCCCCGGAGCGCGGGCTGTGGGGGTGCGCGGCCAGATGACACGCAGCAGCAGAACCCCAGAACTACTGGTTATTCACTTACAGTCTTGTGTGTTGTAAAGTGTGTGGGTTTTTTAAAGTATAGAAGTCCACTGACTGTAGAGTATCTTTCAAACTGTCCCGGGACAGTAGTGCTCCCTGTCAGCCACGTGCAGGCCCGTTGGGGGCGTCAGGGACACAGCAGTGAATCGGACAGTCCTTGCCCCCCGGAACCTCCTCTCCAGGGGGAGACAGATGAAAGAAGAATGGCCATTACCATGCCAGAAGCCACAGCTGGTGGGTAGAAAGGACGGGCACCGTTCCGGCTTCTCAGGAAGGCCTGTCGGAGGTGCTGCGTGGACGTGGCCCCGGGCCAGGTGCACTGGAAGGGCCAGCCTGTGGTTCAGCGAGGCGGGGAGCCCATGGACCTTTGTCGCCAGCCCTCGGTGACCTCCAGGACAGCACCCGGGGTCACAGGGGATGCGTGTGAAAACGGGAGTGGCGTCACGTCAGTTCAGGGAGCGTTTGGCGGCAGACGAGTTGGAGAAAATCTTGGTTTTCTGAACGTTTAGGGTCTCTCGGAGGAAGAGAGGTTCTTGGCACGCGCCAGTAACCGTGTGAGCACCTGCGGGAGGGCTGAGGGCAGCTGGCAGGGCGCTGGTGGGGCCGGGGGCCTCCCCTCACCCACCCTCGTGGGCTGTTGCTCCTGCTGGAGGCGTCCAAAAGCTGCTTGCTGTGCGGCTGGTGTTTAGAATGACTGTTTTAGAATATTTTAAGTGATTGTAGTTTTGTGTTCTGAAATTCAGTGGTTTCTGAGGAAACTTTGACAACTCAGAGACATCACATGATTTTTACCAGTTCGATGGGACCAGTAGTTGCCATGTTTTCTCAGAGGTGTAAGTCCTCACAGGTTGGTATGCCATCGATTCAGAATTCTCCTCATCCCGAGAAGGCTGAACTGAATGTTCTGGTACTGAACAAAGCATTTATTGGCTCTTCCTAAGTGAAAAAACTGAGTCACTGTATTTAAGAAGACACTTTTTTAGACGGAGAATAAGATATTTTAAAAAGAATTCAGAAGTTTGGGCCGGCTGATCAGCTAGATCAAAATCACGTTATTTTCTTGTTTAAAATTCTGTCCCATGCACGCTTCTCCCATTAGGTGAGGAGCCCCGAGAGGGGCCGGGGCTATGTCTGCTGGTGTCCCCGGGGTGGTGGTGTGCATCCGGCGGAGGCGCCGCTGGCTCCTAGCGGACAGACGGCTCGGGACTGCTTGGATTTATTAATCACATACTTGTGTTCTTTTTAGTTTATTTTAGTTGATGTTTCTTCCCACACCAACTTGTTTTGACCTGCTTTGGCACCAACATCCTATCCCATGTCCTACTGAGAGGAAAATTGGACTTTTTTTTTTTTTAACACTTTTTATGATAATTATTGAGATATAATTCGTGTAACAGACTTCACCATTTTCAAGTGTGCCGTTGGGGGGCTTTCAGCACACTTCCCATGTCTTACCAGTTACCACTATCTGCTCCCAGAGCATTTTTGTTTATTTCCAAATAGAAATCCTGTCCTGTTGGCAGACACTTCCCATTACCCCAGCAATAGGTAGGCCATCTGAAAACTGCCCTGTCAGGTAACGCTGATGCCTGGTTAGATTCATTATTCTTTATTTTAAAATGAGAACAAAAATTCATTGAGTCCCCGCCCCCATCGTGGCAGGCGGGGAGCCCAATGTCTTCTTGGCAGTAGGACTGTGCGTCCTAAAACATTTCTCAACTGTTGACTCTGAATTTGGAAAAAGTAAAATTAAGAATGGAGGGGCTTCCCTGGTGGTCCAGTAGTTAACAATTCACCTTGCAGTGCAGGGGACACAGTTCGATCCCTCGTCTGGGACGATCCCACGCGCTGCAGAGCAGCTAAGCCTGAGCACTGCAGGCACTAAGCCTGTGCTCTGGAGCCTGCACGCCACAGCTAGAGGGCCAAGCACAGCCGTGAGTGAACCTCCCCAGTGCTGCAACTAGACCCCATCAGTCAAGTAAATATTAAAAAAGTAAGATTGGAGCTGATTTTCATGTAAGATTATTTACATGACTAGAAACGTGAGAATTTGTAGAACATTACAAACAGACCCCTGAGGTGGGAGTGATGCTGCTTCCGAAACAGTAGGATGAGGCGCTGAGTCGCGTCTGTGCTCTGCTGCAGGGGGGAGCGTCTTGAGTACCCGCTGCTCCGAGACGTACGAGACCAAGACCGCACTCATCAGCCTGTTCGGCGTGCCGCTCTGGTACTTCTCCCAGTCGCCCCGCGTGGCCATCCAGGTGAGCAGGCGTCCGGGCCACGTGTGCATGTCCTGGCCTTGAGCAGGTGGTGCCGCTGTGACTGTCTGGGGGTGTGCGTGTTCTGCTGCCACAGAGCTGCAGGCTGGAGCGTGCAAGTCCCGAGTCCACAGTCCAGGGTGTGCCTCATGCAGCGGCCCCAGACCCAGGAGCAGAGTCCCACACCTCACGGTCCCCATCACCCCCGCTCACGCAGAGGCGATTTCTGATGCCTCTGCTGGCTCTGCTTGTTTCTGGACTTGCCGCAGGCGAGGCTGCCCATGCCGTCCTGTGCTGGGCTTTACGGTCTCTCGGGGGTGTCCCCTACGGCTCAGACCCAGGCCTGTCTGAGAGGGCACAGCCTGGCTTGCCCCTGGGGAGCCTGGCCTCTCTGCAGGTAGAAAGGACCCTGCCGGGGACCCGGAGCCCCAGGCGCAGGGTGGGCGGCTGGTGCGCTTGGAGAGGCGGAGATGCACACGGGGTGCTGGGGTGGGTGGGAGGTGGTCCCGGGCGAGGGCTGCAGGGTCCTCCACCGCAGTACAAGCCCTCTCTCGCGGGGAGTGCTCCACCTCTGTTGTCTGGGGCTGTGTCCACACACAGGGCGTGAACGTGGGCTCCCCGTTCAGCCAGAGCGTGGCTGCATGCGCGCTCCGCAAATGCCAGGGGCTGCATCCTGCTGCTCTGGGCTCGGCATGCGGGGCGTGCACCCCCAGCACATAGAGCGGGTTTTGTCTGGTGGAGATTATAATCTGTCTGCGAGGTGAGAGGTGGTGACAGGTGTCGCTTGAATTGTGGTTTTCTCGTTGCTCTGGGAACAGGGTCTCTCCCTGCATCCGAGGCGCTCACAGTGCCGTGTGCCGCCCGTTCCCACGGGCTCACCTGACCAGGCGCTCACCTCGTGCTGCACACGTGGCCCTTCGGGGTGAAGTCACAGATGCCTTTCCTCACTTCCTATTTCTGATCTTACTCATGACCACTTCTTACCAGCAAACATTGCGTGGTTTGTTTTTTCAGTATTAGCCCGTGTTCTCTCACCGCTCCTGTTTCAAGTGGCAGGAGCTTGCTCAGCATTAAGTATGAGTGTTGCCTCTCCGCAGCCTGACATCTACCCAGGGAACTGCTGGGCGTTCAGAGGCTCCCAGGGGTACCTGGTGGTGAGGCTGTCAATGACGATCCGCCCGACCGCCTTCACCCTGGAGCACATACCAAAGACTCTGTCGCCCACGGGCAGCATCACCAGCGCCCCCAAGGACTTTGCGGTTTACGTGAGTGCACCCGAACCCCGAGACCCCGTCTCAGCCCTCTGGGAATCTCCCAGACTGAGCCCCGAGAAGGCTGTGACGCGAGTACACTACCGGCGTCGCCCCTTGGTCCTCCCCTCTGCCCGCTGACCTCTGAGTATCCAGTAAACGTGGAGGGAGACGTTCCCAGACTTTTCCAGGGAGGGAGGCTGCGGGAGGACTCGCCTCTCGTTGCTCAGCTGTGCATTGTGTTCTGACTGCAGTGAGGACACGGTGAGGGTGCTGGGGAAAGGACACCCGGGTCCCCGCGCCCCAGACGCCACCGTGAACACTGGCGCTTCCCCTGAGCACCACAGCTGAGGGCACTCCCCGCCGTCCAGCGGGAGGCTGTGCCTCCACTGCCAGGCCCAGGCCCCAGTTGGGAACTAAGATCCCATAAGCTGCGTAGCTTGGCAAAAAAAAAATGCACAGTTCGAGGCAACACCATTCATAAAATTTCACTTCCTGCCCTAAAAAGGCGAATCGACCCTAAGAATTTGTCCGTGAGCTAGCGTCAGTGTGCGCGTTTTAGCAGCGTCTGACGCCTGGACACGCTGGAGCATCACTTCCTGCCACTGCGCACTGGGCCGCTTCCCCAGAGTGCCCATCCGTGTGCCCGCCTCCCCACAGTGGTCTTCCTTCTTCAGTGACTCCCCAGAAGGACACTAGGGCAGCGTGATGTTTCGGGGGCACAAGGGGCCTTCGACTCACCGGACCGCGCGTGTTGTCAGCGTGAGGCATCCCTCGTCTCGGCTCCCTTTCTAAGTCTTTTTTTTTAATTTGCGCTAACCCGGTGGTTCTTATTTTAATCTTCATGACTGTATTGCACATGCATGTTTCCTTTTTTGTAGAGTTTAGGTTTGTCTTTATTCATTTATCTTTGGGTATCTTGGTTTCCTTATGAATATTTTAGCTTTTTAATATGAAAACATTGATCCTGAGTTGTTCTGTTACAGATACACTTCCTACTGTCCAGTCTTAATTCCATATTTAGTCACACCTGCTCATCACCTGTAATTTCTTCCATGGCATTTTTACACCTAGAAAGTCCTTTTCGCTTTTATGAAACAGACATCTAATAGTCACTTGTTTCCTACTGGTTACTTTTTTATTGCGGTAAAATACACAGAACATAAACTTGGCATCTTAACCATCTCTGAGTGTGCAGTTTAGGGTATTAGGCACATTCATCCTGTGGAAAGCCTTCACCACCGCCCTCTCCAGAGCTCCCTCATCTTCCCAAACGGAGACGGTCTCCACAGACACCGGCTCCCGCCCCTCAGCCCCTGGCACCCACCGTCCTCTTTCTGGCAGTGAGTCGACCTCACTCTACTGGCCTTCTCTCCTTTCCCATGCTCATCAGGTGCCCTGGGGTTCCACTTTGGAGCATGGAGGGCAACAGTGGGCCATGTGGGTGTCGAGTGTGGTCTGCTGCCTGGTCGGCTTGCCCTCTCCCAGCCTAAGTTTTCCTGATCTATATAACTGGAAAATACTGCCTGCTTCACAGGCTTTGTGGTCTGTGAGAAGCTCATAACAAAATGCCCAGCACACAGCAGGCCTTCCTGGGAGGGCCTTGTCCCTGCTTTAATGGAAGCATCATCCCCAGCCCCCACCCCACCCCATTACCACATTGTCTTTTCCCTTTATTTAGTGACTAGATGGTTCTGTTTCAGGGGTTAGAAAACGAGTATCAGGAAGAAGGGCAGCTCCTGGGACGGTTCACCTACGATCAGGAAGGGGAATCACTCCAGATGTTCGTGGCTCCGGTAAGACCTTGTGTGTCCTGCACATTCCGGGGTCCCTTGCCACAGTCCCAGCCTCGGGACCCACAGATACTTACAGAACTGCCCACGGGGCGTGAGGGCCGGCCTCTGACAAGTGGACCCGAGCTTCCTAGCTTCTCTGTTCCTGAGTGAGCCTTTTTAGTGTGTAACTTGTTCTGCATGAGTGTGTCATACGTGATGACCTGAACTTTGTGTCCTGTGATGATGTATTTCATGTTAAAAGCTTTAATCTCCAACTTGGCTACTTAATCTCAAGTCTCATAGCTGGGGAAGTGGTAGGGCTTGGGCGTATTAATATGAAATGTGTGATTTTTTTCTTTTCCTCTCAATTACAGAAAAAACCGGAAAGAGCTTTCCAAATAGTGGAACTTCGGATTTTTTCTAACTGGGGCCATCCTGAATACACATGTCTTTACCGGTTCCGAGTTCATGGAGAGCCTGTTGAGTAAAGAGATGACTCCCTATTCTTGTACATTTTGTATATACTAGACCGCCTGGAACACTGGAATCCTTCATGGACTCAGGCAGAGTACAGCATTAAGTCACCCCTGAAATACACACGCCGACCACCGGCAGGACACGGGGTGGAGTGATGATGCGTGCTGCCCAGCCGCTCCCAGCTCGCTGCTCCGTCCCCGGGAGACACTGCACGCTGGCTCTCGGGTTCAGAGACCTGCCAGCTGCAGGTGGCCTCTGGAGATTCATCTGAATGTATGGTTCACACAGACACTTGTTTTTGGGGGGGTGGGGGGGCTTTGATTTTGAACGTAAAACTATTTGCTTGACATCAGGAACAAAGCAAAGGAAGTTAAAAGTTTGGAGTGTTCTTGAAGCCTTGACAGCAGCCTTCACTAGCCCCTTGAAAGGGCCTTTGGGAGCAGATATGTGTTCAACCCAGCACACGTCTTTCAGGGAAGAACGGTGTCACCAAAGCTGAGAGCTGAACTCCCTGCCTTTAGGGTGAGCAGCTCCTCTGTTGGCATAAGTGGTTCTTTAATATCACCCGGTGCAAAAGTGATGAAAATGGGGTTTCCTGCTTAGTGTGCTCCCACCTCTGAGAAGGATTTTCCATCATCCATTCAGGAACCCTGGAGAGTTTCCCTTTGTTGCAGGTTTGAAGTGTGTCTGATTCGAGAGGGGATGGTCTGGATCTATACAAACATGTAAATAGAGTTCTCAGGTCTCCACTGGGCTCATCCCATCGGATTCTCCCTGCAGTTTCACTTCACACTATGAATAGAAACCAAGAAATCCAATCTTTTGGATATTTTCAGGTTTTGTCTTGAATTTTGATGACAAGCGAACACTAACATGCTCTGTCTTTCAGAGGCTTTTGTTTTTATTCCACTTATGGTTATTAAAGGAGATTGTCCTGTGTGGCAAATTCATGAAACCAGGACATTTGGTGATGTTTTTCTTACAGCAGCACTTTGTACTGGCTGTGGTTGGATTTGCCTTTTATTACGACTTGGCCATTCTCTTTGTTTTGGTTATAATTAATATTTAATATTTAGACTATTTTACTGAGCAGACTTTATAAATGAGGTATCTGCAAGGCACTTAAAGTTACAGATGTTTTACCTTAAAAATTATTTAAGTTTTATTGGGTTAAGGCAGTTTTTTGGTGTACCATAAATGTATTTTCAGAAAAAGAAAATGATGGTGCTGACTGGTTTTCTGAAGAGTTTTATGTATATTGCACAACAGTCCTCAAATATACAAAACTACTTAAACTAGCCTTTTTTTCACTCTTGTTAGAATTGAAATTGATGCCTATGCAGTTAAGTTGGATAAAATGTATACACGTTTCATATATTACAGGATAAATATATAAAACAAAATTTCCTATATAAAGCTAAATTTGGGAGATGGGGTGGAAATATTTTGAATATTTATTTTTAAAGATGCTAGACAGGACTTTGTGCAATGTATTTTTGTAAATGCTTTTCAACATACTTGTCTTTGGTAGAGCTTCTTTGCTGCCACCAAATTGGTAAGACGCTACCGAAATGTTTAAATAAAGACTTTTAATTTTTAAAAGTGCATGTGACATTTCAAATGAATAATAAACAGTATGTTTCTTTTCTCTACCTGCTTCGTCTCTGCCCGGGGCGATGAGGGAGACACAGCGCGTTGAGCGACCCCCTCCTCCGACCCTTTCGGGCCGGGGTCTTCGGGTAGCCAGCCTCGCGGCGCGCGTGCGCGCCTACGCCGTGCGCGTCCCCCTGGCGGCGGCCGTGCGCGTCCTCGCCGCGCGCCCTAGGCGCAGACGTGTCTCCGCGTTTCCCACGGACCACCTGCGAGCAGTCAGCGGCGGGGTCGAGCGCTGTCCCCGGACTCCGAGCCGCCGGCACCCCGGTGAAGGGCTGGGAGCACGGTCTTCCCCGGAAAGCTTCAGTGTCTCGGCGGCCGCAGTCACTGCGGGGCGCGCCCTCCCGGCGCACTCACGGACGGACGGCGCATGCGGCGCTTCGGCCGCCGCCATTGTGGCGCCGCCCCGCCCCGCGGCGTCGCCCGCGGCCCCCGCAGTCCCCGCGTCCCGCCCCGCGATCACGTGCCCGCCCGCGCCCCGCCTCCCCGGCAGCGCGCGGCTCCTCGCGGGCCACCGTAGAGGGCATCCGGAGGCCGCCGGGACGGAAGCCGAGAGGCGCTGCCGACCGCGCCTGCGACAGCGTCAGCCCTGCGCGGAGCGCCGGCCCGATGGCGGCGGCGGCGATGGCCGAGCAGGAGAGCGCCCGGAACGGTGCCCGCAACCGCGGCGGCGTCCAGCGCGTGGAGGGCAAGCTGCGGGCCAGCGTCGAGAAGGGCGACTACTACGAGGCGCACCAGATGTACCGGACCCTCTTCTTCAGGTAGTCGCTGCGCCGCGGCCGCCGCCTTCCAGGGCTTTCCGCCCGGCCGCGGAGCCCGGCGCCCCGCCCCCGGCCGCCCCCCCATTGGCCGCGCCGCGCCGCCCCGCACAGCCATTGGTCCGCGCCGCTGCCCGTCGCCTGGGCGGTGGGAGCGGGCGGCGGCGAGGCGGCCGGGGGCGGGCCGCAGCCTGGGAGCGACGCCGCGGCCCCTCACCCACCTCCGGGGCCCCAGTCCGGGCCCGGGCCCGCGGATTCCAGAGCCCGGCACAGAGCCCCGCCCGAGACTGGACCCCCCCGACCCGTGCTCCCACCCAAAGCCCCGGCCGAGACCCCACACCCAACCCGAAACCGCGACCGAGATGCAGACGGCCCGGGTTCCGGACCCTGGCCCGGCCGCTCTCCCCCTCCCCCGCCCTGAGCGCCGTTGAGCTTGAAACCCTCGCCCCGAGTCCCACGATTCTGCTCCCCCCGGGTCCGGCCGCGAGGCTGTAAACATATTTCTCCTCTGGCTGTGTCGCCCTTGCTCACCTTGTTACTAAACCGGCTGTTTCCATAAAGCCGGCTGTGCCTGTGCGGCTCGCTGGCCACGTGCGGCAGTTGAGCTTCTGGACTGAGTCCCTCAGGATGGGCTGTGAGTGTAAAAACTCGGCCTTCAAAAACTCAGCGCAGAGAAAATGTCAGGTAACTTCAGGAACTGCTGATCGCACGGTGAAGCGCCGCTCGGATGTATTGGATTAAATACGATGTCGGTTTTAGTGTGGCCTTAGGAGCTGTCCGTGCGCTGCCTAGCTCGGTTTTATTCTGGACTGCAGCGTGTCTCACCGTTTCTGCTGTCACTACAGCTACCGCTGTGATTTCTTAGTTGTTCCTGCGTGTGTCAGGCATTCCTGTATATTACACAAATGCAATCAGCCTTCAGGTTTCTTGCCAGAAAACATTTGGGCCATTTGTTAGCATTTAAAGATAATTTTAGAGGATTTAATCTGTTCTGCGGAATGTTTGTTTTTTTTTTTTTTCCTAAACTGTCGCAGGATGGCAAATATTTTGCTGTGATGTTTATGGGCAGTCAGGTCTGCCTTACACCATTTAGGCCTAGATATAAATTTTTTCTTTTAACAGCAAGTTGAATCAGTGTCTTGGAAACTCTGGTAGTACTTTTTGTTTTGGTTGTAGGTTGGTTGGGACGCAGTGCGAGTGTGCCTGCCTCAGGTCGTGTTTGGGCTCGGTGGCCCAGAGGACCAGGTAGGAGGGAGTTAATTGTCCTTCAGGGGATGAGCCAAAGGTGTAAGCAGGTTTAAAGTCTGTAACGCGGAGCCTTCTGCCCGGAGCTCAGCCAATCAGATCTGTAGGATGGGAGCTTTGTAGCGCTTGAGATTTGCCAGGTGCTTGCTGTTCTCAGGGATTTGTATATAAATATTTGCCCCAGTGATTAATCAGCAAAACTGGATCGTCCCAAAAATAAACACAGCGTTCCTTGTTTTGAGCCAGTTCTCCAGTCACTGCTATACCAGGAACGTGATTGTTGATTAGCTTTGAAGAGGCCTCCCTGTGCCCAGAGTTTGCTTTGTGGTGACCACCAGCCCTGCCTTGACTCGGATTCACATTTCCCCTCTGCTCAGTGACCTGTAACCCAGGACAACTTGCTGAACATCTTCTCCAAGTCTTGGCTTCCTCTTTGGTCTTTGAGGGCTCCTACACGTGTTCAGGACTCCTGAGAAATGAATGGTCAGCTGTGGACCCAAGCAGGGTGGCGTTAGTGGGCATCCAGAGGGCCCAGCTGAGTCGGCTTGCAGGGTGCCATCCATGCTCAGACCTGCAGTTGCAGTCCTGGCTTAGAGCTCTGCGTGGCTGGCAGCTTCCAAAGAAGTCAGCTTCACTCTTCTAATGTCTTTTTATAAGTGCTTTTAAGCGTTTACATACATGTACAATTTGATGGGTTTTGATATATGTATTCACCCAAGAAATTATCACCAAAGTACTGAAAATACCCCTCATGCCCCAAAGCTTTCTCTTCTGCCTTTATAATGAATTTTTCACCCCTTGCCCCCAGGCATCCACTGATTTCTGTTAATAAAACATGGGTTTGCATTCTCTGGAATGTTATGTAAGTAGCATTATATAGTATGTACTCTTTTTATCTGACATTTCAAATTTCCTTAGCCTGATCATTTGAAGATTCACCCCTACACGTGTCACTAATTATTTTTGGGCGGTATTTCGTGGTATGGGTGGGCCCGTCTTATCCATTCACCTGTTGGATAAATGCACCAATCTGTGCTATTTTAATTCACTGACACTGTGTCCCCCAGCAGCTTGAGGAGAGGGAGAGGAATTGGGTTGGATTTACAGGGTGTGTGCTGCACAAGGACGGCAGGAGCTGCTGGTTCCAAGGAAGGCCGAGCTCTGTCCCAGGCGCCACGGCGCTCCTTTGTCTCTTCGGCCTTCTCTCTGCCGGGACAGGAGGGGGTCAGGCACGTCCCTCTGCGGCGTCCAGAAAGCACGTCAGGCTTTGGGGCACCTGTCACTGCTGTGGGGTTTCCAGCAGCAGGCGGCTCCAGACCCAAGGGGCTGGCTGTTCTCCCGCGGGCAGGGCAGCCCAGGACTGTGTGGCTGTGGTCACTGGAAACCGCAGCTGCCTGTCTGCCTCTCGGGCCTCCCGTCCCTCCCTGGCTTTTTAGGTGCTTATCTCTAGCTGTGCTTCAGGGGGAGGATCCGGAGCCTGTCGTGTCCCTGAAGCAGAGCCCACTGTGTGACCGTCTGTGCCATGGCTGTGCAAGGGCCTGTTTTTCCAGAAGCCCTGTGTCGTGTCCATGCCCGGCCCACACCCGCAGGTGCCCTGGGTGCTTCTCCAGCTGTGGGTTTCTCTTCCTGGTCCCACCCTGTGTGCTGAGGCTGAGGCTGCTGCTCCCGAGCCAGGTGCATAAAAGCCCTTTTCCGTGGTTGGTCCCGGCCTGAGCCGGAGGGCAGCCGGGCTCCCGTGTCTCCTCTCCTGCGTGCCTGCTGGCCGCACACCTCTCACATCTCTGACTCGGCTTGTGTGGGCTGCGACACAGGTCTGACCGGCTGGGCGGGTTTCCTGCCTGTTTGTCCCTGAGAGGAACACGTGGCCAGTGGACCTGGTGTCCTCTGGTCGGCTCAGGCCCCGGGTGGGCCACCCTGCCGCCCTGGATCTCTGTCTCGCTGGTTGTGGAGGAAGCGTCCTTTCTGTTCTGTGTGCACCTCGTTGCCCATCAGGTTCCTGTCCGTCTGCTGTTGGGAAGCCAGCTTTTCCCAACTCCTGTCCCCAGTGAGATGCGTTCCCGGTGGAAAGCACTCAGGGTGGAGGGGACGGCCTAGCAGCCCATCGGCCCCGACGCGTGGCCCTGGCCAGGTTCTCCCTGCCTTTTGCCACGGTCAGACGTGTGCATGAAGCCGGAAGTGGCCCCCAGCCCCTCTCTGGTCCCTCTGCTGAGCCCCCTGCCCTGCTCCAGGGAGGCGCTGCTGTGGTCGGAGAGGGTGCCCGCACGCTGTCACCAGACGGGGGTGCGGGGTGGCCGAGCTTAGCGGGCCTGTGTGGTGGGACCTGACGGCCCCGCCCTCTCTCCCGCAGGTACATGGCCCAGAGTAAGCACGCCGAGGCCCGCGAGCTCATGTGCTCCGGGGCCCTGCTGTTCTTCAGCCACGGCCAGGTGAGCCGTCAGCGCGGCGCGTCCAGGGGGAGGTCTGGAGGGCGGCCCTAGCGTGCCCGTGTCCCGCCTTGGTGCTCGGAACTGTTTGTTAGGTGCGGTCGGTCACTGGTTTTTAACTGGCAGCCAGAGCCACCGGCCAGCCTTCCCGCCTTCTGAAAACTGGCAGGAGCCTCTCTTCCCACTGACCAGCCTCCCTAACGTTTCACAGCAAAACAGCGCCGCTGACCTGTCCATGCTCGTCCTGGAGTCGCTGGAGAAGGCGGAGGTCGAGGTGGCCGACGAGCTGCTGGGTGAGGCGGCGCGAGCCCTACCGCGCAGGCGCGCGCGCGCAGGCACACACGCACATCTGCACGCGCGCGTTCAAGTGCTCATAAACTCACACCTGCACGGGCCCCGCGGAGGGCGCAGCGTATCCGCCGCCCGTTTCCCGCCTGCCGGCGTGGCTCGCGGGCCCCGCTGGGGAGGCGCCTGGTGAGGGCGGGCAGCCCCAGGGCCCCACCACCGTGCCTGCGCTGCTTCGCTTTTGCACCCGGAAGTGGCGGGTTTTCACTTCTTTGAGACGCCCGGTACAGAGCCGAAGCGGCGCGCGTGCCTGCGGCTCAGGCCTGTGTGCTGTCGTTTGCAGAAAGTCTGGCCAAGCTGTTCAGCCTGATGGACCCCAACTCCCCGGAGCGAGTGGCGTTCGTGTCCCGAGCCCTCAAGTGGTCCAGCGGCGGGTCAGGGAAGCTGGGCCACCCCCGGCTCCACCAGCTGCTGGCCCTCACCCTGTGGAAAGGTAGGCGTGCTTGGGTGGCGGCCGTGAGGCCGCGGGCCTTGGGCTCTGCATCCGCCGCCCCCGCCGGCTCGTCCGCACCCACCGCTCTCTTCTAAACGGGCAACCGCGGGCGGGGCGTCGCTGACCCGTGAACACAGCGGCAGTCCTCGGGGCCGGGTGGACGCGTGGCGGCCGCGGGCAGGGGCTGTCGCACCGCACCGACGGGCGGCCTTGTCCGCCCCCGCCTGTGGCGGTTCAGAAGACTTCGGCTAGAGGCCACTTTGCTCTGGACACGCGGGCCGGGCTGTGCCCGCGGGTTGGCTGGGCCCGCAGGCCCCTCTGCACTGCCTCGTCCGCCTGCGTGCCCGGCCTGCCCGGGTCTGCGGAGCCCGGTTTGTGCGGCCGGCGCCCGTGCAGAGGCCTTGCTGAGGTTAGGAGCTGTGTAGCTCTGGTACGCGTGTATTAAAGGTTTGAAGTTGAAGATCTGGGCATTTGAAGGGTCTCAGGCACAGACGGTGGGTGAGGTTGGCAGGACCCTGCGCACATGGGAGGCTGTGCTCAGGGGTGTTTGCAGGCCCCCCTGCGATGGGCAGCCTCCGGGGGGCGGTGTGGCGGGGCCAACGTCCTGTGCGAGGGCAGTAGGAGCCCTGGCCCCCTGAGGTCTTGTGCAGCTGCCTGCCCGGGGCTGGATGGCCCTGGAGACTTGCCAGGTTTCTCCTCTCACCTGGAGGCTGTGAAACCTCTTGGGGTTGGGAGGAGAGGAGACTGAGGAGACCCCGGAACTAGCTCTGTGTTGGAGGTGGCCAGGAGCTGGCTGTGACCTGGGGCTGCACTGGGCTGGGGAATTGCTGGAAGGTGGAGAAGGCTTAACTGGAAGCCGTGGAGCCTCCTCTGGAGGAGAGGGGCCCAGTGTGGCGTGTGAGTAGGACCTAGGGTCCCTGCCCTGTAGCTGGGTCTTGGCCTCTGTGCCACTGACCCTGGGCGTCCTGCCAGCGCTAGCTGCTGGGTGGTCTGGGGTTGGGTGCCATCAGCACCCCCAGCTGTGACGGTAGACAGGAGCGTCAGACATCCCAGAGTTGGGTAGGAGCTGAGTGGCTCTGGGTGGGAGCCATTGGCTGGAAGGTGGGTTGGGGGAGTGGGGGGCCTGTGTATCAGGGGGCCCCTTCACAGCTCCAGTCCTCTACTGAAACGGGCAGGTTGGGACTGGGGTTACCCACCCAGAGGGTAGTAGCCAGTGTAGCGTCAGAGGCTCAGAAGAGCTGAGCAGCAGAGGACGGCTGGTCCCCAAAGAGCCTGCGTCCGGTCCTGCATCCTCGTCAGGATGGCAGGCGTGGGCAGAGGGCCCCTGGGCTCCATCCCGCGTGCTGCGCTCCCGGGGGCCTCAGGTTCTGCCTCCCTGACTCGTTCCCAGCTGTCCCCACGGTGCAGGGGACAGTCTGGCCTCCACTGGGTCCACCGCCCAGGTGGAGTGTGCTGGCGGGACGGGGCCCTGTGCGCACAGCGCGCTCATGGCCGCTCCCCCGCGCTCTGTCCGCAGAACAGAACTACTGCGAGTCGCGGTACCACTTCCTGCACTCGAGCGACGGCGAGGGCTGCGCCAACATGCTGGTGGAGTACTCCACGGCCCGCGGCTTCCGCAGCGAGGTGGACATGTTCGTGGCCCAGGCCGTCCTCCAGTAGGTACCCACCGTCCCCCCCTCGTGTGTGGTCTCCCCGGGTCCCGGGCCGGCCTCTGGCCGAACCTCACGCCAGGACAGGTCTGAAGTCACTTGGCATCCCACACACGGCTCACGTCCCCAAGCGTGACTTTGCCGCTGACCTCTGGGGACTCCAGACCTGCCCTCTCTCAGGTCGACTTGTGATGTTTCTCTTGACAGTAGAAGCACTTTTTATGCTTTAAGTTGCTTTTTTGTTGCCATCGATTTTGTTTTCTCATTTATCCATCACCTCTGGTTGGGAGGGAGTTACTCTTTTGGTGGGACACATATTTACTGAATTTTCAGCTCCACCCTGGGACGTGAAGTGTCCGTATGACACGGGTTTTGTTGAAAGGCGGCTTGTCTTCCCAGACGTTTCGTGTGTCCAGACACAGTGATGGGGTGTCACCAGCCAGCTTCCCACCCAGCTCTGTATCTTTGCTCTTTTGCCCCAGTTGAGTCTTCTCTTTTGTGTTTTCTGGACAATGTATTTTAAGAACATTGTGGTATAGCAGACTTGCTGGAGGTGTGAGCACTGCGGGGAGCTCACGTGAGGTGACTGGAGCCAGCCTCTCCCCCCAGCAGACACACTACTGTTGTGAATGAGGTTAACCTTCCCAGAGAGGACTGAGATGTGGTGGCCAGGCCTCGGCCGGGCTGTGTCTCGTGAGCTGGGGGACAGGGAGCCTCGGAGCCCCACCAGCACCACTTGATGCTGAGCCTGCGACTCCGAGAACAGAGCTTGTTCACCGTGCGGAGCACCCTGGCCCCAGCTTTGTGCGCGGTGCCGATGTCCCCTCCGGCCTCCGCCCTTCCCTGCCCACCTGGCTGTGTCGTGGGCCCACGCTGCGCTGAAATCTGGCCGTAGACACGTCCTCCACAGGGAGGAGACCGGCGCTGGGCGGCATCCAGCCCGCGTGCTCACCGGCCGGGTAGGCAGGCGCTCGGGCTCAGGGAGCTGCTGCCCTCCCTCCTCTGCTGACCTTGGCTGGGTGCCCTCTGGAGTCAGTCCCCACGCTGTCAACCCCAGCTCCCTGCGCTGGGCCTGGCAGGCACCTTAGGTGGGCGGGGCGGGGGCGTGTGCCCCCGTCTGCTCCTCCTGCGGCTGGGTGCACCCACTGACCGATGTTCTTATTTCCAGGTTTCTCTGTTTAAAAAACAAGAGCAGCGCCTCGGTGGTGTTCACGACGTACACGCAGAAGCACCCGTCCATCGAGGGCGGGCCTCCTTTTGTGCAGCCCCTGCTCAACTTCATCTGGTTTCTGCTGCTGGCCGTGGATGGGTGAGTGTGCGCAGAGGTGTGTGTGGATGGGTGAGTGTGCGCAGAGGTGTGTGCGTGGAGGCGTGTGGTTGTGTGCAGGCACTGGAGGCGTGCACAGGCACGTGTAGAGACGTGTGGGAGTGTGTGTGGAGGCGTGAGGTTTCTTTTTCGATGCCCGTGGTCCCGCGTAGCATCAGTGTGGTGGCTCCTCCTGTTCCAGGGGGAAGCTCACCGTGTTCACCGTGCTGTGTGAGCAGTACCAGCCGTCCCTGCGCCGGGACCCCATGTACAACGAGGTGCGGGCCGGGGAGGGGGAGCTGGGGGTGGGGAGAAGGGGGCGGGGGGAGGAGGGGGAGAAGGGGGAGAAGCTGGGGGGCGGGCGGAGAAGGGGGAGAAGCTGGGGGCGGGGGGAGGAGGGGGGAGAAGGGGGAGAAGCTGGGGGGTGGGGGGGGAGAAGCTGAGGGGCTGGGGGAGAAGCTTCCGGGCACAGCCCCAGCTCAGTGCCCGCCCCCCGCAGTACCTCGACAGGATAGGACAGCTCTTCTTCGGCGTGCCGCCCAAGCAGACGTCATCCTACGGAGGCTTGCTAGGTGAGGGGGCTCACGGGTGGGGGGCCCGTGGGTGCAGCTCAGAGCACAGGGCGCGTCCGGGGCCTGGAGCATGTCCGACGCTGGCAGGAGGGCTGCTGGCCCATCTCCCCCCGCCCCCGCCCGGTGGCCCCAGCTCTCCACCTCCCGAGCAGAGCTGTAGGGCCTGTTGCCCCGATGAATACTCTCCCCTGGGCTCCTGTCGGCCGCAGAGTCAAAGCCGGGTGTGTTTTGTGGGAAAGCGCACGTTGCGTGCCGTTGCCCGCCGCAGCCGTGCCGTGGGGGCCGTGAGGCTGCGGTGGGCGGCTGGTCCTGGCCACCGTCCCACGCCGAGACTCTGGCCCCAGCCCGAGACCCCCCCTCCTGCCGGGCGCTGTGAGCCGACGCCGCCCGGGGCCGCCCTCGCGCAGTCGCGGTGTGTCCGGTGCCGGCTGCGGCAGGTGCCGTGACTCGCTTCCTCCCTGGGGTGACGTGTGGCCCGTCACGCGCATGGACCGCGTCTCGTTTATCTGTCCAGTCGGTGGGAGCGTGGGTTCTTCCCCTTGGCCCGCTGTGAATGTGGGCGTGCAAGTCATCTCTGTGAGGTCTTGCTTTCGGTGCTCCTGGGACCCCAGAAGCAGAGTTGCTGGGCCGGTGTGACGCTGAGCGCACACCCTCCTCCCACGGCGGCTGCTCCGTCCCGCACGGCCGCCGGCGGGGCTGAGGGGCCGGGACCTGCGCGTCCGCGTGCCCCGCGCCTGCTGCTGTTGGCTGGCAGCGGCGCCCTGTGCGTGGGCGCCGGGCCTGCGCTGCCGGGCGGCTGCGTCTCCTCAGTGACAGCACCTTGTGGTTCTTCCGCGAGCTTGTCGGCCGTTGGTGAAGGTCTGTTCATGTCGTTCCCTGGCTTTGAGTACTGATTCCTCACCAGATGCGTGATTTGCAGCTGTCTTCTCCCATTCTGTGGGTTGGCTTTTTTTTAAGACCTTTTTTTTAAAGCAGTTTTATGTCCGAGCAAGATTAAGAGGGAGGTAGGAGGGTTCCACACAAGCACCCCCGCCACCCCGGCGCAGCCTCCCCCTCCAGCGGGCACGCCTGTCAGGACGCGCCTGCTCTGACGGGGCCTCAGCGCCAGAGCAGGGCACGTCAGGGTCACTGGTGTCTGTTCTGTGAGTTCGGACAAGCGTGCGGTGACGTGGACGCACCGTTACTGTCGTGCTGCCTGAAAACCCTCTGTCCGCCTGTTCTTGCCTCCCCTGCCTCGTCACCATTTTACCCCCTGGAGCGTCTTTTTTAAATTCTTAATTGGAGGATAACTGCTTTACAGTATCGTGTTGGTTTCCGCCGCGTCGACGTGAAGCCCTGGAGCGTCGTTTGATGCAAATGTTAAGTCTCCATCCTGCCGTCTGTTTCTCCTTGTTGCGTGTGCCTCTGGTGTCGTCTCCCAAGTTCATTGTCACAAAGCTTTTGCCCTGTGGTGTAAGAATTCTGTTAGCTGAGGCCTCCGTGTGGGTCCTTGATCCAGTTTGAGGGGTCTTTTACGTGGTGGTCTGTGTATGTAACCATCCGGCTTTGTTGTTGGGTGTGTGGATGTCCAGTTTTCCCAACACTACATGCTGGAAGGACTGTCCTTTCCCCATCGAGTGGGCATATACCGCTTGTCAAAAATCTTTGAGCACGTACTTGAGGGTTCCTTTCTGGGTTCTCTCTTCCACTGGTTGAGGCGTGTCTTTATGTTCGAACCACACTGATTTGTTTACTTACTAAATTGTCTGCCTCTCTGCAAACCAGTAGACTGTTTCTTGCCCACCAGGCTCCTCTGTCCATGGGATTCTCCAGGCAGGCACACTGGGGTGGGTTGCCATTTCCTTCTCCAGGGGATCTTCCTGACCCAGGGATCGAACCTGGGTCTCCTGCACTGGCAGGCGGGTTCTTTACCACTAGCACCGCCTGGGAAGCCCAATCTTGATGACTGTAGCTTTATAGCAAGTTTTTAAACGAAAAAGTGCGAGACTTTAGTTTTGTTCAAGATTGTTCTGGGTATTTGAGTCCCTTGAAAGTAGATTGTTTTGGCTATTTGAGTCCATGTGAAATTTAGGATGGGTTTTTTATTTCCACAAAAAAATATTTTGGGGATTTGAGATTTCATTCAGTCTGTTGCCAGTTGTGGGTAGTATTGACATTTTAACAGTATTGAGTCTTTTTATCTAGGAACATGGGACGTGTCTTCACTTATGTGTCTTTCAGAAACGTTTCACACTTTTCATTGTGAAATCTTTCACCTCCTTGGTTCAGCTAGTTAACTGTTTTATTCTTTTTGATGCTGTTGTAAATAGAATTGTTTTTGTTTATTTTATACTCTTTGGAAATTTTTACATGTAAAATCATACCACTTGCAGACAGATAATTTTACTTCTTTTCAATTTGTAATTCCTTTTATTTTCTTGCCTAATTGCTCTGGCTAGAACTTCACGTTCAGTTGACCCTTGAACAGTGTGGAGAGGGGGCGCTGATTCCCTGAGCAGTCGAAAGCTGGTGTGTAATTTAGAGCTGGCCCACCATGCGTGGGTTCCGCCTGCTGCAGGTCGGGTGGGGCTTCAGTGTGAGCACACACAGTGCAGGCCGTTCAGGGCGCACCATGCCGAGTTGGGAGCAGTGGTGGGAGCAGTCCTTGGGTTTCGGGGCAGGAGCTCTGAGTGTCACTGCTGTGATGTTTGCTGTGGGTTCATACATGGCTGTTAGCACGTCGCGGTGTGAGATGGTTTCCTTTCTTAGTGTTTTCAGGAGTGTTGACTTTGTGAAGCGCTTTCTCTGTGTCAGCTGATGGTCATTGGTCTGTTTCCTCTGTCTGTCGTGCTGTGTCACGCTGACTGACTGTCACATGTTGAGCCACCCTTGCATCCCAGGAGCAGACCCCACTTGGCCGTGGTGCCTGAGTCTCACCACGCTGCTGAACTTGGTTTGCTAGTGTTTTGTGGGGGTTTTGCATCGCTGCTCATAAAGGACGTTGGTTCGTAGTTTCCTTTCATTGTAGTGTCTTTCTGGCTCTGGCATTTGACGGACGGGTGCTCGTAGTTCAGGCAGTTTGACCAGTGAAGCTGTGAGGTTCTGGGACTCCCTCTGCTGGAGCCTGGAGCGTGTAGGGAGTGTGTGTCTTTGGCGCTGGCGGGTGCAGGCCTGGACGCTGCCTCTCGGGGCCAGGCCTCTCCCTGTCCTGCCCCGCCGTCCTGCTGCCTCTGTCTCGACTCCCGAGTCCTGGTTGACCTGCCCTCCAGCAGGGCAGGGGCCAGCAGAGTCCTGCACTCAGACCTGGGTTTTGACATCGCTAACGCTTTAGGTTTACTTTTAAGTAGATAAAGCGTGTCTTAGAGTCCAGATGTGCTGGGTCCCGCCACTGTCCCCGGGGGACATGCAGGCCAGGCAGCCTGTCTTAGCTTCCTTGGGGGGAACTTCACAGACAGGCCGTCACTTACTTCTCCATGAGCCCACAGCCCCTGTCCTTTGCTCTGGAGCTGCTGTGGGCCTCAGGGCCGCAGGCCCGGGAGAGCGAGTCCCTCGGCACGTCCCCTGCCCGGTAGGCCACCGCAGGCGAGCCTGCCCCATGGGGCTCTGCAGGGAGGCTGGGGTGAGTGTCGTCAAACGGGGCTGTCACTGGGAAAGCTCTCCGGTCTCCAGATCATTTGAGAGGCTGTTTCCCCTTAGATATAGGTTGGGCTTGACCTGTAGGTGGAGTCTGTG
This sequence comes from Bos taurus, assembly GCF_002263795.3. Taxonomy (NCBI): domain Eukaryota; kingdom Metazoa; phylum Chordata; class Mammalia; order Artiodactyla; family Bovidae; genus Bos; species Bos taurus. Next base: position 41,807,430 of record NC_037352.1, on the reverse strand, counting down.
TGGCGTGTCAGTGACGGGGTGAGGGCTGCTCCCCTTTTCTGGGCTCTCACCATGGCCACTTGTTGCGGGGGCCGCGTCCAGCCCTCCCTCGCCTCAGGCCTCGTCAGCAGCCCTGCCTTTCCCGCAGAACCTGTCCTGGGTCCGAGAGTGCGCCGTGGGGCGGGCTCACCCCAGGGGCACCACACGCCCTTTCTTGTTCCCTTGTGTGGGTTGGGTTCGGGCACTTGATAAACTTTGTGCCTGTATCAACGGAGGAGTGGTTCTTTGGGTAAAAACTAGGTGAAAAGAAGCGTCTGGCCCAGCAAGGCCCACAGCTGACAGCGGTTGGTCGCTGCCTGTGGCTTTAGAGCCGTCGCCCCCTTTACCCCTGCGGCACTGGAGAGGCGACCTGAGCGAGCCGCCGCTGGGTCCCTGGTGCCTCCAGGCCTGTGCTGGTGGCCGTGCGGGGCCCGCAGGCCCCCGGGCGGGCGGGAGGAGGGCGAGGGGCGGGGCCTCGGGGCAGGGCCAGGGCTGACGGCGCGCGCCCCTTCCAGGGAACCTCCTGAGCAGCCTCATGGGCTCCTCGGAGCAGGAGGGCGAGGACAGCCAGGACGACAGCAGCCCCATCGAGCTCGACTGACGCCCGCGGAGCCGCAGATTCAGCGGGGCCGGGGCGCGCGGGGGCCCAGGCCAGGCCGTGTACCTTGATGACCCCAATAAAGCGCAGGCCCTGCGGCGCCTCCTCCCGGCCCTCGTGTCTGGTTTGCTTGGGGAGGGCCCGGTGGGGCGGGGGGCCCGGCCACCGTGTCCCAGGGACAGCTGGGCAGCCGAGCGCCCGGCCACCAGAACGGCTCTCGTCAGGAGGCTGCGGGACCCCCAGCTTCATGGGGCGGCGTTACCATCGCCGGTGATGGAGGCCGTGACCTGACGGCTCGGGTTTACGCAGGTGAGCGGCCCGGGACGAGCAGGCCTGTGCCTCACCGACGCTGCACCAGATGCCCGGGACGGTTACAAAAGGGGAAACACTTTATTTTTTCACAATTATAATAAGAGTTGTAGATTAATACCCGCTGATCATGCATGGGAAGGAACGCAGTACACAATTTTATTTACTGTAAAAATGGAATTTAAAGGAAGGTTTGTGTTCATTGTTGAGTTTAAATAAATCCTTTATACTGGGCTCAGCAGCAGTGGTCCTTTCTGAGGGAGCTCCTGGGGCTGGGTGTGGGCGGGGAGAAGCGGCCTGGATGCCCCGTGAGGCCCGCGGGCGCTGGGACCAGTGTTTTTCCAGCTCTGTCTGGAGTGTGTCCTTGGTGGGTGGCACCAAGTGGCCAGTGTTGGGAGAGTGTCATGGTTTTAGGTATAAACAGTGTTGTACTTAAATCTGCGGACAGGTGAGCGGCCGGTGGGGCTGGGTGCCCTGGTCTCATCCGAGCAGGAGATGCTGTGATGCCTGCACGCGGGCTGTGTGCCTCTGACTCCGCACCGCCTCGTGGGTTCTGCTTTTTCTGAGAGAGTCTCCCTGCTGGCTGGTCATGCAGCTGTTCTTTTCTAGAGCTTTCCGGCAGAGCACATGGGCGTGCACACACACAGACACAGGTGTGCAGAGCCCACACCGACAGAGCAGGCTGCCACAACCCAGGGCCCGAGGCTGAGTCCTGGGCAGCCCTGCGTGGTCAGGAAGATCTGGGGACCCTGGGCGAGCCCTCCTGCCTGCTCTGAAGTTGAGGACCTGGGCTCCCGAGGACCAGGACTGGAGGAGCCGCCGGAGGTCTGGGGAGACAGAGCTCTGGCCCTGGGTGACCTCACAGCGGTCCTCGCCTTGCCCAGCCACCTTGGTGACCCCTGACTTGGCGAGCCCTGGCAGTGGCCCCGGTGGAGGGGGCTTTGTGCTGCCTGCTGGACCCTGCAGCCCCTGCCCAGGGTCCAGGTTTGTGACGAGTCTGCACTGTGGGTGCTCGCGCAGGTGCAAGGGCAGGCCGGCTCACAGGAGGGCGCCTGTCCCCATCCCTGGCTGTGGGCCCACAGGCCAGGCCAAGGCCCGGTGCCCTCCTCTCGGTCCCAGCAGCTGGTCCAGGTGCCCTGGGAGCATGTGGCCACAGAGGACAGCACCCAGATGACCTGCCGGTGACCCCCACACACGTCCTGCTCCACCACGGCCCTGCCCCCCCACCCCGGGCACACAGGGAGGCTTGGGGCGGTTACCACTGTCCGGCATCATGCTGGGCTGCAGATGTGAGCTCGGCCCAGGCTCCATCCTCCGAGGGATCAGAGACAGGGCAGGCAGAGACCGGGGGGTCACGGTCAGCGCGGAGTCCTGAGCCGGCGTGGCAGGCGCCCAGGGACAGCCAGGCCTGAGGCCTGAGGCCCTGGGGCTCCTGCCTTGGGGGCCCAACCCCCCAGACCCACGCATCCATGTGGGTCAGCTCACTGAGGATGGGTGGGGTCCACGGCTGCCGCTCTGGCCCCCAGGCCCCCAGGACAGACACGGTGGGTTTCAATAAATATGTGTTGGGAAGGGGCATGCAGGCCGGCTCTGTCCCCACGGCCCAGCTGCCTGGCGGTGGGGGGGTTCCCGCTCAGGTGGGCAGTGGCAGCTTGGGGCTGGTCCTTAGAGGAACGGGGGTCTGGAGGGCAGAGGTCAGTGGGGGGGCTGTGGGTGTCCCATGGGGGGTGGGCCAGCCCACGAAGGGGTTCCAGAGACGGGTGCTCGTGGCTGAAGCTCAGGCCCCGTTAGCCGCGGCCTCCTGCAGCCACATCTGGGCAGTCCAGAGTCCTCAGGCCTCCGGGACCTTCTCGTGCTAGGGCTTGTGCTTGAAGTGGGCTTCCACTGCAAAAGGACAGGGCCCCGCAGGGTCACGGCCACGTGGGGCCGCCAGGCTTCCCCCTTGGCCGGCACACGCGCCTCACCTGCGTACTCCTGGGGCAGCATGGGCCTGTCCACCACCTTCTGGAGCGCCTCCATCCACGCCCGCTGCTCCGACTCCGTCTCGCAGGCCAGCAGAAACCGGCGCTCTGGCGTGACAATGGTGATCCCGTGTGGCCAGTGGTGGCCCTGGGTGGATGGTGGGAGCCCGTCCAGCACCGTGTAGCCGCTCTCTCTGCTGCCGATGAAGACTTCCCCGCGGGCGAAGGCGTCCTGGGGGGGCACCGGGGTGCTGCACAGGGCGGCTGCTCCTGCCTGAGTCACTCAGCTGCGTGCAGCCCCCAGCCTGGCCCGCCCCCTAGCTCACCCAGCAGACCACCTGAGCCCGCCTGCCTTGCGGTGGTGGGAGGGCACAGCCACACCTAAGGGGCCTGGGGCGCGTCCGGCCTTACCAGCGGGTCCTTGAAGTACATGAGCCTGCGGTCGTCCATGGTAAACCAGCGCTTGCGGAAGCCTTCTGTCTGCTGGGGGGCGAGGGCACAGGTCGGCCCGAGGCCGCGCCTCCCCCGGTGCGCCACCTGGTCCTGGAGTCTGGACCCCATTCCTGCCCGCCCCGCCCCGCAGCGGGGACCCCGGGTGCACAGGGGCGTAAGGCAGGGCTCGCAGCCGACCAGACCGGACCCAACGCCCCAGGAGCGCGGTCAGTGGAGCCCACGCTCACAAAACACACGGTGGGGTTGCCGGCACTTAACCCCCACTGTGTTCCGCCCAGCCCTGGGTGACAAGGATGGGGCCTCGCTGTGAGGCCCAGGCGTCCAGGGCGCTGGGTCAGACCCACCTTGGGCCCCGTCTTCTCCATGTAGCCCTCCTGAAGGTAGTTCCTGGACAGCTTCGGCACCAGCTGGGGCAGAACCACGTGGTGTGGGCCTGGGGGCCTCCCCGCCTGCCCACTCACCCCACCCCCCACCCCCCCCCCCCCCGCCTTCCTTCCCCCTCCACACTGACGCTGAGACCCCCCGGAACAAAACCCCGTGGTCTCCAGGGACTTCAGGCCACTTGGCGGCCAGGGTCTCTGGGGGCAGCGTGGCCCTCGGTCAGCCCCTAGCCGCCCGTCCCGGCCGAGGGCACACGTCCCGCCCGGGGTCACAGGGAGCACGGCCACTCACGTCGGCGTTGCTGGCGCCCGGGAAGGCCACCTGCAGGTAGTGGAAGCGGGCGGCGCGCAGCGCGTTGAACCAGTCCACCATCTCCTGGGGGCAGAGGCGGGGTGAGGGCCGCGCCAGGGCCTCCACGTCCCCCAGCCCCGCCCGCCTGCGGCCCTCGGGCCAGCGTGGGTGCCCACGGACGGCCTCCGGAGCAGGCCTGGGCGGTGGGCTGCGGCCGGGCTGCCCCTCAGCCCCGCTGCTCCGGGCCTTTCCTCAGACGCGGCTGTTTTTATGACCGGACGTTGGCCCAAGGAGGCGCGTCTGTTATGGACCCACGCACAGCCTGCTCTCACCAGCTGCACCAGTGTTCTTAGGTCAGTCTCCCAAGGCACTTGAGATAAAAGAAACAGTGGGACCTAATCAAACTCCAAAGGAAACTGAACAAAATGAAGAGACAGCCCGCAGGCGGGGAGGAAATGTCCGAACAAGGCAACCGATGAGGGCTTAGTTCCCCAACATCTACAGACAGCTCATATAACTCAGTGACAGAAAAACAGCCCAGTCAAAAAACGGGCAGAAGACCCAGACAGACATTTCTCTAACGTACAGGTGGCCAAGAGGCACATGGAAAGATGGTCAGCGTCACCAGTGATCAGAGAAACGCACGTCAAAACTGGAGCGGGGCGCCGCCTCGCACAGTCAGGACGGCCGACGCTGGGCAGTTACAGGTAACCTGCTGCAGAGGCTGGGGCAGGGGCTCCATCACCCATGTGGGCGTAAACTGGACATGTGGACAGCAGTGTGGAAGGGCCTCAAAAACATACGAGCCTGCTCCTGGGAGCAGAGAGGAAACCGACTCAGACAGACTCGTCTGGAGACACACAGGCAGCCTGTGTGTCCACGGGCAGATGAGTGGGTGAAGATTTGTACACACACGATCAGCCGTTTTAGAACGAAATGAACGCCATCTCAGCAATATGGCTGCACCCAGAGAGTAACTAAGGAAAGACAAACACGTTCGAAGTCACTTAACACGTGGGATCTAAACACGGCAGAAACGAGCTTTCAGGAAACAGAGCCTCGCAGAGAACAGACCCGCGGTTGCCGAGGAGGGGGTGGGAAGGGTGAGCCGGCAGACGAGCCTGCAGGAACGTAAGGGCAGGTCTGTGCAGCTCAGGGAGCCTATCCTGCACCCGGTGACAGCCCGTAGCGGACGGGAACGTGAGAAACAGCTGTGCGTGACCGAGTCCGAAGACACCCACACTGTAAGGCAACTACAGTTCAGTAAAATTAAAAGACAAAAACATGAAACCCAGGATGGGCTAAAACAGGGAACCCAGGAACGAACTCGCGTGTTCACTGGTTTCTGGAACAGTATCAAGACCGGCCGTTGGGAGAAGACAGTCTTTTAAACCAACTGCTGGGAAAATGAATGTCCACACGCCAGAGAATGAGGCTGGACCCTTACTTAACCACAGACGAATCAAGGACTGAGACGTGAGTCCCCGACAGTAAAGTTTACAAGAACACGGGGCCACGGCACGACTCGGCAGCGACTTCCTGACTATGACCCCAAAGGCACACGCGGCTGAAGGGAAACGTGGTTATTTTAAAATACTGAGCGTCAAAAGACTGTGTGCTGTGTACAATCCACACAACGGCCGGGCGCATGGAGATCATGCCAGAGAGACACACGGAGGCCAGGCCTGGGGGTCTGCTCGGAGGCCCAGCCTCGCCAGGTGGGGACGCAGATGCCCGCCCTGGGGCAGGGCTCCGCCAGCTGCCACCCCTCCTCTCCCTGGGGCTCCTAGGTCCCCTCTCCCACGGGGCCCAGCCAGCTCCCACGGCAGCCACGCTGGTGGTCCGGCGGCCGGACAGGCTCTCCTCGGCCAGTGTGGGTGGTCCGGCCCCACTGCTCAGCCGTGCGCCCACCTTCCCGTCCTCGTGGTAGACGAAGATGTTGCGAGTGCTGTTGTCCTTCAGGTAGGTGACCTGCAGGCCGTGCGGGTGGCCGATCTTGGCCGGCTGGAAAGTTGCGTTCAGGTGCTCGATCTTCATGACGGCCTTGGGCTCCTTGGCCTGGGGAGCAGGGCCAGGCCTCAGCATTAGGCAGGCATGGCGGGCTCTGCGTGCTGGCCCCACACTTGGGTGCCCTGTGGCTCTGAGCAAGTTACCTACACTTTCTGGGCTGGGCTTCCCAGGAGCTGCGAGGGTGGGCCCTGTGGTCCACCCCACGCTAGGCCGGGTGCCCCCTTCCTGCTCCCCACCCTGCCAGCCTGACCTCTCCCCTCTCCTTGTCGTGGGGCTGCAGATGTCCCGGTGCCATCGGGCAGGGCCGGCCAGCCCCTCCACACACTGCCCAGGGTCCCCCTGACGTGCCTGCAGGGTGCCAGTCCCCTGTCCCTCGAGGGCCTAGGAGTGCCCCCAGCATCACCCACACCAGAGGGAGTGGCTGTGACCAGCGGCGGGCGGAGGATCCCCACGGGGGCAGTGTTTCCCAGGAGAGCGTGGGGCAGCTGGCGGTGCGGCACCACAGTGCCAGGCCTAGGTGGGGGGCTGGCCCCTGAACCCACTCACATCACTCCTGTTGAAGTACTTCAGGGCCCCCTCACGCTCCGTCAGCACGAACTTCCGGCTTAGGAACTGCCCGTTGTCCCGGCCGCGTTTCCAGAGAAAGCCTTCTCGGTAGCCTGCGGGGAGGGCATGGTTGGACAGCCGCCCCAACGAGGGGACCGGGTGTTCGTACTCCTGTCCGGGGGGCTCCCGAGTGTCTCTGGACCCTGGGCCGCCCTCTTCCTTTTGCTGGGTGGGCGGGAGGCACATGGCGCCCACAGGTTCTGCGGGCCTGGGCCTGGCGGTGGCCAAACACCCAGACGCGAGAGCACCACGGGCCCAGAGAGACGGGGCGGGGTGAGAGGCAAGTTCGGACACACGACGCCACGACGGCCTCGGCCAAGACCCGGGGAGCCGGCCCTGACCTCCAGGCCCGGGCTCTGTCATGTGGCTCTGAGGTACAGACTGCGGTCAGGGCCACAGCGGCCGGCGGGGGAGACGGACGACAGGGGCTGCGTCCGCCCCGACCCCTCTTGCCCTTTCTTTCCCCTTTGCCTGTTCTGGGCCCCAGGTGAGCGTCACAGGTCGGGGCCCCCATGTGAGCGTCACAGGTCAGAGCTGGGCCCCCGTGTGGGTGTCACAGGTCAGGGCCGGGCCCCCGTGTGGGTGTCTCAGGTCACGGCCCCCATGTGAGCGTCACAGGTCAGAACTGGGCCCCCATGTGAGTGTCACAGGTCAGGGCCCCCAGCTGGCCCTCTGAGCCGGCCGTGCCCGGTGCTGCCCTCTGCTGGCCATGACCGCAGGCTGCAGCTGTCCCAGTCGGGACACCGTGGCGAGGTGCTGACCCCGGAGCCTCCAGCTCCCTGCCCGCCGCCCGCCCTGGACACCACGGACACGGGGCGTTTCTCTGCGCTCCAGACATCTATAAAAAGGCGGCCTCCTGGCATCGGGGCCGCTGGCCCTCTCAGTCTGCAGTGCGACAGGCCAGGTGGGGCCCCCGCCCACCCCCCACGACTCGGAGAGCCCCTGCCGCCTTGGAGCCTGGGACAGGCCCAGCCCCGTGCCCTGCACACAGCACCGGTGCCCCGTGTGTGCTGGAGGACAGGGCCACCACCACGCCCCCAGCTCAAGCCTGGCACGTGTGCTGACTAAACGAGCGCTCCGCCAGGGCGAGGCTCCCCCTTGCCGGCCTCCCCGACCCTGAGTCAGCTACAGAGAGCAGCGCCCGAGGAACAGCTCTTCTGCGAGGATGGTCCCAGCCAGCACCCTGTCCACACGAGACACGGCCAGCCAAACACGCACTCGGCGGTCTCGTGGCCCCACACGGGTCTCCAGGACCGTCCTGTGGTCACCCCTCTGCCGAGGATGCGGCTGAGGCCGGCAGGAGTCCTGTCCGAGGCCGCTGGCCAGCGAGCGTGCAGCTGCTGGCCAGGCCCACCAGGGGGCAGCAGCACCTCGGCCGGCCTGGGCTGGGGCATCCCTGCTGTGGCCCCCATGGAGCTCCAGCCGGTCACCCCAACCCCGCTGACCTGCCGCGGCCAGCCCAACGGGACGGGCCCCCAGGCCCAGCAGCGAGCCGCCAGGAGGCCTGGGTTTGGGTGTGTGGTGTGGCCGCGGTGTTTCCGGGTGGGCACTCGCCAGCCTCCGATGCCCCCGGGTCATGGGTGGCTCTCAGGCCACAGTTTGAAGCCCGCGGCCAAGCCACGCTCTCTCTGCACCCCTGCCCCGTGACGCAGGACGCAGCAGCCCAGGCCCTGCCACGGGCACCGCCACCCAGCACGCCCTGGGCTCCAAGCCGGGCCCCCGGCCACCCGCCCACCAGTAGGCCCAGCCCAGGGGCCCCGAGCATCACCCACTCCCAGCCCACACTAGGGCCCCGGCTGCGTGCGGCATGACCGTCTGCTCCCAAAAAGCTGGCCAGTGCCAGGGCAGAGGCCACAGGGTTCACTCAGCATTTACTGAGTGCCAGCTGCGTGCCCCACGCAGGCTGCCCCCCGCTCAGCAGCCACCTCTGCTCAGCAAGCCCTGCGCGGAGCAGCCAGGATGCGGGCAGGGGCTCTGGGCTCCAGTGCTGCCCACCCCAGGGATGACACACGGGAGCCAGCTCCCCGGCTGACCGTCCCCCGAGGGGACAAGCACTGTGCAGCCTCTCGTCGAGCTCAACACACACGTCCCCGCGGCCCTGGGGCCTCGGTCTCCGAGGGGCTGGACCTGTGACTCCGGGCATGCTGTGACAGGCGGCCCTCGGGACAACAGGGGCCCTGTTGCCTGTGAAAGGCGGCCTTTGAGGCTCGGTGCAGGCGGGGACGGTCTGGGGACAGAGCCAGGAGCAGCCGGGACCTGGGGTCAGCCGGCCGAGGGGCCTGTGGGCAGTGGGAGGCACGGCCTGGCCCAGGCACCCCGTATCTCTGCCACATTATCTCAGGGCAAGTGCCTCCCACACCCGTACCTTGGCCAAGGGCAGCATGGGGGCACCTACTGCCTCGCCTGCCGCCACAGCAGAGCCGTCGAGCCGGGCTGGCGCCTGCGGTCCTGCCCACGGCCGCGGCCTCATGCTGGGGTCCCTGCCTGACGGGGGCACGTCAGCGTCCCAGGGAATGCCAACCGTGACCCGGGAAGTCACCCCTGTGCCTCTGTCCTCACGGGCACCTTGTCCATGGTGGCTTCTGGGCGGGATGATGCCCACCCCGCCTCGCGCTCGGGTCCCTGGATCCTGGAACATGCAGCATCCACCCGCTGCAGACCCCACACACTGCCCACGCAGCTGCTCAGGTTGCCTGGCTCAGCCCGTGTGCCCTCCCTCCGGGCCGCGGGCCCCCTTCCCGGTGGCCATGGGTGTGTCGGCCCCCCGTGCGTGGGAGAGGCCCCCGGGAACCCCGGCGCTCCTCGCAGGGGGCTGCACCTTGAGGAAGACAACCGGCCGGGGCAGCTGCTCCACCACTCTGGACTGCAGGGAGGCGAGGGCTGGGGAGAGACAGGGGCACGGGGAGGTGTGGGTGGGGGCCAGGGGGCAGGACACTGGGGGCTTCGGGCCTAGCCCCCTCCATGTGGCACAGTGCGGGCAGGGCTCCAGTCTCAGGGTCTCCGGCCAGCCAGGTGGGCAGCTGTGGGGAGCCGTGCCCTGGGTGTCCTTAGCCACCACTCTCTCCCCGGGAGACCTGGGGAGGCAGGCTGGGAAAGGGAAGCCCCACCGTGACCACAAGACAGGCTACTCAGGGCCACACTCAGGGCAGTGCTGGGCACCTCCCCACAGTACCCTGAGGGGGCTTTGCCCCAAGGGGGCTTGCAGAGGGCTCCCATGGGGTCCTGCACACGCGGGACACTTCTGAGAATCTCAGGGCACCCAGAGCTCCACTGGGCGAGGGGGCTGGGGGACCACAGGCTTGGCTTCTCAGGGCTCGAGGCGGTGGCATTTACACTCTGGGGGGTGCTGGCTTTGAAGAAAAGAGAAGAAAGCCTGGCCAGGGCTCACTGCCCTGAGCCCGGGGGCAGAGACGCAGCCAAGGCCAGGGCCTCCCTACTTGGGGCCGAGTGCTCGGAGAAAAGGGGGTGGCCTCCCGCAGAGGAGCTGATGCCTGGTGGGAGCTGCCCCCCACGAGGCCCACACCGTGCCCAGCGCGCCTCCTGGCAGCCGGGGGAAGTGGGAGGCGAGGGTGTTCCCAGCCCAGGCGGGAAGTCTGGAGCTGCCGCAGGGAAGCCTCCTCTGGGGGGCTGCTGCCACCCGAGGCGGAACCAGGGGAAACGGGCCACGTCCTCAGGGCACTGACCGCTGACTGAGCCCTGGGGTCAGGCTGGGCCTGGAGCCAGCGCCACTGCGAGCCCACCCTCCTGTCTGCCTGACGCCCGCTGGGGTGGACCCTCACAGCCAGAGGTCCTGATGCAGGAACAGACGACACCCTGCCTCTGCCTCTGAACCGAGGCCACACGCCACACATTCCAGACCCCTGAGGGGTTTGTACCTGGGAGACGGGAGACGGGCTGTGGGGTGAGCGTCCCGGGGCCTCAGGCAGGACGAGTGTGAGTCCTGGGGCTGAACAGGGAGCTGCGCCCACGAGCTCGAGGCTCTCGGGCAGCTGAGTCAAGGCCACAAGCCAGTCCTGCAAGGGCCTGCCAGGCAGGAGCGGGGCGCACGCAGAGCCCCTCGGCCGACAGACTGTGCAGGGGCCGGGCAGGAGCGGGGCGCACACAGAGCCCCTCGCCCGACAGACTGTGTGGGGGCCGGGCCCCCGTCGCAGCAGCAGAAGCCCCTGTGCTGACCAAGCCCCCGGGGCCTGGCCCACCCTCTCCAGGCCCACCTGGGCCCCAGGCCTGTCCACACCCCTGTGGACAGCCCCACCCGCCCTGCGGGGCAAAGGCACAGCCCCCAGAGGGCCCTGGGCAGCCCCACCCTCGGGCAGGTTCAGGGCGGAGCTGTGAGCAGCTGTAGGGCCCTTGCGGCCAGGTCAGCCAGCCGGTGTTGAGGGCCGGTGGACGGACATGGGCCCAGACACTGAAGCGGCCGCCCAGGTTCCTTGGGGCCCTGCTCCAGCTCTGGGGGGCGGGGGGCGGGGGCGGACACCCAGCTGCGGGCAGCCTCACCTGCAGAGTAGGGCTCCTGCCGCTCGGGGTGGGCGAACTCCTGCCGCTCATACTTGGCCCGGATCCACTGCTCCCGCAGGAGTCTGAGAAGAGAGGGCACATGCTGGGCGACACTGGCCAGAGCTGCCCAGGTGAACTTCTGACAAGCAGGCGGGCCAGGCTCACCCACTGAGGGGGGCACCCCAGGCCACGGCTGCCAGGAGCAGGGGTCCCAGCCCGCCCCACTCACATGGGAAGCAGGAGGGGCCAGCTTCCAACAGAGGCCAAACGGGGTGCTGGCCTGACCTCCCCCAAACCCGAGGTCAGGCACCAGGGACATGGGAAGGGAGCTGGGTCCCCAGCCGCTCTGGGTCACGGGCCTGCTGCTACAACTGACCGCCTCCCTGGGACCTGATCCTCCCTTTCCCCAGACGGCAGGGGGCGGGGAGGGCCCCGGGTCCAGAGACCCCACTCGGGCCAGACTCTGGCCTCCTGACTCACCACCTATTTCATCCCAACGGCACCCCAGAGCCTTTGCCTGTGGGAGGCTGCTGCAGCCCCTCCACTAAGTGGATATAGCTGGAGGTGCACTCCACACCAAACACGGGCATTCACACGCCCCGTGCACCCCTGCACGGCACTCCACAGAGCACATGGGCATCCACACTCCCTCCACTGCTGCGTGGCCTCCACGGTGAGCTCAGCTGTCAGCCCCCATACCCTCCTGGTCTCATGGCTGCCTGGTCAGGTTCCCTTGTTGATACCAGCCCAGTGAGGGGCCTCTCCCAGGACCCCATCCCTCCCGGCAGACCCAAGCACCTGAGTCTGGGGAATGCAGTGGGCTCGGCTCCTGTGAGCCTGCACCCAGTAGAGGTTTCCCGAAAGTGGGGCCCACTGGGATTCAGAGCACCCTCCCACTGGGGCCGCCAGGTCAGCCGAGAGGCCTTGACCACACGGCCCTGCCGGGGCACCTTGCAAGGACCAGGCCCGTGGGAGTCTGTCCATGGCGCCAGCTCAGTGGGGACGCAGCCATGCGTGCAGGTGGGCTGACCGCAGGAGAGCTGCTGACCTGCAGATTCACAGCCGGGCAGAGCGGCCGGGTTGGGGGCGCCAGGAGGGGCGGGGCCGAGCAAGGGGCCCTGCCCACGAGGGCTTGAAGGGCTGGACACGGTGTGCAGAGTGGGGTCAGCCCCCGGCTCCCCACCTGTCAAGCGGGGTCTGAACTGGTGGGGCTGAACACCCGCCTCAGGTGGGTCACCGCTCCCAAGCCCGCTGTGGCAGCCAGCAGCCCCTCATCTTCCAGCCCTCATCGCGCAGAGCTAGGAACACACGAGCCCTGCATGCAGCCCGGGTCCCGGTGTCGCGGGCAGGGTCCCCGGGGTGTGGGGTTCACCAAGTGAGTCGGGGCGACAGCACTGAGCACCAAGGAGGAGGTGCCGCCCAGGGGTGGGGCCGGACGCAGGGGCCTGGGCTGAGGGCAGGCTGCGGCCCTGCCGTCCATCCCAAGAGAGGGACAGCCCAGGAGGAGCCTCGTCACAGGGCCTTCCTCTCCAAGCTGGTGCAGAGCCCGACATGGGGGCCTCCCCCAGGGACTGGGGTCCCAACCTCACCCCAAGCACCTCCCCTGACCTCCGGAACCTTTCTGAACCCAGTGGAGCCCAGGAGTGCCCACGGGGTGGGCAGACAGGGAACCTGAGGCTCAGAGAGGTTGGTGACTAGGATCGTGTGGGGTCATGCCCCTGACCCTCCCCGTGTCCATGTCCTGGGCACCGAGCCAGGTGGGCCGCATGCAGGAGCGGCCGCCCAGCAAGCCCTCCAGACGGCCGGGGGCGCCACAAGGATCCCTGGACCCAGGCTGAGGTTCCCGCAGGGACCTGTACCGCCCGGGAGCCCAGGCCAGCTGTCCCCACCCTGCCCGCCACCGCCACCACACCAGGAACCAAAATGAAGCGGGAGGCACCTGGATAGGGCTCCCGGACACGGGCTGGCGCAGAGCAGCGGCGCGGACGGGCCCCTGTGTACTCACGGGCAGTCGGAGGCCGAGGGCCGGTAGTAGAAGGGGGGCACTCTGGACTCGAACGTGGCTCTGGCGATGGCGTTCCCACGGGAGGCCATGAACTGCAAGAGAGACGGTGTCAGGCCCCGAGCCACAGCTGACCTGGGGCAGGGGGGCTGGCCACGGGGTGGGGGAGCTGGGCACTGCCCTTCCCCGCGGGCGGTGGGGCCCCGGCCCCCCAGAAAGGGCCCCTCAGGTGGGAGGCCCCGCCCCCGCCCCACATCTGATCCCACGGGTCCCGGGGCACAGAGGCCAGACCGGCCCGGAAGCCCACGTCCTGTGAGGCGGCCAGGCTGCAGAGACCAGGCAGGGCACTGCAAGTAGAGAACGAGCCTGCGGGACGCAGACAGGGTGCCCTGTGGGGTGGGGGCGACGGGGGTCTTTGGAGCAGCCGGTGTGCGGGGAGTCTGGGCACGGAAATAGCACGAGCGAAGGCCCTGAGGTGGAGTGAGCTGGGTGAGCCGGAGGGGAAGCCCTTGGTGTTGGTGCGGGGGGCTTCCCGCAGGGCCTCAAGGGCCAGGGGTGGCACAGGTCCCCGGGGCTCCAAGCCCACCCTCTCAGTCAGGGCACCGAGGACCGTCCGGCCGAGGGTGCACAGGATGACCGGCAAGAGCCACAAAACGATGAGACCCTTCAGCGAAGGCTAGGACCAACGTGGGGTCCTCAAAGCAGAGGCTTCTCCGCACAGAGCACCCGCCTGGTCCAAGGCCGGCTGAGGACAGCAGCCGGACGTCATCGCTGAGGGCCAGCGGGGTGAGGGCCCTCAGGCTCCACAGAGAAGCCTCCGAGCGCCCCCGGGAGCAGAGCAGACGCTGAACAGACACGCCAGCTCTGGGTGAGGGAGACAGAAAGCACGCCGTCTCCTTATGTTGATCTACTTTTAGCAATTCTCAAAAAAGAAAACCAGGAATAGAATTTTCAAGAGCTAGAATGATTCTAAAGTTCACTTTAAAGCTAACAAGCAGAAGAAAATTGTGAGAAGGAAGACGCTTCCTAGCAGATATTAAAGCCTATTATAAAGCTACCGAGTCAAACCGTGCCAAGAAGAAAACCTCACAGGTCCAGAAGCACATCCAACGGGATCTAATGTCCAGTATCAACAGGTTTAGCAGGACGAGCTGGTACACAGAAGTGGTAACGTCTCAGATCGATGGGGGTTGATAACCAATGAGAAACTGGAAACCGTTGGAGAAGAGGGGGTATGCCTTTCAGCAAAACAAAACTCCAACTTTATGAGAGGCTGAATTTCCAAAGTTAAGCAATCAAAATAGTAGACGAAGGGAATTCCCTGGCAGTCCAGCTTCCAGTGGAGGGGGCAGTTTGATCCCTAGTTGGGGAACTAAGACCCTGTAGACCACGCGGAACAGCTAAAAAAGATGGATGAAAATCACAGGGTGATTAAAACATGACTCAAGGAAAATATGGAAGGAAATCTTCAGGATTTGGGGTTGGGAATGGTTTCTTAGTGTGCCAAGTCGCTCTCACGTCCAACTCTGTGCGACCCCGTGGACCATACAGTCCGTGGAATTCTCCAAGCCAAAATACTGGCATGGGTAGCCTTTCCCTTCTCCAGGGCATCGTCCCAACCCAGGGATCGAGCCCAGGTCTCCTGCATCGCAGGCGATTCTTTACCAGCTGAGCCGCCAGGGAAGCCCTTAGGTTTCTCTCAGGCTTCTTAAAGCTATCAGATAAGCCCAAGGTTTCTTAGAGGCGACAGCAAAACCACAAGGAACAAAAAAAAAAATCAACAGAACTTCACCGGAACTTAAGACTCCTGTGCTTCTAAGGACCCCATCAGGAAAGGGAAAAGGGGTATGAGCCTTAAAAACACGAGGCTCCTGAGAAGCAGCCGTCCCAGGTCCTGAGACAGCCGAGGGCCGCGTTGCTGTGGAATGTCCCGGACGGGCGAATCCAGACAGGAGAGCCGCCCTGGGGTCTCAGGAAGGGGCTCCCCGAGCTGAGGACGACAGATGTGCTGGCAGCTGGAGGCGACGGCTGAACTGGATTGTGGGTGTGCTTTATCTGCTTTTCGCAGCTGGGAGGCTGACGTACAGAGCTGGTTTCAGGCGTGAGACCTGGTGTTCTTGTTCGGGTCGTGGGACGCCGGTTACGGGGCTGGGGACCGTGCGCTGCCGTTCAGCCCGTGACTTATCTGGCCTAGGGTGGAATCGGCGCCTCAGTCTCCTGTTCCCCCAGCCCTGCCCTCCGGCAACCACCTGCCTGTCCCCGTGCCTGTCAGTCTGAGTCTTTTTCAGATTCCGCAGGGGAGTGAGATCAGACTCGTCTTCCCGTGTCTGACAGGTTTCTCTTAGCGTAAGACCCTCCAGGCCCACCCCTGTTGTTGCAGATTGTAAAATGCCACTCTTCTGGCTTAGGAATATTCCGTGGTATAAATACACATCTTCCTTATCAAGTCACCTGTAGACGCTCCCACATCTTGGCTATTATAACTCATGCTGCAGGGAACACGTGAGTACATATATCCTTTTGATTAAAAATGTTCTAGTGGGATTGTACCCACCAGGCTGCTCTGTCCATGGAATTCTCCAGCCACAGTGGAGTGGGCAGCCGTTCCCTTCTGCAGGGAATCTTCCCGACCCAGGAATGCAGCGCTGTGGGTGTGTTCTTTGCCGCCTGAGCCACCAGGGGAGCCCTCATCCTGGTGGGGCTGCTGGATCACAAGGTAGGTGGGTGTCTTTTTCATTTTCTGAGGAAACTCCACGCCGTTCTCCACAGCGGCTGCACCAGTTCACATTCCCACCAGCAGTGCAGAAGGCGCTCTTTTCTCCACATTTGTTATTTATAGAATCTTTTTTTCTTGGCCACATGGCACGTGGGATCTCAGTAGTTCCCCTACCGGGGATGGAACCCACGGCCCCAGCCCTGGAAGCGTGGGGTCTTAACCGCTGGGCCGCCAGGCGAGCCCCCGTTATCCGCAGACTCTTAACAAAGGCCACTCCTGGCACCGTGACGGGGCGCCTCGGCACAGTCTGGATCAGCGTTTCTTTTTTTTGTTTTGATTTTTGGATCAGCGTTTCTACGCTGGCGCTGAGCGTCTTTTCACGCACCTGGTGACGAGCCGTGTGTCCTTAGAGACGCGTCTGTCCAGGTCCTCCGCCCGTTTCTAACTGGACACTTTCTGTTTTTTCTTTTTGATACTGAGTTGTATGAGTTCCCTGTACATTTTGTGCAATAGCCCTTAACACACGCATCATCTACAAACATCGCTACCATTCAGTAGGTGGGCTTTTCACTTTGTTGATAGTTTTCTTTTTGTGCAAAAGCGTTTTCATTTGCTGCGGTCCCATGTGTTTATCTTTGCTCTTGTAGCCTGCCTGAGGAGGCAGACCCAGAACGATATTGCTGAGACTGACGGCCAAGAGCTTGTGAACGGTTTGGGCTGTATGGTTTGGGGTCTTTTTGACTCACTTTTTGTACACGGTGTGACCCGCGGTGTGGGCCGCCCAGCTCTCCCAGCAGCTTTCACAGAAGAGACTCTCCTTTCCCCACTGCACGTTCCTGCCTCCGGATTATTCACTTTTTAAAAACTCACTTTACTGAAGTCCAGGTGATCTACAGCACTGCACTGCTTTCTGACGCAGCGTTAAGGCACAGACCTGCCTGCATCTGTACTCTCCCGTTGAGCAGAGCCCCCGAGCGGCACGGCAGGACGGTGCTTAACACTCTGCGGCACTAGAGTGCACGTGCCGACCCCGGACCCCCACCCTTTCCCCAGCCCACTCCCTCCTGGCAGCCACAGCCTGTCCTCCACGCCCGTGAGCTCCTCTCGGTTTCATAGAGATTCATTTGTGCCGTATTGTAGATTCCGCCTCTAAGTGGTATCATACAGCATTCGTCTTTGTCTGACTTACTTTGCTTGGTAGGATGACCTCTAGGTTCGTCGATGTAGCTGTCAGTGCGTTCTTTTATTCTATTTTAGGGCCAAGTAATATTCCAGCATATATATGTCCCACCATGCTCACTTTAAAATGGATTTTATATGCATCGCCCCTCAATGATTTAAAAAATTATAGATAGCTCCTTAAAAATATAAACCATACTTTTTCATTTTAAAAATACCATTTCAACATGAAAGTTAAAACACAACCCACAGAACGAGAAGAATTACTTGCAAACACTAAATCTGTTCGCAGGGTTTTGTGTCCAGAATCTAAAGCGCTTAGTGATCACATCTCCTGACTCGGTAATCAAAAGACAATCTGTTTTTAAAGTGGGCAAAGGATCTGAATGAACATTGCTCCAAAGAAGATGCACAGATGGCCAGGAAGCACATGAGCAGCGCTCAGCATCACTGATCCCCAGGGAGGTGGGGCCGACACCGCGAGGAGATGCCCGCACGCCCGAGGAGGGCTGAGGCCAGACCGAGCCGCGGAGGGGCTGCAGTCCTCGTGTGCTGCCGGCGGGCTGGGGCGCTGTGGTGGGCAGAGCCCGCCGACCCTCGGACGTCAGGCGGTCACCCCGAGGCCTGGCAGCGCCACGCCCTCCCAGAGAGCTGAGGGCACAGACCCACCATGAACCCTGCTGCTCAGAAGGCCTGGGAAAACAAGACGAGCCAGGCGTGCAGCTGGTGAGGGGCGGACAAGCTGTGGCCCCCACGCGACCGCGTGACCTCGCGGTGACGAGAAGTCAAGTGCTGACGCCCCGACGGCAGGGATGAGTCTAGAAATCAATGCTCAGCGAGAAGAGGGAGGGGGCCTGGAACCACACGGTGAAGCCACCGACACGAAGCACCCAGAGCAGACAGGCCCGCCGCGGGGAGGCAGGGCCCCTCTCTCGGCGGGCCCGGGACGGGGGCCGGCAGGGGCCCCAGTGGGTGCGGGCTCATTTGAGGATATGAAAACCTTCTCAAATTAGATCATGGCGGTGGTCACACAGCCCTGAGAATTCACGAAAGCCACCAAACCGTAGACTAGAAGGGCGAGGGGCGCAGTGTGTGAGCAGCAAAGATCAGGCTGCTCCGAGTAAAAATAACTGAGGGCAACGCAGGCCTATCTCGGTGTGCAGTAAACCCTGAAACCACAAAGGCGAGGCTGATAAACTTGATCAAAATCCGAAAGTTTCCACCGTGAAAACCACCACGAGCAAAGTCAGGACAACCTGCGAGAAACGTCTTCACTGTCTCTGAGGGCCGCGAACCCGCCTCTGTGAAACCCCGACAAAGGAAGCAGCCCACGCCAGTGACAGCAGGGGACCAGCCCAGAGCCCGGAGGTCACACCTGGTTCTGCAACGGCCCCCAAGGTGGGGAAGGAAGGGCAGGGAAGGGCCTGCGGCGTGGCCAGGAGGGGAAGCCTGGCAGAATCCTGGAAGTTACAGTCAGAGCCTTCCGACTTCCCCTCCAGGAACGGAGGCCGCCTTGCTGCCCCGGTGGCCCAGGGGTTGTCTGGGAAGGACACCCCCGCAGCGAGCCTCGGCAGGGCTCCCGCACTCCCAGAGCTGTGCACGCCCCCATGACCGGGTCCGGCCGCACGGTGGGTGTCACCGGCCTCACAAGGGGGAAGCACGCGGGCGGGGGCTCAGGCCCGGGACAGGGGTGGAGCGGAGGGCCGGGTTCCACCTGAAGTGATGGGAAAGCTCTAGAGCTGACGACGGGACAGCTCGGCTGAAGTGCACTTAAAAGAGCAGCTGTGCGGCGTGCGAGTCGTGTTTCAGTAAAGCTTCTTTAAAGCATGTGCTATAGAGAAATAAAGTTCAGGGAAAACCATGAAATGAGACGCACAGACCAGGGCCCTGTGCCCGGCTCTCCGCACCCTGGGCCTCCCGGGCCGGGCTAGCCCAGGACTCGGGGCGGGGGTCCAGCGCCCTGCAGGCCCAGCCCTGCCGGCCCCTCGAGGTCGCGACGGGAGCGGAGGAGCAGAGAGCAGAAGGGGCTGGAGCCCCTCATCCCGGACCCTGCTCGCTCCTCACCCCCAGCCCCGTGCGGCCCAGCCTCTCTGGGGCCTCCCTGCCCCTCCCTCCTCACGAGGTGCACGTGCTGCGGGCTTGTGTCAGTGCGGCCTCGCCCTCCGGTCTGGCCCTGGGGTGGGGGTGCTGCCAGCCATGCGGTGTGTCCGTGTGCACCGGGCGGCCTGGCTAGGGTACCTGCGGACTCTGAGTTGGCACGGAGGCCGGGGTGGGCCCGGGACTCTGTGGGTGGACAGCAGGTGAAGGGCTTGACTTCTGTCACCTTCTGCAACTCTGTGTAAGTTACCCATGAAACCCTGACAACAAGGGCCTATGTGGGTTCCCAGGGCACCAGGCAGGTAGGGGCCTGCCCGGGCCAGGCTGCGGGCTGGGTCTGAGGGCGCCGTGGCTGCGGGCAGGTCCCCCAGGCAGCCGGCTGGGTCTGAGGCCGCCGTGACAGTAGGCAGGCCCGCCATGGCAGTGGGCAGGCCCCCCTGGCACCCAGCTGGGTCTGAGGCCGCCGTGGCAGCGGGCAGGCCCCCCCCGGCACCCAGCTGGGTCTGAGGCCACCATGGCAGCGGGCAGGCCCCCCTCAGCACCTGGCTGGGTCTGAGGCCGCCGTGGCAACGGGCACCCCCACCCCCGGCACCCGGCCAGCCTTACCTCCACTTGCACATCCTCCCAGGTGTCCAGGCGCACGGACTTGACCTTGCTGACATGGGGGATGTTCCGGTGAATCCCAGAGCAGCTCAGACAGATGAACACCCCCAGGGTGTATGAGGCCCAGTCAGGATCTGCAAGACAAGGCCAGACGTCAGGGGTGTCTCCCCGAGACTGGGCGCTGGACCACGGCCCACAGGCCTGCACGCCCACCCTCCTTCTTGGGCTTCATTTCCTCACTGGAGCGATGGGAGGAGGATGGGACACCAAGTTCACGGGGTCTGAGGGCCCCAAGCAGGGGTCCCGGCCACCCCCACAAAGGACCAGCCCCCCGTCGTCCCAGGAACCCCCCGTCACGCTAGCTCCCCCGAGGGCCTCAGGGGAGAGACTGGAAGCCGGGAGCCGGGGCTCCGCCCCAGACTCTCAGCGCAGGTGGCACACGGAACAGACAAGCTTTAGGAGGAAGACTGCTGTGTCTCCACGAGGGACCTCAACCTGGCCTCTGCAGACTCTCCACTGGGGGCTGGCGGGCTGGGGTACAGCCAAACCCTGACCCCTAATAAGGGCCTCTGGCCACTGACAGGGCAGTGGCTGTGGGAAGAGGCTCCTGCTGCAGCTGGGGACAGGCTGGCGGGGGGAGTGCCCGGCCCAAGGACAGGGTCTGGCTCTCTGAGGCCACCAGGAGCCCCGCCCTGGCCTCCCCCTGCACATCGGCGGGTCCCAAGCAGAGCCGGCGCGGGGGCGGCCTGGACCCGAGGCCTCAGCCAGCTCGGAAGGGCTGTGAGCAGGGCCCCATCCTCCCCACACCCGCTGTCCACCCCCAGCTTCCTGGCCGCTGCCCACATCCCCCGGCTGCACCTCTGACTGCAGGGCCCACAGACATCACGTCAGTTCTCTGGGTGGAACCCCAGGGGCTTCTCCAGCCGGAGGGTGGCGCCCCGGGCATGGCCCCTGGGCCACCAGGCCCCACTCAGCTGTGCCCCCCAGGCCTCTGTGACCACCCGCTGGCCCCCAACGGGCACTGGGAGGGGGCGTCAGGGACACGTCCCACCCCACGGCTCCCACCATGACCTGGGAAGGTGCTCTGGCGGCAAGAGCCTGCCCACGGACAGGACCAGGCTTCCGAGGTCCTGGGCCCCTCGGTGCATGGGGACCCCGGGACCAGACATGGCGGGCTTGGGGAGGGAGCAGAACGCCCGGCTCCTGGCTCTGAGCCTCCCGGGAGCAGTGGGAGGGGCACTGCGTGTCAGGGAGCCCCAGACACCCTGCAGAGCCGAGGCTCCTGGACAGCAGGGCCCTGCCGGTGACTGCTCTCCATAGGCTTGTGGGACCTCAGAGAACACCTATCTGCAGAAGCGCTCCCCGCGAGCGTCACCCAGCTGCCGCCAAGGACCCAGGAAAGCGCCTGCCCAGGGCCCTGAGCAGGCTGCACCCAGCGCCCGGCCCACCCTGCACGGCCACCGTGCCCCCCACCCTTCCAGGAGCACGCCCTCTGTGCCAAAGCACGGCCCCTGCAGGAAATGAGGAAGCTGTGATGGAGGCCAGCAGGCCCGCGGGCGAGGCGCACCGGGGCCCTCGTGGGGAGCCCACGTCCTCTGAGAAGGAACCCTCGTGCACCGGGACGGGGACGAGGTGGGGGCCTGGGCACAGGGCAGGGCGAGGGCCACAGCTCCCTCCTGGGCACCCGCCCTGGCCTCCCTCTGGGACCCGGCCCAGCAGAACTCACGGCCCTGCAGCTCCATCACACCCGCCCCAGAGCCTTTCGGGGTGACGGTGGCCACTTCTTCCACACGCAAAAGGGCTCCCTTTACCCTCTGACTATCACACCCAAGAAAGGTGTTGCTTGTGCGTCGACAGCCCCAGCCCCGTCCCAGCAGAGAAGCAGGAAGGTCGGGCCTGAAGGGCCGGCGGCTCCTGCGTCCTCCCGGATGGGCATCCAGTGGCCGGGCCTGGAGGAGCACCCGCAGGCGCGTTCCAGCCTCCCCCAGACTCTCACACCCGTTCGGGATGCAGAGCCAGTCGCTGGGATCCTGGGGTCCGCAGCCTCCTCACCCTCACTGGCCACGACTGGCCACGTTGCCAGGCTGCAGCCCCGCAGTCAAACCAGCTACAGAGGACGAGGGAACAAAGCCCAGGGAGCTGTAAGCAGGGCCTGAGGTCACACAGCAGTGGGCAGCTGGCCCAGGTCTCCCAGAAACACCTTCCTGGTTCAGAGCGGGCGGGTGCCGGGAGGCTACACTAGCTGGCGTCCACAGGGGCCCCTGCCCAGCGGCCAGGCTGCGAGGAAGCCTGTCCTCATCTCGGGAGCAGACGGCTCCTGCCTCCTCCTGCCTGGGCAGCACCGGGGCAGGGAGATGGTTTCGAGTAAGTTGGAGGCAGGGGCGTCTCGGCCGGCAGCCTCCACACTGCAGCCTGTGGAGCACACAGTCTGCCTGCGGGAGTGCCCCTCCGTGTGCCCCCACTTCTGGGCGAAGAGGCACCGGCCACCCCTGCCCTGGGGCCCGCAGCACGGGCACTCAAGTCAGCCGCTGGCCGGGTGCATACCTGTCTGCCCTCTGCCCTGCAAAAGGCTTCAAATCCTCCAGGCAGCAGCAGGGCGTCCCTGGAGGGCCCGGGAAGGCGCTCCAATCAAGTGATTTAAAGAAGGGTTCAGACCTGGGGGGAGCATTCTGGGGGTGACTGAACAGCAGTCTAAGGCCTCAGGGGTCAGAAGAGTGACTGCCCCAGCCCTCCAAAGCCACAAGAACAGGAAGTGGGGCTGACGGGTGTGAGGCTATTCAGGGGAGCCGGCACCCTGCAGCCCCTCTGGGGATAACTGATGACCACTTCCGGTCCGTCTGGGCGTCTGTGCTTCAGCAGATCAGCAAGTCACTCGCCCTGCCCTTCCCTCCTCCTGGAAGCAGCTTCTCAGCACAGTCTCCTGGGGGGGCTCGATGCCCACCCTGCGGCCAAAAGCCCCAGGCGGGGGGCAGGGGCGGTTGGGGGAGGGGAGACCTTTGGCTCCCGGGGGCCATTTGTGCCCCCAGGGCCCCAGGTGGAGGGCACGGAGCAGGACAGCCAGTCAGGCGTCCCTACGCCAGCACCAGGAGAGGCGCGGGAGCTAGGGTGTGCGCGTCTGCGAGAGCCTCACCCTGAGCCCAGGGCCCCAGGGCGGAGGGCGCGGGGCGGGAGAGGGCCCCACGCTGGGCCCGGCTTTACTCTGGGGGGCACGCCCCGGCCCTGCCCCTCTGTGCACCCAGAACGTGGGGACCCCCTTCCCAACGGCCTGGACTCAGCCGCCAGGACCTGTGTCCCCAGCAGAGGCCGTGGGTCAGCAGCTCTGGCCAAGGGCACAGCCAGCGTTGGCGGAGCGCAGGGCCCCGTGGCAGAGGGGTCAGGGCTGCCCCACACTTCTCCGGGCTCCTGCACGAGGGTGACCAGACCCGTGGGCCAGGCAGACTCTGCCCCAGGCCGCCAGCTCTGCACCCGCCTCTCCTGCCCCCCAGCTGCCTCACCTGCCCTGCCTTCTCCTAGGACACTCCGCGTGACTCAGCTTCCTGGCTCTTCCAGGGCAGGTGAGACATGTCCTGGGGCTGAGGCGGGAGGAGCAGGTGTGCCCCTTGCTGAGCCCACTGGGGGGCCCGGCAAGGCTGCGGGCTGCAGCGGGGAGGGCTGAGCTCTGGGCAGAGGCCCAAGGGGCACCAAGGCGGGGGATGGGCGCTGGCCTCGGGGCCCAGTGCCCACGCCCATCGCAGGCGCCCCCTGCTGAGCTGCCCCCCACGCATCCAGCACCACTGGGGTGTCCACCCTCACCTCCCACTGGAGCCCGAGCTCTGGGGGGTGGTGCTCCATCACTAAAGATGGCGCTGCACACAGCAGGCACTCAGTGCCTGTCTGTGGCCACACGTTCTCTCCTCCCTCCCAGTCCCCGGAGAGGCAAGCGCCCGGGCCTGGCATGGCCTCCCCGCCGGGCCCCACTGCCTTCTCTCTCGGATCGCTCCCAGCAGCGGCCAGACCCAGTGGTCAGAGCCCCTCTCGAGCCCGAGGGCCTCCTCGCCTCCCAGAAGCACCTCCACGTGCCCTCTGAGACCCTGGCCTCCCTGGCGCCGAGCCCAGCCCTCCTGGACCAGGCACCGCCGCGGGTCCCCTGCCCACAGTCCCCCGCAGGCTACGCACACCCCACCAGGGGCCCTCCAGCTTCTCATCTGGCCTCTTGGCTCTAAGATCTGAGCTCAACGCAGGCGGTGGTCACGCAACCAGGGAACGTTCTAAAGGCCGTGAATTCTCTTTCCATGGTCAGCTCTGCCTCACGTGAGTGTCGCCGCAGCAAAGGTGAAGGAGAGCGAACAGGGAAGCAGCTTCGGCCGTTCTGCCGCCCCGCCCTGCCCTCTCTGCTCCAGAACCTCCATGAGTGCCGGGCGTCTCCAGTCCAGTCTGCTGCCAGCACGCCCAGCGCCCGCTCGCCGCCCGCGTCCCCAGCGCACGGACGGCTCCCTCTCTTCCCGCAGCCCCTCCCGGCCCTTCTGCCCACACCCGAGCTGCCGGCACACCCAGCTCCTCAGGCTTCCCAGCGTCTCCAGGCTTTGACGGCCCCTCCCCACCACTCACTCCGCAGTGGCCTGCCTCCACCAGCTTCCCCGGCCAGGACCCTCCGCGCCTGCCACCCCGCCCCGCGGAGGCCCTCCTGTACCGCGGGCACCTCCGAGACCACGTGCTGGCGCTGGACACACGGCCTCTCCGCTTCCCCCGGCAACAAGCGAGGCTCGCGGGGCCCGGCGGGTTCCTGCTTCCAGAGGAGCTGCGCCCCCGTGACCAAGGGACTCTGGCAGCCACGGTACCACCTGTCCGCAGGTCACACCGCAGCAACAGCCTCCCCCAGTGAGCGCCCCAGGCCCAGCTGCACCCACACGCTCCCGTCACTGAGGCCGCTCACCCCCACCTGGGGGCCCTGTGCTGACCACCGCCTGGCCAAGGCTCCACGGCCCCCCATTGCCCAATGCCGCCCACTCTCACCAAGGCCTGTGCCAGGGGGCCCACGGGCAGGGAAAGCCCAGCCCCAAAAGGCACGCTGGTTATCCTGGGGCCGCACACAGGCGGGGGCATCTGGCCCTCCATCAGAGCTGCCCCTCCACGACTGAAGTGCCTCCACCGCTGCCTCCTCTGGGGATCCTGGTCACAGCGGGGGGGGCCCTGCTCCCTCCACAGGGCAGCTCCCACCGTCCCGGGCCCCACCAACTGGTGACCCCGAGTTGCCCCTCCATAACAGAGGGGCCCCCTTCCCCGTGGCCCCTCGAATGCTCTGCTGGCTGGGTCCCCATGAGGCATGCCCAGGGCTCACAGTGTCCTCCAGCTCCCCTCCCCCGGGCCCCCCAACACGGCTCAGGCCGCTTCCCACTGAACCCACCCCAGGCCGGCCCTTAGCTGAGGTGACCCCAAGCTCCCCCGCTGTCCCCAGAGCCGCCGCCCGCTCCCGGCAGCAGCCTCGACATGGCCTCCAACAGTCCGAAAGCTCATCCTCCACATCCCAGTGGCCGGCATCTTCCCTGACCTCCAGGAAGGAGGGGCCGCCGCACCCGCGGCCGATCTGGCCTCTGCACAGGGCCACCTGCCCACCTACCACCCCCATGAGAGCGCAGAGCTCAAGCGAGGCGCAGGGCAAGGCACCCCAACACTCACACACGGGCAGGGCAGCGCCAGCTGTGGGGCGGATCCAAGGTCAGCCGCAGCCAGCCCCTGGCTCTGGGTGGGGCTGCCGTGGGCCAGGCGAGGCTGGCACCCTGCTGGCCACCTCCAGGCCTACACGCTGTCCTGGACAGCCGTCGTGGAGGGCCCATCCTGGACAAGATTCTAGGAAGCTGGTGGGGCAGGGAGCACCCGGAGTCTCTCCACCTGGAGAACCATGGTGCTGGCAGATTCGGACGACAGAACTGGTCCTGCACTCCAGAGCCTGCGGAAGCCTCACAGCTTCAAGGAGCGGTCTGCACATCAATGGCATCGGCTCCACTCAGCTTCAGCTCTGAGCACAGCAGTGGCTACCCACCCCAGAGTCTCCATGTTATTAGATTCAAAGGGCTGGTGTTCCACAAAACACACGAGACGCACAAAGAAACCAGAGTGGGAACTGCAGCAGCATGCTCAGCAGAGCGCTGGGAGCTCAGGCCAGAGGCATCAGGCAAGAAAAAGAAGTGAGAGTCATCCAAGCTGGAAAGGAAGAAGTGAAAGTGGAGCCACCTCATTCGCCAACGGAGTGGCCTTATACAAAGGGAGATAGACAGACCCCACTGAAAAGCCACAAAGACTAGGAAATGAGTTAAGCAAAGGATTCAAAGTTCACACGCAAGAAATCAACTGAATGTACACACACATTTGTACATATACACACACACGCTATATATATATACACATATAACAACTTTAAAAGGAAACTACAAAAGTAATGCCATTTACATTTGCATCAAAATGAATAAAGTACTTAAGAATTTTCTTAACCAAGGAGGAGAAAGACTTGTACGACGTAACAGTCCTGAAAGAATTTAAAGAAGAAATAAAAGGAAACACATCATATGTCCGTGGATTGGAAACTTCATGTTGTTAAAATGCCAACATTACCCAAAACGATCTAAAAAGTCAATGCGATATTTATCAAAATTCCAAAAATATTTTTTTTGCAGAAATAGAAAAACCCATCCTAAAATTCATATGCAATCTGAAGGGACCTCCAAAGCTACAGTAATCAAATCATAATCAAAACATATTGGCATAAAAATAGGCAGAGACCAACAGAATAGAGAGCCCAGAAATAAGCCCTCACATATACGGTCAAATCATTTTTTGACAAAGGTGCCAAGATCAATGGGAAAAACTGTCTGTCCAAGAAACAGTGCTGGAACGTCGGCTATCCCGTGCAGATTAGACCCGGACCCTGACGCACACCACACGCGAAAATCAACTCAAAACCCATCAGGGACCTAAATGTGAGGCCGGAATAACAAAGCTCTGAGAAGAAAACACGGGAGGCCACCTTCATGACACTGGGTTTGAAAATGCTTTCTTGGATATGACACCGAAGGACAAACGCAAGAAAAGAAAAAAATAAGCAAACTGGATTTCATGAAAATTAGAAAAGCTTTTTTCTGGTCATCCATACGGCTTTGTGGAATCCTAGTTCCCTGACTAGGGCCTGGACCCTGGCCTCAGCAGTGAGAGCGCTCAGTCCTAACCACTGGCCTGCCATGGAATTCCCTCACGAAAATATTTTAAATTTTGTGCATCAAAATATACTATCTACCAAGTAAAAAGCCAAACCACAGAAACACAGAAAATATTTGCAAATAATATATCTGATAAGGGATTAATGTCCAGAATATATAGAGAACTCCCCAAACTCAACAACAACGAAAAAACAACAATCCAATTTCTAAGTGGGCAAAGGATTTAAAAAGACATTTCTCCAAAGAAGATATATAAATGGCCAGGCAGCACATGAAAAGATCCTCAGCATGATGCATGATTAAGAACATGCAAATCAGGACCACAGTGAGACAGCACCTCACACCCAGGAGGGTGACTGCTGCCCCCAAACCAAAACGAGAGACGGCGGGGACGGGGAGAGACTCAAACCCACGTGCGCGGCTGGTGGGCACAGAAAGCGGCACAGCCACTCTGGAAAGCGGCACGAGATTACTCAAAAGAGGGAGAGAAGAACGAACCACGTGACCCAGCAAGGCCACTTCTGAGTGAATCCAGAAGAACCGAAAGCAGACTCCCGAGACGTCTGCTCACCCACGTTGACCACAGCTTTGTCCACAACAGCCGGAACGCGGGAACAGCCTAAGTGTCCATCAAGAGAAGAACGCACAAGCAAATGTCCATCCGTACAATGGAGTATGATTTGACCTTAAGAGGGAAGGAGATGGAAATCTAAAGAAAGTGCTTAGGAAAAAATACTCAGGAAAAAAAGACTTTGAGACAAACACTGCAGTAAGAGACAAAGAAGGGCGTCACATAAAGAGGTCAACCCGACAAGACGATGCAAATATTTACAAATATTTAGGCCCCCAAAGGAGATGGCTGGATGGCATCACCGACTCGATGGACATGAGTCTGAGCAAGCTCTGGGAGCTGGTGATGGGCAGGGAGGCCTGGCGTGCTGCAGTCCATGGGGTCGCACAGAGTCGGACACGACTGAGCAACCGAACTGAACTGAGGTACCCAACGTAGCAACACCCAAAAATGTAAAGCAAATGTTAACAGACATAAAGGGCAAAAAAGACAGCAACACAGTAAGAGGGGGGACGTTAAACCCCATGTTCACCAGTGGTTAGATTATCCAGACAGAAAACCAGTCAGGAAACTCCGGCTTTGGCCAACACCTGAGGCTGTGGACACACGTAGGAAGTTCCGTCCAGAAGCCACACGGAGCACGTCCTCCCGGTGCACACGGGCATTCCCCAGGGTCAGCCGCACGTTAGGCCAGAAAACAAGGCCAATCTGAGAAGGCTGAGATCGCGTCCAGCGTCTTTTCTAACCACAGTGACATGAGACTAGAAATCAAGAAATTGGACGACTTGGAAGAAACTGATTATTTCCTAGAAACATGCAGCCTGCCAAGACTGAATCATGAAGAAACAGGAAATCTGAACAGGCCAATAACTAGTGAGGATACTGAGCTCATAATCAAAAACCTCCCAACAACCCAAAGTGCAAGACAGACAGCCTCACTGGTGAATTCTTCCAAACACTGAAAAAATAACTAATACCAGTCCTTCTCAAACTCCTCCAGAACAGGAGGGAACACTTTGAAACTCACTGTACAAGGCAAGCATTACCCTGATACCAAAATCACGTAAGGATACCTGGTTTTCTGTACAAAGATACACAAAAAGGAAATCACAGGCCAATATCCCTGATACAAAATCCTCAACAACTGTTATCAAACTAAATTCAACAATGCATTAGAAAGATCATATACCATCATCAGTTGAGATTTATTCTAGGGATGCAAGTTCAGTTCAGTCACTCAGCCGTGTCTGACTTTTTGTGACCTCATGGACTGCAACACGCCAGGCTTCCCTGTCCATCACCAACTCCCAGAGCTTGCTAAAACTCATGTCCATCGCATAGGTGATGCCATCCAACCATCTCATCCTCTGTCATCCCCTTCTCCTCCTGCCTTCAACCTTTCCCAGCATCAGGGTCTTTTCCAGTGAGTCAGCTCTTCGCATCAGGTGGCCAAAGCATTGAAGTTTCAGCTTCAGCATCAGTCCTTCCAATGAATATCCAGGACTGATGTCCTTTAGGATGGACTGGTTGGATCTCCTTGCAGTCCAAGGGACTCTCAAGAGTCTTCTCCAACACCACAGTTCAAAAGCATCAGTTCTTCAGTGCTCAGCTTTCTTTATGGTCCAGCTCTCACAAGGGATGCAAAGACGGTTCAATACTCCCAAACCAATCAACGGTGGGTCAGTCGCTGAGTCGCGTCTGACTTTGAGACCCCATGGACTGTAGCCCACCAGGCTCGTGTGTCCATGGGGTTTTCCAGTCAAGAATACTGGAGTTGGTAGCCATTTCATCCTCCGGGGATCTTCCTCACCCAGGGATCAAACACGAGTCTCCTCTGTGTCCTGCACTGCAGGCAGATTCTTTACCAACTGAGCCACCAGGGAAGCAAAAGAATCAATGTGATACACCAAATGAATAAAAATCATGATCATCTCAACAGGTGTAGAAAATGCATTTGACAAGATTCAATATCCATTTATGATAAAAGCTCTCAACAAAGTGAGTACAGAGGGTGTGCACGCCAACATAGCAAAGGCCGTGACGAGCCTCCGCTGACGTCATAGCCAACAGCGAAGGCTGAGAGCTTGTCCTCTACGACCAGGGACGAGGCGAGGGTGCCCAGTCTTGCCACTGTTTTCCAACAAAGTACTGGCACCCTTAGCCAGTGCAAACAGGCGAGAAAAATAAATAAATGGTACCCAAACAAGAAAGGAAGAAGTCAAACTGTTGTTGTTTGCAGATGACAATACATAAGACGTGGAAGACTAAGACTCCATGGAGAGACTGCTAGAACTATCACATGAGTTCAGAAAAGTTGCAGGATACAAATCGATATACAACAATTCGCTGTGTTTCTTTATACTAAAACAACAACAACAACACACACAATTAGAGGCTTCCCCGGTGGCTCAGCGGTACAGACTCCACCTGCCAACACAGGGAAACAAGTGCGAGCCGTGACCCGAGAGACCCTGCGCGCCACGCAAGGACCAGCCTGCGCCACAGCCCCTGGGCCGGGAAGACCCCGCGCGCCATGCAGGGACCAGCCTGTGCCACAGCCCCTGAGCCGGGAAGACCCCGCGTGCCATGCAGGGACCAGCCTGTGCCACAGCCCCTGAGCCGGGAAGACCCCGCGTGCCATGCAGGGACCAGCCTGTGCCACAGCCCCTGAGCCGGGAAGACCCCGCGTGCCATGCAGGGACCAGCCTGTGCCACAGCCCCTGAGCCTGTGCTCTAGAGCCCAGGAGCCGCCGCCGCTGAGGCCCAAGTGCCCCGGAGCCTGCTCTGCAGCAAGAGAAACCGGTGCAACGAGAAGCCCACACTCAGCCACTGGACACAGAGCCCGCTCGCCACAACTAGAGAAAAGCCCAGGCGGCAACAAGCACCCAGCACAGCCAAAAACAAAGCAAGTAAGAACATCAGAGAGAGAAAGTAAGATAACAGCACGTTTACAACTGTATCAAAGAGAGTAAAACACCTAGGGACAGATTTAGGCAAGGAGGCGAAAGCCATGCACACTGAGAGCTGCAAGACACTGACGCCAGACAGGAGCCACCGGCGGATGGAGCCACCGGCGGATGGAGCCACCGGCGGATGGAGCCACCGGCGGATGGAGCCACCGGCGGATGGAGCCACCGGCGGATGGAGACGCGCCGCGCTCAGCACGGGGAGGACTGACGTTATGAGAACGTCCACACTCCCCAAAGCCATCCACAGTGTCAGAGGAGGTATCTACAGAAACCCCTGTCAAAACTCCAATGGCACCACAAAACAAACCATCCTAACATGTTTATGAACCTCGAAGTCCAAACAGCCAAAGCACACTTGAGAAAGAGGAACAAAGCTGGAGGCATCACAGTTCCTGATTTCAACTATTACAAAGCTATCGTAATCAAGAGAGTAGCAAAAAAGTATAGTATTAGCATAAAAACAGACATACACATCAATGGAACAGAACAGAGAGCTTAGAAATCAGCCCACATCTATGTGGTCAATTAATTTACAACAAAGGAACCAAGACTGTACAAAGGAAATCAGAGGTGTTTTCAGTAAACCGGAAAACTGGACATCCACGTGCAAAAGAATGAACGGGGACCACTGTCTTACAAAATCAACTCAGAATGGACTGAAGACGTGAGTGCAAGGCCTGGAGCCACAGGGCTCCTAGAGGAGCGCAGGCAGCGAGCTCCCTGACGCCAGTCCTGGCGATGAGTCTGGGGTCTGACACCGAAAGCAAAGGCAGAAAAGCAAAAATAAACAAGTGGGGCTAAAGGCTCCTGCAGGGCAAGACCGTCAACAGAATCAAGAGGCAATCTGTGGGAGAAAATATTTGTAAATCATGTACCTAACAATGGGTCTAAATACATCCAAAAATACACAAAGAACTCATGTGATAGCAAGCCAACAACAAAAGACTCAACACTTCAATTAAAAAGTGGGCAAAGCCTCTGAGGAGACGCTGTTCCAAAGATGTGCAGATGCCATGGTGTGTGGAGACGCTCACAGCACTAAGCACCAGGGAAGCGCAGGTGAACTCCACAGCGAGGTGTCAGCTCACACCTGTGAGAAGAGCCATCAAGAAAAAGACGGGAAATAACAAGCCTGCGAAGACGAGGATGCAAGGCGGCAGTGGGTGTAAGGGCACATCTGGGCGGCACCACAGGCAGAAAGCCGGAGAAGGCGATGGCACCCCACTCCAGTGTTCTCGCCTGGAGAATCCCAGGGATGGGGGAGCCTGGTGGGCTGCCATCTATGGGGTCGCACGGAGTCGGACACGACTGAAGTGACTTGGCAGCAGTAGCAGCAGCAGCAGGCAGAAAGCAGGGCGGAGGCTCCTCAGAAAGTTAGACATAGGGCTTCCTTACAATCTAGTAACTTCATCTCTAGATATTTTACTGAGGGAAATGAAAATGCATTCATAAAGATATCTGCATCCCCATGTTTACTACAGCACCATCTACCACAGTGAAGATATGGATGACTGGATAGAGACGTGCCACACGTGGATACTACTCAGCCGTCAAAAAGGAGACCTTGCCACTCGTGACCACGTGGATGGATCCTGAGGGCATTATGCTGAGTAAAATAAGCCAGACAGAGAAAGACAAATGTTGTATTAACATGCGCAACCTAAAAAGCAAAACCCCAAGCCCCACACTCACAGAGAGAGAGAACAGGTTGTCAGAGGTGGGGCTGCGTGAAGAGGGGTCAGAAAGCACCAGCTTCCAGTTACAGTCAACGAGGCCTGCGGACACCTGCAAGCTGCTGAGAGAGCAGATCTTAAAAGTCCTCGTCACGAGGAAGAGACCCTGCATGAGGGGTGCTAACTAGACTTCCTGTGGCGCCCATTTCCCGGCATGCACGAGCACCGCACCGCTGTGCTTATACCTGAGACTAATGTGACGTCGCAGCCAGTGACGTGTCAACTGTTTAAAGGAGGCGGGAAACCGTGCCTCCAGACACAACAGGGTGAGCGCTGAGGATGCTGTGTTCAGTGAAATACACCAGACGCAGGAGGACGGATCCTGTGTGATCCTACTCATCTGGGTCGAGTCCACAGACAGCAAGGGAAGGCTGTGGGCTGGGGAGAGGAGGGAGGCAGTGTTTACCTGGACAGGTCTCTGTTCTGCAAGATGCAAAGAGCTCGCAAGACGCACTGAGAGACGGACGGTGGTGACGGCTGCCCCACAACGCGCATGCACTTAACGCCGCTGAGCGGCGACTGCACAGAGTGGAAAGCGTGGCTTTTATGTGTATTTCACCACGATGAAAAAAATAGCGACCTAAAGCCCAAGCGGGCTGCGCCTCCAGGGAGCAGGGACCATCTGCCCAGCCCACTTCTCAGCAGCCCCCTGCCCGCCATGCTCTCAGGGGACCCTCTCCCAAATTAAGCCACATTGCAGAGCCCCTCCCAGCCTGGGCGCTCCTGCCCCGCTTCACAGCAACGTCTGAAAAGTCACCTCTGCCTTGAAGCCCCCTGGGGCGGAGCACGGACTTCCTGTTCTGAGGTCTGGCAGGCAGACACCCCAGTCCCGGCTGAGCAGTGAGGCCCGGCCCCCAGCCCCGGGCCCCTAGCAGGAGGGTCTCCACGTCGCACCGCACTCCCAGAAAGCGCTCCTTGACAAGCCCAGACCTCACCAGTCAAAACTGGTTTCACCTGGTGGTCCAGGTGACAGGCATCAAAGCCCCACAGGAGGACCACCCACACCTCAGCCCAGGGAACGCGTGGAGGCCTCGCCCTTCCTGCCTATGGGAGGCCAGGCAGTCACCTGGCAGGTGACCAACGAGGCGGGTGACCCGGAGGAAAGAAGTGCAGCACCCCCTGCCTCTGGGACGGAGGCCCCCCACGCAGGCCTGCAGTGAGAAGCGCCTCCAGGAGCCTCAGACCAGGCCCTGTGTTCAAGGGCAGCGGCGCCCACTCTGGGGCAGACAACTGGAGGGTCTGGGGGCTGCAACCACCCCCAGATGGCCTCCCTGCCAGCAGCCCTCGCGTGGCGACCTGCCCAAATCTATCCCCACAGCCTGGCGGTTGGGGGGCCAAGGCCCTGGGGACCCCCAGCCCCGAGGCGCCGCTCTGGGTGGGCTGCGGCGGAGACAAGCAGGAGCACCAGCCACTCCAGGGCGCTGTCCTCCTCTGGGCCCCCTTCAAAGCCAGGAAGGGCTCCAGTCGGCCAGCTGGCCGCAGTGGGGACAGGAGGCCACAGCAGCCCCCCAGGGCGGCCCCAACCATGGACAGAGCCGTGGGGCTGCAGCAGAGACACGGCAGGCGTGACACAGGCCAGGGGGCCGGGCACCTGGACAGCAGTCCCCCCTGAGGCCCACACCACTGAGTCAGCTCCAGGGTCTCCAGGCCCTGGTGTCCCCAGCTGTAAAACCGGGGCCCACGTCCTGGCTGCTCCTCAGGCTGCCGAACAGACGAGGTGAGGATCTGAGGTCCTGGATCGAGTCTGAAGGGCAGAGGTGTGGCCCAACGCTGGGCACCGGCCCTCCCGAGTGCCTATGCCCGCGGGGCGGGGGCAGAGTGCCCCTGGCCGAGTGGGTGGGCGGGCGCAGCGGCTGTAAGACCACTATGCAAAGGAGGCCCCTTCTCCCTCCTGCCAGGGAGGCTCGATGTCCCAAGAATCTCCTCTGGGCAGGCTGGCCCCATGGGCCGGCCCCTCAGACCAGGCCTGGAAGGAGACGGTGCGGGCTGCCTTCCTCCCCAGACCACTCCCTGGCATGGCTCACGCTCCTGACAAGTGGAAACACAGACCCAGGAGAGAGAGGTGGGGTGGCCAGGAGGGCAGCAGCAGCAGGCAGTGGCTATGCAGCCTCAGCGCACAGCCGCAGGCCCTGGGCAGCTGGCTCGGAGGGAGGCCGTGGGGAAGGCCCTCAGCCCGCCTGCCTCCAGAGAAGCCTGCCACTGCTTCCCCTCGGGGCCGCTCCAGCCCAGCACGGCCTCTCCCAGCAGATTCCCGGCACCTGGAGGGGGCAGGAGGGAGGAGACCCCTCCCAGCCCACTGGGCGAGCAGTGGCCAAGAGCCGGGCAGTGGGTCCTGTTTGGCCGATGTCCAGAGTCCGTGTCCCCACCTCCCTCTCTGGAGGATCAGCCACTCCACGCTGTTGGGCTTGCTCTGAGGGACGCCGGTGGGTCCTGTTTGGCCGATGTCCAGAGTCCCCACCTTCCCTCTCTAGGGGCTCAGCCACTACACGCTGTTCAGTTTGCTCTGAGGGGCTCAGGCTAGGCGCCCCAGGGAGCACCCAGTGTCTCCCTGCAGGCCGGGGGCCGCCCTGGCTGTTCCTGCCCCACCCCCACTGCAGCCACGACCAGCCAGGGGCGACCAGCTCACTAGCAGGGTCCCCGGGGCCTGAGAGCAAAGCCTTTTCTCTTCCTGCCAATCCCTGAACACTAGCCCCAGGGTTCCGGCGACGAGGAAATCACCCCAGAGCAGGCACCACCCAGGAGCGAAGTCCAGGTGATGCCCGCTGGGAGACGGCACCTGCCCAGGGCCCCACCTGAACTGGCCACCTGCCAGGGCAGCGAGGTTTGTGGGGGAGGGGGCCCCGCGACCCCTTTCCCAGCGGGTCCACGTGGCCGTGGCAGGTGCTTCCTCCCCCGCTCCCAGCGCAGGGCCGGAGGGCGGCTGCAGACAGGGGCCATGACGTCACCGCAGGTGGGGGCGCCAGCGGACCCTCCATCCCCGCGGAGGAGCCTCGGCCCCGCTCACCCATCCCCTCCCTGCCGCCCGTCTCCCGGCGCGATTTCCTCTTTCTTTGCGGAGCCCCAGGTTTCGCAAGGCGGCGGCTGCCGGCGGGTGACAAGACACGCAGCCTGGGGGAGGGGAGGCGGCGACAGAGCCGGGGGCCGGGGGCTGGCGGGATCCGGGCCCGCGCCCCACCCGAGCGGGAGCCAGGCTCCGCGGCCCGCGCCCCCCAGCCCTGCGGGCGCCGCAACACCCCTCCCTGGCCCGGGGCTGGCATCCAGGCCGGCACCCGGCCCCGGCCGCAGCCGCCCCGGCCCGCACCCACGCGGGCCCACAGCACCCCGGCGCGCCCAGCCGGCCCGCACCTACCCGGGGCGCCGCAGTCGGCGCAGCGCGCGTTCCCCGGCCGCTGCAGCAGCTCGAGCACGGCCTTCCGCCGCTCCTTGGCCATGGCCGCGACGCCGGGTGGGGAGCGCCCGCTCCGCCGCACTAGGGCCCCACGCAGGCCGCCCGCTGCCGCCGCCCCTGCGCCATCCTGGGCGGCTCAGCCCGCGCGCCGGTTCCGCATTCCTGCCGCCCGCCCGGCCCCGCCGCCGCCGCCGCTCTCCTCGCCGCCGCGGCCGCCGAGCGTGTGCCGGCGCGGGGCCCGGGGCGCACGGCGCGCTCTGGCCGGCGCGGCCCGCGGGCGGCCCCCAGCGGCGCGGGCGGAAGGGCGGGCGAACGGCCTCCTCCCGCGCCGGCCCGACGCCCCAGCCCGCGCTCCCGGGACCCGCCCAGGGACCCGCAGGGGCGGTCTGCGGGCCGCCGCCCACCCTATCCCCGTGCAGCGGGCGCACCTGCCCGGGCAAGACGCCAGCAGCCACGGTGGGAGTGGGACCATTCCTGGTTAATCGCCCTGACAGCGCCTGGACACCTACTGTGCCCCCAGGGGCAGCGGGCCAGGCCCATCGGGCAAGCAGGGAATGCTTGCTGGAAGGGGTGCGTGCGCGGCCTTGAGGACCACCTCCCTGTCCTCAGAGGAGAGGCCGGCCGGTGACAAGCCCCAGTGCGGTGGGCGCTCAGGCCACAGAAGGGCCCCGCTCTGCACCCAGCGGGGACAGGCGGGGCGGGGTGTGGGGTAGAAGGGTGCTCTGGATAAAGCCTTCTGAGTCAGGAAGCCAGCACCCAGATGCCAGGACAGCGTGGGGGAGGGGAGGGGACGGGTCCCTGTTTGTTCAGATTCTTTCCGTTTTCTTCTTAAATTATGAATGCAGCAATGCAGCTGGTTAGAAACAAACAGCAAACACCACAGCCTCCCCACCACCCCCGACCCCAGCGACTGAGCCAACCATTGTCAACAACTGCCAGCATTCTCCCAGAACGGTCCTCGGCCGGTCAGTCCGCGGGGAGGCCGGCGCTGCGGGTGCGTTCCACCTGCCAGGGTCTCAGCTGGATGCTGTGCTGGAGTCCCGGGGGCCCCACAACCAGGAGAGCACCTCCAGGACAAGGGGAAGGGCCGCTGGCCGGGGGCGGACCTGCCACCTCGCCCCCCACGGAGGCGGCGTGGGCACTGCCCACCGAGGCCTGCTCTGGCCACCTCTGGGGCACAATGCTTCCAGAGCCCTGAGGGTCTCCCGGGCAGGACACGGGAGCCCACTTGGGCGCGAGTCTCTAAACCACAGGTCCCGCATCACCGTGTGCTTGGACTGGCCCCTGTCTCCCCCATCAGATGGCGCCCTTCCAGGAGGGACGGCTGGTGTCCTCATCTCGGGGTCCCCATGCCAGGGTCAGTATCTGCCACAGAGCAGAGTGAGGGACGGCGCTTCATGAAGACAAACTGGCCTCAGTCACAATAGCAACTTCCTCACTGACTGGGGCTCAGATGGTAAAGCGTCCGCCTGCAGCGCAGGAGACCCCAGTTCAATCCCTGGGTTGGGAAGACCTCCTGGAAAAGGGAACAGCAACCCACTCCAGTATTCTGGCCTGGAGAATCCCTTGGACAGAGGAGCCTGGTGGGCTACAGTTGGTGTGGTCACAGAGTCGGACACGACTGAGTGACTTTCACTGACACTTACCGTACATCAGCTGCTGCTGCTAAGTCGCTTCAGTCGTGTCCGACTCTGTGCGACCCCACAGACGGCAGCCCACCAGGCTCCCCTGTCCCTGGGATTCTCCAGGCAAGAACACTGGAGTGGGTTGCCATTTCCTTCTCCAATGAATGAAAGTGAAAAGTGAAAGGGAAGTCGCTCAGTCACGTCAGACTCTTAGCGACCCCATGGACTGTAGCCCTCAGGCTCCTCCGTCCATGGGATTTTCCAGGCAAGAGTGCTGGAGTAGGGTGCCATTGCCTTCTCCATCCTACATCAGGCATTAGGTCAAACCCCTTCCTATTTAATCCCCATTTTACAGATTCTGAAAACAGAGGCATGGAGCTGTTCGGTCACACCCAAGGCCACACGTGGCTTCTAAGTGGAAAGACTGGGATGAACACACAGCTGGGGGACAAAAAAGCCGAGCCCCCCACTCCAGCGATAGGGTTGCTGAGGGTCGAGGAGGGATGGGTGGGGGCAGGAAGCCGGAGGGGCTCGGAGCAAGAGCAGGAGAGGAGCAGGCGGGCACCTTCTCTGTCGTCCCATCTCACTATGGGGGTGAGGACATGGTCCAGGGAGGTGGATTCAAGGACAGAGGTCGGGACGTGAGATCCTTAAAGAGACAGGCAGGACGGAGTTCTGCAGCCCCTGACTGGGCTCCCAGGCCGAAGGGAAGCACAGGGTGCAATGGGCTGGTGTGGGGCTCCCAGGACGCACGGCACACACAGCCCCGGGCGGGCCATGCCCAACAGGCCCTTGCCCAGGCTCCAGGGGGGTGTCAGAGGAGCTGGAGGCCAGCACCCAGGATCCTGGAGTTGTCGGAGGGGCCGGAGGCCAGCGCCCAGGGTCCTGGGGTTGTCAGAGGGGCCGGAGGCCAGCGCCCAGGGTCCTCGGGTTGTCGGAGGGGCCGGAGGCCAGCGCCCAGGGTCCTGGGGTTGTCGGAGGGGCCAGAGGCCAGCGCCCAGAGTCCTGGTGGGGCCCTGGGGGGGCCCCTGTGCTGAGTGGACGGGAGCGAGGGGAGTGACCACAGTCTGCTTTGGGGGAGGGGGCACATGAGGGTGACTGGGGGACACACAGACAGGAAAACGCCAGGGACTCAGAGCCTTGTAGCTTGAGGATGGCTTTGAGGATTGGGGAGGGTGCCAAAGCGCCCGGGAGACCCAGGGAGGGGTCCTCCTGAGGGCTGGAGACAGAGTCTGGGGCAGTCGATGGAGTCCGCGGCGGGCCCCCCAGCAGGGCTGGGCAGAGGGGGGCCGGGCAGGAGGGGGGAAAGTCACGAGGATGGGGTGGAGGGCAGGGAGGGTCGGGCCCGAGAGGCGGGGCCCGAGCCCCAGGAGCTGTAGGGCGACGGGTGCAGGCAGGGAAACATGGCTGCCAGGAGGCGGCGCCGGGGCTGAAGTGGGCGCCCCACGGGATGCTGGCCACCAGCTCCTGGCAGCAGTGCCCAGACTCCTGAGGGACTTCTGCAGGGCAGAGGGGTTGGCACTCCGGCCTGGGCGGGGCAGGGCACCCAGAGGGGGCCTGCCGGGCGGCCGGGCCCTCGACAGCACCCTCGGCATGCCTGTTCTGTGCAGAGCCCTGAGCAGCGGGGACCTGTCTACCAAGGGGAGAAAACGGAGAGCCCCAGGCCGTGTCCACCACCCCCACCAGCACCCTTGCCTAAGACCTGGGTTTGGGGTGCGTCAGGGAGGGAAAGCAGGCACTGCCCTCCAGCCTTTCCCGGCCACGTCGTGGCTGGGGCTGAGCAACCACAAGGTTCCGGGCTGGCGTTGGGCAAGACCGGAGCAGGGCAGGAACCCAGCCAGCAGCTGGCTCAGCCCAAACCCTCCTGGGCCTGGGGGGGCCCGTGGGGCGTTCCTCCCTGTACCCTCCATCCCCGGCCAGCCTGCTCTGAGCCACACCTGAGCCGGGAACCCCACGGGGGTTCCCAGGAGTGGATGAGCCGGAGGGTCGGAGTCAGTCCTCCATTGAGGACTGGGTAGCAGCTGAGGGCAAGGTCCCCACGGGGACTCCGGGGGCTGAGGAAGCAAGCACCTCCCAGAATGTGGGAGACGCACAGAGACATGGCTGACACGCCTGGCTATGAGTGGCGGCTTCCGGTGTGGCTAGCACAGTTCCTGTTTTAAAGCCCTCACCCTGTGTAATTCCTGAGCCTAAGCCTCAGTCTCCAGCCCCATCCCAGCAAAGGAAACACAGCGACACCCCAAAGTAAGGCGACCCTCAGTGCACAGGGTGTGCACCCCTCCCCGCACCACAGCCAGGGTCGGCGGGGACGGTCCCGGGACCAGGACTGCGTCTCCATCTACGAGCAGCACTGGCCTAGAAACCCAGGGGGTCTGGGGGGGGGGTCCCCAGAGGGGATGGGGGGGTGGGGTCTCCATGGAGGTAGAGCTCCAGGGCTCGTTCAGTGGGTGTGGGGACATTTAAAAAGAGTTTCTGCCTGGTATCCTGAAGGGAACCAGCATGTAGCAGAAGGACGTGTCTTCAGGACCCCCGGTGCTCCTGGAGGACCTGGGCTCCCAGGGTGCCCCCCGGGGCGGGCGTGGGAGCCGGGGGAGGCCCGGGTGCGGGCTGGGGAGTGGGCTGCAGCTGCGGTGATGTCCCCGGCTCTCTGAGCACTGACATCCAGCCAGGGACTTAAAGTTCACAAATTAGCCTGACTCAACTCACAAAGACCTCTGACAAGCCAGTGGGAAGAGAACCCGAGCAGTACGTTCTACCAGGAAGACACACAGACATGCACGTACCCAGCATCACGGCTGTCGGGAGACGCGGGACGGCTGCACCAGCACGGACCCATAAACAGAGCATCACCCACTCCACCAAGTACGCCCCTGAGACAGAAAGCGCATACGCTCAGAAACGTGTACCTGAACGTTCAAAGCAGCGCTCCTTACAGGAGCCAAAGCAGGGCAACCACTGTCCGTCGGCGGAGGCGTGGATACAGGGGAGCAGGACTCGGCCACTGAAACGAGAGCAGCGTTACAGCGCTACAGCCCGGACGAACCGCAACGGTCAGTGAGAGCAGCCGGTCGTGACGCCCACGGCGTGCCAGGGTGCTCCCAAGGCCTCTGACCTGTCGCTTCCAGCCCGTGCTGAGCCACCAGGCTGGCGGAATGGACGGGTCAGCAGTCCTCAGGGGTGGGGAGCCGAGGCTGCGAGGCCCTGCTCACCGGCCGCCTGAGGCTTCTCTGCAGGACCAGGCCGCAGGCCTGTCAGTGGACTGAGCATGAGGGACCCTGTCCCACCTGCAGGGCGAGGCGGTGGGAGTCCTCAGCCGTGTGCACGCAGCCCTCAGCTCACCGGGCCCTGCAGGCTGTGCACATGGCAGGGCCAGGTCCTGGGCTGACATGCAGGGACAGGACAAGTCAGGCCGCGGACAGGGGGACAGGCGGGGTGTGAGGGGTCCTGGCCTTCCCCAGGAGGGTCTGTGCGTCTGTGCCCCACCCTGTCCGCCCCTCAGCCTCCCACACGCCCTCCCCAAGGAGCTTCCTGCCCCGCCCCCGAGAGGTGGGACCTACCGACTGCCCCACCCCCTGAGAGGTGGGGCCTACCGACTTCCCCTCCCATCTAGAGGTGGGGCCTATTACTGTCCCGCCCACTGAGAGGTGGGGCCTAGCGGTTTCCCCGCATACCAAGAGGTGGGTCTTCGGTTGCCCCGCCCACCGAGAGGTGGGGCCTACGGCTGCCCCAGGGTCTGGGCCGGGAGCCGTGAGCCTCCCACCCAGGAGGACCCAGGACCCCCGCCTCCAAGACTGGGAGAGGACTCAGCTCCCGCTGGTGCACTATCTCCCCAAGTCTCTCCTGAGCTGCCACCTGCCAAGGCCCCGTGGGGGTCCCCCACCTCCCGCCCGGCCCCCACCCGGCTCATGTGCCAGGCACACAGGTATGGTGTCAGAGGGGCATCAGCCACCATCTGACCACAGCCCATCCAGGGCCGTGAGGATGGCAACCATCAGGCGCTGGGGTCAGAAGCCAAACCT
This sequence comes from Bos taurus, assembly GCF_002263795.3. Lineage (NCBI taxonomy): Eukaryota > Metazoa > Chordata > Mammalia > Artiodactyla > Bovidae > Bos > Bos taurus. The sequence goes on along the minus strand of NC_037352.1, from coordinate 41,766,217 downwards.
GGGGAGCTGCCACCAGCGCGTGCACAGGGGGTCTCCTCTCAGGAACCCTGCCCCCATCATCACGCCCAGGACTCTTCACAGAGCTGGGCAAAAGCCCGGCCCTGGCCCTCCCCCAGCGCCCTCTGCCCCAGGGTGGTCTCCTCTGCAGGGGCTTCACTGCCCCCTGGGCACAGAGCTCGCAGGTGTGGACGGAGAGCCCCCGCAGCCCCTCACTGGTCCCTGAGCCCGGGGTGAGCAGGGGCGCAGGGGCTAGGGGGGCTGGACCTCAGCTGGGGCCTCAAGCTTGGCCCCCGCATCAGGAGTATCCAGGGCCTCAGAGACGCACAGCCCTGGCCTGATGTGTTACTCCCAGAGTGTGGAGGCCACTGCATGTTCGCTGAGCCCTTGGGGGCCCCAGAGGACGGCCCTCCCGCAGGTGACCTCAGGCACTGCAGCGCCACCACCGGCCAGCAGGGGCCGCCACGCCACCACAGTCTGTGCCCCGCGGCCTCCGGAGGGAGAGGCCCTTGCCAACCCCAGCTTGTCACGGGGCGGCCGGCCCCCTCCACACGCCAACCCTGACCCCACCCCCACGACGTGGTAAGCCGGAGCCTGGTAACACGGCCTGGCACCTTCAGAAGACTGTTCCCCTGGTTGATGTTCCTATTGTTTCTATAAAAATGATAGATGCTTGTTATAAACACAAAGAAAAACAGCCACGCGCTGTGCACCGCGCGGAGACAGCCCTGTTTGCTGAGGGCCGGCTCGGAGCCTACTCTACACGGTCCCGGAAGCTCTCCCAGACCCCGGGTATGGTGGGGGCTGTCCTGCTCTGGGGTCCTGCTGCCGCCACGTGCTTCCCAAGGACAGAGAGCAGCCACCTAAGACCCCCGCTCCTCCCGAGGGCCTGGGGCGCACTGTCCAGGACGCAGGGAGGGCAGAGGCCACGGCTTCTCTGCAGCAGGAGTGAGGTCAACGCGCACACCCTTCAGTTTCCTTTGAAGGCCGTCTACTGAGTAATCAAAACCACCGCGCACCGCAAAGCGCCGCACACAATCACACGTGAGCCACGCGTGTAAGACAGGCAGGGTTCTGTGTCCCCCAGTTTAAGCACTTCATGTATATGAAACAAACGAGGTTCTCTGTGTCCCCCGGTTTAAGCAGTTCACGGATATAAAACAAGCAGGGTTCTCTGTTGTGTCCCCTGGTTCTAAGCTGCCCGTGCCTGGGGGGCCCGATGTCATCACGAAGGACCCTCCGGGAGGGAGCTGGGGGCCCTGGGTCAGAGAGAGGACGGGGGAGGAGGCAGTCTGGGAGGGAGAAGCCACCAGTTCAGGACGAAGACGGGCCATAGAGCGCAGCGCCTCCAGGAGCTGGGAGAGGAGGAAGTGGACTCTGCCCAGCACCTCCGGAAGGAGCCAGCTCGCAGGAGCTACTGAACATGAGGCCTCCAGTCTGCAGCATGACTGTGTTGTTTAAGCCACCGAGTCCGTGCTGATCTGTTAGTGGGGAAGGAACCTAACTTGCTTTTTTTTTAACAAAAGCACTGCCTCCCTAAACAGAGTAAAATGTATTCCACCCACCTGTTTTCCTCCACTCGAGTTCCCAGAGCTGTTACAGGGAGCTGGCTTGCTCCTTAAGGTGGGGGGCCCGGCCCTGCGCCCCCAGCTCCCGTCCCAGGAGCTCCATCAGCATCGCTCTTCAGGAAGGTGGCTGCAGGCCCGGGCTGACGGTGGCCGTCAGCCTGCCCTGACATCATCCTAAGGAAGGCGCTTGGAAGACGTTCTGCCCGTTGTCTCAGGGGCCCTCTAGTAACATCACTGGCTCATCGAGACAAGTACACACAACAAGTAAAAGGCATTCTTTACTTGACAAATGACAGGCAACCAAAAACACCTCACGGGAGCTTCGGCAGGACCAGATGAAGCCTCGTATTCTTAGCAACGGTTGCGGGAGCTGCCGCTCCTCCGTGAGGAGCCCATGGTCCACGTGCGGTGTCCTCCGGCCTGGAGCCCCCTCCCGACGCCACCACAGCTGCATTCTCTGTGGGATTTCCAAATGTGTTTCAAAATGCAAATTCACCCAGTCATACATGTACAAAGTTCAACTACAAAGAAATGAGCACTGAACATTTTTTTAATTCTTTATTTTGAAATAACTCCAGACTTCCAAAAGTTGCAGAAGCAGGCCAGAGTTTGCCCGCTTCTCCCGAGGACACCCTGTGTGCACGGACATGATACGCTGTGACCGACCTGCAGCCCCAACCAGCAGCCCTTCGCCCGTCCTCGGGGAGGGCACCGTGGGTCCTCACACCAGGCTTGGCCCTCAGGCCGGGCACATCGGTGTGTCCTCAGAGACGGAGGTGATGCGCTCAGAGAAAACAGCAGTGACGCCTCCTCCTTGGGGCAGATCAGGGCAGGTGCCACGGGCAACATCCCAGAGGTTTCGGCTGTTGGTTGAGTGCTTTCTGGGGCGTCCTCCAGAACAGGCAAACCCGTTCCACCTAACACTGCCCACCCACCTCCAGACACACGGATGCCCGGATGGCCCGCCCTTCCACACGGGCCAGGGCTGGGAGGAGGGCTGTCCCCTTCCTGTGCTGGAACGTTTGCTCCACTCGTGACTCCCTCAGCAGGGACTCCCAGGCAGGAACTGATGCTGTGGCCAAACCCTAACAGTCGTTCCTGCTGCTGCCAACCAGGCCACTGGGAGCCCTGTCGCACGCTCCCGACAAGTCCACCAAGGCTTCGGCAACTCCTTACTGTCTGACACAAGAAGATCCAGGGTCAAATGGACTTTCTGGCCCTGGGTCTTCCTGCTGGAGAGAGGCTCAAATCAGTCAGCCATTAGGCAAGCCCCTCACTGCCAGGGGTCCCCCAGGCCCCCAGGCCCCAGAGCAAAGGGATGTCCGTATGAACACAGATGAGTGCATGCACACGCTTCTGCACACACTTCTGTACATCTGCTTCTCTACCCACGGCCCTCTCCCACCACGCTGCCTTCTGGGCCCCGAGTTCCCTCTCACACCACCTGCAGGGCCATGCAGGGCACACCGTGGTCTCCCCCAGCCCTTCCTGCAGCCACCCAGGGCCCTGCGTCAGGAATAAGCACAGGTGGCTGGGTCACCCCAAAGCTTTACAATTACAAACAATGCTGCAATGAGTAACCCTGTACATGTGAAACATCACACTGGATACTTCCATGGCTCGCTTTGGTGATAAAAAGCAAGGGTTTTCATAAACTAGCTGGAAGCGTAGACAGAGACGATGCTGCACAGTGACAAAGCACAGACGGAGCGCCGGGGCTGGAGCCCCATAGGGCCAGCGGGGCCAGAGCCCCCGGCAGACGGCCGGCCTTGGAGGGAGCGAGGGCAGGGCCTGAGCGAGCACGGCTGCCCGCAGGACCGAGGAAGGGACGCCATGCAGACAACTGGACGTGGCCGGGGAGGCAAGAGGGCTCCCCACAGCTGGCCTGGGCCACCAGGCAGGAGGGGGTCAGGGCACTCACCTGGGTATTCCTGGCACCCCCTCCCACTGGCCACACCGGGACAAAACTCAGCTGACTGGGGGCCAGGGAGGCAGTCACAGGGCAGGTCCAGGGTCTCCACTGAGGTTCTGAACCTACAAGGCGCCCCAGAAACACTGCCCTGGGGTCTGCACCCTGGGGTCTGACAGCACTCGGGCCCACGCTGCCCTGACCCCTCACGGCCAAGAAGCGGGGCTGGCTGTAGGCTCGGCCGCTCCTCAGAGGAAAGGCGCCAGAGGGCGCTGTGTGCCCACCTGACAAGGGCAGACGGCCCGCTCCTCGGTTACAGCAGATGACTTCTTGAAACTAAACATCTGACTGTACAAGTGTCACCCAATACGGTTCAGAAAGACACGTGGTGTTCAGGCATCACCAGAAAAAAGAAGTCAGATACGTCAAAAGCCAGTTTCCCCTTCCAGGCTTATCCGCTGTTTTTGTTTAAAAAAAAAAGGAAAAGAAAAGGAGATGAACAGAGTATATGCTGTGAGTACAAAGAGCAGCCCACTTGCTAGGAACGGCTTCCTGATGCCTACGTCGCTTCTCCGTAATGAGCTGGGCTGAACGCTACCAGCACAGAAAGGACACACACAGCCTGTGACGTGAACCCAGCAGCTCACTGGCGCCCACAGTGCCCTCTCGGTGGGCAGACGCCACCTGGCACCTCACCTCCCCGGGGGCCCTGCCACCCACGCGAACTTAGGATAAACCTTCACAAGCCTGAGGGAAACAGGGATCCAAAAGGGACACCGCTTTTCCAAAATCCTTTCGGGAGCTTCAGAAGACGACCCATTTCCTAGCCTCAAGGCACATCCACCAGGGAGGGGCGTCTGGCGTGGTTCCGAGCGGCATCTCGCGGGCACCCCCACAGTCCCCTTCTGAGCCACGGTACCTATGAACACGCTGCTGGGGCGGCAGGAGTCCGGACGACCCCACACAGCTGCGGGCTTCCCCCTGGCACAGCTCAGTTTTTGTCTGACTTCCCATCAATCAAATCTCCAAATCCCAGCTTTTCCAGGGGTTCCTGTGCCATCAGTTGCCTGAAAGGAAAAGTGAGAGCTGTCAGGGTCCACGCGCCGCTCCCTCCTGGAACAGCACCCTCAGACCCCCACCCTGCCGTGCTCCTGTGTGCAGGCCCCTGGGCCCCTGCCCGCCACACCCACAAACCCAGAGGCTTGGCAACAGCCCTTAGGACAACTTCCCCAGAGTCACAAACACCAGTTCACGGAACCTACCTGGCAACAGATTACACTAACCCCCCAGTCACGGAATGCATGAGACGCTCCTGAAACCCGAGGAGGCAAATAACGACGAACTCCCACTACACCTTGTCAGGACACGGTTCTTAGAATTGGCCACTCAGACACAACGTGGTTGACAGGGCCAGGGTCCCCAGGTGACACCCTGACCCCTAGAATCTGAGTGAGATCTGATTCCAGCGCGGCAGGGGGTTGGTATTAAGGCTGCTGAGGAAACAAGGCTGCCCATCAGCCAACTCAGAGAGACCACCTTGGATTATCCAAGGGGACCCAACCTAATCCCAGGATCCTTAAAATCAGAGACCCTTGGCTGCCTCTGCTCAGAAAGAAAAGATGAAAAGAGACGGGAGGACCTGAAGATGCAGCACTGTGGACCGTGAGGGCAGAGGACGGGCCACAGGCCGAGGACAAGCAGCCTGGGAGCGGCAAGGTCAGGACAGGCCCTCCTGGGGGAAGCGCCTGGGCCTCACCTGGTCAGGCCCGGCGCTTTCCCAGAACCAGATGCTCTACACTCCGCACCAGGTCAGGAGGCCCGGCCGACGTGAGGTCTTGGATCCCACGTGGATTCGCTGTGTCTCTGCTGACCGTGCAAGCCCAATGTTAACAGAAGCTGCCGTGAGGAAGCAGAGCCCCATCCTCAGCAGCAGACACATCCACTCCAGGCCAACGGGTCCCGTGTGAGACAACTGACAAATTCTACCGAGGTCCAGTTCTTAAAAAGACGCGTGTGAAGTACACAAAAGTAAGGTGTGGGTATCAGCAAAAAGGAAAAAAGCGGAAGGGAAGAAGCTTTTTAAAAGAGTGATGCAGACGAAAGTGGGCAAGATACGGACCAAGTTAGAAACACATACACCCCTCACAACCAAATGCAGCCTCACCAACCAGTGATGCCGCCTGAATCGTGGAACCCACAGAGCAGCTGATGCATTCCCATCTGCGGGCCTTCCTCAGAGGCCCAGAGGCGAACAGGAAAAAGACGGCCCTTCTGCGGGCCCTGCCAGGAGGGCCTCTCTCACAGCAGGAGTGGCTCTGGAACCAAAGCAGCTGAACACTCCAGGCATCCCTGTGCCGGCCCAGGGATGACCGACTCGGGGATGGTGACCCCAGCTTTGGGGAGGCACAGGGCAGAGACGAGCTCCAAACTCTGTCACCAAGGCTCAGCAGTACCAAGAAGAGACTCACTGAGTTCAGTGTCTTGATTTAAGAGTGAGGGAAGCATGCAGATCCGGCCAACACACTATGTAGAGATGTCAGAGCCGGCCCATCGTTAACCCACAACACCTGTGAGCCTGTGTGCCTCACGAGGCAGGAGAAGGGTGCCACCTGAGGGCCAAGCACCAAGAAGGCCCATCTCCCTCAAAATCCCAAATGTCTGCAGACCCTCCACACACCTGGGGTCCAAGAAGCACAGCGGAGCTTGCCGGGAGGGGAACATCTGAGTCTGTTAAGGAAATACTGAAAACAGGCCCAGAGTGGACTGCTTTTTGTCAGCCTGTCTTCAGACAAGGCCTCTGACGGCCTGGGTTCCTTTGTGAGCAAACAACGGGCTCAAAAGGCAGAAATGAAAGTTTCCACCCAAGCACACAATAACGGGTTACATGTTTTCCTGATGAAGCTTTACAATGGTACTTCTGCAGTAAAATCTCAACGGATCAGTTAGAAGAGTTTTTGTTTTGCTTAGAGGTGGGTCTTGTGAACTCCGGGTGAGACGGGAAGACTCACTTGTCTTTCACCGTTTCTCGGGCCCACTGTCTTGCCTGTCAACACTACAAACGGCTCTGAGCGGACGTCGAACAAAACAGCATGTATTTTTATGTTCTGAGAATGTTTAAAGAAATAAGCTCTGTACCCACAAATCTTTTGACTCAGTCAGCGTTTTTATGATGTACGACTGTGAAACCTGAATGACACATCACACATTTGGAAAGAGAAAACTGTGCGGAATGCAATCACGTCCAAGGCTGTCACTGGAGAAAAGGTTCCCACGGCTGCCAACAACTCTGAGTACAACTCATCTCCGAAATGCCTCAATTTCACAGGCAGGCAGCCCTTCGGGTCCAAACACAAGGAGAAGCCAGGCCTGGGTGAGGCCTCCTGGGACAAACATCTCAGCTGGAGACACGGTGGGCGGAGAAGACATAAATCACGGCTGGCAGGTACTTGCCTTTCCATCCTGCACTCCAGATACTCTTTTGATTCATTTCTGCACAAAGCATTTTCAAAATTATTGTCCCGGAGACACTTCATGAATTTCTCTTTAAAGCTTTTACATTCACCTGGAACGAAACAGAAAAGTATTTTCTTTTTAAAGTGAAAACAGGACGTGCCCGCCCAGCAACCTTACAGGCGGCCCTCCTCCTCCTCCTCCTCCTCGGGAAACCAGTTTCCTTCAGAAACACTCTGGAAACAGGAGAAAAGACTTCCCGGGGGAAGAGCGAGGGCAGGAAAAGGGGGGCGTCCAAGCGGCGGCGCCGGGAGCTCCCCGCCGACGTTGCCCTCTGTCTGGAACCTCTCGGTAAAACACGGGCATACGAAGAACCACTCGAAACCCATTTTCCAAGCCTCAGCTTCCGCGGAGCTGCGGCGACCAGGAGCGCCCTCCGCTTCCGCACCAGACGCCCGCGGAACCGGGCCGCGGGCCCCACACCGCCGAGGACGCGGCTGCCGGCACGTCGGCCCGACCGCAGGCGCCTCCGTGCCCTCTCGCCGGCCGCTGCTGCCCCGGGCCGCGGCGGGAGGCGCCGGGCCGCGCCGAGCCTCCGAGGCCCCGCCCGCGCCGCGAGGCACCACCGTCCGGCCCAGCGCTGTGCGGGCCCGGCCGGGCAGTCCGGGCCGCCCGCACTCACCGAAGTGATCGAGCGGGAAGCTGCCCTTGTCCGGGGGACGCGGCTGGAAACTCTTGGACCCGAAGTTCATAGCTGTCGACATGATGGCGGCACCCAGACTCTCCCAGCGCGACGCGCGCCGTACGCAGGACGGCCGGCCGATCGCGGAGCAGGCCCCGCGGGAGCGCCGAGCACGTCGAGCGGCGAGCCACCCCTGATGGGCCTGGACTTGGGGGTACAGGGCCCGCCCTCAGCAGCGAGACCCCGCCCCTCGTACCCAGGCCCCGCCCCCGGGCTCCGAAAGGCCGGGACCCTCAGGCACTTGCTCCGCGGCGGGTTTCTTATTATCCTCGAGGCAACACAATGGCAGAGGGTTCAGCCGTCATCTATTCAGGACGAGGAAACGAAGTTCAGAGAGGGTCAGCAACTTGCCCAAGGACACACAGCTTCAATCCACAAGAAGCCCAGAGGGCAGGTGGACGCTCCTGGAAGGCTGCCCCTGGCAGGGGTGAGGGGGGTCTTTGCATCCCCGTGAGGCTGCAGAGGTCTGGGCAGCTTAGAGCAACAGAAATTCCTCCTCTCACAGTTCTGGGGGCCAGTCATCCGAGAGCCGCGTGTGTGCTCCCTGCTGGTGGATTGCCGGCAACTCTGGTGCCGCCTGGCTTGTGGGCGCATCACCCCCTCTGCCTCACCACGGGGCCTCTCCCTGTGTGTCTGTGTCCACACTTCATCCTTCCATGAGGATGTACCCTTATTGGGTTAGGACCCACCCCCATGACCTCACCTTAGCTAATTACATATGCCGTGACCCTGTTCCCAGAAAGGTCACATTCTAAGGTAGGGGCAGCTAGGACTTAAACATGTGAATCCGGGGACACAATTCAGCAGATAAGATAATTAAATATATTATTTAACTTATTATTGTAAACAGTAAAAACTAAAAACAGCAACAGTGAAAACGGGGAAAGGGCTGGGTCGGGGGCCACCAGCTCCCTGCAGCAGGGCTCCTCCCAACCTTGTACCCTGGGCAGAGCTGATGGAGGTGGGTGGCTGCCCGCCCGCCCTCCACCCAGTTGTGATTCTTCCCTGAACTCCAACCCCCATTCACGCATCCACTCCACCCACGTAGCGGTCCCTGACGCCAGCCACGTGCTGCCAGACCCTAGTCATAAGCACACAGGGGGCTCAGGACCACAGAGTCACCAGCTGGCCCCCTGGACAAGCAGTCTCCCCCCAGGCCCAGCACCACTGCCCCCTGCAATGTCGGGGACTTGCCCACCAGTCCCAGCAGCACTCCCTCCCCACAGGGCCTGGGTCGGATGCCCCTTCTGCAGAAGGCATCCAGTATGCCCTCAGCCACTCGCAAGGTCCCCCGTGGCGCACTGCACTCCTGAGGCGGGATTCCACCCTGTTTGTCGGGAGCCCGCCCAGAGCTCCACCAAAGTCAGCAGACCAACAGGAGGGCCCCGCAGGGCGGGCCCATGGCGGCGCAGGGAAAGCCCAGCCCTGTCGCCTGGGCCTGGGCTGGCCTGGGGTTCTGGGCCCACAGCAAATGCAGGAGGAAGCTGTGCCTGTTCCTCGATCCGTCATATCAACTGTTGACACCACAGCAGCCAGGGGCCCCGGGGTTACTCATTAATGTTCCAGGGCTGTGAACAATAGAAGCCTTTATTTCCTCGAAAATAGCACCTTTCCCTTCGACTAGATCCACCACTTAGTGATGGGAGGGACAGCTCCTCCCCACCCAGGCTGCCACACCTCTCCTCTCTGTGAGGCAGCCCTGGGAGACCCCTGAAGCCCCGAGGCCCAGTGACCAGGAGGTGTCAGCCTGCCAAGCAGTTATTGCTTCATAGGAGATGTTTAGCAGTTCATTAGATGTTTAGGTCAAAAAGCAGGGAATACTGCTTTTGGAAACCCTCTTACATGCTGGGCTGCTTTACTTGGGCTCACAGTGACTGGCACACAGCAGCTGCTCAGTTAGTATCTTTTGAAGAGGGAATTCCCTGGCAGTCCAGTAGTCAGGATTTGATGTTTTCACTGCCTGGGGCCTGGCTTCGATTCCTGCTTGAGGAACTAAGATCCCATAAGCCATGCAGCATAGCCAAAAATTTAATTAATTAGTTAATTAAAAATATTTGGGGAGACTTCTTTGGTGGTCCAGCGGTTAAGAATCCCCCTGCCAATGCAGGGAACATGGCTTCGATCCCCGGTCGGGAAAGGCTCCACGTGCCTTGGAGCCCCTGAGCCCACGCTCGAAAGCCTGAGAACTGCAGCTACGGAGGCCGGCGGGGCTACAGCCCCGGACCACAAGGAGCCCCTGAGAGAGAGACTTGAGCGCTGCAGCAAAGAGTAAGCCCGCTGCTCACCAGAGGGAGCCTGTGCGTGGGACAGACTTGGTGCGGCCAAAAATAAACTGCGAAATGAAGTTACAAATGATTTTTGAAGAATGAATGCAGTTTTCAGGTATTACTATCTTCATGTCACACATAGAGACACACGGAGGGCAAGCCCCTTGCCCAGGGTTACACAGCCCCTGTATGAGTTTTCTTCCACTGTGTAACAAACAGCCCAGACTCACCACTGTGAGACAGCAGTGATCCACTGTGCTCCGAAACGCAGGGAGAAGGCAGGCTGCGTGGAGACGGCCCCATGGGCTATCAGCTGGGGCCACCACACCTCAGAATAGAGAAGCCCTTCAGGACTGAGCACGCGTGGCTGGATGCTGGGCCTGGGTCTTGGGGGCCTTGGCTCCCGTCCCTGTGGCCCTCCACCCACCTCCTAGGGCTTCCTCCCAGGATGCTGACTGCGTCCTGCACAAAGGATCCCAGAAGCAACAGGTGGAAGCCGTATGGCTTCCATGGTCTACCTCAAAAGTCTCAGAACATTGCCTCCACCACGGCCACTATGCCCTACCCAGATTCAAGGGCACAGTCCCCGGCTTGCCATGGCTGAGGGCCAAGTAGATGGAGAGCTTGTGGGCTGGGAGCTGCCACTGGAAGATGCCATCTCAGCCGAGGAGTAGATGGAGGGGCCAAGTGTGGTGTGTGCAACTCCAGAGCCCTCTAGGGAACAACCTGCACCTCAGGCGTCAGGCCAGGTGTGACCTGAGCCCCAGGTGACCCCGGCCACTCGGTTCTGACCACACAGTTCCCAGGCTTCTGCTCGAGCACCAGTACGGGGCTGGCAGAACTGCCCCCTGGACTGCAGCTGGGAGGAGGTGAGCCTCGGTGCAGGCGGTCGCCTGGCCGCCAGGAGCAGACACAGGAACGCCACTTGCCTGACAACCCGCACTCCCCACCCCAGCCCAGAGCGCCACAAGCAGACCCAAGGGAGAGGAGAATTCATCGGAGTCCTGATGATGTCACCGGGCCCCTGAATCAACCCTGGCCTGAACCTAGATCTTGCTGGTGTTTTGACGTTAATAAATTCTGCTGTCTAAGCATAGTTTTCAAAAGGCTCTCAGACTAACAGGCACGGAGCACACGGCCGAGCTTTATCTTGCCTGTTAACGAGGGAACAGGATGAGACCGCAAGGCTGCTTCAGAGAGAAACGTGCAAACGCCAACAAGCACATCCAGTCAGAGGAGAGAGCACCGGGCAAGCCCACCGAGCAGGCTCAGGACGCGCTAACGTCTGACGGGACAGCAGAGCCGAGCCTCTGGGGCGACCTCCTCCGTGAGACAGAAGTCCTCTGTGTGTTTACGGGGGGTCACCTGCATTTGTCCTGTTCTTGGCCGGCTTGGTGGCCTCTGGGCCCAGTCGATCACAGACCACAAATAGAGAGAACCCCCATTTCCTGGGGGACTAAGTGACGCCCAGCAGGCAGTTAGATGGCGACCCCAAAAAGGACCCGTGTGACCCGTCTGCCGTGTTTCTGGAGTGGGCTGATGTTCTGAACTATCCCAAGGCTCCCAAGGCCTCCCGGGGCTGCCCCCACAACGGACATAGCCCGGGGGCGCGGGAAATGCCACCACCACCCAGTCAGCTCCGGAGGCCAGAGGGCAGGGCGCCTGCCGAAGATGGCTCCAGGGGGGTCCTTCCTGCCCCCGCTGGCTTCTGCGGTTCCCGGGTCCTTGGCCTGCGGCCGTGGCCCCCACCCTTGCCTCTGTCACCGAACGAGGAGCAAGGTGACTGGGTTAAAGAGCCGCCCTCCAAAGAGGCCCCCGTTCTGAGGCTCTGGGTGCACGTGAATGTCGGAGGAACATCCTTAGATCCAGCACCCTGCTCCAGCCAGTTTGGGTTTTCCCAGGACCTTCCCCGCGGTGCCCCCCTCACTGGACGGGACACAGGCATAGCAGCAGGTCACTCAGCAGGTCACCCCTGGGGCGCAGACCACTGCGCCACCCAGCTGAGCCCACTCCCAGACGCCAGGGGTGGCTCCGTCAGGATGGGTCTTGAGACGGCCTCCCCGCAGCTCAGTCTGGCTCCGGGGCCACGCCTGCTCCCGGTGCACAGCAGCAGCACCAAGACCTGGCTCCCGCCCAGCAGGCCCCTGGGCACGGGCTTCACCAACCCGGAGCGGAGCCCCCGACAGGGATGCGTGGTCCCCTCCAGTCCCGCAGCCACACTGCGCATCCCACGAGCCTGGGCCCCCGGTGCAGCTCTGCGGCCGTGACCCAGGGCTGCCAGGGCCCCCGCCCCACGCCGCCCCTGCAGGTCCGCACAAGCTGTCCCCTCCTCACGAACGCCCGTCCTCCGAGACCCACAGTCCAGCTCCAACGCCCGAGGGGATTTGTGCGCAGAGTCACGGCCACATGCCCCCCGCCCGCCCCCACTGGACTGCGAGGACTTCAGGATCCCTGTAGCACCCATTCCTGCAGCCCTAGCTCCTAGAGAGCCTGGTAATACACAGGAACTCAATACACACACGCTGAATTAACCACCTGAACTGTCCTGGGCAGACAGGCCCTCAGCCTCTGCACCCGGTAGGGACCTTGGGAACAGCTCCTCAGCCCAAAAGACCCAGAGACTGAGCGGTCAGAGAACAGTTACCCTCCTGGCAGCCCCGGGGCTGTGCATCTGGACAGGCTGCCTTGAGGTAGTGAGCACCCATCACAGCAGGTGTGCAAATGGAGGCTGGGAGGGGAAAGGGCCCGCAGGCTGCCTTGGCTCTGGGGTGGGTGTCGGGGCGCAGATGTCACCCAGGCCTGTCCCCGGGCCCAGCGGCGGGGAGGCGGATCCCCCTGCCTTGCGTCGGGGCAGGAGGCCCAGCGCAAGCCCAGCTGCTTCTGGGGCCACAGGCCCTGCGGCCCCTGGGAGCTCAATTCCAAAGGGCGCCTCCTCCCTCCCAGCTGGGCCTCCAGGCTTTGGAGCAGAATGCAGCCCAGACAGACAGGGCTCATAAACCCAGCACCTCCTGCCCCAGTGACCTTGCCTGCAAGCTGGGCTTCTCTGTGCAGCCAACATGCCCTCACGCCCCCGTCCCGGGGAGGCCAGTGACGTCTGCTCGGGGGCCGGGCTCCAATAGCCCCCAAGGGGCACACCGCCACTCTGGCAAGCTTGCTGTCAGGCTCTGGAGCCCTGGCATTCGGGGCGCTGGCCATGTAGACCTGATGCCCGCCCTGGCCCAGGCACAGAGGTGCTGGATGGACGCAGGCGCTGGTGGGCTTGGGGGGCCACAGGGCTCCCGGGGAGGGAGGCTCAGAGCCTGGGGAGGGTGGGGCCCAAGGCCCTGGACCCCTGGTTCTGGTGGGGAGATGGGACAGAAGCAGATCCTGTGGGGGGCAGATGGTCACCGCGCTGTGTCCTCCCAAAAAGGCGAGGGCCGAGGAGGCCCCGAGGGCCCAACTGGACGCCGGTCCCCCGGACGGTCCCCCACCCCCTGGCACAGACTGGCCCCCACGATCCTCGCGCGCCTGTCGCTTTAAGCGCCTGGCTGTCCCTGCAAACTGCTCCTTCCACATTCTCGGGGTGGTGGGGTGGCGGGAGGGTGGGGTGCCGGCACGCCCTCCCGTGAGGCCCAGAAGGTGCAGGGCAGGCGGCACCCGGGAGGGGAGCTGCCCGCCGCCCGCCAGACTCATGGCCCTGCTGCTCCTGGCGCTGCTGGCGCTGCTGGCGCTCTGGGGGCTGCTCTGCGCCCGGGCCGGTACCCCAGGCCCAGCCCCCCGCTGGCCCCCGGGGCCGCGCCCCCTGCCCCTCGTCGGGAACCTCCACTTGCTGCGGGGGGCACAGCAGGACGAGGCGCTGATGCAGGTGGGTCCACGGGGCTCTGGAGGCCACCGTCCGCGGGCTGGGGCCAGAGCTGCCAGCAGACAGCAGCAGCTGGCCCTACTCCGCCGTGTGATCCACAGAGACTCACTGCCCACCCCCAGGCCTCAGTCTGCCCATCTGCAGAATGGGCAGGGGAGTGGTGAGGACAGAGGGGACCGGAGGGGCGTGAGGGACCCCAGAGACCTGGGGGTGGGACAGCGGATGGACCCTGCCTCTCCCCACCAGCTCGGCAAACAGTATGGGCCGGTGTTCACTGTGCATCTTGGGCACCAGAAGACGGTGGTGCTGACCGGCTACGAGGCGGTGAAGGAGGCCCTGGTGGGCACCGGGCAGGAGCTGGCTGGCCGGCCCCCCATTGCCATCTTCCAGCTCATCAATGGAGGCGGGGGTAGGTGTGTGCGGGAGGAGGGTGCCCACATGCGTGGGGCCCGCAGGGCCTGTCCCTCTCTGCGGCACGGGTGAGTGCTCCTGGGAGGCCCAGGGGGAGCGCCAGGGTGCCCGCCTGGCAGGCCCAGAGCAACGGAGGCAGGGCACACCGACGGACAGGCCTGGCCAGGCCAGCTGGAGGTGGGGGCTGGGGTCTTGGGGGGGCCTGAGGGTCCGCCGGGACCCTGCCCCAGGGCCGCTCACCGTCGGGCATGTGCGGCCCGCAGGCGTCTTCTTCTCCTCAGGCCCACGCTGGCGGGCCGCCCGCCAGCTCACCGTACGTGCCCTCCACGGCCTGGGTGTGGGGAGGGCGCCCGTGGCCAACAAGGTCTTGCAGGAGCTGAGGTGCCTCACGGCGCAGCTGGACAGCTACGAAGGTGAGTGGGGGCCTGGGCGCCTCTGCCCCGCGCGTCCCACAGCCCTGAAGCCGCTCTCCACCCCCAGGCCGGCCCTTCCCGCTGGCCCTGCTCCGCTGGGCTCCCTCCAACATCACCTTCACGCTCCTCTTCGGTCAGCGGTTCGACTACCGGGATCCTGTGTTCCTGTCCCTGCTGGGCCTCGTTGATGAGGTCATGGTCCTCCTGGGGAAGCCGAGTGTGCAGGTGAGAGGTCGATGTTCTGGCCTTGGGGGGGGGTGCAGGGAGCGAGGTGGCAGCAAGGAGAGGCTCCAAGCTTCACCGGCCACGTGACTCCAAGCCAGTGCCCTGCACTCCTGGAAACCAGGGGAGCCGAGGGCAGCGGTCCCCACCTGCCCACCGTCAAATCAGTAATAGACGCATTGCTCACCAGTGCGGGGGCGGGGGGGGGGGCAGCCCTGGGCGGTTCCTCTCGGAAATGGGGCTTGGTTCCCCCCAGTCCCTGAACCTCCTCCAGGGTCAGGAATCGTGAGGACCGGCTCTGATTTCCAAACCCCACGACTGCGTGCATTTCGTTTTTCCCCAGAACTTAAAAATAAAGCAAGTCGGTCGCACAGTGGTGTCCGACTCTGTGCGATCTCACGGACTGTAGCCCGCCTGGTCCTCTGTCCGTGGAATTCTCCAGGCAAGAATACTGGAGTGGGTGCCGTTCCCTTGTCCAGAGGATCTTCCTGACCCAGGGATAGAACCCGGGTCGCCTGCATTGCAGGCGGATTCCTCACCAACTGAGCCACTAACTTAAAGCGTTCCTAATTTGTAGGCACCATGACTGGTTTTAACTCTTAACTTGCTCGGGCACGCGTGCCCGGGTGGGGGCAGGGCACGTGTGTCTGGTGGCATGGGGCTCACGCGTACTTTCCAGCCCCATCTCTCCAGGACCTGAGGCCCTGGGCATGGGGTGGAGGCTGCTGGCTTCGGTCCTGATCCTAGTCACCCCCCGAGGCTGGCGGAACCTCAGACTCAGGAACATCGGACTTCCTGCCAAAAGTACCCTGGCCGAGTCCCACCAGGGGGCCCCAGCAGGCCCGAGGCTGGAGGGTCAGGGGCTCCAGGGAGACAGAATGTCCCGTGGCCTCCCATACCTGCACCCTGAGCGATGGCCAGGTCCCGGGGGACAGCGTGTGCAGAGGGCAGCTGACAACCGTGCCAGTCAGGCTGTGCTGTGACCCCCGGCTCACGGCGTCCTGAGCTGAAGCTTTAAGTTGGCAATTTCCCTTTTTTCCCCCCCCCGAATAACTCAGCGAAGTCAGTGACTTCCAAGGCAGCAGCCAGCCCTGCCTCCCTCTCCCCCTCTCTGGGGGGTGTGGAGGGGGGGTCATGGTGACAGCCGCCTGCTGTGACTTGCAAGGACCCCGGGTGTGTTACCTGTCAGTTGGCCCCTCCTCTGCGCACCCAGGTGGAGGCTTTCCTCCACGCCCAAGGGCTGCCGGTCCCACAGGGAGGGAGAGGGAGGGTGGCACCTCTGCCAGGAGCCTGGGGCGCTGCCGGTCCGCACAGGTGGCCTCACCTCCGGGCGGATGGCCCGCCCTCAGCCCTCACCACGCGGCCCTGCCCGCCCCCAGCTCTTCAACCTCTACCCGCGGCTCGGGGCCCTCCTCCAGCTGCACCGGCCGGTCCTGCGCAAGATCGAGGAGGTGCGGGCCATCCTGAGGGCCCTCCTGGAGGCGAGGCGGCACCGCACACCCCCGCGAGGGCCACAGCAGAGCTACCTGGACGCCCTGATCCAGCAGGGCCAGGTGTGGGCGAGACCCGCCCCCGCCCAAGAGGCCGCGGGAGGGGGGAATCTTGGGGCCCCGCCTCAAGGAGAGGGGCTGGGGATGGAGCCGACCGATCCTGGGCCATGCCCCTCCATCCCCTGGCCGGGCCCCTCTGAACCTCGGTCACCTCACCTGAGAAGCGGGGCGGCTGCGAGGCCGCGTGAGCCCGCGACGTAGGAGGCTCCTGTCTTCGACGACTTTCTCTAGCTGGGGGCTGGCTTCTTGGGGGTTCCATGGAGCCTGCCTCCAGCTGAGCGCGGACCCGCCCACTTCTGCAGGAGAAAGACCCCGAGGGCCTGTTTACCGAGGCCAACGTGGTGGCCTGTGTCCTGGACATGGTCATGGCCGGCACGGAGACCACCGCCGCCACACTGCAGTGGGCCGCCCTCCTGATGGGCAAGCACCCGCGCGTGCAGAGTGAGCCGGGGGCGCGTCTCCGCGGGGCCCTGGGCGCAGGGGGGCGGGGCCGGGGTCGCAGCGGGGCGGGGCCCGGGGCGCAGGGCGGGGCCCCGGCATGCTGGCCGTCTGTCTCGCCCGCAGGCCGTGTGCAGGAGGAGCTGGACCGCGTGCTGGGGCCCGCGCGGCTCCCGCGGCCAGAGGACGTGCACGCCCTGCCCTATACTAACGCCGTGCTGCACGAAGTGCAGCGCTTCATCACGCTGCTGCCCCACGCGCCGCGGTGCACGGTCGCCAACACCCAGCTGGGCCCCTACCTGCTCCCCAAGGTGCGAGGGCCAGGCCCCGCCGCCCCAGACCCTGCCTCCTCTGCTCTCGGCCGCGGTAGATGGGGCTGGGACGGGGTCGCAGGGACACAGACGCTGAGCAGGGCTTCCCGTGCTCCCGGTCTGCGGAGAGCAGCCAGCCCCGCCGCTCACCTGGCGCCCCCACAGGGCACACCCGTGCTGGCCCTACTGAACTCCGTGCTCCTGGACGAGACGCAGTGGAAGACGCCCCGCCAGTTCAACCCGGGCCACTTCCTGGACGCCAACGGGCGCTTCGTCAAGCGGCCGGCTTTCCTGCCTTTCTCCGCAGGTACTGCAGCCCCTGCCGGCGGTGGCCTGGTCCCCGGGACCTCGGAGCTCAGGGCCCCGCCCTCGGGGCTTCCCCACGGCCTCCGGGACCCACCGGCGCCCCGTCTCTCCGCAGGCCGCCGCGTCTGCGTGGGGGAGAGCCTGGCCAGGTCGGAGCTGTTCCTCCTGTTCGCGGGCCTCCTGCAGAGGTACCGCCTGCTGCCCCCGCCTGGCCTCAGCGTCGCCGCCCTGGACACCACGCCTGCCCCTGCCTTCACCGCGCGGCCATCCGCTCAGGTGCTGTGCGCCATGCCCAGGCTGCAGGGGTGCTGACCGCAGAGGCCTGGGCTGTGTGACACACTCCCAGGGCCCTGGGGTTGGGGTCGGGGGGAAGCTGAGTTGCTCTGGCTTGTGGGTGATGGAGACAGGACGGACGGACAGACACGCAGGCCCTCACCAGCCTCTCTGCAGCCACCACGGGCTGTGTGTCCCGGGCCAGGGAGCCTCATCTGGGCACCATGGGGGATGGGGTGCCCCCCCCCCCCGACAGCCCGAGGGCCCCTCCCAGCCTGGCTCTCCTCTCCAGCTCCCAGGCCCCACAGCCCAGGGCAGAGCTGGGTCCCCTCCCGCTCCGCCCCCAGACCCTGGGCATTGCTGCTGCCTCTGTCTACACCAGGTCCCCTGCCAGCCCTCCAGGAACCCCTCAACAGGTGCCACACCCCCACATTCCCACAGGCACCTCGGGCTTCCTGCTGGACCCTCTCCCATATTCCCCTCCCCACTGGCCCTCATCCGGTTCCCCAGCAGGGCCCGCGTCACCAGCCAACACGTGCCAGGCACAGGGGTGTCACCTGCCTGAACTTGGGGTGCAGGGAGATAGCCAGGGCTGCTGGGCCCCATGGCGACGTCCACCCAGAGGCCAACCTCGGACCAGCGTTCCCGGCTTGCTCTGCATTGCACCAGGCCCTGGGCCCACCAGGACCCCTGCAGGCCCTACCCTGTTCTCAGGGCTCCTGGGTGCCCTGTGGGCCATGGGCCAGTCGAGGGAGAGCCGCTGCCCAGAGTGGGTCAGCCAGGCTGGGGTGGGGCGGGTCGTAGGAGTCTGCAGGGAGGCCTCCTCTGAGAGCTCCTGACCTACAATCCCCCAGGACCCTCCCCACGAGCCAGCTCTTAATCTCTCGGTGGAGGCCGCACTCTGAGGGTCAAGGGGCAGGGGGCGGCATGCAGGAGGTCAGCCGAGATCACAGCCCTGCCGGCCCACCACCACCTCTGCGAGTGGGACACAGGCAATCAAGGCATGGTTTCCGCCCTCCTGGAGCTCAGAGCTCGCCGACTGAACCGACAGGACCGAGGGAGGCATGGGGTCCTGGTTCCCGGCTGGGGCCGTAGGGCCTTCCCGTGCTGAGTGTCGGTGACCACACGGGGAGGCTGCCCTCGGGGCGTGAGCTGGTGAGCAGGACAGGGGCGGGGTGAGGAACTGGGTGACAAGGCGCGTTTCCCTCCAGAGGTTCAAATGGAACGACCCAGGACACAGCGGTCAGCACACACATCTGGGGGGGAGAGGCGGGGAGGGAGAAGCTTCCTGAGAATCTGGGCAGGGCTGTGGGCGCCGCGGTGGCAGTGGGCCTGGGGAGGGCAGGGTGGGGGGGCCGCCGAGTCCTTCTCTTCTCTGGATTTGTCTCTTTACTTGGCTGGGTTGGGCTTTCGTTGCCCCACTGACCCCAGGCCAGTGCCCTGCACTCCTGGAAACCAGGGGAGCCGAGGGCAGCGGTCCCCACCTGACCACTGTCAAATCAGTAATAGGCGCACTGCTCACCAGTGCGGGGGCGGGGGGGGGGGGGGCCCTGGGCGGTTCCTCTCGGAAATGGGGCTTGGTTCCCCCCAGTCCCTGAACCTCCTCCAGGGTCAGGAATCGTGAGGACCGGCTCTGATTTCCAAACCCCACGACTGCGTGCATTTCGTTTTTCCCCAGAACTTAAAAATAAAGGAAGTCGGTCGCGCAGTGGTGTCCGACTCTGTGCGATCTCACGGACTGTAGCCCGCCTGGTCCTCTGTCCGTGGAATTCTCCAGGCAAGAATACTGGAGTGGGTGCCGTTCCCTTGTCCAGGGGATCTTCCTGACCCAGGGATAGAACCCGGGTCGCCTGCATTGCAGGCGGATTCCTCACCAACTGAGCCACTAACTTAAAGCGTTCCTAATTTGTAGGCACCATGACTGGTTTTAACTCTTAACTTGCTCGGGCACGCGTGCCCGGGTGGGGGCGGGGCACGTGTGTCTGGTGGCATGGGGCTCACGCGTACTTTCCAGCCCCATCTCTCCAGGACCTGAGGCCCTGGGCATGGGGTGGAGGCTGCTGGCTTCGGTCCTGATCCTAGTCACCCCCCGAGGCTGGCGGAACCTCAGACTCAGGAACATCGGACTTCCTGCCAAAAGTACCCTGGCCGAGTCCCACCAGGGGGCCCCAGCAGGCCCGAGGCTGGAGGGTCAGGGGCTCCAGGGAGACAGAATGTCCCGTGGCCTCCCATACCTGCACCCTGAGCGATGGCCAGGTCCCGGGGGACAGCGTGTGCAGAGGGCAGCTGACAACCGTGCCAGTCAGGCTGTGCTGTGACCCCCGGCTCACGGCGTCCTGAGCTGAAGCTTTAAGTTGGCAATTTCCCTTCCCCCCCGCCCCCCCCGAATAACTCAGCGAAGTCAGTGACTTCCAGGGCGGCTTCACTTACAGCTCGCGGGGCCTCCATCCCGTCAGGAGGAAACTTGTGGTGGTGCACTGACTGCTTCGTCAGTGGCTCCAGCGCTCAAGGGCTTAATTGCTGCGAGGCAGGTGGGATCTTAGTTTCCCTGGCCAGGGATTGCAGCCTCGTCCCCCGCATGGCGGGGCGGATGCTTCACCACTGGACCACCAGGGCAGTCCTGTGTCCTCTTCCTGTCGGTCTGAAACACCTAGGCGTTGGATTTGGGGCTGAGAGAACATGCCTCGCCCTGGGCACAGCGGAGAGATTGGGGGGTGGGTGGGCAGAGGCCCCGGACGTGACTGGGAACCACGGTGACCCCAGGGGTGTCCTTGCGTGGTAGAGTTGGGAACCCCGTTTCTGGGCTGAAGCTCTAGTAGGCATGAATCTTTGTGGGGAACAGGTGGGAGCTCCACCTGTGACCTCCATGCCCCGTGGCCCATCTTGGGGGCTTGGTTCCCAGGGCTCAGAGCACCACAGCTTCGTGTCCTCAGTCACCTCACCCCCGGCCCCAGCAGCATGTCCGCAATCGCTGGACGCCGACCACACCCAAGGGCAGAGCACCAGACCCGGTGGACCAACATCCATCCAACTGTCTGAGGCGGCCCGGCCACTCCCTGAACACGGGCGCTCCACTGGGGACCAAGGACTGGGCAGTGCTAGGTCCCTGCCGGCGCCTGGAAATGCGGGCTGCAGAGCAGATGTCAGCCTCATGGTGAGAAGCTCCACCCGAGGGGCTCCCCCAGACATCACCCCAGGGAGGCCACAGAGCCCACACTCACGACCCTGGGCAGAAAACAAGTCACATGATGAGCCATGGCCCCCAGGGGCCTGTTTTTACTGAAATACAGCCAGGGGTAGGCACGATGGACCCCAGCCCGGCCGTCAGCGAAGGCAGGCAGGTGGCCAAGCAGAGGCACAGGAGGGACCATCAGATGGAGGAGGGGGCCACGCCCCCACGCGGATGGGCCGCAGCTGACAGGAAAGGCCAGCTCTGACCTCTAGGATAGTCCTGGTAGAAAGATAAGACATTTCCCGAAAAAAGCACCGTCCGTGGGAGCCTGCGGGCCACCGGGAGACCAGGTCATTTCAGAGTGACCTCGTTCTACCGTGGAGGAGGTAATTCGTCATCCCCTCTAAAGAGTCCCTGGTCGAGGAATCGAGAGAGAGAGAGGCGGGCCCTCCAGGGCGCAGGGCCCTTGCCCTCGCTGGGGTCCACTGGGCCCAGGTGCCCCCAAGCCACCCGCTAGGAGAGCAGCTGCAGCACCTGCCGGGCGCGCTGGGTCCCCCCGGGAGGCAGGGCGCCGGCGCCTGCCTCGTCCAGCTCCCGCATCAGCGCCTCCGCCTTCTGCACTGTCAGCTCTCGGGCGCGGCCCCTGAGCCCCTCCAGGTAGGCCAGCAGGGCGGGGAAGTGCTCGTCAGGGACCTGGAAGGGGCGGGAATGTCGTCAGGGCCGGCGGGTGGAGCTCGGAGACACTGAGTGTCCAGGCTCCCAGACGGCGGCCCCATTCCCCGCACAGGCTCTCCTTACGCTCCAGGGGCTGGCAGACGTTGGCCCTCTGAAACGCTGCTAACAGTAGGCAGATCATTTTTAGAGAGAGAACTCTCTTGGGACAAAGAGAATCCAGGAAAAGGCTGACAGCGTTCTGGGGTGGAGATGGATGAGGGTGCCCGGTCTCAGGAAGAGGAAGTTTAGGCTGAGACCCAGGAGTCCTGCTCAGCCCCTTCCGACCCCTAGCCGCTGCGCAGCTCTTCTAGAAGCAGGAACAAGGGCGGGGCTGAAACAGGAGCTGGGGTCCACCTGAGAAGCGGCTGGCGCCCCACAGACTTCAGAACTCCTCCACGGAAGTCTCCACCCTGTCCCTTGCACGCAGAGGCGGCCCTTGACGTCCCCACCGGTGGAGCCCCTCATAACCGGGATGACTCTGATGCTCGTCACGGTGGATACGACAGCTCCACAGAAACGGATTACAGCCTGTCCAAATTCGGGGGCGTCTAGGCTGACGCGGAGCTCTCAGTCCACGGCGGGGCTGCGGCGGGGCGGGGAGGTGTCAGGAGACAGAGAGGCTCCGGACAGGGTCACTGAGGGGCAGGGAGCGCGAGACACGCGGCAGCTGCCCCAGCTCAAAGCAGCCCCCAGGCACGCGCCCGTCACTGAAGGAATCAGGGGTCAAGCCACCGTGGACCGGCCACGCCCGGCCCACCATGCCAGGCACACAAGTGCCACGCAGCTGCCCTCTGTGAGCACGCGGGGCCGGGCGGGTCAGGTCAGAGAAGAGATGAGGGCAGGTCCCGGGCCAGCGCGGTTCTGCAGAGATGGCGGGACCGTTGCCTGGTGGATGCCCCATCGTCGGAGATGCGCACCGCAGAGGAGCCGTGGCGGGGCAGAGGGGACCGGACCTCCAAGCACACAGACCGCGGCCTTCCTGGAGTGGCAGCCGCTTCCCGCGCTGGGAGCCCGGAGCCCCATGGCTCAGTCCAGCTGCTGGGCAAAGCCGGCAGCCTTCTGTCCCCGACCCCCAGGGGTCCCTCCCTCTGAGCCCAGTTTCATCTCTGGAAGACGGAGGGCTCAGCGGGGTTCTCCCACACGGCCTCCATGAGCTCCATGATTCCTTGTCCTCCTAACACAGACAGGCCACGGGAAGGGGAGGACTTGCCCACCCCTGGAGGGAGGCCGAGCCCAGTGTGGCCCAAGCAGGCGCTGCCAGCCGGACCTTCCCCTCCATCACGGAGAGGCCTGACCGCACCTCAGTCTCCTGGGTGTGCACCAGCCTCCCCTGGCCCCTGACTGTGTACAGGCCTCCCCACCCCCGGGGGAGGAGCCGCACACACCTGATCGCGGTCATACATATGCAGCAACAGCCAGGTCTGCCTCGTCTTCTGGAACCTCCAGTCCTCGCGCTTCTGGGCCCAGCTGGGGAGCAAGGACAGGGCGGCTCAGGTCCCGAAGGGGAAACGCCGGCGGCCTCTCCCTGATGAGGGCCAGGGCGTCTGCAGAGGATCCTGCCAGGGAGGGCAGCCGGGGTGGGGGTGGGGGCGCGGAATCGCAGAGGTGTCCGCCAGGTTTCTGCTCGCCTGCTGGGGGCCCTCGGCCGGGATATCAGGCCCAGGGGGCACAAGGCCACTTTCAGCTTTGCGTGGCCACTGTTTTATGATTCTAACGGGAATACACTGAATTTAACAAACTCGGTCCTTCTTCTAGACACACGGATGAGGCAGGGTCACCCGGATTACCAGGGGGGCAGGCACAGCCTTCCTGACCTGAAGGATGGGAAAGGGGAGACAGGGAGCAGCCAGGACCCCTCGACCTCGAGGGCCATGCGGGGCTCCCCGTGGCCTTGGATGCGCTCGCCCCCGGGTGACCAGGACACTGGGCAGACCCTAGGCCGACCCAGAGCCCAGGGGAGGCCCGAACGCTGGGACGGAGGCCCCGAGGCGGATGGAGGTCTGGGGGGCCCCAAGGCGGATGGAGGTCTGGGGCACGGTGCTGCCCGCTGCGTGGGAGGGGCGGAGGGCGACTCCCTGGCTGCAGGACCCCGTGACGCGTGCACCCGAGACAGGGCCCCGCTCAGCCTTCCGCACCCACAGGGGCGCGCGGGCCCGGCTGCGGCCTAGAAGCGGCCCAAGGAAGGGCCACCAGACCAGGGACTCAGCGGTCCCCCACCATCCCCTCGCACTCCTCTGCTGGCACGACTGGGGGTGGGGGAAGGCCCGTGTGGGCCACCCAGAGGGGGCCCCGCTGCCCTGGGACCTCTCCAATGGTGGTGATCAGGGAGCCACCTCTCATCGTCCACCTGGGCCAGTGGAGGGCCCTCCCCTGCGCTTCCCTCCCAGGGGGACACAGTCACACAGAGACACGCGACTCTCGGGTGGAGGGCAAGATCCCCGCAGCGTAGCGCCCTCTGGCGGGGCCCCCGTGAGCCGCCTTCCCAGCAGGTCCGCGGGAAGGCTGCCCGCCCTCCCCGCCCGCCAGCCCGCTGGCCGCGCCTGCTGTGGGGGCCACCCCCTTGCATCCCCCACTCTACAGAGTTTTCCTCCCGGAGGGGTTTGCCTCCTGCTACAGCTGATAGGCCTTTAAGAAAAAGAACACCCACCCCGCCCCCAACCTGTGGTTCCACCCCCATTGCGCCCTGGCCCATTCACCTCCCCTGAAAACCTCACTTCCCTCCGCGTCTCAGGGTCCCTCCTGAGAAGTCAGAGGGTTTGGGGCTCCACCGGCCCTGTCCCCTCACTGCTGGCGTGGACAAGCAGGGTGTCTGCCCAAAGCAATGCCTCCTCCCTGACGGTCAACTCAATGCCCGTGTGGTCAGCGGGGCCCCAGAGGTGGCTCCAGGGTCTGGGGGCATTGAACTGGCTCCAGATGCCCTGTCCTCGGGGAGAATTGGGCACTGGGCTGGGGCCTTGGGAGTGTGGGGCCCCAAAGAAACCCAGAGGCAGCTCGCAGACACACCGGGGCCACGTGAACATCGCCCCAGTGACCCGGGGCCCCCGGTGGGGGAGGACCTGCAGATGAAGGATCTGTGTGATTGCAGTGAGGTCAGAGGTCAGCAGGGAGGACGCACTGGCTCTTGTGTGCATGTGGGGGGGGCAGTAAGGGCTGAGCCCGACCTCCCAGAGAGGCTGCCGCCCCGTGAGCAGCCCGCACGAGGATGCTCTTTCTTCCCAGACGAGCAGAGGCCAGTTCAGGTGCCACCCATGGGGCAGGGCCCAGGAGTGAGGAGTCTCCTGCGACCACTGGAAGCTGGTCCTCCAGGGATCGAGGGTGGGTCCACCGCCTGCTCCCTGGGACCACCATCTTCAGAGCTGCCCCCAAGTGCCAGTGGGCCCCGAGTCTGTGGCTGCTGCTGCAGGTGGAAGCGCCTGGATGGGACCAGGTGTAAAGGAGGGGCCCGGTCCCAATGGCACCCTCCACCTCGCAGAGAACAGCCCAGGCCCAGGGTCAGGGAAGGCTGCTCCACCAGGTGGCTCCTGCCCCCTGGGCTCCACACGGTCAAGGGTGGTCACTGCAGGGCGAGGACTGGTGGCTGAAGGTGGATTTCCTACAGGCAGCAGGCAAGTCTCAGTGGGGAGCGTGCCCCCGCCCCGCGAGGAATCCCAGCAGGGCCAAGGCTCCCCGCCCCCACTTTGTGCCCGGCTCTGATGGGCTGGGGGGAAGGCAGGCCCCAATCTGTCCAACAGGGGCATGTGAGCCCTGCCCAGGCCCAGGGCGGGGTCCCCAGGCTCTAGCATTTCCCCAAAGGAGGGGAAAAGAAAGGGAAGGAGAGGGGAGGGGAGCGGAGGTGAACGGAATGGCTGCCCTGCAACTGACTCCCAGGGCTCAGCCCTGTCTAGGGATGGGGAGGATTCTGCCCTATACCAAGCCCCAGGGAGCCTGGGCAAAGCAGCTCCTTCTAAGAAGGCGGCTCCAGAATCCCACTGTCTGCACGGCGCCCTTCCTGGCCGACCTCTGGGTTCACTCTGCACACATGCGCAGGCCTGTCTGCCCTCCCAGACCGCCCCAAGGGCCCCCAGCAGCCCTGCTCCTGAACTGGCTCCGGGCCACCAACCCCAGTTCCTGGCTGGGTGTCCAGGATCCCACGAAAGAACAGTTCCTGGAGGGAAGCGTGCAGTGTGTGTGACGGTGGGGGTGGTAACGATGCTAAGGGTGGGAACGCCGAAGGACAGAGATGGCTGACATGGTGGTGACAGGGGTGGTGATGGGGTGACGGGGTGGTGATGGGGTGACGGCCGACGGTGGCACTGAGACGCCACCTCCACCATGTGCCCCTGAGCCTTTCAAGGAAACCCTGAGACCACCATCTTGTCCGGTGCTCGCTTGACCTCGTTTCCTTGATGAGATGCAGGCCCAGCGCCCCGACCCCACTCACCTGCACAGGTACTCCAGGGCCAAAGCGGCCCCTGAGCGCTTGACTGCTGGGCTTGGAGCCGCAGCGACGCCCGCCTCCCGCAGCCGCCTCCGTGCTTCTTTCTTCCGCTCCTTCTTCAGCTTCCTCTCCAGGACCCTCTGCTCCTCCGGGGACGGGGACGCGGACCCCTAAAAGCACAGGGACCGCCGTGAGGGCGTCGGGAGGGGGCAGCACAGGATCTGGGACCCCCAAGGCCCCTTTGCCCCGGACCTGGGGGAGCTGCACGTGCCTGCAAGGACCGCCCCCCAGGCCTGAGGGCAGCATGAGGGGCGGGGGCGCCAGGGCTGTGATGCAACCCGCCCCACCCCGCACTGCCGGACCTCCCCGGAAGCTGACTCGGCGACTTCAGTGGGGTGCAGGCTCGGAGCCCTGGGCGCTGCCCCCGCACACCCCCATGTTTAGAGCCTGCACCCCAGAAAGTGAGGCACAGTGGGGCCTCTGGCAGGCAGGGTCCTCCTAGATGCCAACCCCTGACACCCTTTCTGCTCCCACGCCACACCCGCTCCTTCCGGAATCTTCTAAAACAAGAGAGATGCTCTCCCCAGCTGCTCCCGCCTTCTCCTGGAATCAGCTGGGGTTTACCCGCCTGTGTGGAGCTTCAGGGCTGCACCCTGTAACTCCCGGCAGCCCTGACGTGAGACACGCCGCCACCGGCACAGGAGGCGCCTTCCCTGGGGTGGGGGCAGGTTCCAGAACAGCCGGAGGACAGGACAGCAGGGCCCCGACCTGGCTGCCCCAGGGCGCGTGCGCGCTTTAAGAATCATATCCGTGCCTAAAACACCAACACCAGTCACGGCCAGATTCCTGCTGACGGAATAAAATCAGATTTTTACAACAGCACATTCTTCGCTGGAGTAACACTGGCTTGTAACACTACGTGAGTTCCTGCTTCTGAGGACCCTAAGTTGCTTCAGTAGTGTCTTGACTCTGCAACCCTATGGCCTGTACGCGGCCAGGCTCCTCTGTCCATGGGATTCTTGGGCAAGAGCAATGGAGTGGTCTGCCATGCCCTCCTCCAGATCTTCCCGACCCAGGGACTCATGCATTGGCAGGTTGGTTCTTTACCACTAGCGCCGCCTGGGAAGCACTCACCACTGGCCCTCTGGCTTCCATCTGCCCCCTGGGATTGACCCTCCTACCGCGCCACCCTACCCCTGCCTCCCCAATCTGCAGCCACCACCCTGCCCTCTGCATCCTCCTGCTTGCCTGCTTGTGTCGCAGATCCCACGTGTGTGAAATCACAGAGATTTATTCCAGCACTATGGGCTCCAGGCCCATCTATGCTGTCGCAGATCCAAAGTGCAGTGGGCTGGGGTCTAGGAGATACCCCCAGGCTCATGGAGAAGCCCACACTGAAGGACACAGGAAGCCTGGCCCCTCTGAGCCACATAGGGGGCATCACACTGGCCACTGAGCCCCAAGTCCCGGGGAAGGTCCTGGGGACGGGCCAACACTCAGCCCTGAGGGAGGCCAGCAGGTCGGGCAGGTCAGGGAAGGGACAGGAGGAGGTCTCCTAGGACATGGGGGCCCCGGCCACCCATCTGATCTCACGGGGTGCTGGCTGCTGCCCCCAGGCCAGAGGAGACGCCCTCATCAGAGACCTGGCGGGAATGGAGCTGGGTGCCCATCCCCGAGGGCTCGTGGGGAGCCCCGTGGGCCCCGTGATGGCCCGAGGTGCCGCTGTCCCTATGGAGGGCGCAGGAAGGAGGCTGGCAGGGGACCTGGCCCCCACTGCAGAGCAGCAGCAGGATGTGAGCCAGCATGGATCTGGGAGGGCGGGACATGGACCCAGGCACTCCCAGGAGGCCGGGGCAGTGGGGGGCCTGAAGGGTCCAACTGCTCCTCCATCAGTACACACGGAAGGCTGGCACGCTGCCCACACTCAGGTGGCCAAGGGTCCTGGTTACAAATAGGCTTCTTCCAGCCATTCTTCCCTTCCCTCCACCTTGGGGAGCAGAGTCTTCAGCCACAAGGAGGCTGGCAGGCCCAGCACAGATCCAGGAGGGCAGAGGGGTCTGCTAGCTGGGTCAGGGTCCCTTCTCTGTGGCCCTCCTGCACCCTGATCCCGTGCCACGCTCAGGGGAGGCTTTCTGGAGTTCCGTGTGCATGTGGAGATAGCCAGTCAGTGTAGCTCCCTGGGGCCTCTCAGGTCCCACCATGTGGGGTGCCTGGACCACCTCAGCCTCCCAGACCACACACAGGGGTTCCCACCGGAGCCTGGACCCTCTGTCGGCTCTCGTCCAGAGGCGCTGATGTTTGGGAAGGGGGTAGGGAGTCTGCCTCTCCACCCTGAGGGTCCCGGGTCTGAAGAGGGGCCAAGCAACGGTCAGCTGGGAAGGCCTGAGTGGGGGTTGTGCTGTGGGCCCTCGCCATGTCATGCTGATGGGTTACACCATGGCTTCGGATTGGCACGGGCCTGGCGGGCTCTTCTTCCTTAGACTCTCAAGAGATCCCAAGCTGCCTGGGCCCGCCTCTGGTCTCAAGCCACCCCCCAGGCCTCACGGTGGGGCTGTGGCCCCACTGGGAGTGGGGGTGAGATCTCTCCAGCAACTCTCAGGAGCTGGGGGGCCCTGGGGTGGGCCGACCCGGTGGGGGGACGGCAGTGCCCATCACCCACATGGGCCCCAGAAGCCTCGTGCTGTTAACAGCACAGCCCAGGGGTCCAGCTCCCCTGCCCCGCCAGCACCCGTAGGTGCCTGGACTCGGCTGGGCCAGCAGGACGTGCCCCCCAAGTGGGATTTCGGCGGGAAGGGGGCTGCTCCTGGCTGACCACTGATATAGGGGCAGGGGAGGCTGGGGTGGGGGCCGGCCAGCTGCAAGGCAGCACCCACACCCACCAGCCCATAACCCACATGCTGTGTCCCGGTGAAACCTCTCCACTAGCCCATAACCCACATGCTCTGTCTGGATGAAACCTCTCAACCAACCCCACACAATCAGTAAACTGGAAAGGTGTGTTAAAAGTCCTTGTCAGTAACATATGAGCCTGAACCAGGTCTGAGCTGTAAGGCGAGACCTCGCCCCGGTGTGAAGGCTGGGGTCACAGTCACAGTGACCCTGGTGTGTTTGTGTGTGTGGGCGGCAGAGTCCAGTCCTCTGCTCGGCTGTCTGCCCACAGGCCGGACAGCACCCCAAAGGGCACAACTCTCCAGAACTGCTCAGAGTCTGGAGTGCTCCTCAACCACAGGTCTCTCTCTGTCCAACAATCGCCAAGGCCCGGAGCCCTGCCTCCTCTCGCAGAGCTCAGGGCTGCAGGCCGGGGGCCTCCCCAGGCCATACAGCCCACTCTTCCTTCCGGTCTGAAGCCGGGCATCCCGGGCAGGAAGCCCCGTCCCTGTCTGCAGCTCCCAGGGGACACTGCTCCACTCTGAGAACTGAACTTTCACCAGATGCGTTACTGCAATTATTAAAACTCAAAAGGGTAACTCGCAATGTAGAAGAGGAAATGGTAACCCACTTGTGTCCTTGCCTGGGAAATCCCGGGGACAGAGGAGCCTGGTGGGCCACAGTCCGCGGGGCCTCACCGAGTCAGACACGACTGAGTGACCGAGCGCTACTCGCAGTAGCCAATTACTTTCCTTTTCCGAAAATAAAGAACAAGAGAGAGTGTTTCCTACGGTACTTTAATAAAACTTTGTATTTTGAAATTATAAAACCTGGACGGCAACAGACGCCACGAGCCCTCCACCCAGCCTCCCTACACACTCACAGCAGAAACACGGGAGATACAGATATTTCAGTTACCCCTAAAAATACAAAATGCTGGTACAAACCGTTGGGTTCTTTACGGGCTCATTCCCCCAAAGCGTGATGCTGAGTGACCTTTGCTGATTCAGAAAGTGCTGTTTGCCCTTCTTTTATTTGCAGTGCCCTGGTTAAAACAATTCCAAACAACTTTAGGAAGCACAGGACGCAGGGCTGCCGTGGGTCCTGGCCCTGCAGAGGCGCTGGTGCTGGCGGGAAGCAGACACGGGCTCTGGCCTCGAGGAGCGCACGGCCGGACCAAGTGAGCTCCTGGAGGACAGGGACAGCGGCTGCCCCAGCTGGGCGGCCCTCGGAGCTGGGCCCTCCATCCGGACGCTGCAGGGCCTTCAGGTGAGGGAACCAGACCAGATTACAGCACACGGCCTCCCTGCGTCATCAACCCATCCGGCGCAGGAACACGAGGGGACACGGTGAGACGTCCCTGCCCCCCGCCCCGCAGCCCCCTACCCCGGGGCCGCTCTCATCGACTGGCAAGATGTACAGTGGAAGGAAACGCTAAGACCCAGTCAGCCCCGAACCGGTGAGACGGAGCCCGCACTCAGACCCCGCCAGGCCCAGCCCAAGTCTCCAGCTCTGACACCTCATAGGGCCCTGGGCTCTCCCTAGGAAGGGTGTCCCCTTTCCAAGCCCACCCCTGCCCTTCCAGCCTCTTCTGCACAGGGCTCGGACAGTAAGACAAACACATCAGATCCTCTTTACACACACACACAAATCCTGCACAAGACCAGCTCCTCAGTTAGAGGAACAGGGGAGGGTTTCGGGGGTCTCAACATAGCCATGGACTGACGGCCCTCCCAGACAAGCCAGGGCTCTGGGGAGGGTCTTTCACATTAAACTTTTCAAACCCTGCGGCCTTCGCCGCAAGCAGGACCTGCTCTCCACCTGGGTGGGAGACACTGGCCCTTGTCAGAGACCAGCTTCGGAACCAAGGCTCTGAGCCTGGAGGCACACTCAGCGGGCTGGGGGCACCAGGGATCACAGACTTAACTTTCATTCTGCTTTTCTTGTGACCCCAAAATTAAAATGAACGTTTATGTCCACATGCACGAGAAAAGCCAGAAGACACAGGATACACAGACCAGGGTGCCGAAGCCAGGGAGCCAGTGACCAGCCGGACAAGTCCTTTCAAGGCCCCCAGAGCTTCAGCCTGCATGAGCTGGGGGTGGGGCGGGGGTGGGGGGAGGGACCTCCCAAGGCTGTGCTGGGACCACCTTCTGGTTTCCTCTGGCCAGGAGTGGGGTGGTGGTGGTGGTGTCCCAGCCAGAACAGACTGTGAACCCCAACCCGTGTCCAAGGGGAGGCCTGGTATGAACCCCCTGAGACGGAAACCCTGTTTATAAAGACCAGATTCAATTTCCGGAAACAGAAAATCCTAAAATGCTGCAAATGCTACTTCACTCACTCTACCTTTCCAAAGGCCGTCCATCTGCTCCTGCCCGTGAATGGACAAGGGAGCAAAGCCAGGATAGAGCTTTGGGGGAGGGCTGGGAGGCAGGACCCCCCGCTCCCCACGCTGGGGAGGAGCCGTGGGGGATGGGGGAGCCCTCCGGGACTTGTCACAGGAGAGCCAAGTGCAACGAAAATGCAAACAAGCCCCCCTCCCCCCACCGGTCAGCCAGTGGGGGCAGTGAGCATCATGCCCGCTGGCAGGCACATAGACGGGCAGCACCACCCCGCGAGGCCCAGGGCCTGGACACGGGTCACCTGCTGCACCCAGCACCTGCCCCCCAGGGCGCTGCGTGCAGGCCCACATGGTCCCCGGGGATTCGGCAGAGCTGCCGCAGAGCACACAACACGCGGTGTCGGGAAGACCCCCAGCCCTCCCAGGCAGGGCTGAGGTGAGGCCCCATCGTCAGCTCCAAGTCTGGGGGCAACTCCGCCTCCAGAGGCCACGGGCTCCCCGGTGAGCTGGGCCAGCGAGTCCTCTCACAGGGTTTAGCGGGAGCCGCCTGCGTCTACTGACTCACGGGGGAAACCTGGCTCCTCACCCAGGCTTCAGGGCCTTTTAAGGACAGGAGAGGCTGCCTGCCCCCCTTCCTCTCCCACAGCCCCTCCCAGCTACAGGGGGCAGGCATCCTCATGAACCCCCAAACGTCATCGCTTCCCAGAATCTCGGCCAGGCTTCTAGGCTGATCTCACCCATATCCAGGGAGCACGCCTGCATCAGCCGTCCTCTGCAGGAGCTTTTATGTCCATGCGGTGCACTGCCCCGTGGGCCTTCCTCGGCTTTTAGGAACGAGGGTAATGTACAACCCTCCCTGAAACCTTCACTACTGGGAGGCCCACACAGGCTTGCAGCCCCGCTGCCCTCTGCTCAGTCAACAGCCTAACTAACGTGGGCCATCCCAGCTATCGGAAGGCAAAGGTCACCCGGACTCCACTGCCAATGTTCAAAGAAGCCGTTGCGCTCCGCTGGCCACGGCTCCGCCCGCCTCGGCCCTACAGAGTCCGCTGCCCTTTCATCTTTGTAGACGTGAGGCCCGCGAGGGGTTCAGGCTGCATTTTGCGTTTAACCTGGAAACACTGTTCCGGCAGAACAGTCAGCACCGGTAGAGCTGGGTGAAACGTCAAGCGTCATTCCCAGCTACTCCCGAAAAATCGGCCAAGTTGTTCCTAGTTTGGCAGCCCTAATCTTGTCGTTTAAAGGAAAACCAGACTCATTTTAAGAAATGCGTACAAGACCTCTTCCCCGCGCAGTCGAGGTGGGCCCGAGCACAGGTTCCCACTCCGACACTGCTTCCCTCAAAGCAAAGCCCCACGTTTCTGCACAGGATTTTCGATCACGTTTCCGCCCCGCGGCGACCCAGCAGGCTCTGGACAGTCCTCCTCAGCGGCTCCCGAGCCCCGGGCCCTTCGGAGAGAAGCCTGCACGACCAGGGCCGAGTGCGGACCCCTCCACCCGGGCCTCTGGGGGGCCCGGTGGCCCTCCAGGCACCAGAATGAGGACTGTTCGGGGAAAAAGACAAAAGAAAGCACGTTACTACCTCATCACTTCGCTTGTTAAATGTAATTTCCCCCATCACTTCAAAACACTAGGGAACTACTGGCTGGCTTTTTTTCTCACTTTCCAAGAATTCTTGAGTGTAACAATGAATTAAAAAAACGTCACAGAGCCAAGTAACCAGTTACTCATACCCAAGCGATTTCGCAAGCAAAGCGGTAAATGCTCCGGCGGGTTCCGCCCCCAGGCCCTGACATTTAACGCTGCGGGGGCGGGCCTCGCGGGGCCACGGAGGCCGGAGGCCCGAGTGCGGGGCCCCACGAGGGGACAGCCCGGGGGGCGCGGTGCAGACGCCGCCTGCCGGCAGAGCGAGAAGACGCGCGGGGTCCCGGAACTCGCGCGGGGGCAGCGGGCCCTAGGCCTCGGCGGCAGGGGTACGGGCCGAGGCGCAGCTCGGGGCCCGGGCCCGCTCCGCGACGAGCGCGCCCAGGCCGGCTGGGCCTCGGCCCCGAGTCCGCGGTCCGCAGGGCGCCGCCCCCGCCCCGCGGGACGAGCCCCCGAACCCCCCACGGCCCCCTCCCGACCCCGAGCACTGACCTCCGGCTCCCCGGCCGCCAAGTGTAGCCGAGAGCGCGGCGCCTCCTGGCCGCCGCAGCCCCCGCGCACTGCGCATGTCAGGCCGGCCGGGCTCGGCTGGAACCAGATCCAGCCGGCTGGGCGGTGACGCAGACGCGGCGGGGCGCGAAGGCGGGGCTCCTGGCGCGTGGGCGGTGACGCAAGCGCGGCGGGGCGCGTGGGCGGGGCGGGGCGGGGCCGAGGGCCACAGGCCCGGAGCAACAGTCTAGAGGCCAGCTCCCGTCAGTGCACAGGGGCCCGGCCCCCTGGCGGGGCGCACAGGGGAGCAGATAGACCACGCGGTGCAGTCACCTCGGACGCACGCGCGCCGACCACAGGCTGGGTCCTGCCCGCGGACTGGAGCGCCACTTCAGCCCCCAGCTTCAGGGAGGCCTTCTTGCCTCACCCACTGAACTCACCCTGGAGTCCTCTGATCAGTGTCTCGACCCGCACACTGTGAGCTGCCCGGGGGTGGGGATGTGTCTGCCCACCACCGGGACTGACAAAAAGCAGGTGCTCAGTGGAGGCTTGCAGAGTCGATGCATGCAGGAACCCTGCCCCCGAGACAACACCGCAGGCCAGCCTTCCTAGTTGCCCGCGTGCGCTCTGGAGGAGGGGCTGGGTCCAGGGGCTGCTCGGGGACCCCCTGGCCTGAGGACACGCTGGCCCTGGCTGCTGAGGGTGCTGGCAGCCTTTCTTCATTCCCCTCGCTGTGCGCTGGCGGGTGTGGGCTTCCCGCTTTGGGCGTAGGTATCCCAGCTTCCCGGCCTGATAAGGATCTCCAAGGTCCAGAGCCAAGACTGCGTCTTTCTGTGCTCTTCCTCTGGGCCGTTTCCTCACCACCCAAGGCGGGTCCACACACAGGCGGGCTCGGTGGTGCCGGTGGGGGCAGGATCACAGAGGGCTGGGCCAGAGCTGGGTCGGGGGAGCAGAACAGAGGACTGGGCTTGCTGCTAGCCCAGCCTTGGTGTTAGGAGGTCTCGCCTCGGTGTTAGGAGGTCTCACCTCTGTGATCCTGTTCAATCCCTGGATGCGTGCATCGGTACTCTCGCTTTACGGAGAAGGAAACTGAGGCTTGGAAATGTAAACAACCAGTTTTCACGATCTCCGGTTTCGTGGAATGGACTCCATTTGGGGTCTTCTGCACTTCCTGTGTCAGTCCTCTGACCCGAGAACCCCTGATCTGGTCTCCTCCCATGGGCTTGTCCTGGTGACGCGAATGGGCCACCGTGGGAGACTGGGACAAAGGCGAGAACAGAACGGGAAGAGCAGAGAGCTGGCCTGGGGTGGGGGAGGAGGAGCTGGCCGAGGCCACCGAGGACACTGCACCCGGGGACGTGCGGTCTAGGAGGAGCTCTGTGCCCACCCCTCATCTCGTGCCCCCCGTCACCTCCACGTGCACACAAGTCAAGGGTGTGCTGTGGGCCACGTCTGCCTGCTCCCTGTCCAGCCCCTTCGCAGGCCCTCCTCTGCCCAGGGTCCCTGCAGGGCCTTGCAGAGAGCAGGTGAAACTCATCCCCAGCAGGTGCTCCCGGTCGAGCTGCCCCCGGTTGCCCACCCCGAGCCTGCATCAGACAGCACAGGTGTGGCAACACTCACCACCCCGGGGCTCACTGTAGGAACCCTGAGAGAAAGGGGCCTGTGTGGACCAGGTCCAGCTGGTGGAGTGGGATGGCATGGCCGAGAGGCCTGCCTACCGTGTGACTCTGGCAGAAGCACTGGGTCTCACCTGAGGGGCTCCAGAGACCCTCGAACCACCCCTCCAACTTGGCCCAGCAGATCCCAGTCAGGAAGGGTGGGTACACGCAGGCCTGGAAGCATTCCACAAATACTTGTTAAGCAACATCTTCACAGCAGATAGTCTAAGTGCTAAGGTTACTGTGGGGACCAGAACAGATGAAAATGCCTGTTACCTCAGACCAAGCTCCAGTCCCCTAGAACCCCCGTATTATACTCCTACCCACCCCAACCCCGTGTGATGGCACTAGGGGGTGGGGCCTTTGGGGGGGTGATCAGATGGTGAGGGTGGGGGCCTCCTGAACAGGATGGGTGCCCTCATGAGAGAGACCCATGGAGCTCCTCCCCGCTCCCCGCCATAAGAGTGAGTACACAGCGAGGAGATCTGGGACGAGAGCCCACCAGACGCCAAACCCGCCGGTGCCCTGATCTCGGACCTCCAGCCTCCAGAAGTGTGAGAAATAAACCTGCTATTTCTGAGCCACCCAGCCTATGGTATTCTGTGACGGCCTGAACCAAGACACCTGGCTGCAGGGAGGCTGCACTGGAAGGCTATAACGTTAAGAAGGAAAATTAGGTGCAACAGACAGGGAGCTGGTTTATCTTCGTTCTGTAATTTAAAGCAGTTATAGGAGGACACAGGTCAAGGAAAACGGCGTCAGGAAGGTGACACTCAAGACTCGGAGGTGAGGGCACAGTGCGTGGATATTTGGGGGAGAGGTGGCCCAGGCCAGGGGTGCAGCAAGCCCATATCCTGGCAGGGGTAGCGCACAGGGTCCCACGGGAGGCAGAGGAAAAGTCAGGATGGCTGGGGGCATGGGGAGCAGGGGCAGAACAACTCTGCCAAGCTGGAGTTCTAGAAGCGTGAAGGTGCAACCAAACCCTTCCCTCGAGGCAGTAAGAGTAAGCTTTCAAAACCAGGGTGCCAGTGCCCCAAGATCATGGGGCTCATTCTGAGTCATTAAGGAAAGAATAAACACGTCTGACACAGACATCACCAAGCAGACCATCTGGCTGACCTGACTGCGATTTCCCGGGCACGCCACCTCACTGCCTCCCAGAACCAAGCCCCGGTGGAATCCACAGGAAATGCTACAGGGGGGTTGGAACACCCACCGGGATGCCCACAAGCTTCCACAGGCCTGCGTGGAGGCAGGTGGCGGGTGGGAACTGTGAGTGTGGGTGTGAGGGGAGCCCCAGCCCCCGGTGGGGTAGGGGGAGGGGAGCAGAGTCTGCGAGAGGAGGAAGCAAAGTACTTCTGAAGGCTTCTGTGCAGCCGCCCACTAGCCCTGGCTGTCACTAAAGTGACAAGTGATGGCAGGCCTGACTCCAGAAACCTGTGTCCAAGCCCAGATGGGTCCCTGGAATTCTATGAGACATTTAAAGAAGCGTCAACACCAATTACACAATCTCTTCCAGAAAATGGAAGCAAAGAAACCACTTCCCAATTTGCTCTATGAGGCCAATGTTCCCTTGATACCAAATCAGACAAAAATAGTACCAAAAAAAAAGGGAAAGAAAAATATAGATGAAAATCTCATACATACAAATGCAAAACCTGTATTCGGCAAAATATAAAAAGAATTATACACGGTTACCAAGTGGGGCTTATTCCAGAGAATGCAGGCTGGTTTAATATCCAAGAATCAATCTATAAAGCTAAAGAAGATGGATCACATGACCGTGTCCACTGACAGGGGAAAGCACATGACACAGTGCGAAACCCGCTCTTGACATGCATTCTCAGAAAACCAGTAACGAGGGGAGCTTCCTCGACGTGGCAAACAACACGCAGACTGGCCCCCTCCCCTGGCAGGCTGGGAACAGGGTGAGGAGACCATTCTTCCTGGCCCTATTCGACACAGCTCTGCAAGTTCTAGCCTGTGCAATAAAGCAAGGAAGTGAAGTCATCAAAGGCGCTCAGACTGGAAAGGAAGAAACACAACTGCCTGTCTACAAGCAGGACGACGGCCAACACGGAGGACCCAAGGAACCTGAACCTCTTTCTCTCCGCATGTCCTATTACCGCAGCGCCGTTTGTCATCAGGACTCTCCACTGAAGCTCCTTTTTCCTCCTTTAACTTACTCTTGCACCTCTGTCAAACATCAAGTTGCTGCTACGGGGTAGCTTCTGGGTCGCTATTCAGATACATATCTCTCCCTCCATCAAACCACGCTGTCACTGCTTTTTTGTTTACCACTAATAAAGATTCATTTGGAAATTTCTAAACCTGCCAGAGTGGCACTTGCCAAGCCTTAGGGGCAACCTTAGGGGCACCATCCTTACCAAGCTCCCAGGGGCCACAACAGGCGCCCGCACCCTTCCCCGTTACCTCCCCCTGCTGCCCACCAAGCATGCACACCCACCCTTCAGACCCTGCCAGAGCACCAGGGGGCACTCTCCCTCTAGGAGGCATTACCCCTGGGCCCAAGAGCCAGGCTGGCGGCCCAATGGCCTCCTGGATGATGGCAGGCAGAGCTGCTTGCGTGGGGTTAGGAAAGAGAATGAGGAGGAAGAGGCAC
Source organism: Bos taurus (assembly GCF_002263795.3). Lineage (NCBI taxonomy): Eukaryota > Metazoa > Chordata > Mammalia > Artiodactyla > Bovidae > Bos > Bos taurus. The sequence continues at coordinate 41,728,593 of NC_037352.1, read as the reverse complement.
CAAGGAGGGCTCCCTGGAAAACCCCAACGTTACCACTGGCCCAAGGAGAGGGAAACCAGCCCAGGGCCGGGCAGGTGGCAACAGCGCCGCACTGCCATGGTCACTGTCAGTCCCCGAGCGCTCACGGCTAATGCGCAGAAACACAGCTGACTTTGTACGTTGCCTTGCATCCTGAAATCCAGTGCGCAGCTCAGTGACGGACGGCCATCCATCCTGGGCAGAAGGAGTGGGGCCAATGCGTGGGCACCCAGCCTCAGTCCTGAGCCCGACCAAGTTTTCCTGTGCAAGGGAGTCTGCCAGCTCCCCTCCCCCAACCACCTTCATTTCGACAGGTCCTAGGGGGCAAAAACGAAGACCCCCACCCACTGTCCCCTAAGGTCTCAGTCAGGATCCTGGCATGGGGAGGACTGCCTTTCCCAGGGGAAGCCAGGCTCTCTCCAGCAGGGTCCTTGTGGGGGCCCACCTACCGGGGGAAGGTCCTCTGGACGCGCAGACGGGAACACCTAAGAGCCAGAGAGGCCCCCCACTCCCACCCGGCCGCCACTAGGTGGTCCTGGGGCTCCTGGGAGGGGCCGTGTCTTCCAGACCTAAGAAGCCACAAAGGCCATGCCAGGGCTGCTGGGCATGCAGGGTGCCCATCAGCCTCAGGCCAGACAGAGCGCCGGGGCCAGGAGCCGCTGCTGACTCCTGGGCGCCCCCAGAGCCTTGGCTCAGCGCCTGCTTCGGGCCAGCCAGGGGCCCCTACGGGCCGGGCCTGGTCAGCGCACTGACCTGTCAGAGCTGCTCGTCTCCCCACCCAGGTCTTCCCCATGGCTGGCGACCCACTGCCACAAGGACGGCACTGGGCTGAGAAGCAGGTTACTGTAATGGCAACAGGGCCAAGGGGAGGGTGGGGGATCCAGGGTTCTACAGCAGCTGTGACAGAGGGAGAGGTGCAGCGTGGGCCCACCCTCGGCGCTTCCCATGTTAGGAATGGGGAGATCTGCTTCCAGGGAGGACAGAGAGGTGCCGACAGAGGCCGAATGGGACTGGACTTGGGTGAGGGGGTGGCGGCAGGTCATGCAGACCAGGAGTAGTGAGGCAGCTGCACCGACAGGGGGATGACCCAGGACGGCCACACAGACTCCTCGGGCCCAGCCGTTCACTCACGTTTACCCCAGTCCCTCCAGGCCCCCCCGCCCTGGCTTCCTCATCGAAGTCGACTACAATGACCCAGGCCTGAGCAACAAGACATTACAGCAACAGAGCCACAGAGATGTCAAAACACGTGACCTTTCCATAAGTCACACTCAGAACTAACCGGTGAACTTACACACTCCTTGCCCTTGACTCACATGTCACAGAGAATCACACTTCCCCATCGGTGTGCCATTTCTGAAAAGGTGCATCTTCAAAAGGAAGACCCTCCTGCCTCAACAGAGGGGGTGGCCCTGGCATCAGGTGGCCCTCAAGCCCCTGACCAGCAGCCCAGAGCCCCCGGTGTGCAGCCCCCCATGGTCACTGCTGGTGCAGGACAAGCGGGAGGGCCAGCTGCGCCTCCCATCCCACAGCAGAGCGCCGGGCTGCAGTCTCCCTTCATCCACAGTGTGGCGCACACTCAGGGCACCAGCCTTGTAAGTGCGGCCTGTGCGGCTACAATGGCAGAGGCCTGGGGTCTAGGAGCACAGGACGGCTCCTCCCGGGCATCACCAGAAACAGTGGGGAGGCTGACTCCACGTGGTTCTCAAAAGTCAATCCTAGGTATGTAGCTGGAAACCCCAGGAGCAGGACCAGCTTCCCGCAGCTCTGCCCCCAGGATGGTGCAGCAGCCCAGGCGTGCCTGAGCCCCAGGAGCAGCAGGCAGCAGGCCACAGAGCTGAGCCCCACGGAGCGCGTTGATATTCCCCGCTACAGAACGCTGATCTGAGCCTGGCTGGAGGGTGGGTCCACTCTGAAGATCTCTGACATGCACAAACTCTGCCATTCTCCCTGGCCAGGAGCCTGCGTGGTGGAGGAAGGAAGTCTTTCTCTGCAGATAAGGCAGTGGGGCGACCCAAGGCTTAGAGGGCCTGCTCTCCCCAGTTAGGATCACAGTTCTGCCAGGTGCAGAGCACCCCTGGCATCCTAGGGTCTCTGGCTTGGAATTCTGGGCTCCAAGGCTTTTCAGAAAAGGAGGTAACAACACTCCTTAATCGCATTGCTAGAAGGATCCAAAGGCCTAAGAAAGCAAAGACCACCTGGCTGCAAATTCTGGCTCTTCTCTGCTGTGTGACCTTGGGCACCCTGCCTAAGTTCTGAGCCTCAGTACGATTTAGAAAGAGGAGAGCACTGTCTTCCATCACAGTAAGGCATGGCTCCTCACTTTAACAACTCTAAGATCAACATGCTTCTTACAATGGACAGCATCAGACTGTTTCCTTGTAATGGTCCATAAAGTTCTGGTATACGCAGCCCTGATGGAGTTTCAGACTTGGTGAAACGTGGCTCATACACCTTGAAAGGCTGCTCTGAGGGCGCAGAACAGAAACCTGTGCCGCCGGTCCTCCACAGCTGGCGACCCACTGCCACAAGGACGGCGCTGGGGTGAGAAGCAGGTTACTGTAATGGCAACAGGGCCAAGGGGAGGGTGGGGGCCCCAGGGTTCTACAAGCGGCTGTGACAGAGGGAGAGGCGATCTGGTCCCCTAGCTGACCCCCAGCTTCCCTCTCTGATCCGTGGTCAGGAAGCTGTCCTGTGAAGCCCGGTAATCTGAGGAGGGGGCCTGAGCCCGGCAGGCAGGACCCTGACGCCACCCAGGGCCAGCCTCAGCCGCGATGCTCATTTCCCTGCTCCGTCAGCCCCTGGTCCCACAGAGAACCTGCGTTAGCGCTGCAACCCGCACACCTGGGTTGTCCAAAACCAATGTTCTTACCGCCGGAGCCAGAACGCGTTGCTAGGAGCAGTTACAGCACAAGCCTTATAGCAGAGGAAACGACCTTGTTCTTGTCGCTTTTCCAACACCTAATTAGAGCAGCAGCTACGGAATTAATTAGGCTGCAAACAGTGCACTGTCTCTTTAAATGGTTTTCCTGTGGCCAGTTGTTTATGAAGAAATTCCTCAAGCCAGGAAGTAAGGGGTGAGCGTGGAGCCAGCAAACACACTTGGGGCAGAGGAGCAGGTGCGCCTGGCAGGCCCCGATTACAACCTTCGAGGGCGGGGTGTCTGTCCCCTGCAGATTAGAGCGCGTCTGACTCAGCGAGCCGGCCCGCCTGCGGACCTCAGCCGAGAGCGCGCCGGACCTTCGGCGGCCCGGGAGGCGGTCGGGGTGGGGGGACTCCGGGCGGGGCCCGGGGCAGGGCGGGTTCAGAGCCAGAGCAGAGCCAGAGCAGAGCCTGGGGTGGGCGGGTTCGGGGGCGGGGCCAGGGTGGAGCCCGGGGTGGGCGGGGCGGGGCCAGAGCGGAGCCGGGGCGAGAACGGGGCCCGGGGCGGGCGCGGCGCGGTCACGTGTGTACACAGGCCCGCGCGGCGTGCGCGCCTTGAGCCCCGCCGCCTCCCGGAGCCCGGAGCTGCCCGCTCCCGCGGCGACTGCGCGGCCCGCGGCCCAGCGAGCCGGTGAGTGGGCGCCGAACTCGGGGGTGGGGGCGGTGGGCACACTCTGGGGCTCGGCCCGCGCGGGGAGCGGCGCGGGGACGCGGCGGCCGGGGGCTGGTTCTCCGCTCCGACTCCCGAGTCCCCTCGGCCCCGCCCGGGCGCTGTCCCCTCCCGTGGCTGCCCTCCAGCCGCGCGGCGCCCGGCCGGCCGGGCCGCTGCCCTGCGGTCATTCACCTGTCCGGGCCGCTGAGAGCCGCTAGCCGCGTAGGCGGCTCGGCAGCACCACAGGCTCCTCACATGTCCTGCGGGGGGCTGACCGCCTGCTTCTGGGTCTCGGTGGCTGTAACTTTCGTCCTTTTTATGATTACAAAATCTTGGGAATTTCTGGAACAGCATTTAAATGGAGATATCAAGTGTCCTAGGACACTTGATAAAAACCCCTGCGCCTGGAGGCTCCTTCAAAACTTGAGAAGGCAGTGCCCTAGCCTCAGAGCACCCATTGACCTGAGACAAGAAACCTAACACCAAGCTAAGCACAGGAGCACGGTGGCTGGGTTCTCTCAGTGGGGCACTGGTCCCGGCCATCTAACCAAGGTTTGGGGGGACAGAGGGTGAGTCGGGACCTGACAGGCTGTCCCTTCATTGCTGGATGCACACTCGCTTGGCAGCCCCAGGCCACCTGCCAACAACCAGTTCCAAATCTTGGCAGAGCAGCGGCTCCCTCCTCCCCACTGTGTCTGCGGCACCTAGTGAGGCTGGCCTCGAGTCCCCAAGCGGCCAGCAGCCTGCTGGCCAGGCCTCTGCAGAAGCCAGAGTGTGGACACGATAACTGACCACGCTTCTGGGCTGCTCACACATAAGGGGGACCAGACACTCTGCCGTTTCAGCTGGGTCTTCACTGGGGCACCGGTCGCCACTGAGAGGAGACAGAGGCCCTGGCAATAACTATGCCCTGGGGACAGCCACAGGCTCCCTGGCCTGCCGGGTCTGGCGCTCCAAACTGGAACCTCTGGTATCTTGCTAAATGAAGAAAGCCTCTAGAGATAACAGGCTTTTAAACATCATAGCTCCCATCTGGTGCACGCATACTGTGCCGAGTCATGGACAGGAAGCTGGGGCCAGGCCCTGCCCTTGACCACTGCTGTCCTGCCGCCGTGGGGGGCACAGAAACACCCAGAGGAGAGACGAGCCCAGCATTAGTCCTGCATTGACTTGGGGCCCATGGAACTCAGAAGCCCCTGGCAGGTGGGTGACGGGAGAAAGGCACGTATGTCCATTGGGTATGAGTGGTGGGGTTTTAGGCTAGGACGTAGAACTGCTTATCAGTGTTTAGTCACCAAGTTGTATCCCACTCTTCGCGACCCCCTGGCTACAACCTGCCAGGCTCCCTCTGTCCATGGGGTTTCCCAGGCAAGAATCCTGGAGTGGGTATCCATTTCCTTCTCCAGGAGACCTTCTCAACCCAGGGATCAAACCTGCATCTCCTGCCTTGACAGGCAGGTTCTTTACCGCTGAGCCGTCAGGAGAGCCCGCAGTCAGTTCAGTCGCTCAGTCCATCACCAGCTCCCGGATTCACTCAGACTCACGTCCATCGAGTCGGTGGTGCCATCCAGCCATCTCATCCTCTGTCGTCCCCTTCTCCTCCTGCCCCCAATCCCTCCCGGCATCAGTCTTTTCCAGTGAGTCAACTCTTCGCATGAGGTGGCCAAAGGACTGGAGTTTCAGCTTTAGCATCACTAGCCCTAAACCTATTATAATGCTTAAACCTATTATATAGTGAAAGAGGGACAAACCTCCAAGGTCCCTGCCAGCAAATACGCATGCGTGACTCCAGGTGGGACGAGGGGCCAGCCACTTTCCAGGGCCTGAGAGGAAGGCGCTCCTTGGGGAGGCGGCAGCCACACCCTCCAGGCCCTGGGATGTCATCTGGGAACCTCAGCAAACAACTTGCTGCCCACCAGGCCGAGTCCTGGGGGTGGGGCTGCCGCCGCCTCAGCTCTCTCCAGGCTGCAGCCTCTCTGGCGCTTGGGCGGCAGCAGGTGTCCGTGGGGTCTCACAGGTGCTGCAGAACAGGGGGCCTCAGTGTAAGGCGTAAAAAGTGAATTTTCACTCTAATTTGAGATGCTAAAAATACAGTGCTGTCAAGGGGCAGAGTTCAGGTCCCTACTCCACCCCCCAGGGACCTGTGGACAGAACCCCCTACGAGTAAGCAGCAGGACAGGGTGCAAAGGGCCAGGTGTCCTGTGCAGTCCCACAGGGGTCTCCTTCCTCCCACACACGTGGTGGGAGGGCAGAGAGCACACAGGAGTTTCCCAGTTTTAATTAGAGCCAAGGAAGCAACTGTTACTATTAGACCAAGTGTAAGGAGCAAAAATAACTGCTGGTTCCTCCCTTGGAAAGAACCACAGGCAGCGATAAGATCTGCGGCTCTGCTCCCAGTGCTCCCCCAGGTAAGAGCACACCAGTTTCAGGCTGGGCAGGGGCCCAACTGGGTGCCAGCGGAGACGGGTCTGTTCTTAGTCTGTTTTCCCCTGATCGAGAGTACTGGAAGGAGCGGTAACCTCAAAATATTAGTCAGGGGACAATAAGAGAAAAAAGCCAAGGAACTAGTGCTCCACAAGCAGAGGAGAACACGGTCCCGAATCCTTCCAGGGAGAGCCTGGGGCCAGGGGCAGGCCAGGACGCGGCCGGCTGCTCCCCTGCCCGCAGCCCTTCCCCACCGGCGGGTGAGCCCGTTCTCTTCCCGGGAGAACCGGAGACGCCACCTGCTTCACGCTCACTGCTCTCTAATTCAGAATCTTAAAAAGCAACAGGCTACGAAAACCAAGACACCCCAAGTGTATAATGAACCGTTGCTTATCGCAGCCCAGGAAGGCACAGCGTCTGATACCAATCAGTATGCGTAAGCGCTCTACGTTGAAAACCGATGAAAATATCAGCTTTTCCGGAGTGTCTGGCTCCTCTAGCTGGATGTTAATTGTAGCTAGAGCCTCTGCCCATTATTGCAAAAGGCAATAAACACTCAGGAGTCATTTTCAAAGCGTTATGATGGCTCCAGAGCACTCAGTTGAAGTCCAGGCAAAGTATACAGTGGGTCTCCAGGACGTCAGGCAGGCAGGCCGGGCCGGTGCCCACCAGGACACACTGCCGTGGCCTCGGGGCCCTGTGCCCAGCTCCCGGTCTGGGCTCTGCCAGCCCTTCTGCCCAGTGGGTCCTCATGTTTGCCTTGGGGAAAGGCCTTTGAGGCCATCTCACAGGCTGCGGGACACCGGTCACAGAGCTCCCTCTTTGGGGTGCTCTGGGCAGGCGGGAACAGACGGGGTGCAGTGGGATGAGGTCAGTGACCTTGGAGGGGAGTTAGCTGGTGCTTCAGTTGGGCAGGCTGTGTGCACACAGGGCCACTGGGGAGCCCCTGCCCATCATGGCCCCCGCCCGCCATTGCTCTGCTGAGCTCCTGGCCCCCCTCTTTCCGTGGAGATCACAGGGCTGTAACCCTGCGTTTGGGCAAGGCTTTTCATTGCCTGTGGACATTCACTTTTGAAGGGTTAGTTTATGCAGTTCTAGGCTTTTTTTTTTTTTTTTTAAAAAGGCCCAAGGAGAAAAGATGCTGACATCTGGCCTCAAAATACTTCCAGCAGCTAACCCAGGCGTGCGGTCCTTGCCGGCAAGGAATGAAAGACAGGGTGCCTGTAAGCAGGGCGCCATCAGGGAGGACCTGCCCGGACCCCGAGGGGCTGGGAGCCCAGCTCAGCAAGCGCAGGTCCAGAGACTCGCTGTCTGTTCCTACAGCAGCCCTGGGGGCCCGGGGCTGCTGAGCTGTGGCAGGACCCCCCGCCCCCTATCCCCGTGAGAATCTGCCCTTGGCCTGGGGCATCTGCACTCTGCCCTCCCTCCCCCGTCTCCTCTCCCCACACGGCAGCTGGCAGAGTCTGAGGGAGGCAGCACAGCAGCGCAAATGTGTGGGAGGCGAGGACCCGCCGTTCCATGCCCAGCACCAGGGAGGGACGCTCACCCCCTCACTCCGTCCTCCCGACAGCCTGACCGGGGACCCAAGCCAGGCAGCTGTGGGCAGGGCGCCCAGGGAGGCTGGTCCTCAGTCCGCGGCCCGCGGATGGGAGCCCTCACCAGGCAGCGTGCGCCCCTCCCAAGGGGAGGTCTGAGTCGGGCCAGGGGGCACGATCGAGCTGCTTCCCCAGAGGACAAGAGCGTAAGAGCAGGTGGCCCTCAGTGCAGCGGGGCTTAGACACGCGCCCCGTGGCCCAATATCCCCCACGGGCACCCAGCCTGCATGCCACCCCCTCCCTGGGGCCTGCCACCAGCCCCCACCGTGTCCCCTGTCCCCATCACCAAAGCACGGGGGGTTGAGGGGGCGGGGGCTGCCTCACTGCCGCCCTAGCACCCAGCTCAGAGTCCCGGGCACCGAGCAGAGGCTGGCCCGTTGGCTCATCTGCCCCGTGGCCCAGCCGCCCGCCAGCCCCCTCTCCAGGCCGTGTGCTGCACGGCCCTGTCTGCCCAGCGTGCCGGCTTGGGTCAGCGTGGCCGGCGCCCATGCAGGCACCACGGAGGACACGTCGCGTCTCGGGAGCTCCTGGTTAAGTCCAGAGCGGAGCAGGGGCCCCTCCCCGATGCCACAGCAGTGCCGCTAGCCTGCACTCACGTCAGGGTCCACCTGGGAGTCCGGTGCCCTCCCCGGGCGGGGCACCCTCTGCTCTGCCAGGCTGGCCGCGCTCCCCTCTTCAGTCCACTGCTGGCCCTAGGCAGGAACCACCCTGGCGCGAGGCTGTGAAGACATCTACACTCCCTGGAACAAGACCATCCGGAAGTTGGCCGAGTGGCAGTCACCCGGGGCCAGGCAGGGCCACTGCCCCAGGAGCATGATCAGAGAGAACAGACAGAACTCTCAAAGAGTGGGGGGTGCAAATTATCTCCAGGTCGAGTTAATCCCCTTGGGAGAGACCGGATGTGGTGACCGCCGGACTACCTCGACGGCCAAGGAGCAAGCCAGGATGCTGGAGCCCACCAGCCCTCCCACCCCAGGCCACACGACGTCAGGGCTGGGCAGTCCTGCTGCTGGCATTGCTGCGAGACCACGGCCACAGGCCTGCACGTGCCAGGCGCGCCCCTGCTCCGTGGACAAAGGCTGGTTGCAGGCCTGGCTGGGCACGCCCGCCACAGAAGAGGGGTGCCCACGGGTGAGGGTCCGAGAGTGAGGGGATATGTCTTCAGCCAGACGCGCACACCTGTATGTTCCCTGGGCCCGGCAGAGGGGGACAGAAGGCCTGGGGGGAGGCGCGGACCTGGCCGGGCAGAGGCAGGGCTGAGGGTGGGCGGGAGGTCAAGGCCCTGTCGGATGATGGGGCCCTGGACAGCACCTGGTGGGCGCTGCTGTAGGGAGGCGTGGAGGAGGGCCCAGAGGTCCAGGAGGCTCCACCAAGCATGGCAGGAAGGCGGCCACGCCGGCCGGGGCGCCTGCAGGCAGGTCTGCTGGTGGGAGAGGCAGGCGGGGTGCATTAGAGGGCAGGCTGGGAGCCAGGAGGCCCGCGCGCGGCAGTGCGCAGCTCCGACTGGTGTCATCAGGACGGCCCCAGGGCAGGGTGACAGGACCAGAATGGACAAGGCCGCTGGGCTCCTGGCCCCTCCTGCCCCTGGGGCCCTACTGACGACACCGGTCAGAGCTGCAGCGGGTGACGGGCAGCCACAGGCGGTGTCATTGGCCCTGCTACGCAGGGACAGTGAGGGCCCGTGGTGCCAGGGGGCAGGGCCCGGCCACTGAGGGCCCACCTGGCCTTGCCTCCCGCCCCTGGGAGGGCCAGGACCACAGAGGGCCCTGCCTGGAATCCTGGTCTCTGGCCACCATCCAACTTCCCCTTTCTCAGGAAGGAAGTGAACAGAGCTGGTAACTGGAAAGACAGCCCAGCCCAGCCTAAGCCAGTGTGGAGGGTGGGGCCACCATTGTTCTCAGGCCCCCTCCTCACGGGGCCTAGTGGGAGGGGAGCCTGTTCCCAGACTCCTGCACTCGCAGAGCCAGAGCACAAAGGGAAGTGGGGTGACTCGGAGGCGGCGGGAAGTGGGGGTGGGGATCCACAGGGGCAGCACAGGGACCCGGACATGGAGGGACACCAGCTAGAGGCCTCGCGCTTTGATCAGCTGCCCCGCAGCCGGGATGGGCAGACAGTCCCAAAGTGACCGCTGCTGACGGCAAGTCTGGGGGTGCTGGGCGCAGCTGCTGCTCCGGGTTCCCAAGAGCCCATGGGCGCCACCCACCCCAGCAAGCATCTCAGTGCCTCGTCCCCTCCACGTCGGCAGTCTGCCTCCTGCCCTTCTCACCCGCACCCCCAGGCGTGACACCTAGAGGCGAGGGGCCTCTGGGAAGAACACGGGGACAAAAAGCTAAGACAGGCTGAAAGCAAGGAAACCGCCACCTTTAGTGCGTGAGCTGCATCTGAACTCAGCCGTGTCCTCGCCGCGGAGGCCGACAGGACGCGCACAGAGCTGTCTAGTTTTTGGGCAGGGTTTCCAAATTCTGTGTGTATGAGCTGCCAGGACACAGCAGCTCGCGTGGGTTTTTAATCTAAACTCAGCGCTGACCGCTGAGACACAACAGCCCCTCTCAGGTCAACCAAGCTGGCCATTTAAGCACCTGAGCTCTTGAAAAAAGTTCTGAGCTGATTTGCTCCGCGTGACTGCCTCCCAAGGACTGCGCAGGTCTCCAGCGGGGCAGGGCCCCTGCCAGCACGTCCCCCGCTTCCCTCGGCCCAGGAGCCCGTGGGGCCCTTTCCACTGCCCACCCGACATCGCAGAGGGCCACCCTTCCGTCCTCAGCCTACCCTGGCCGAACCTGCCCTCCAGTGTATGGAGACCCCCAGGAGGGGCAGACGCACCAGGAGACCCCCCTGTCGGGCCTCCGGGGAGCCTGTGGGCAGGGTGCCCTTCCCGTGTGCCGGCCCTTCCCGACACAACCCTCAAGGCTCCGAACTGGCTGTAAACAGGAGGCGCAGCTGCTGCCTGCAGAGGACGGGCACCGCGAGAACCAGGCGGCGGCGCGTGCGCACCCACGCCTCGCGGAGGAGCACACCGCGCCGGCAAACAGTACCGGAGAGAGTGGGGACAGCCGGCAGAAGCGGAGGGACTGAGGCCCGGGGCCGGGAGCCGGGCGAGGCGGCCGCGCGGGGGCTGGGTCTCGGGCTGGTCAGGCACCGACAGGATGCTCTGTGGACCAGCGTCCCGGCCCAGCACTGCCCAGGCCTCTGCTCAGCGCGCAGGAGCCCGCTGGCCTTCGAGAGGGAAATGGGCAGCGAATCGGCTAGAAGAGGATGGACAAGGGCTCCGAGGACCCCTCAGGCCCGGCCCTGCCTGGGGCTCCTTCCCACACCCTGGACCCCAGGTCTGGGAGAGGGACCCGAGTCCCTGAGGCGGCTGAGAGTAGATGCCCTCCCTGGAGGTGATGAAGCCGGCAGGCAGCCGGTGCTCAGCAGTCCTGCCCCCGGCCTTCGGCTGCTGCCTCAGTGGCTCGTTAAGATACAGACGCCCCCGCCCCTCGAGGCTCCTGCCTGACCCCTTCGTGTCTGGCGGGGGGAGGTGGGGGGAGTCGCAGGCACACACCCTGTAGGCGGGCGCCTGCTCTGTCGCGATGGCTGGCAAACAATCACCTGGGGAGGTCACATGTCATTCCCCCTGTGCCCCCCACGCTAGGCTCGCTCCCGCGGGATTGGGGCCTGGCCACTTAAGGGCAGGCGGGGCCTCCCTCGCCCCTGGACCTGGGAGGCCAAGGTCTGCCCCAGAGGGTTGCTGGCCTCGCTCTGAGAGCAGGAGGCCCAGTGAGCTCAGGACACATGGCGTGGAGAGTTCCCCCCCGCGGGACTCGCGTTTCTCAAGAAAGTCTGTCCTTCCCTCACCACCAAGACGCCTCCACCCGCCAAGGCCCACCCAGACCTTAGCGCCCGCCTGCCCCGACCCTGCCAGGCCGGGAGGCAGAGGACCGGAAGAACGCCAGGCGCACGTGCACACCACCTCCGGCCCCTCCCCAGGGCTCCAGCGGCAGCTGGTCTTCAGGACAGGTGTCCCAGTGCCCTGGCACGGCACACCAGCGCTGCCCAGGCGGCGCGAGGGAGGCGGGTTGCTGGGCACAGACGGCGGTGGGGTGGAGGGCGGTGTCATAGGATTCCGCAGTCAGTGCAGGTAAGGAAGGATGCGCCCAGCAGGGCTGCCGCAGCCTCAGGAAGGCTGAGGTTCCCGCGAGGGGGGCCGCGGGGCCAGGCCTTGGGTCCACCCCCAGGCCCCCAGCTCTCCTCTACAGGCCTTTCTCACGTGGCCCAGGCGCCACAAGGTGGCAGCAGGCGCCTTATGGTTCCAGGGCTGTGGGTTTCCCAGCAAACGGTCAAGGAGGCCCGCGAGGCTTTTAAAGCCCTCACAGCTTCCAGCGATGATACCTTCGGCCGCAGAAAACATGCACAGCCCCGTTTCCGCCGGCCTCGGGGCCGGGGGACGGGCTGTGGTCGCCAAGGACTCACGCACTGCTCTTCCCACAGCCCGCCATGTGGAGCTGCCCGCTCAACGGCACGGACGGCGAGGACCCGCTGCCCTGCCTGCACGTCCAGAGAGCGCTGTCCGCGCTGTCGCTGCTCTACCTGCTGGGCGGCGTCCCCCTCGGCCTGGGCTACAACGCGCTTCTGCTGCTGGCCAACCTGCACGACCCAGGCAGCATGACCATGCCCGACGTCTACTTTGCCAACATGGCGGCGGCCGGGCTGCTACTCTGCGCCCTGGCGCCCGCGCACCTGCTGGGCCCTGGCGCAGCTGGCGGAGCCGCCTGGGACCTGGGCAGCGAGGTGCACGTCTCGCTGCTGGTGCTGTTCAACGTGGCGGCGCTAGTGACGCTGTACTCCACGGCCCTGCTGGGCCTGGACTGCTACATCGAGCGCGCGCTGCCACGCACCTACATGTCCAGCGTCTACAACACCCGGCACGTGTGCGGCTTCGTCTGGGGCGGCGCCCTGCTCGCCGGCTTCTCCTCTCTGCTCTTCCACATCTGCAGCCACGTGGCCGCGCGGCTGGTGGAGTGCTCGCGGATGCGGGACGCGGCGGCGGCCGACGCCATCATGCTGCTCGTCGGCTACCTGGTGCCTGGCCTGGCCGCACTCTATGCGCTCGCGCTCCTGGTGCGGGTCCGCAAGGAGGACACGCCGCTCGACCGGGACGCGGGCCGCCCGGACCCCTCGGCGCACAGGCTGCTGGTGGCCACCACGTGCGCGCAGTTCGGGCTCTGGACGCCCCATTACCTGATGCTCCTGGGGCGCACGGTCCTGGCGGCGCGGGGGAAGCCACTGGACGGGCACCACGTGGGGACGCTGCTCCTCGCCAAGGACCTGTCCAGGTTCCTGGCCTTCGCCAGCAGCGCTGTGGTGCCGCTTCTGTACCGCCACATCGACAGAAACTTCCCCGGCAAGCTGCGGCGGCTGATGAAGAAGCTGCGCCGCGGGCACCAGAACTGCTCCCCAGACCAAGCAGGGGCGCAGCCGGTGACGACATAGACGCTGCTCCACGGGCACCGCCGGGGTGGGGCGAGCCGCACTGGCCGGAAAGCACAACGCGCAGTGACCAGTCCGGTGCCCGAGGCTTGCTCCCTCCTCCCAGGTCAGGCATCCAGGCGACGATGCTGACTCCAGCCCCTGCTCCCTTGCCCCTGGAGACGAGGCAGAAACGGACGCAGCCCCTTGGAGTTCCCCAGGGGCCCGGTGTGAGGATGAGCCGTGTCCTTGGTGCCCGGCCGCCCTCGGGTGTGCTTGCCTCCCGCACCCACCTTTCAGGTCCGCGCCCGCAACAGCCTGCTTCCCCTCGGCCTCAAACAAAGTAATGAAAACCTAACACCAGTATTTATAACTTTGTACTGTTAAAATACTAGCCCTCCCCCCTTCTGTTTATGAGGAGACGTTTGATAGGAAAGTCAGAAGGTATTAAAATGAAGGAAACGCAAACCCACTCAGGTGGCGAGCCTCGCGGCCACAGGGCAAAACAGGGCTGCAGGCTTCCGGGGACACGCAGGCGTGGCGGGAGGGGCCGGATGGGGCGTCTGCGGCCGCCAGGTGTGCCCCTGCTGGCGCTGGTCCAGTGAGGGTCTGTCCTGAATGACTCCCGAAAGTGTGCACAAAAGTTGAGTGTCAATAAGGCGAAGGGAGGAAAATGCTCTTAGGATTTCTAACCCCAAAGCCGACGGGCCTGCCCACAGGAAACACGGATCTGGGCAGGCAGGCTCACGGGGCTGCAGAGCCCACCCGCCACCCTTCGCCCTCTCCCACACCCCGCCTTCTGTCAGTGTCAGCTGTTAGGGACGCCGGGGCGCCTCCCTTTCCACTCCCCATGTCTTCACAAAGAAATCACAGCCCCTCACCCCAACCCTGTTCTGAACCCTAAACGCCCTAAAAGCAAAGGTCTGTTTCTGAAGGCTGCAGTCCCTGTAGGACGTCTTTCAGACAAAAGACATACACGATGCTGGGCGCCGCCCCCGCCCGGCTGCTGCCGTAAACATTCGAGGTGTGCTCACTGACCGCCAGCTGCCCCAGGGCCAAGCTGCTCTTCTCGGCGATGTCTGTTGGGGGAACAGCCCCACGTGGCCCCAGTCTCTTGGGAAGTCGAGCCAAGAGTCAGGTGCGTGCTTTTCTACCTGCAGACTGACTTCCCTCCAGGCTGATGGCCCGTACAGAACTACAGACACGCTGGACTCTGGGGCTGCAGTAAGCCTTGGGGGACGGAGCAGCAGGAATCGGTGGTCTCTGGGCGCTCCTGGCAGTGACAAGCACAGATGCCCACCAGCTGCTCCAGGGCCCCAGGGCCTGGTGGGAGCTCTCCTCAAATTCCCAGGGCCTCAGGCGGATGCCCCCCGCTCCCCCAGCATGTCCCCCCATAGGGATCCCAAGACAGCAGCAGCCGTGCTGAGGGGTGATGGGTGCCCTCCTCAGGGTCCCGGAGCCAGTAGAGAGAAGCGGCTCTCCCCCACACCAGGGGCTCCTTGGAGGAGGGGAGCCCAGGGCGCAGCTCTCTGTCCACTGCCCCACCCCCAGCCCAGCTGGCTCCCCACAGCGCAGGGGGCCTAAAATCACTTTTTATTTCGCTTTCTCAGTGGCTTTGCTTGAAAGCTGGCTGGTCTCTGGGGACCTCTGGGGGAAGGGTGTCATACGGTAGCAGCCACAGGTTTCTGTCCCGCGTCCACCTCTACTGATGACAGAGGATGAGCCGGGGGTCAGGTGCAGACCCCGCCACTGCTGCTGCTGCGTCCTGAACCCCCCTCTGCCCCTGATCAAGGAGCAAGCCCACCTTCGCCTCAGCCACTGGCACCACAACAGTCTATTTCCATGGACGCTGGCTTGACGATCTCGTGCTGAACTTCGGTCACTTCCTGCTGCCCGAGTATGTTTGATTCCTAGTACTCCTGCCACAGTCGCTAAAAAAATTGAATGAATTTTGAACCATTTCAATGAGATCAGGCAGGTTCCGGGTTGTATGGCCGTACATAGACTTGAGGCATTTAGAAGAGAATGAGGAGCTATTTGGAAAATGTCAAGGTAGACCCTGCACTCTGTCCTTTTAAAAAACAAAAACCAAAACCAAAAAAACACAACTCTGTTAGTATGTATATATTTTGACTGCTGTTAGTATGTATATATTTTGACTGTGTGGCATGTGGGATCTTAGTTCCCCACCAGGGATTAAACCCACAGCCCCTGCATTGGAAACACAGAGTCTTAACCACTGGACCACCAGGAAGTCCCTGAATGTGGTTTTAATGATATTATTTTTGTCAACAGACAAACACCTACCTTGCCATGCTTCATTACTCAGGATCCCCAAAGGTGAATTTAACCTTGGGTTTATTTCATGAAGGTTATAAAACTTAATGTAAGAAACTGGGTCTTTTACTAACTGTGGCAAATGCTATCAAGAAGTCAGGACTTCGCTGGTAGCACAGTGGGTAGGAATCCTCCTGGCAACGCAGGAGACATGGGTTCGGTCCCTGGTCGGGACGATGGCACGTGCTGCGGAGCCCGAGTCCGCAGCCACAACTACTGAGCGCCCGCTCTGCGACCGGCGAGCCGGGGTTCCCGAGCCTCGTGCTGCGCCTGCTGAGGCCTGTGCGCCTGCAGCCCGTGCTCGGCGACAAGGGAAGGCCCCATGTGAGGGGCCCGTGCACCGCAACCAGGGAGTGGCCCTGCTCACCAACACTAGGCACAAACCTGTGTGCAGCAGCGAAGGCCCAGCGCAGCCAAGACTTAAATAATTTTTTAATTAAAAAACTCAAACATTTGTTTCTTTATAAAAAGGACCTGACAAAGGACAAACCAGGAATAAGTCATTAAGGTGCTAAATTACAAGTTCTTGAAATTAAAATCAGTTGGGAAATGTGGGGGCCTTCTCATTTCTAACCCGTTACATCTGCCCAGATGGCTTGAATTTACTGCAGGTGTGTCTTAGAAACTGGGGAAGAAAACCCACACGTTTGAAGATTAAATTACTTGATACTTATTGGCCAATTTCTGGATTCTAATGTGTGTGTTTCTTGGGGTGTGTGACATGTCAGCTAAACAGCACATAGAGGTATAACAAAACAAGTCTTTCCCCTCATGAGTTAAACAAACTCCAGCCTTTTTGGTTACACCGTGGCTCCTCTGTACTGGTCAGGGCTGACCCTGCACCAGGCGGGTCTTAAGTCCGACGCGGATAAACCCCGAGCTGTCCAAGGGCCCATGGTGTGTCCACGGGGCTGGTGGTGGGTGGGTCCCACACACTCGCGGGGGCCAGGGCTCCGGGAGGCGGGGGTCTGCTCACACAGCTGTGCCTTCCGTCAACACTGCTCGTGCGGGACACAAAACTGGGCACTTCCTTTCCACGTGTAGGTTTCCCAGCTGTTCCATGGGGGAGGGGGGGGGCCACTGCCAAACCGCCGGCACCCGCCGCCCCGAGAGCCACGAGGCAGGAAGCCAGCCGATGGGATTCCGATTCCAAGCGGGCTAACGGGCGGCTCAGTGACCGCGGGCGCGGAGCGGGCGTGTTCGCGCGGCGCCCTCCGGTGGCCGCCGCGGCCCTCCACCTGCGCGCAAGGCGGCGGCTGCCAGCGCGCGGCGCCGACTCCCGAGGAGGCCTCGCCGCTCACACGTCCCGTCCAGGGGTTTCCTTCAGAAGCCGAGTTGCGCGGACGCCCTGGCCCAGGATCCTCAGGGCCTCGGAGACCACAGCAAATCCTGCCTTTATAAGACAGGCCCCCAGGGCGGGCCGTGGAGGCGCGCCCGGCATGCACATGCACAGCCCAGGGGCACTGAACCCACAGACGGTGCGGCTCTCAGGAGGCAGCCGGCTCCGCGCGGTCTCTGACCCCCAGTCGCCTCAGTAACGCAGCGCACCGCTCGCTGGGCAGAGGAGCAGAGCCCGTCAGGAAGGCCAGGAAGGCAACCGCGGGCGTTATCCCACCCAGGAGGGGCCTGCAGGGGCCGCGCCGTGTGCACCGCACGGCCCGCCCTGCCGCCTCCGCAGCCCCAGGGCCCGGCCCGCCCGGGGGGTGCAGGGCCGCGTCCCGACCCTCCGACCGCCGCCCTCCGCTCTGCCGCCGCCGTGCAGTTGGACGGGGACACGTGCCTCACCCGGGCCCTCAGCCCCCACAGGGGCCCGCAATGGACACACCTGCAGGCAGCAAGGCCCTAAGAAGCCAGTTCTGCCGGCGGGCACAAAAGGGGCAAGGGGCCAGCCAAGAGCAAAGGGCTAGGCCGCCGGGTGCTCCCCCACGCCAGCAGGCTGGTGGGACAAGCGCTGGGCTCAAGGTTACACCCCCGATTGCTGAGGCCCGTCAGAACACACAGCCGGCCACGGCAGTAGAATCTGAGCTGGCGGAGGCCAAAGGGCAGCGCGGTGACAAAGCACTCGCAGGAGAGGGGGCGCCCCCTATAGGCAAGCAGAGGGGACGCAGAACCACCGGGACAAGCGGACAGCAAAGGTTCGTGCTCAAGACTGTCAGACAAAACCCAGAGACAAGAGCCCACGGGAGGGGTGGTGGGTAGCTAGCGCCCACGAAAATGTCCGCAGCACTCGGGGGCGCCCCCGGCCGGACACGAGCCTCCCCCGCGCAGACGCGGGTCTGGAAGGAAGCAGGGCAGGCCCCAAGAAGCTGGAGAAGACTCAGCAAGCCGGGACGCCGCCCACCCACGCCCCACACAGACCACCAGCCTTCTAGCCCCAGGAAGCAGTCCTGGTGAGCAGGGCCGGCTTCCTAGACCCTCTCAGGGCTATTTCAGGAGCCGCAGTGGAGAGCCACGCAGGGCCCGGGCTGCCGAAGCCCTCAGGGGACCCTGAGGCTGGACCTTGGCAGCCCTTTTGCAAGGCTGAGGGAGGGGCCCCAGAAGGCCCAGTCCTTGGCTTGAAACTGGCACCAGAATAAGCCAGGCGGGCCGTCTCCTCAGGAAATTCTGAGCCTCACGTGAGAGCCTCCGAGCGAGGGTTCGGGCAGGTGGACCGGTGGACAGCACGTGGGAGGGCACTGGAGGCTTCACACACTGACAACGCTTCCCTGAGAACCGGCCAGCCCGCCCTTAAAAACTCAGCCAAGAAGAGGAAACTCATGTTCAAGTGAAAAACCCACCTGCAGGTTCTGATAGCAGCTCTGCCTCTAGAAAACAAACCCAGAGAGGACCCAACAGCACCCAGCCAGCCGAGCGTCCACACTGGGAGTCCCGCGGGGCACGTCCCCCAGCGGCCAGGATGCCGCGCATCCCAGGAGGGTCGCACTTACAGGGCGGATGCCCTCCGACCACGGACCTCACCGCGGGCACACCGGTGAGGTGTGTTTCACATTGAAACACCAGTGACCCGGCGCCGTCGGGGACTCATAGCTCAGCATGGGGGGGTCAGGCCTGCACCAGCGTGCAGCCAACTCAGTGAAAGTCACTCCGTCGTGCCTGACTCTTTGTGACCCCAGGGACTATACAGTCCATTGGATTCTCCAGGCCAGGATACTGGAGTGAGTAGCTTTTCTCTTCTCCAGGGATTTTCCCAACCCAGGGATGGAACCCAGGTCTCCCGCATTGCAGGTGGATTCTTTAGTAGTCAAGCCATAATGGAAACCCAATACTGGAGTGGGTTGCTTATCTCTTTTCCAGAGGATCTTCCCAACCCAGGAATCAAACCGGGGTCTCCTGCATTGCAGGCGGATTCTTTTACCAGCTGAGCCACAGGGAAGCCCCCTCAGCTGAGTAAATCTATGGAGAAAGTGTGGCCAAGGCGTCTGCCTGCTGGGGCGCCCAACTCCAGAGAGTCACGCCCCTGTCTGCCCGGGTTCTCCTGGGGGGCGGGGCGGGGCAGTGGAGCCCAGGGTGTGAGCGGGTGGGAGTTGGGGGGCGGGGAGTGAACAGGTGGGAAGGGGTGCAGGGAACTGTGGGCGGTTTCCTGAAAGCATCTTAGCGTCTCCTGTTGCCCTTCCAAACTCGAAGCCGGGACGCGGAAAGCAGCAGGCCTCGGCTGTCCCATCAGGTCCGAGGCCGGAGCCGGGAGGCGCTGTGCGGCCAGGTTCGGCCGCGTGACAGCCGACGGCCGCAGTCGCGGGGCCCTGCCCACACCACCAGCAGAGACCATGGCAGGCCCCGGGGCCAGAAACACCGACTGCTGTGCGACGACCTGACCTTGAGGTTCACGAGGCCTTTTCTCCGATTTGCCTTAGAGACGGGCCAGCTCACTTCCTCACAGTCTGGTGGTCCGTCTTAATTCTGGCGTTCCTCAGCACCGGGGCGATCGCTCGTGGCCTTGGCCCAAGGGAGCCAACGGGTGCAGACCACCGGCTCCCACGCGCGGGGTGCAGAGCGGCGTCAGGACGCGGGCGCGGCTCGCTGTGGGCCAGAATAAAGCCAGCACGTCGACGCACACACACACCACGCAAAGTGCACACAGGGCGTCGGCGTCACCCACGCGTGTGCGGGCACGTGTGACAGGCACACGCCAGAGCTACAGACAGCGAGGAGGAGAGCCACGGCAAACCCACGGGCGCAGAGGAGAACGCGGCCTGACGCGCGGCCTGTGGTCACCGCGCGCCTCTGCCCCACCTGCCTTTTGGCCTTCGGTGGAAACAATTTCCAACTTTATTGCCTTCAGTTTCCTCTAAACACACAGCAGTGTTCTCTCCCCACTTAAAGCCTGAGAAGCCGGGACATTTACATGGAAACAAGGTGATTTTCCGGCGGGACGGCCTACGCCTGTGCAGTTATTTAAAGTCCTCCCTCCAGGACTCGAGCAGAGCCCCCACCCCGCAGAGAGGCCGCAGGGTCAGAATTTCTGGGTCCAAAGGCGGTGACGCCCTGCCCCAAGCCACTCGCGCTCCGGCCGCCGGTCCCCAAAGGCAGAGGCCGGGTGAGACCAGCAGGACGCTCGATCGGGCTGGAAACGGACGTGCTCGAGCCCCACCCTGGAAACCTTCCGCGGACCCCTCCCCGGCGCACCCGCGGCAGGGCGGGACTCAAAGGCACTTGTCCATCTGTCCAAACGTCAGCGCGGGGGGCGGGGCAGGAGGTGGAGAGGATGCTGGCGGTGGAGGCCTGGGGGTCCCTGTACCCACCCCGCTCCAGTGCTACCTGGCTTGAATCTTCCCGGGACTCATCACTTCCCAGGCCCGCCCAGCCACCTCGAGAACCGGGTAGGGCCCAGAAGCCTGCCTAACTCAGGGCAGCCCGGCCCTCCCCCGCCCAGCGCGCGCGCACCGCCCTCATCGCGTCCAGGTGCGCGCTCAGCTGTGCAGCTCTGCCCCCGGCAGCGGGTCGGCCGCGCCGCGAGCACTGAGGAAGCGCCCGTTCAAGGCTGGGTGTTCACGGTTACAGACGCTCCCCACGCCTCACAGGAGGCCTGCCCGCAGAATACCGACGGGGCTCGACGGCCTGAGGCCTCTCACGCGGGGCCGGGCCCTCACACTCAGCAGCGGCAGGAGGGGAGACGCCTACCCATTCGCAGCCACAGGAACACGGGGCCTGTGGCCTGGCAGCCCCAGCTCAGTCCCGATGGTGAGCCCGAAGCCCCGGCCCAGGGGCCCCGGTGAGCTCGGGACACACCGGGTGTCGGGGTATCGTGCTCAGGTCGCAAAGGTGGGGCTGAAGGCTGTGTTCCCGCCAGGAGGGAGCGGCTGTGCGGTAGTGACGCGGCTCGGCTATTTCAGGGCCTGAATTTGTGCTTTATTTATTTAACTCGAGAGGAAATTGTACTTTCTCATGACTCATTTCTCTCAAGATGGCGTCTCCAGCATTTCTAGTGTGGAAACCATCCTGTGTGCAGCTGGCCAAAAATAGGTCTAAGATCAAATCAACCCCATTTATGTTATTGGGCCATCCTTTAACAGGCGAGCCTATCAGAAGCACAGCTGGGAAGAACCCTGAATATCAGGATTTTTCCATAAAAAATTCAACACAGTATTCTGCTGAAAATAGGTGCGTGCCTGCTAAGTTGCTTCAGTCATGTCCAATTCTTTGTGACCCCGTGGACTGTAGCCCGCCAGGCTCCTCTGTCCATGAGATTCTCCAGGCAAGAACACTGGAGTGGGTCACCATGCCCTCCTCCAGGGGATCTTCCCGACCCAGGAATCGAACCCATATCCACTGTATTGGCAGGCGGGTTCTTCAACATTAGCGCCACCTGGGAAGCTGCTGAAATGGGAACCTGTCCTAAAACATACACCTGAAGGATGTCAAGTCAGCATCACTCTAATGCCTTGGAGCTCACTCACAGGATGCAGCGCGCAGCGCGGGGCTGGGAGCCCGCCCGCATCCATCCTCCCGCTCCTCAGCAGCCCTCCGATTGGGGGAGGCACGCGCGCCGCCCCCAGGCTCACACTGCAGCAGTCTGCCTCATTTGTCCGTCATCCAAAGACCACTCAGACTTCAGTCATACAGCTTCAAAAAAAATCCCAAAATTAAAAAAAAAAAAAAAAAAGACACCAAGAGGAAGACATGAGATGGGTTAGAATGCAGTTTTGATGAAAACCACGGAACTCACGCCCGCCCGCAGATCCTTGGCCCAGAGCTGCGCACCCAGACGCTGGGGCGGCTCTGCCAGCCTCTCCCAGCCGCCAGCAGGTGGAGCGCGTGCTCGGTCGGCACTGGGACGGGTCAGGAAGAGGGGTCTTACGCAGCAGCTGCAGGACCAGCCCTCCAGGGGCTTCGGAGGAGGCGGGGCCGGGGGGGGGGGTGGTGGGCGGTAGCGGGGAAGCTGAGCTGGCTCCTCTCCAGTAGGAAATGCTACCCAGCCTGGAACTCACCTGCCTCCTCACTGCTCGCTGGGTTTGCATTTCTGTCTACAAATATCTTGAGAGATTCGTAGGTTAAATTCTCTATGCATAATTCACACACTATTCTCTAAACTTAGGAAATTTAGTGGTTAGTCTTAAAGGCAGTCTCTTGCTAAAACAAGCAACACTATGTAAACTTCGACAAAGAATAATAGTTATTCTCTGAAAGATAAACAAGACCCACTTACAGTCCCTTCAAAGTTAAAAAGAAAGTTTGTATCAGCAGGTGAAGAAAAGCCAGTCAACTGCAAACTTCCAGGCACACGGCTGGTGGGACCCAGCTCAGTGCCGCAGGGCAAGGAAAAGACCGGCACCAAAGGGGTTACAGGCGGACTTGCGGGAGGCCGCGGCCGCCTATAAAGCCTGTGGCCGCCAGGGGCAAGCCTGGCCGGAGGCGGCGGAGGCGGCGGGCGGCCGAGGGCCGGGCGCTGCGGCTTCCTGCCCCTCCCCGCCCCCCGCTGGAGCCCCGCCAAGGCCCTGACCCCACCCCAAGTCCAGAGTCACTGCTGCTCCCCCGCAGGGAGCCCTCGGGAGGCCGGCTGAGCCCCACTCCCAGGGACGGGGCAGGCCTGCTCAGAGCAACGCACGTCGGGTGGCCAGAGGCGGCACAGGTAAGGGGGTCCCAGGCGCCGGGGTGGACAGGGGCCAGGCGGCTGGGTTGGGCGCGCTCGCCTGGGGTGGTGAACAGCGGCCGGGCCGATGTGGACAATCCGGGCACCCACCCTGGGACTTCAATACGGAGGTTCAGCGGGAAGGTTCTTTTGTATCACAGGACAGCGGGGATGGTGAACGGTTTTTGTCCTCTGACGGCCAGCACTTTCCTTTCTCCTTCAGTGAGGTTGCCCACCAGCCTGAGGTTAATTTAATATGTAGACACATAGCTAATAGATCTCCCTGGAAAAGGAAATGGCAACCCACTCCATCGTTCTTGCCTGGAAAATCCCATGAACAGAGGAGTCTGGCGGGCTACAGTCCACGGGGTCGCAAAGAGTCAGACATGACTGAGCCACTTAGCACAACAGATCTCATAAGAACATGGCTAATTTTTCTAGATCTGGACAAGCGGTGGCAATCTGAAACAAGACAAGGCCCCACTGTTTAACACTCACCTTTCTATCTGTAAATTCATGGCCAGCTTTCATGAGGAAAGTGTGTCAGCAGTTAAGACTCACGCCGGTCTTTTCTCAAGACTAGCGCAGAAACAGGAGCAACAGCCAAGGGTGGAAGAGCGCTCACTCGGGAAAGAAGAGAGCAGAGGGCACTGGGGGGAGGCCGGGCGTGCCCCATGGGCTCTGCTCGCCTTCAACTTCTGGAGATCAGCCCCAAACTTCCCAAATTCCCACATTAAAAGGACAAAGCAAATAGTCTAAGCAGCTTGGACAAAGAAATTTAAAAACAAGGGCTTTAAACACTACAGATGGGATCCGAGAACAATGGCGTTTATCTGGTTCAAATTGGGATTACCGACCAAAGAGGAATAGAGAACACAGAACCACCAGTAAGATCCGGTTTATCAACCCCAGAAGCAGAGGTTACTGAGTCTCTTTAAAATAACTGACTCCAGGGTCCTGATTTCTCTTTCTTTTCCTTGTTTTTAATGGTGTTTTCAAGCGCTCGCTCAGGAAGTGTCTGTTGCTTTGGCAACACTTTGGAAACGATTCCCAACCATCTCGCAGGTGAGGCGGAAACTCTCCAGGCCGGGTTGCTAGGGCTCCTCCCTCCCACCCTGCTGCCTGGCCGCCCCCCCCAGCCCGGGATGCCCCGGTACCCCAGGCCCTGCCCAGAGGCTCAGGGAGTACATGAGCAGAGCCCGTGTCCAGCTGGGCGCTGGCGGCCACCAGGGCAGGACTGGCAGAAGCAGAGGTCCGGGAGGGTTTCTCTCCCAGCCTCCAGGTCTCAGTGTTTCTAGGCTGCAAGGAGCAGTAAGGAGATACCTTTGGTTTTACAATAACTGACAAAACAGTAAGACAAATTTTAAATTTTAGGTCCTGAAACAATGACCTTTTTTTTTCATTTCATGTTATGAAAACAACTTCGTGTTCAGCACCCGAACTCAGGATTGGCCAGAACCACTGGATTCCTTCCACCTGTGCAACTGTAAGAGCAAACCTGGCTGCACCTTTGGCGTGTGCTGGGTCCACTCTCTTCCAGAGAGTCACCTTTCCCCTCTCATCCTCCTAAGGCTCCCCCCCAACCCCGACACCCCGCCCCGCTCCCTCCCGAGCCGTCTCTGGCGGGCCTCAGGCCCAGGGCCCTGGAGCCTCAGGAGAACCCGGGTGTTTTCTGCGTGTGACTCCCCTGCTCCAGCTCAGGGCCAGCCACCTTCCAGGCCAAGGGGACACACCCAGCCCGCAAGCGCGTGTGCTCTCCCGTGCCGGCGCGCCCTGGTGCCCGCTGACCCTCTGCTCTCGCTTCCCAGGTGCCCCAGAGTGAGGGCGTGGGCTTGGCGCGGACACGGACCACAGCCTCTGGCTGCACAGGTGCCCGGGGACCCACTCTGGCCTCACGGTTGCCTGGCTCACTTCCAGGAGCGCCACCTCTTTCTCAAGATGCATTTCCTGCTCAGCACGGGCTTCTGGGAGACGCATAGCTCATCCTGAGAGGCCAGCCACCTCTGGGGGCCCCGGCTGGACATGGAGCTGCTGCCGGGCGCCTACAACAGCACGGCCGCGGGGCTGCAGCTGCCGCGAGCGCTGGCCAACGGCTCGGCGGCGCTCTCGGAGCGGCAGCAGTACGCCATCGGGCTCTTCCTCTCCTGCCTGTACACCATCTTCCTCTTCCCCATCGGCTTCGTGGGCAACCTGCTCATCCTGGTGGTGAACATCCGCTTCCGGGAGAAGATGACCATCCCTGACCTGTACTTCATCAACCTGGCGGCCGCAGACCTCATCCTGGTGGCGGACTCACTCATCGAGGTGTTCAACCTGGACGAGCAGTACTATGACATCGCCGCGCTCTGCACATTCATGTCTCTCTTCCTGCAGGTCAACATGTACAGCAGCGTCTTCTTCCTCACCTGGATGAGCTTCGACCGCTACCTGGCCCTGGCCAAGGCCGTGCGCTGCGGCCCGTTCCGCACCAAGCCGCGCGCGCGGCTGAGCTGCGGCCTCATCTGGATGGCCTCCGTGTCCGCCACGCTGGTGCCCTTCACGGCCGTCCACCTGCAGCACAGCGAGGACGCGTGCTTCTGCTTCGCGGACGTGCGGGAGGTGCAGTGGCTGGAGGTCACGCTGGGCTTCCTGCTGCCCTTCGCTGTCATCGGCCTCTGCTACTCGCTCATCGTGCGCGTGCTGGTGAGCACGCAGCGGCACCGCGGCCTGCGCCCGCGGAGGCAGAAGGCACTGCGCATGATCCTGGCCGTGGTGCTGGTCTTCTTCGTGTGCTGGCTGCCCGAGAACGTCTTCATCAGCGTGCACCTGCTCCGGCGCGTGCCGCCAGGGGCCGCGCCCTGCCAGCGCTCCCCCCGCCACGCCCACCCGCTGGCCGGCCACGTGGTCAACCTGGCCGCCTTCTCCAACAGCTGCCTCAACCCACTCATCTACAGCTTCCTCGGGGAGACCTTCCGCGACAAGCTGCGGCTCTACCTAGAGCAGAAAACCGGCCTGTCGGCCTTGAACCGCCTCTGCCACGCGGCCCTGAAGGCCGTGGTCCCGGACAGCACGGAGCAGGCCGAGGTGAAGCTCAGCAGCACCGTGTAGGGGCCGCAGGGGTGGACGGCGTGCCCCACGCGGCCCTGGGGCATTGTCCGCCGGCCGCTCCCACAGAGCCGCCCCCTGCCGCTGGCACACGCTGGGCCCAGGGCAGACGGTTCTGAAGCCCCTAAGGAGAGCAGAAAGAAGGGCGCTGGGATGAGGCAGCCCTGTTTCCAGGCGGACGTGCCGTAAACCCGCCATCTTGGGACGGAACTCAGGGCTGAGGTGAGCTGGAGGCGTGGGGCGCGCTCCACCGCGGGTGTGCACCACGGCCCCGCGCCTCCCTCCACACCTGGGGGCACTCTGTGCACAGCATCTCCGCACCTCCTGAAGGGTGGGGCGCGGCAGGCATGTGAAGAGCCTGCCTCTGAGACACGTAGGTGACAGTGGTGACGGAGACAGACCCTGTTTGCTAAAGTACAAGAAAGAAAACCTGAAAGCTCAGCCTTTTGTCAATAAAACTGTCGCCAACGCCTCTGAATTCTCCATCTAACGGGTTCCCTGCGGGGGAGGGGGCACTCAGACTCAGCCGCAGAGCCACCCCTTCCTCACAAGAGAAACACCCTGTGTCAGGGGGCCAGCCCCCTGCCAGACGACGCTGTCTGAGCCCTGGATGCCCCCAGCATGTGGAGGGCACCCCTCGTACGCTGCACACTCCGGGCACCAGGATAAGCTTCTGGGAGGGGCCTTCACGGGAATGCTGGACAACGTTGAGGTGACAGGAGATGAGCCCGTTTTAATTCTAACAGTTCTTCACGGGTGCAAACCTCCAAAAAGTGTCTTTGTTCCAAGCAAGTACCTGCATTCACCAGGCGCCTCACTGAGGCTCGCTTCCCCTGTGAACGCCCATCTGAGGAGCTGAGCGCTCGTATCGAGCCCCCAACCCTGGCGAGTCCCCGGTGCAGGAGGAGCCCCAGCGTGGGGTGCTTACCTGCTCTGGTCCCAGCTGGGGGGGTGGGCGGGGGCGGGGAGACAGCGTGTTAGAGAACCAGGCCTGTCCCGGCCCCTCCAGCAAACCCAGGAGGTGCACAGGCAGCCTGGACAGTCTGACGGGCAGGTACAGGCAGAGACTCCGACTTAGCCAAAGGGCTCTTCCCGGACTGGTGCTCTCGAGCCCCTTTTCACCCAAGAGCCTGGTGCTCATACCCGCCCTCTCAGAGCGTTTGTCTGACAGCGGAGGCTGATCTAACCATTCTGGCAGGAGAGGCACAAGATAAAATCAAGGCGTTCGATGGCTTTGCTGTTTCCTGGCACCACTGCTCTCCCAGGCGGAAAGGAGCCCAGCAGCGGGGAGCAGCTGGCACAAAGGCCGGTTCAGCACCCAGTGTGACCTCCCAGAGGCCTGGGGCTCCCTAACCTACCCAGGCCCGCGCCCCTGTGGCAGGAGGGCGGCACTCACGTCAGTAGAAGCTGGGCTGTGCACCCACCCCATCGGAGAGAAAGCGGGGGACCTAAAGCACCCCCTGGCTGGCCCTTTACCCCATGGGTGTGGGGGAGAAACCCTGAGATGATCCTCAACCATTAGGAATCGAGCACATTAATGAAGCGCTGATTCCCAAGGCAGAGCTGCTGCAGCAGAAGCAGACATGGCGGGGAAGGAAGGGCGGGCGCGGAGCAGCCACGGGGGTGGGAACTGGGGCTGGACTTTGGCCCAGCATCTGTGGTGGCAATGAGCTTGGGAAGTGTGGTGTGCTGTGCATACTGGGTGTGAGCACGGGGTGTGGTGTGATGTGCGTGCTGGGTGTGAGCACGGGTGTGTGGTGTGGTGTGCATGCTGGGGGTGAGCACGGGCCGTGTGCTGTAGTATGCACGCTGGGTGTGAGCACAGGGTGTGTGGTATGCGTACTGGGGGTGAGCACAGGGCATGTGGTGTGGTGTGCATGCTGGGGGTGAGCACGGGATGTGTGGTGTGATGTGCATGCTGGGGGTGAGCACGGGGCGTGTGGTGTGGAGTGCATGCTTGGTATGAGCACGGGGTGTGTGGTGTGTGCGTGCTGGGGGTGAGCACGGGGCGTGTGGTGTGCTATGCACACTGGGGGTGAGCACGGGGGTGTGGTGTGATGTGCATTCTGGGGGTGAGCACAGGGTGTGTGCTGTGGTGTACACGCTGGGTGTGAGCACGGGGTGTGTGGTATGCATACTGGGGGTGAGGATAGGGCATGTAGTGTGATGTCATGCTGGGTGTGAGCATGGGGCGTGTGGTGTGCTGTGCCTACTGGGGGTGAGCAGAGAGGGTGTGGTGTGATGTCATGCTGGGTGTGAGCACGGGGTGTGTGGTGTGTGCGTGCTGGGGGTGAGCACGGGGCATATGGTGTGTGCGTGCTGGGTGTGAGCATGGGGTGTGTGCTGTGGTGTGCACACTGGGTGTGAACACGGGGTGTGTGGTGTGGTGTGCGTGTTGGGGGTGAGCATGGGGCATGTGGTGTGGTGTGCATGCTGGGGGTGAGCACGGGGCGTGTGCTGTGGTATGCACGCTGGGTGTGAGCACAGGGTGTGTGGTATGCGTACTGGGGGTGAGCACAGGGCATGTGGTGTGGTGTGCATGCTGGGGGTGAGCACGGGGCGTGTGGTGTGGAGTGCGTGCTTGGTATGAGCACAGGGCGTGTGGTGTGTGCGCGCTTGGTGTGAACACAGGGCGTGTGGTATGTGCACACGGGGTGTGAGCACAGGGTGTGTGGTGTGGTGTGCATGCTGGGGGTGAGCACGGGGCGTGTGCTGTGCGTGCTGGGGGTGAGCACGGGGTGTGTGCTGTGCTGTGCACACTGGGGCTGAGCACGGGGCGTGTGGTGTGGAGTGTATGTGCTGGGTGTGGGCACCTGATGGGTGTGGAAGTGCATGTGTGTGCGCAGTGTGGGCACCTGAGACAGCAGGGCAGCTGCACAGAAGCGCCTCCGCTCAGGTCTCTAAGGCCTCTGAACACCACATCAAGGACAGTGGAGGGCAGGAGGAAGGCAGAGTCGGTGGCCCAGCCCTGCTCCCCACTGAGTGCCCACCAGCCTCCGGGTCAAGGGCATGTGAGTCCCTGAGCCCACCGTGCCCTGTGGCACGTTCTAAGGCCTGCACCCACCAGCAAGCCCGCAGGGAAGGGCTGTGGGGCCAGAAGACGGGGGAGGGGGGTGTCTCAAGGAAGCAGGGGCACCAGCCATCAGAGCAGGACCCGCCCCAGCACCTCAACACCAGCGCCGAGGCCGACACAGCTCCACGCGGCTGGAGAGCCCAGGAAAGGCCCTTCCGTCCTGGGCGGTCCCCTCGCCTATGGGCCCCACCGCAGCCTCACCTGAAACACCCAATTCGGTGCCGTCAGAGAGCCAGCGGCTCTGAGTGGGTCTGGATTTTGCCATTGTCCAGAGGGCGGGGATCTCATCCAGGAGCAAGGGTTTTACAGGCTAAAGAAACACAGAACAAAAGAGGAGAGAACCCTGACTGCGACTCCAAGCCTCGTCAGTGGGTGAAGTCACTCTAAAACTTATCACGAGATCAGCTGCAAGGGAGTCCTGGAGAGTCCAGTCACCACAAGGGCGCCGTCCCCGTCAGCCCAGGGACTGGTCGCGCTGCCACCCGGGAGGCATGTGGGCCCCCACAGGCCCCCCGCCCCAGGAGCCTCGGGCTCTCTCATGGAGGGCACGATCAGCTCCCACAGCCAACCAGACAGGAGGTTCAGCCCTGCTCAGAACACTCCCTCTGCAGCTGACGGGACAGTTTTCTCTGCTGACTCCACAGTGCAAACCACCCAGAGAGGAGGAAGACCACGGCGGCCACTGTCTCCACTCACAGGTTTCACCCCCGCCCCGCCACCCGCTGAACCCACTTATCCGCGGAGTCAGCAGGAGGGTCGAGCGCCCACACACACAGCTGAGGAAGTCAGTGAGGTTGCCCAGGAGGCCGCCACCCTGCCGGACAGCCTGACAACCTCTGCCTGGAGCAATACCTGCAAAAATCGGCCCCTCAAAAACGGGAACATCGGGAAGAACAGGCCTTCCAGACCAATGTCCCCAGAAGCCTGAGGGAGCGGAGGAGAGTGACAGAGCGGGATCCGCCAGGGTCCTCGCCAACCCAGGGTCTGGCTGGGAAACGCCCATGAATAGTTTTCCAAAAGCAGTGGTGGGAAGCGGGAGGAGACTTCCCTGGCCGCCCAGTGGTTAAGACTCTGTGCTCCTGATGGGGGCTGGAGGGTCAGGTTCGATCCCTGGTTGGGGAACTATCACCCTGCATGCCTCGTGGCCAAAAAAACAGAAGCAGAAGCACCATCATAACAAATTCAATAAAGACTTAAAAATAAAGTGCTGCTAAGTCGCTTCAGTCGTGTCTGACTCTGTGGGACCCCATAGACAGCAGCCCACCAGGCTCCCCCGTCCCTGGGATTCTCCAGGCAAGAACACTGGAGTGGGTTGCCATTTCCTTCTCCAATGCATGAAAGTGAGAAGTGAAAGTAAAGTCGCTCAGTCGTGCCCGACTCTTAGCGACCCCATGGACTGCAGCCTACCAGGCTCCTCCGTCCATGGGATTTTCCAGGCAAGAGTGCTGGAGTGGGGTGCCATTGCCTTCTCCGAAAAATAAAGTGGTCCCCATCCAAAAAAATCTTAAAAAAAAAAAAAGCAGCAGCCGGGGGCCGGGGTTGGGGAGGGAGAACCAGGTCAAGATGCCAAAAGGGACAGCCTTCCGGCCTGAGCGGCCGGGGGAGCCACTGCAGGCGTCCCGGAGCCGTCCCCTCTGCTATGAGAGCCCGCTTCTAGTTCAGGCTCTGTATTGTGGGGGCTCTGTGTCACAGCAGTCAGCCTGTACCCTGACACACATCTGTCCTTAGCCTTAGTCTGTGTCCTGCGTGCTGAGCCCCAGGTCCTGGCACTGAGACACACACCCCAGACCTAGGAACACCCATCACGCACTTCTGCCCCTGCCCTGCAGCAGGTGGAGCCTGGCTCCAGCTGCCTTGCGCCTCCAGGCCAGGAGGGCTGCTGGGTGGAGGTGTCCGACTTTGGTGGCCACCGTGCTCAGCCCTGAAGAACAGGCCAGGCCAGGAAAGGCTTGGGACTCAAAGGCAGAGGCAGAGGTCACTGGGAGCCAAGACCTCAACCCCACTTGCCTTCTAACATGTGGCTTCTGAGCAAAAGCTCAGTGGGTTGACACCTGGAGGCTGGGGCCTCGGG
Organism: Bos taurus; assembly: GCF_002263795.3. Taxonomy (NCBI): domain Eukaryota; kingdom Metazoa; phylum Chordata; class Mammalia; order Artiodactyla; family Bovidae; genus Bos; species Bos taurus. The sequence continues at coordinate 41,697,906 of NC_037352.1, read as the reverse complement.
GACGTGCAGGTGCGTCCTGCTGCCTCAGGTGTGCATCTGTGGGACGAGCTCCTCCAAGTTCCTCAAGGCGTGCTCCCCGGGGCGGCCCAGCTCAGACGGTCTGGCCCTGGCCAGGAGCCCTCCGCTGACACCAGACGCCATCTCTGCCCCTCGCAGCAGGAGACGTGAGCCCTGTGCCTGGGAAAACCGTCTTCAAAGCAGCAACTGTTTTCCCAGCTGTGAGCGCTCCGTCCTGGGAGCTCTTTTCATTCCACTGCAAAAATACTTTTGAAAGACTGAACAAATATTGGGCCTCATCTGTCCATTCTGGCATTTCAGACCCAAAATTAGAGAACTTTCTCGAGTGCGTTATCTGATGGGCCACTGAGTAACATTGTACAGTTAGGAGTGACCCTTCTGATGGAGCTCGCTTCCTGAAACGAACGTGGCGTCAACTCTCGAGAACGATAAGCCAAGGGGCTCCCACGAGCGGGGACGTGGAGGTGGTCTTGGCAGAGACAACAGGATGGGGTGTTCCCCTGCCCCCACGTTCTGCTCTGCACACACCGGGGGCAGGCGTGGTAACACACCACGTCCCAAACAAGCACCCTTGAGCACAGCTCCCCTGAAGCTTTAAAAACCCCAGTTCACAGATGGCCGGGGGTCATGGTGACGTCCAAGTTCAGGAAGGGACTGCGGCCCCCTCCCAAAGCCCGGGCACGGCAGACCCCAGGAAAGTGGGCCCCGGGCTGAGGGTGGGGGACAGGCCGGGGCCTCCAGGAGCGTGGCACAGGGAGGGGCCCTCCTGAGGCAAGGTAGCCGGTGTGCGTTCTGCACGCCTCACGGCCACAGCGTCCGCACGGGGATGGGAGCGGGCCAGGCCCAGTGGGCCGATAAAGCGGGGGGGCTTTGCCTTTAAAGGTTACATCAAGGGCGATGTCAGAAAGGACAGGATACACAGCCTGTCAGATACACCTTGGAGGGACCGAGAGGGGACGCGTAGGGGCAGAAGAGCAGAACTGGGCCCTTTGAAACTTCCCTTGATGATTCTGATGCTGTTTATTCAGAAGGCAGACACAGCAGCCCCTCCTGGGACGAGGGGCTCTGCTCCCCACGTCCTGAGACGCAGGGGTGATGAGGGGGAAGTGGGCCTGCAGGGACGGATGGGGCCAGGCCCTGAGGCGCCTCTGGGCACCAGCGGGTGATCTGGACCCCCCAGGAGAAGCCCCCAGGTCCCTCGAGCCCCTCTGTGTCCCAGGTCTGAGCTGGGGGAGGGGACAGCTCTGGGCCCAGTCTTGGCCACCCGCGGCTGGAGGGGCAGGCAGACGGAGGCTGGAACCTTTTAGGCTCAGGCTGGGTTCTGCTCACACTGCAGGGAGCAGGGCTGGGACCGCGGACGGACCAAAGTCGGGAGCCGTGTGGTCAGTGGGAAAGGCGGCGGATGCACAGGCTGGGCGGGAGTGGCCAGACCCAGGACGCCCTCCACCGCAGGGAAGATGGTGTGGCGGCGGCAGAGAGGCTGCTCTGGGGAGAAGGGAACAGGCCCGGAGGCCAAGCTGCTCACTCAGGCGCCCCCGCGAAGCCCCTCCAGGCAGCCCCTGGTCTGCGGGAAGCTGAACCCAGTGAACAGCAGTGGTGAGGAGCCGGGTCTCAGGTACACTGGTCCTGGACACAGGCTGCTGGAGGGGACAGAACAGGCCACGGTCCGGTGCTGGGGCTGGGGATCGGGGTCCTCCAGGTCTTACAGCAAGCGAGCAGCCGGTGCTCACAGGAGAACCCCCTTCCCATACTGACCCGGGCACCAGAGAGCCAGCACACGTCGGGGAGGCTGGGCAGCTGGCCGCAGAGCTGTCTAAGGCTCAAAGCCATACAAATAACTTAGCTGGAAAAATATCTGAACTGTTAGGACAAAGCACTCTCAGCAGAGATGTTTTCTCAAATCTATACGGAGACGGTGAGCTGTGCAACAGAGCCGGTAAAAACACCCAGGCAGCTCGCAAGAAAGAAGCCAGGAGCCGCTCAAGGCAGGAAGCAGAGGAAGTGAAATTGCAACAACCACGCGTGACCTTCTCACCTAATCGCACTAGGAAACCTGGAAGGTGTGGTACCGCCCAGGGCTGGCGTGGCGCCTCACACACGGAAAAGATAGAGCGTCTACGCAGGGCGTCGTGCCCACCCCGGTGCCAGCCACAGTCCCCCTGGGCTGGCACGGCTCCTGCCTGGCTGCTTCTGCATGGTCCTATTTCGTTTTTCTGTTTTATCCATTTGTCCATGTATAACTCAGGAAAAATAATAAACACTGCTTTTTTAAATTACATTTTGCTGAGTTATTTTCTGTTGACCGCGAGGAAGCAGAGCTCACACACACAGCTCTGCTGACGGGGCGGCAATTCGAGCTTTAGACACCACGTGGGGATGGCGGGCGTGGGGCTGGGAAGAAGGGCAGAGGGCCCGGGGCTGGGGGCACTGGGCGGCTTCCAGCTCCACCCCAAGGCCCAGAGGCAACAACAGACCGAGAGAGCCCATTCAGAGACGCAGGCCCACAGCTCACAGCCAGCCCAACAGACCGCGGGCCCTGGGCGCAGCCCCGAAGACGTCCTGGAAAAGGGCCCGCAATCACACCGCAGGCGGGGCAAGGGCCGCGTCTAGCGTGGACGCAGCAGATGGCGCTGCCAGCAGGCCAGGAAGGTGCGTCACACACCTGCCCGGCAGTTCCAAGGGTTAATAAAGACAACAGCACTCGTTTCTCCAAGCCTGGAAAAGCAAGAGTCCGCCCGTTCCTGGGACAAGTCAGGCCGTCCTCATCAACGTGAGCACCGCGAGACGGCAAACGCTGGAAGACGCGGAGAAGCCGGCCCAAGCCCCCCGCCAACGATGGACGACAGGGGCGTGGAGGGGGCGGCGGCCTGAACAGCTGCACACGCGTGACCCGCATGACCGGCGGTCACATCCAGGTGTTTCCCCCGAGACAGGAACACGCACTCGTGGATGCTCCCAGCACTGCACCAGTGAAAGCCAGGACTCCAGACAAGCTTCCCTGTGGCCCTGGGAGCCGCTGGTCACAGCAGGGCTGGGTTGTGACACCTGCGGTCACATTGCGCAGAAACACACGCACACGCGCGTGCACAGCTGGTGGCGTCTGAGCACGCTCATGGGCGACACTGACGCCACTCCTGGGTGTGACGCCACAGCCCGTTATCAACAGGGGCACTGGGTACAGAGCACTCGTGCCCCCAGTGTCTGCAGCTTCCGACGCGACCTCAGACGGCTGAGGCACCAGCGCACACTGGTCAGAACGGCTGCCGTCGACAAGTCCAGGAACAGCAAATGCTGGAGCGGGTGTGGACAAGAGGGAACCCTCCTACATGGCGGGAGTGTAGCCTGGAGCAGCCCCCACAGAGAACAGCGTGGAGGGTCCTTACACTAAACTCAGAGCTGTGGTTTGATCCAGCAAGTCCACGCCTGGGCGTGTGCCTGGAAAAAACTAATCTGAAAAGATACAGGCACCCCAGTGTCCACTGCAGCGCTGTTCACAGCAGCCAAGACAAGGAGCTGACTTTAACGTCCACCAGAAGATGAACGGACAGAGACGGCGTGGCACGGACGCACACGGACACTGCGTCCTCACTCAGGCGCGTCCGGCTCTGCGACCCCACGGGCTGCAGCCCGCCAGGCTCCTCTGTCCATGGGATTCTCCAGGCAAGAATACTGGAGTGGGCTGCCGTTTCCTTCTCCAGGGGACTTTCCCAACCCAGGGACAGAACCTGCACTGGCAGGCATATTCTTTACCACGGGCGCCACAGTGGAATACCACTCAGCCATAAAAGAATGAACGACCCCACTGGCAGTAACACGGCTGGGCCTAGACATCACCGTATCCAGCGAGGTCAGAGAGACAAGCACCACACGCATCACTCCCACGTGGGCCTAAAACACGACACAGACTTCGCTGTGAAACAGAGAGACTCACAGACAGAGAGAGCAGACCTGCGGCACCAAGGGGCTGGCGGGAGGGCCGGCCGGGCTGGGGCCTGCAGGCTCCCACGGGGCTGGACAGACAACAGGACCCCGCTGCACAGGCAGCACGGGAGCCCCAGTCACTGTCCTGTGATAAACCACGATGGGGAAGGAGGGGAGAGGGGAGACATGTGTACGCCCAACTCAGCCACTTCGCTGTAAAGCAGAACTGAATACACTGTAAATGAACCATACCTCAGTAAGATTCAAAAATAAAGAAATCTGCAGTCTACTCTGTCAATACCCCAATAAAGCTGCTTTAAAAAAAGCCTACACACACAGTAAGACACAACCACACCCCCAAGAGAGGCCAAGACTGCAAACGCGGTGGACACGGCAAGCACTGGCGAGCACACAGCACTCGGAGACTCTCCCACGACTGGCAGCCGCACAGACTCGTAACACACGCTTCCGGAGATGCTCCCAGTCCTACGAATCCACCAGGAAAAACAGAAACAGAGGCCCCTGCACACAGCACATCCAGAACAGCCCCGAACTGGCCACAGTCCAAGTGTCGAGACCTCGGTGTGAAGCGGTCACACAGTGTGCGGTGAGTTCAGGGGCAAGGGGGCCGGGGCAGGGGCCGCCCTCAGGGTCTCTGCCCTCAGGATCCGAGGCCCGCAACCCTCTCAGCTCTGGAAGCCCACGGTTCGCAGCCCCCCGCGGCTGACCACCGAGCGCTCTGTGCTCACAGAGCAGGAGACGAGAACAGTGGGAGAGGGAGCTGCTGCTAAGAAAACAGACCGGCAACCCCTCACCCGCACTTGACAACCACCACAAGTCCGCTGCCAGACCAGTGACGTTTCTTGAGGCAAATACCATTGGTATGAAGTCACTTTACTGAGCAAATTCTCAAGGCCAGGAAGTTCACAGCCTCACTTGATGGTTTTATGAAGCACATGTGGGCTTCATGCCCACAGAATTCCTGTCTGATTCTTCCAGGTTAAAAGGAAGGAGCCAAGAGGCCCCGCTTTGCCTCCGTCCCCCCAGGCACACGGGAGGTCACAGGAGCCCGCTGCCCCATCACCAGTCAGCGGGGCCCGTGAGGACACGGGGGCCCGGGCTTGGGGGCGCACGGACCGTGCTCGGAGCACAGGTGGGCCTCCCCACCCCCGACGGCCACGCGGGCAGAGGGCCAGCGGGTCAACACACCACCCACACGGCACTGCCCGGAGCGGGGGTGGGGGTGGGGCGCAGTGCTGCTTCAGTCGGGGACCCCGGTGAGGCCTCTCCCCGCCCCAGCCACCTGGGGACCGTACCCAGGACCCAGCCTCTCCGGCCAGCCCCCTTGTGAGACCAGCAACGCCTCACACCTCTGCCCTGGCACCTCAGGCCCCAAGAACCCAAGGTCAAGGCGCTTCTGTCAATGGAAACAGGCTTTGCAAACATAAAGAACTAGTCTTAGTGAGATAAGAGCAGAGGGCTGGGCTGACAGCCCACAGGGCCCCTGACCCCATCCCCAGGCAGCCTGTCGAGACAGTGGCGCGAGGCGGCCAGCTCAGCTTAGGTGCCCGTGACCCTGGTGGCAGGCCGGTACTGGCTCCAGGGCGACAGCTGCCCTGGGGCGTCTCGCCCCAGCCATGTGGCTCAGTGTCTGCGCTGGTATCTCCCCAGGGTGGGGGAGCCGTGGCCTGGAGACCCCTCACCTCCACGCATGTCATGCTGCCTGGACACGTCCTCCTGCCTGTCAAGCCGGAGCACCGTCTGGAAGGGGCTATCCGCCCAGCTCACAGGGAGAGTTAAGAAGCTATGAGAAGGGCAGATGGACCAACCCCAGGACCCATGACTCAAGCACCACCCTTGAAACAGAAAGACCCGCGAAGCATCTACATCATGAGCCCCTCCAGGAGGACCAGGAAGTGGCTGGGACAGGGCAGGGCGGGGCAGGGCAGGGCAGGGCCCCACCCGACAGAAGCAGCCAGCCACATGGCCGGCAGACCTAGCACAGGGGTGGGGGGCACTCGTGGCCATGGGCCCTGCTCCCCTATGCCCTGGGTCAATATGGTGACCTGTGCCGACTGGGACTGAGAAGCGGACGGGCCCAGCTGCAGAGACACCACGCACTGTGGACCGACACAGCAGGGCAGTGGGGACAGAGAAAGGGACGCGCCAGGGACAGCCCGAGCCAGGTACCCCTGGCCCTGCTGCGGGGCACCCCCCTGGGGACCCTCAGCCCTCCCGGCGGGAGCTCAGGGGCCATGCTGTGGGAAGTGACTGCACAGGCACCCGTGGGTCCCCGGAAGGCACTTTCGGGAGCACAGCAGCTCCTCGGGCTCCCAGCAGGGGCGGGCGGGGCAGTACTTTTCCACAGGCTCCCATCACCCACCCCGCGCAGATGGAGGGGTCCCTCCTTTAAAAAGGCAGGGCCCGGCGGCTCCCCGGCTTCCCACGAGAACCAGAGGCCCAGCGGGTGAAGAAGCATTTTGATGAGCAGAACCAGGATGTGGTCTCATGGAAGCAGCATCCGTCTCCTCAGAGGATGACCCTGGAGACCAGCCCGGAGCCGGGCGGGGCGGGGCGAGGGGCTGCCGGAGACACCCCCTCCCCAGCGCCCCCGGGGCCAATGAGGAAGCTGCAGAGCACGGCCCCACGGGACCGCACTCAGCTGCCGGGAGGGAAACGCCAGCTTCTCCCTGCTTTTGTTTTCCAAATCTTTCAATCAACAAGCACTTAAATAACAAAAAAATGATCACTTTTTAAAAAATCACCTGAATTTAAGGATCATTATTGGTCTTAGGCAGAACTTGTAAACTGTGCCATACTTAGCGGTAAAGAACCTGTCTGCCAATACAGGAAGTGCAAGAAATGCAGGTTTGATCCCTGGGTGAGAAGATCCCCTGGAGGAGGGCACGGCAACCCACGCCAGTGTTCTTGCCTGGAGAATCCCACGGCGGGCTGCAGTCCACGGGGCCGCAGAGCTGGACGCGACTGAGCGATGTACCACACATGCATATTCACCACAAACCCGGGCGGCTCCGCGGTGCTGCTAGGGACGAGCAGCTGGCAAGCAGAGACACCAAGAGCGGGAAATCTTAACACAGTCACACGTCACAAGCACGACAGTGTGGTGCTCATTTCAGAGACTAGAAACAGCAGCACTGTATCCTGGAACAGGCCGGAGAAATCCACGTGTCCTGAGTTTCTGCAGGGATTCGGGGCCGGACCCTGAACGGGAGCTGGAATAGCTGGAAAAGCCCAGTCTCCATCGGGGGTCTGGACACCAAGAAGCACTGACGAAACTGGGCCCCAGCGGCAGAGAAGGCGAGGACGACAAGGACGGGCCTGGGGACACGGCTGGCCGCGAGCCCAGGCAGGAGCACACACAGGGCCGGGGACGCGGCCCGCCAGCTCAGCACAGCCTGTGGGCACGGGGGCGCCTGGCCAGGTGGGCACCAAGGAGAAGGCAGGAAAGGGGCACCCGGGACGGTGGGTCCCCAGGGCTGGCCTGACTTTCACCTTGACTCAGGGCAGCGACAGCTGAGACGACCCCGACCCAGGGGTCCCTCCCTCAGCACCTGCACCTGTCCACCCACCGTGGAGGGGGGCGCGGGCGTGCCTCCCCAGGACACAGAGCTGCCCAGAGGACAGCGCCCTGGGGTCCCGACAGTCCTGCATGAGCCCCGCCCCACACGGCGCTGCCGGCCTCACTGCACACGCAGGCCAGCTGCGCACCCAGACTTCCAGCCTTGCACACGGCCCAGGCTCGAAACAGAGACAGAGCTGGAGACACAGTTCCCCAGAGTGAGCAAGCCCAGCAAGCCCCCCACCCGCCAGGTTGGGCTTCCATCGCGTTCTCCCAGAAAGACCAGACTAGCCCCACTCAAGTGGCTGATTAAGAGCAGATCCTCACAGGGAGGTCTGACCACGGCCCCAAACCACCCGACACGTCGTGGGGCGGCGCCGACGACGCTGCCCTCCTTGTGGTCCCTGGGCGCTCTCGCGGGTGACCCAAGGGCCGGAGGCTGCTCAGGCCCGCCCCGGTAGGCACGTTCACCTGCCACGCGGGCGAGAGAGAGGTGTGTCCATCAACTGTCACTTGCTGTCGAATGACTCCTCAGGACCTGTGACAACTGATGCCGTCTGATCAACAACACACTGGGTCAGAGTCAGCTCGGCACAGAGAAAAGTTACACCCAGAGCCTGGTGGCGGCGGCAGCAGCTTTAGACGAGACACGTTCCTGACCGGATTCAGAACACGTTTAGATGTAACCTCTAAACAAACACAGACCCCCCAGGCCAGGGCCCCTCCCCGTGCGAGGGCCTCAAGGCCCAGCTGCATGCAGCCTCACCACCCGGTACCCCGCCGGGCCACTGGAACCCCATCACACCGGCACCCCCAGCACCCCAAGGTCTAGAGGCTGAAAAGGGCAGCTCTGTGGCTCTAACCTGCGGTTTCCTGCGGCTCTGACCTATCCCATGGCTGCGTCTGCACTGTGCATGTCTGCCGGGGACTGTCCACCCCGACACCAGCCACGTGACCACCAAGTGCCCTCCCAGGTCCGGAGACAGGCGAGGCCAGCGTGCCCACCTCACCTACCTCGGCAGGGGCAGTCCCGGTGCCCGGCAGGGCCTCGCATGCCGCTGGCATCTCTACAGCCGACACCTTCTTCAGTTTTTTGCTCTTCTTCTCTGCCACTTCGCTCTCTTTTCTCTTCTGTTTTGCCATCTTGCAACAGACAAACTGTAAAGACACAGGAAATAAAAATTCTCATTAACAGAAAGAACAGGGTGTTATAAAAGAAATACGGAGCTAGTTCAGGAAGTATGGGAAATACGCCGTCATTTTTACAAAGCCAACCCCCTCTCCATCGCCTGTGGACAGCTTACAGTGTGTCCAGTCTTTCTGAGTGTTTCTGTAACACAGCTCCCGTCACAACATGAACGCAGGCTTCTAAGAGTAAACGAAGGGACAGCCCTGGTGTGCGGTGGCTGAGACGCCATGCATGCTTCCGCTCTGGGGCACAGGTTTGATCCCTGGTCGGCAAACTAAGAGCCCTCAAGCCATGCAGTGCCGCCCCCACCCCCCAAAATAGGAAAAGAAATATCCTTTTTAGTGGCAGGATGCCAATTTTCCAAAACTTGCGAACACTGGTCTATTCGCTAATTAATGACCTTCGCGTCACTCCCGCTTTCTACTGTCAAGGTCAGCTCACACTCCCCCGGGGGAAGCTGCTGCCCCACAGGCTGGCGGCGACCGTCGGGCCTCGGTCACCCGCGGCTGGAGGTGGCCGTCGGGCAGCCCCTCGGGCCTCGGTCACCCACGGCTGGAGGTGGCCGTCGGGCAGCCCCTCGGGCCTCGGTCACCTGCGGCTGGAGGTGGCCGGACGACTCAGGGTGACCTCCATGGCGGTGGAAGCAACCCCAACGGGCCTCTGTGAAGGACCAACATGGGTCTGAGAAGGCCTGCTCTGTCTCCTCGAGCGCAGGGCTACCTCAAGCTCCTCGTACGGACAGAAGAACGCCCGTGAACTCCAGAACCAGCTTTCCTTGTGGGACCAGACACTGAGAGAGCGAGGAAGACCACGGAGGTGCCAGAGCCTGGAGGAGCGGGGCAGGCGCAGGGAGCACCTCCCACCTGAGGGGCGTCGGCTGCAGGGACCTCCGAGGGACGGGGTCTAGAAGGCCTTCCACAAGGCCCAGCCCACCCCGGGCCAGACGCAGAAATGACCTGCTCCTCCCACCCCCACCCCACCTGCTGCCCCTGCAGGTGGTGCCCAACAGGGGCTGGAAACAGGACGGTCTCTGAGCTGCAGCAGCTACGCCGTGAGCATCCTGCCGTGCAGGCTACAAGGTGCTGGGGTGGAGGCCTCGGGCAGCTGGTGCAAACCACACACACACAGACACACACACACACAGAGCTGGTGCAAACCACACACACAGACACACATACACACACAGAGCTGGTGCAAACCACACACAGATACACACACACAGATACCCACACACAGAGCTGGTGCAAACCACACACAGAGACACACACACAGACATACATACACACACAGAGCTGGTGCAAACCACACACACAGGCAGACACACACACAGAGACACACACACAGACACACAGACACACACAGAGCTGGTGCAAACCACACACAGATACACACACACAGATACACACCCACACACAGAGCTGGTGCAAACCACACACACAGACACACACACAGACACACAGATACACACAGAGCAGGTGCAAACCACACACACAGACACACACACACGCAGACACACACACACACACACACACACACACACAGAGCTGGTGCAAACCACACACACACAGACACACACACACACACAGACACACACACACACAGAGCTGGTGCAAACCACACACACACAGACACAAATGCAGACACACACATACACACACACACAGACACACACACACAGAGCTGGTGCAAACCACACACACTGACACACACAGAGACACACACACAGAGACACACACACACAGACACACACACACACAGACCTGGTGCAAAGCACACACACCACACACACACACACACACACACACACGCTCCTCCTCACACACTGATCAAGCAGGGATGAGTAGTTCAGCAGAAACCAGGAGAGGGAATCCCTCCCAATAACCGAAGCCCATCAGCAGTGCTACAGACGCAAGTGGGACAGAACGCCAGGACGGTCTAATCACGTGTTTGAGAAAACAACAGGGAAAGCCACACACGGACTCACAGGCAAATGCCTGACGCATACACCAACCTCCCCCTTTATACCTGGGCTGGGCTGCAAGGGGCTTTCCCGGACCCCTGCAGCTCAGTTTTATTTTGCTTTTTATCAAGGTTTTACACTTGAAAAACTTCATCTAAAAAAAAAATACCAGTCCTTTAAAACTCTATCTACAAGTCCCACTAGAATCAACTTTTATTCTAACAAACTACAAGAATGTATTTTGTATTATTCATTCTAAACTCACCCCCGGCTTCATTTATATGTGTATCTTTACATGTGTGTGTGTTATTACATAGACGTGCACGTGACACGTACATCTTACACACACGACGCGTACACCGTGTCTCTGTAATAGAGGTACGCTCATTGCGGACATCTACCTGCACGGAACAGATGCAAACCATCGCCTCCTCCCTTGGACACCAGAATACACTTTGGACTCCCGCACGGGGGCTCAAACACGTAACTCACTCATTCCACAAGTGTTTATCGAGGGCTGGTTCTGTGCCAGGCGCTGCTGGAGGCTGAACACAGAGCAAAGAGCAAGGGAAGTAAGAGCCTTGATCGAGAAGCTTCCCTTCGAGTGTGAAGTCCAGGCCCACTGGAGTGAACGAGTCAATGCTTTTACAGAGACAAACGCTGCAAAGAAAGCACAGCGGGTGGGGTGAGCAGGTGCCAGGAAAGGCAGCAGACTCAGATGGCAGCAGGGGCCTCTCTGAGGGGCCACATGGACAGAGGGGGCACTTGCAACATGCCCAGGCCCGGGGCCAGGCGCCACCCGAGGGGCCACCTGCCTGCCCTGCCCCGCCCAAGGCATAAGTCTCACTGCAGACTCAGCGTGGCGCGGATGGACAGATGCCACCAGGATGTCAGCAGGGAGGACGCGCCCAGGTCACCAGCAGCCCCCCGGGCAGGCGCCGCCCCCCGCTGCTGGCCAGTCACTGTCTCCCCACACAGGTGCCGACCAGGTGCAGGGGCTGCTCCAGACTGGACCATGCGGCCCAGAGGACCCGCTCCTGAGCGCTCACGTTCTCATGGAGAGACAAACAGGTCAGGAAACAAGGAGGGCTACAGAAAGTGGCGATTACGAAAAGGGTGACTGTAACAGAAAGGACCCAGAAACCACTCTCTCTAAAAAACAGCCAGAGCACCTTAAGATTCCACGTCTGGAGAGGAAAGTGAGAGGTGAACCATGGTACCAAGCTGCACCCACAACCAAGCCAGACAATCAGAGGCCACAGGCGAGAGAACACGGAGCCAGGTCAGCGGGCCCTCTGCCCCTGGGGCCCACGATGGCTCCAGCACACCAAGAGGATCTCACCCCCGTGCAGTCGGAAACTGCAGGCGCAGCGCTCACCCTTATCTTAGGAAAGTGCCCCAAGCCAGAGGCTGCAAGCTCCCATTAGTGTAAGAAGAAACCGCGAAAGAATGAGACTGTTGACCCAGGGTTCTGAAAAGACAAAGGGCTCTGCCAGCCAATTACCTTGCTGGAGAAGCAAGAGAAGTTTAGCAAATGTTTACACGCCGGTTACCATGTAAGCTACGTTAGATCTGCATTCATTCTGAGCTATCATTAAAAAGCTTAATCACTAAGTCTACTTGCTAAAAATGGGGAGAAAAGTCTTTTCCATACTATATAAAGGTTTCTTTTAATAGTCCCAAGAGATGGTGATGCAGACCTTTGAGACAAGGAATATTTGCTGTAGGAAATGACATTTTCTTACATTTATGGTCAACAAGGGGCCACAATGATTCAGTGGGAAGAACAATCTCTTCCACAAGGGGCACTGGGACTTCTGGACAGCCACATGTAGAATGAAACGGGACCCCTACCTCACGCCATATAGAAATCATTACTCACAATGGATCAAAACCTAAATGTAGAGCTAAAACTACAAAACTCTCAGAAAACACAGAAGTAAAACTTCACGGGTGGCACTACTGGTAAAGACCCCACCGGCCGCTGCAGGAGACGTAAGAGACACAGGTTCGATGACTAGGTCAGGAAGATCCCCGGGAGGAGGGCATGATAACCCATTCCAGTGTTCCTGCCTGGTGGGCTACAGTCCATGGGGTCGAAAAGAATCAGACACGACTAAAGTGACTTAGCACACACACACGCCAAAGTTAACCTTGGATTAGGCAACAGTTTCTTCATCGTGACACCAAAAACACAGCAGAAGAAAAAAGATAAACCGAATGTGTCAGAATTGAAAATTTTGTGCTATAAATGATGTCAGCCAGAAAGTAAAAAGACAACGAACAGAACTGAAGATGTTTGCAATTCATATCTGACAAGAGACTTGTATCCAGAATGAATGAAAAACTCATAACTCCATAAAAAAGGCTGACAACCCACTTTAAAAATGGACAAAGGACTGGAACAGATAATTCCCCAAAGAAGAGACACAACTGGACAGGGAGCCATGAAGGAGCTCAGCACTGGTCCTCATTAGGGAAGCCCAAATCCAAAGACAGCCCTCATAAGCACGACGCCGGCCGGCATCAGACGACCCGGGAGTGTCGGCGATGATGCGAGACCGGCCTGCGCCACTGCTGGTGCACAGAACGCGGCGTGGCCACTCTGTGGGGCAGCCTGCCGGTGCCTCAAAAGTCACACAGTCACGGGGCCCAGGACGACATACAGACAGACGTAATCCGAGAAACGAGCAGACCCACGTGAACTCTGAACACAGCTGTCCACAGCGCCAAGTCACAGTATCCGTAACGGGGAAGCGACCGAGATGGCCCATTAACTGGCGGATGAGCTATGATTCAGCAGAACAGAAGCACGGACACCCGCTCCATGGACGAAGCGTGAAAGGCTCGTGGGCAGGAAGCCTGTCGTGGAAAACCAGACGGCGTAATTCTGTGCACGTGAAGTGTCCAGAGTAAGCAAATGACAGAGAGACTGACGGGGGCTTGGGGCTGGGCGAGGGGCGCAGGGGGGGTGAACACTGACACCAGGCTTCGTCCGGAGAAGAAACATGTCCTAAAATCAGCCTGTGGTAATGGTCACACACCCTGGGAATATACTTTAAAAAACCTGCTAATCCCAAGTTATTTGCTGTAAGTGAAAAGACATAAAGCCTCAGTGCTATCTGTAGGGGAATAAAGAAGACATAAGAAAGCCTTCCTCAGCAATCAATGCAAAGAAATACAGGAAAACAACAGAATGGGAAAGACTAGAGATCTCTTTAAGAAAATTAGAGACATCAACGGAACGTTTCATGCAAAGATGGGCTCGATAAAGGACAGAAATGGTATGGACTTAACAGAAGCAGAAGATATTAAGAAGAGGTGACAAGAATACACAGAAGAACTGTACAAAAAAGATCTTCACAGCCAAGATAATCACAATGGTGTGATCACTCACCTAGAGCCAGATATCCTAGAATGTGAAGTCAAGTGGGCCTTAGAAAGCATCACTACGAACAAAGCTAGTGGAGGTGATAGAATTCCAGTTGAGCTATTTCAAATCCTGAAAGATGATGCTGTGAAAGTGCTGCACTCAATATGCCAGCAAATTTGGAACACTCAGCAGTGGCCACGGGACTGGAGAAGGTCAGTTTTCATTCCAATCCCAAAGAAAGGCAATGCCAAAGAATGCTCAAACTACTGCACAATTGCACTCATCTCACACGCTAGTAAAGTAATGCTCAAAATTCTCCAAGCCAGGCTTCAGCAATATGTGAACCGTGAACTTCCAGATGTTCAAGCTGGTTTATGAAAAGGCAGAGGAACCAGAGATCAAATTGCCAACATTAGCTGGATCATGGAAAAAGCAAGAGAGTTCCGGAAAAACATCTATTTCTGCTTTATTGACTATGCCAAAGCCTTTGACTGTGTGGATCACAGTAAACTGTGGGAAATTCTTCAACAGATGGGAATACCAGACCACCTGACCTGCCTCTTGAGAAACCTATATGCAGGTCAGGAAGCAACAGTTAGACTGGACATGGAACAGACTGCTTCCAAATAGGAAAAGGAGTACGTCAAGGCTGTATATTGTCACCCTGCTTATTTAACTTATATGCAGAGTACATCATGAGAAACGCTGGGCTGGAAGAAGCACAAGCTGGAATCAAAATTGCCGGGAGAAATGTCAATCACCTCAGATATGCAGACAACAGAAAGTCATCTTACGGCAGAAAGTGAAGAAGAACTAAAAAGCCTCTTGATGACAGTGAAAGTGGAGAGTGAAAAAGATGGCTTAGAGCTCAACATTCAGAAAACGAAGATCATGGCATCTGGTCCCACCACTTCATGGGAAATAGATGGGGAAACAGCGTCAGACTTTATTTATTTGGGCTCCAAAATCACTGCAGACGGTGACTGCAGCCATGAAATTAAAAGACGCTTACTCCTTGGAAGGAAAGTTATGACCAACCTAGATAGCATATTCCAAAGCAGAGACATTACTTTACCAACAAAGGTCCGTCTAGTCAAGGCTATGGTTTTTCCTGTGGTCATGTATGGATGTGAGAGTTGGACTGTGAAGAAGGCTGAGCGCCGAAGAATTGATGCTTTTGAACTGTGGTGTTGGAGAAGACTCTTGAGAGTCCCTTGGACTGCAAGGAGATCCAATCAGTCCATTCTAAAGGACATCAGACCTGGGATTTCTTTGGAAGGAATGATGCTGAAGCTGAAACTCCAGTGATCTGGCCACCTCATGCAAAGAGTTGACTCATTGGAAAAGACTCTGATGCTGGCAGGGATTGGGGGCAGGAGGAGAAAGGGACGACAGAGGATGAGATGGCTGGATGGCATCACTGATTCGATGGACGTGAGTCTGAGTGAACTCCGGGAGTTGGTGATGGACAAGGAGGCCTGGCGTGCTGTGATTCATGGGGTCACAAAGAGTCAGACACGACTGAGTGACTGAACTGAAATGAAGGGGAAAACCCGTCTCCCACCCCACCATGCCAGCAAACATTTCTGCAGCGTCAAGGGTGCTCCTCGCATCTCCCGCCAGGTGGGACCTCCTGGCCCTGACTCTGTCCACCAACTGTCACGGGTGGCCTGGTGTTGCTATGCCACTGCGCCAAGACCCTTCACGGGTGGCCTGGCTGTGCTGTGCCACCTCGCCAGGACCCTTCGCGGGTGGCCTGGCGGCGCTGTGCCACCACACCAAGGTCCTTCATGGGTGGCCTGGCGGCGCCGTGCCACCGCGCCAGGACCCTGCATTGTGTGTTCTCTCCTTACAGGCCTTTCTGCAAAACTCCCCGTGACTCGGGTTAATTTCTACGAGCAACACCAATGTAAGATGTCCTGTACTTGGTGGTGGGGAGGGTCTGGGCGGGGGGGCGGTGTTAAAGCTGATCGTCCTTGTGGTCACCACTAAAACCAGCGCTGACGCAGAGCTCCCCATGTGCTGGGTCCCGCTCCAGGTGCTTCACGCGTGTGGAGCCCTGTCGCCCTGTGCCCGCAGGACAGGCGTGTGAGGACGCTGAGGCGCGCCTCTCAGGGGAGATCAACAGGCCTGGCCGACAATCAGTGAGTCCACAGAAGAAGAAAGGCGCCCAGCCTGCCCGCCCTGCAGAAAATCCAGGAGAAGCAAGGGGAGCCGGCACCGCTTGCCTCTGAGCAGCAGCCGCCTCCGGTTTATGCGAAGGCCCAGGACCACCGAGTTGCTGGGCCATATGCACACATCACTGACTTAATCTGACAGATTAAATGTCTTTTACAAAGATTTTTAAAATTATATTACTCAGTGTTAGCTGGAGGATGATGAAAAGGACATGAACCACGCCCTGCGGATGGGGAGTAAATTGGTACAGCCATCCTCAAGGTAATTTGATCATCTTTGGCAACATTTAATCAAATGCTTTGGCCCAGTAATTCCACGTAAAAGAACTTACCCTAATGAAATAATCATGGACAGAGATTTATATAAGGATGAGAATGACCTGACATAAAGGGTGATACCACCTCTAACACTAAAAAGCGGACAACACGGTAAGTGTCCAACGGCAGACTGTGAACCGGATGATGCTGGCAGCCACGGAACTCGCCCGCGATCCGCTGCTTCCTCCCTCGAGGGGTGCTCACCACACAACACAGAGTGGAAGGACGGGCCACAAACCAGAGTGTGCACAACACGACCCTCATCCATGAGAACCACTGTGCACAGATGTGCACAAAAGAGAAAAACAGAAGGTAATATGTTCAGACAGTAGCACTTTTGGGGATAGAATTAAAAGACTTATTTTTCCTTTTTTTTTTCCAGCGATTTCTACAATAAAAGAAAAGAGATTTGGGGGATTTCCCTGGTGACCCACTGGTTAGCACTCTGCACTTTCGCTGCTGAGGGTCCGGGTTCAATCCCTGGTCAGAGAAAAAATCCCACAAGACACTCGGAGTAGCCAAAAAAAAAAAAGACATTTTAAGATATCAGCTCAAAAGTGTTTAGTGAAACAAGCAAATAGCCCACCAACAGAAGGCGATAAGCCAGGTCAGACCAACAGGAGGCAGACGGCGAAGCGCTGGTGGGCCGTGGTCACCCACGAGACAGGGCAGTGACAACAGGCTGAGGCCGCCCCGCTGCGCCGAAGAGAAGACCCAGGGGCCTGGAAAAATAAACCCGCCTCAAGGCAAAACCCTTTTCAAGATCTGTAAGCATCACTCATAGCCCCCGACGTCCCGCTCGCCTGGCGCATCTAAGTCACCTCTGATGGGAGCCGGCAGACCCAGGGAGGTCCCTGGGACGGATCCACAGGAACCAGCGCCCAGAGCCCCAGCTCCTGCAGCCAGGACACGGCCATGCTCCCACCCACCTGACCCGGACCATGCCAAGCCCCGCTAGGACGAACAGCCTCCAGCTTCTGCTCCCTGAACCCACTCCCCCGCTCCTGTGACCTAAAGCCTGTAACTGAGCATCCCCCCTGCGAGCCCACCTCGCCTCTTGCCAGCCAGGACCTCTGGGTGCCCTGGGGCTCAGGGACCCTCTAGCCTCGCAGGACCTGCAGTCCACTGCCTCGACACGTCCCTACACGTGCTAAGGCCCCTCGCCCCTCTCGTGCCCGCTCCTACCTCATTACAATCGTGCCTCTCTAGACACACTCAGCTCCCTGCCCAGTGAACCCCAACTCCAGTTCCTGCTGCTGCCTGGCCAGAGACGCCCCAGGACCAAGCCGATCGGTCTCCCGTTACATTCGAAACACCCGCCCCCAAGGATGCCCAGCAAAGCCTGCTTCCTGACTGCGGCCAGGCACCCAGAAGACCAGTTCATCCTCTCAACTCACTGGCTCTCAGTCCTCCAACCCACCCTCCCCTCCTCTGCTGATTCCCGATGGCTCACTGAGCTTACAGAAGTTCCACACGGACTCTCTCTTCTCCCTTCTACAGTGGAGAACCTGAGCCTCTACAGGCTCTGACTCCAGGGGCCTCCTGGCACTAAGCAATTCCCTCCCCCATGGGCTGACCTTCTCTCTTCTAGAGTCAACGACGAGGTCTCACATCTGAAAACTCTGATTCCACACGCTCCCCACCCTGTTTCTGCTGTTTTCTACAAGAAAACCCTCAGGAGCTGCCCACCAGCAGCGCTGCTTTCTTCTCCCAGCCACTCCCTCATCGGGCGGCTGCCTGGCTTGGCCAGAGGCTCTAACTGAGACCAGTAATGACACCCGTCTGCTAAGAGCCTCTCCCGACCAAACTGGCCAGCCTCCTCTGAGCCCTCCCTTCATCGGGCCTCAACTTGGGCCTGTAAAGACTTGAAAACAGTTTCTAGCAGCTCAGGGCCACATCTTTACAGTGACTCTGGGCTATGTTGTGCTTAGTCACTCAGTCGTGTCTGACTCTTTGCAACCCCACGGACTGTAGCCCGCCAGTCTCCTCTGCCCATGGAATTCTCCAGGCAAGAACACTGGAGTGGGTTGCCTTTCCCTTCTCCAGGCGATCTTCCCCACCCAGGGATCGAAGCTAGGTCTCCCGCACTGCAGGCGGATTCTTACCAGCTGGGCCACCAGTGACTACTTACAGTGACTCTGCCCCCCTGACAAGCTCCTGCCTGAGAAAACTGGAGGCTACCAACATCTGAAGGCAGGACCTGTGTGTGGGGGGAGCGGGAGGGCAGGCGTCTGCTCACTGCAATTCTCCAGCTCCATGCCTCTCTTCCGGGTGCCGCCTCTGCACCCCCCACCCTCCCTTTAAAACACCCTCTCCCTGCACAAATCCAAGACGAGCTCAGTTCGCAGGACTTCCGCCTGTGCAGTAGTTATCGTCGATTAAAATGGGGCCTCATCGATTAGGCCAAGTCCAGCACGGCTTTGTTCGTCCCTGACTGCAGGCACCAGACCTCACAGCAGCATCTGCCACACACCTGCCCCTCTTCCCAACGGCCCTTTCGTCCCCGTTCCCCACCCCCGCCCCCCCCCCCCCCCACACTCTCTGGCCTTCCTCCCACCTCTTCACCTCCCTGCCCGAGGATGCACGAGGGCACCTGGCTCAGGCCTCCTTTCTTCTCTACTGAGTCTCACTCCCCTCAACTCACCTAGCCCTGCGGCTTTAAATACCAGCCGGGGGCTGATGACGCCCACGCTTCTCACTGAGCCGCACTACCACGCTGTCAACCTTGTGGATCACCGACACACACACTGTCTCACAGGAGACGTGTCAAATCCACACTGCCCATCACCCTCCGCAAGCCTGATCTCCCTGGCAAGGTCTGTCCCCCCAAAGGCCATCCGGTAAAATGAAGATTTCAGCTCAAGCCAAAAACCCTGGTGTCACCTACAGATCCTCTTTCGCAAACACCCGACCGTCCCACGGTGAACGCCGCTGACCCCATTCCCGAAGCACACCCAGAAGTGGACCTGTGCCGCCCCTCCTCCCGGATCATTCAAAAGTCTCCGACCGTTCTCCGCCCCTGCCCCTCCAGGCCGTTTCCGACGCCGCCTTCGGCAGGGTGCGTGAAATACCTAGGCCGGGTTCGGCCCACCTCCGCTGGGACCCTCCCCGGGGCTTGCCTCCCCTCCTCGGCCCCGCGCCCCGCCCCACGTCTCCCCGCCGCGTCGCGCGCCGTCACAAGCACCGGCGTCCCACCCACCTCAGGCGACCTCCCTGGCTCTGGGCTGTTTCTGACTAGAGCCGCGCGGACACGCGGGACTCACCAGGGGGCTGAGGGGACCCCAGGCCGGCGCCCTGGTCCCCGCGCCCTCGGCAGGCCGCCGAAAGGAAGACGGCCAGGTCCCCCGCGCATTCCCAACGGCCGCGGAGGCCCCGCGCCCACGCGGGGACACCCCCCCCTCACCCACTCAGCGCGCCACACTCGCCTACCTGCGCGTGGCCGTCGACGCCGGCTTCCGGCAGACGCGACGCCCAGGTAACGCGGTCCCACCCCCGGGGCGGCGCCGCCTATTGGTCGAGGGATGCCTCCGTCTCCCCTCTGGCCAATGGAGCGGGGCGGCCGCGTGGGGTGGGGCGGGGCCGATGGCGTCACTGTTGGGCGCCGGGAGCCGCCGGTTGCCCGGCAACCCTCCGCGTTCCGGTTTCGCGGGTGGCGCCCGCCGGTTCCCCAGCTCAAAGCGGATAGCGCAGGTCGGTCCACGAGAATTAGTCTTAAGCTGTCGCTTAAAGAGTGGGCGCAGGATTGCGAGGTTGTCCCCTACCCTCGCCCCGGGGCCTGGTCTCCTGGGATCTGCCATGCCCGGGTTTTGGGAAGGGGCTGCAGTCACTTCCTGAACTTGGACGTCATCTTGACCGGCCCCCCCCTCCCCCCCACCCCGCCCCGGCCGTGTGTGAACTGGGGGTTTTGAAACTTGAGGGAGCTTTGCTCGAGGGTGCTTGTTCGGGATGTGGTGTGTCACCGCGCCCGATGTGTCCACAGAGCAGAACGTGGGGCAGGGGAACACCCCGTCCTGTCGTCTCTGCTGAGACCACCTCCACTTCCCCGCTCACAGCGTTGCGCCTGCTCGCGAAGTTGCCGGTGCAGCGGTGTGTCTGCAGACACCTGTAAACCCAGGTTAGGTCCCTGGAGAGAGGATAAACGTGGACGCGGGCCCAACCGCCCGGGCGTCTGAAGTCTGAGGCGGCGCTATGCCGACGAAACCACGAGTTAAATTATTTTTCGGCTCTTAGAAATATTGAACTGTCTCGCCCACCGCTGGTTGGGAGGATTTATAAGTTGGGGACAGTGAGGTGGGGACAGCTGGACGGGGTTGTGCCATCAAGGGAGCTTCCTGGGGTGGAAGATAGGGCAGCAAGCCAGGACTTTCTAGTTTCACTCTCTACGGACAACTAACTTGTTTCTAATTGTATAAGACACCTTGCTTGCCTCTCACGCACATAAGGAGACTGGGCCACCGGTAAGCATGTTCAAATTTACCGACTCCAGGAAGAACCATTCTGTTTTCAAGCTACTTCAACTGGCTTCACGATCACTGAAAAATGAAGTTCTCATTCACATACAAGCTTAAACAATATAGAGTATAAAATACAAATATGGTTATCGTGTATTGTAACCCAACAGGACCCTATGGAGCCTTTCTGGAAGGGAAGAGACTCCACCCACTTACCCACTCCGTGTCCTCCACGGGCTTCTGTCTGTAGAAAAGCCTCAGCCTCCTAGGCCTGTCAGCGAGCAGGACCCTACAGGACCTTCCCAGTACAGGACTCCCCCGTTCCATGTCCACTGCCTCCACTTTGTCTGTAGAAAACTTTAAAAATGAATAATCTGAGAAGTCAGAAAATGCAGAAAGGAAAACATTCAAGCAAGATGAAATAATGGCCGTTAAACACAGTCGAGGACCCTTAGTGCCCTCAAGAGCTCTAGGTGATGTTCTGAGCCATGTCCTTTTAGCTGTTCTGTAGCTGCTGAAAGCCCTGGCAGTTGAGGGCATCAAGCTGTGTGCTGCCCACAAGCATGCAGACCCCCACTGGTTGGGGTACTGACGATGCTGAGTCCTGGTTATGTCACCACCAACCAATTAGAATACTGTCCACGAGCTGATCACGCACCCCACAGCCCTCTCCCTCAATGTCTTTATCGACCTTTCCTGAGAGCCTTCAGGAATGCAGGTCTTTTGAGCACCAGCTGCCGGGACTCCTTGCTCGGCACCTGCAGCAATCGCTGCATTTTCCTTCACTGCGACCCAGTGTCAGCAGATCGGCTTTACTGCCGCCCGAAGCAGTAGAGCTTGGTTTGGAAACAGGGAAAGGTGATTTCCAGAAAGCCTCCCACTGAAAATAGCTGAAAAAATGATTTAAAAAAACATATATACAAAACAAGACATATATATATATATAGATAGATAGATGACATGAGGCCAATAAAGGGGAAGAGGGGACACCTAGAGAAGTAAGCCTTTCAGTTAGGACCGTTTTTCACTCAATTCCGGAAGAAAACAGCTGGAAAGGCTGAGAAGGTGAACAAAGATTTCGTCAGCTTTGCAGGCTTAGGGCTGCCAAGAGGAAGGATTCTTGTAAGCGTCCCACCTTTGGGTTGAAATCCTGAAAGGCTACACTACAGGCATGAATATACAGAGAGACCAGCTCTTTCAGGCAATGCATAAAATCCACCTGGACTCCATCTCAGTTTCTGAAACTGCATTTAAGTGATTCGGGATTCATTGGTGGTGCCACTTGTGGGCTGAAAGAAGAAAAGGTCAAGTTTAGAAGACCACGAAGTCTCACACCCCAAACTGTAATTGCTCATATAGCATGACCGCTAGTCAACAGAAAATAGCTACATACACAGGAGACAAACAATGGGATAGAAAACCAAGAAAAATCAGCACCATCAGTGTGCACTGGGCTGCTGACACACCCGCCCAAAAGAGCCTCGTGGATCTGAAAATGGACTGCTCCAGCCGCTGCCGGACCAGGCTCACTCTGCCAGAAGCACAGCTAGCCAAAATGCTGAAGTCTGCAGGAAATCAGCCAAGTAAGGAGACGGAAGAACAAACCTTAGCTCCACCTCCTCGAAGGCAAGGGGCCCAGAGTACTTACAGGATAAAGCAGCAGGGCGGCCTGAGGTCGGATGGGTGGGGAGTGCAGGGAGATGGGAAAAAGCTGGGATAATCTCGGTCCATGAAGGTGTTAACCTCGCCACAGGCCTCTGCATGTTCAAAAGTGGAGGCACTTAGAGACTAAGGGTGAAGTTCTCAGCTCTGATGTCAAAGGTCGTGGAGAGGAGATTCGTGCTTGCCCCCTGGAGGCTCGGAAGTCCTGTCCACTCTTAACCAGCTCAGCTGGAACCCGGCCCAGCTGACTCCAAGCTCCTGGGGAACAACTCAGGTGAGCATCTCGTCATCCAGGCCCCGTGAGGCCTCGAGGAAGAGAAAGTCTTAAAACGACTTTGATTAATGGTGCAGGTGAAATGGATCTGGCCCAGGGTCCCACAGTCACGGGCTGACACAGTGCCCCGTCAGGGCTCAGCCTCAACTGCGCTTCTGCCGTGACCACAGTGCGTCCGGAGCTGCTCAGCCGGGCGTGTGATCCTCAGGTCTTCCGAGTTTCATGACCCAAGTGCAGGACCATCTGTGCTACAAATTGACCTCTTCCTTTGGGCCCCACTCAAAACCAGCGACTTCCACGTCACCCTGTAAATGAGTGACGGCCATGTTAAACGTGGCCCACGCCGCCTCCCAGCGCAAGGGGACCGAGCGACAGCAGCAAAGCGGCTCCATCGTGGCCCCTCCGGTGGTGGGCTGTTTCTGCACAGCACCGTTTCTGTGCAGTTTTCAACAGCACTGTTTCAACACAATTCTGCAGCTGAAAACTGCACACATTTATGATCTCACAGTATCTGCACGGTGGGCACATGGGTGTGACTTAGCTCCGTGCTTGGCCTCAGGGGCTCCCACAGGCCGGGCCGAGGTGGCACCAGGGCTGGAGTCTCACAGGAAGGCTCGCTGGGGCACGGTCACTTCCAAGCTCACTCACCTGGCCGCTGGGAGGACTGAAGACCAACCGCCTGCACGCACCCCCACCGCGGCCCCCGGTCCCCTCACAGCCCCTCCCCGCTCCCCTCCGCTCTTCCACAGCACCCGCTCCCCTTGCGCAGCACACCGCGGTGGCTGACTGCAGCCTTGCAGTGAAATAAAGCAGTAAGTCAGCACTTACCCTCAGACGTTCACACTCAACCAAGTGGGAAGGTCAGACTCATCTCCCTCCCGCCGCCTTTGCGACACCCCCGTCTCAGGACAGCTGCAGGGCTGGGCCCACGTCCACAGTCCTCGCTGTGCAGCTTCAAACCTGGAAAACGGAGACCGCTTCAGAAACTCTTCAGAACACACCTTCCAGACTAGGCCGTGGCATTGAATAAACAATGAATGTGGAAGCCTGATCAAGAACAAACATGGATACTGAGGGGTAAGGGGTGGGCAAGGACTGGGAGATGGGGACTGACGTGCAGGCACCATCAACATGACGCACGACACCCGTGACTGATGGCAACCTCCTGGGCAGCGCGGGAAGTGCTACTGAGGGCGCCGTGGTAAGCCACCTGGGAAGGAATCCAAAACAGAGGCTGTATGTGTGCACACAGCCGCCCACTTTGCTGTGCAGTAGAAACACAACACTGTAAAGCAGGTAAAGCCAACAGGAATTAGTTTAAAAATACACTTACAAAACCCCAATCCCCCTGAACACGGACGACCTGCAAGACTGACTTGGGGCTGGTGGACTGGTCGTGCCCCTCCTGTCGCCCGACGCGGCTGCCCGCAGGAAAGAGGTCTAGTCACCGGCTCCCTGGTTCTCAGAGACCCTCTGGTGACACCTTGTGGGCACGTCTGATACTGCAGCCTTGCACCAGCTTGGCCGCCAGGACTGGTCACTGGACACGGAGCACTGGGCAGGCAGCCTGGCCCTGCGTGCTGCTCGTAACACAGAGGCAGGACAACAGCGGCAGGAAGGGTGTGGCTGCACGTGCTGAAGACCCCAGGCAGCGGGAGAACACACTCAGCTGCCCCAAGGCTCTCCCTTCCCCCACATGGGCCAGACCCTCTCGAGAGACACATGGAGTTGCTGAGGCCAGCCTGACCCTCCTCCTGCAGCCGGGCGGTGGTGTGCCCAGTACCGGGCACGGAGGTCCAGGTAGAGCCTGCACACCTGGCGAGCCCTGTGCCTCGGGCACCTCTGAGGCTGAGCACCAGCCTTGCCCCATCCCAGATGGCTGCCACTCACAGGTGAGGGAACCACGGCCAAGATCACAGCGCGCTCGAGGCCACTCTGAGCAGCTGAGGCAGTGAGCACAGCCTTCTCTCAAAGACGCACGTAGACCTGCGACACTTAGAAAGCGGCACTCAGACCTCTCGACATCAGCGCTTCCTACAAAACTTAAAATGCTCCTATGGCGTCCCCATCCTTTGGGACGCGGTCATAGAACTCTCGACATCAGTGCTTCCTACAAAAACTTAAAATGCACTTGTGGCTTTCCCATCCTGTGGGACGTGGTCGTGTCCACAAGGAATTCTCAGAACTAATGCTCAACTCTGCTCATCAAGGCAGACCCGCTGACGACACCACGTTTTCACCACATTAGGAGAACACTGAGCCCATGAAACAGCTGATGGCGGTGTAGGGAAACCGATGGGGAGGAAATTGGTGTGACTTCCTGGATGCCAACCTGGGACCTCTCACCCATCTCTGAAACACGCCCCCCAGCACAGCAACGCTCCCTAAGGAGCAAAGCATGAGGGCAGCGACATGCCCAGGTCCCAGGGGACGTTGACCTCCGTCAACAGCGGCAGGGACTGCCCGGCGACGACTGCCGTCCTGACCTTCGACCTCTGCACCATCGCAACGTCTCTTCACACAGGGCCTTCAAGAAAACGCTAACTTCTCAGAAAGGTCTTAAATACACGTAAACATTCCACGTTTAAGCTGAGAAACACAAGTGCACTCATGTGAGTTGGTGATCACTGATAGTGCAGCACATTTTTGTCCTTTAGTTTGGATGATCAAGAACAGTGCTAACGGAAGCATGACGCAAGCCTCACCTACCTTTAAAATTCCCAGTAGCCACAATTAAAACACAGAACAAAACCAAGTAAAATTCACTTTAACACTTTATTTAACCCATTATATCCAAAACACTATTTCAACCTGTAAATATTTGTAACGAGATTTTTTTCTTTTTTGGTATTAACTTCAAAACCCAGCTCTACAGAGCCTCAGTTTGGACATTAACCTCTCCTGAGAAAGACGTGATCTGTGTATAGATGTCATAAAACTTGCAGCTGAGAAGATAACACACTCAAGCTCCCGACATCAACGCTTCTTCCTCACACCGGCTGCTGCTGCTGCTCAGTCGCTTCAGTCATGTCCGACTCCGTGCGACCCCATAGACGGCAGCCCACCAGGCTCCCCCGTCCCGCTAGTGACCACGGAGTAGAGCCGGAGCCCAGGAAGTGCTCCTCGCACGTGGCCCCGAGCCCCACGGCATCAGGACTCGGGCAGGGCGGGGGGCTGCGCTCCTCACAGGCCCCCGGGCCATCCTGGCACACCTGGAGAGCCAGCAGCCTAAACCTGCCACTGCTAACCAGAGGAGGGCCACAAACAGCAGCATCACCCGCCTGCAGACGGGCACCCAGCACACCGCCCTCCAGCGTACCGAGGCTCTGAACCCAGCACACAAAGGGTAACCATGTGGGAGCGTGCCCTGTGGGTTACACTGGGGACCCAACCGGACAGCATTTCTCTTCCTCCAGTTTCCTGGCGCCCGAGATCCCAGGAGACGAGGACTCTCCTGGCGTCACCTCAACGCCTGCAGTCAGAGGGTCACGGCTGTCCTTTCAGTGGAGCAGGAGCGGGGAGCAGGGGCCACCTGGACAAGGACCCCAACGGGAGGTGGCGCCCCTCCACTGGGCTCGGAGGACCAACCACAGGAGCCACATGGGAAGACGTCGTGTGACCCGCTGTGGGTGGTTTGAGTGACGGAAGCCCCGTGACTGACACCCAGGCCAGAGCTGCTCGCGTGGGAAGCAGGGGCCTGCTAGAGCATAAAGTGCAGGTAGCGCAAGAGAACAGGCCAGTCTGGGCAGGATCAGTCACACCATCACTTTACTTTGAACCTGAAAGAGAAGAAAACAGCTCGTTTTTAAGTCTGTCTGGATTAACTGGAAGTGGGTGGTCACGTACAAAACATCCACCACCCACAGGGCTGCAGACCCCAGCGGTGAAGCGTCTCTCGGGGTCGCCCGGGGCTGAGGAGCCTGCAGGCTGACGCACACCCCCTCCCCCGTCTGGCCGGGACCGGGCGCAGAGTCCCAGAGGCCAGGCAGGAGCCGCACCGTGAGCGCTCAGCGTGGCCGTCCCCCCGACCTCTCCCGGGCCATACCTGAAGTGCCGGGCCAGCCAGCTGCCCAGCCCCTCGCGGGAAGCCCCCGACGGCCTGGGTTCCAAGCACCTGTGGGGAAGGCTCAGGTCAGCGTTCCACCAGCTCCTCATCTCTAGCACGGAGGCCACATGCACAGGGATGAGGGGACCCTCCGCCTGGTTCAGGCAGACGCCACAAGAGACGGTCACAGGAGGCGGCAGGGGACTCCCACTCCTCCTGCAGCAGGTGGGGCGGATGGTCCACGTTCCCGAGGGGGCTCTTCCTGGCTGCCAGCCAGCAGAGGGGCTGGGCTGCCATCAGGAGGCGGCCGGAGTGTGGCAACCCAGGCCCATGGGGAGGGCGGGCGTCTGGTGGTGTGTGAAGCTGAGCTCACAGTGCAGGGAGGGGGTCACTGTCTGGCCGCACAGACTGCTGGGCTGCCAAGGGAACACTTGGAGACCACCGCACAGAGAGAACGCCACGGGAGGCAGAGATCAGGGTGATGTGTCCGCAGGCCGGGGGCCCCAGGGAGACGGGGATCACCCTCCACGAAGCGGGCGCCCGGGCAGACCCTCCCCGTGGCCCCGAAAAGGAGCCCGCACCCGCCCCCCGCACCATGAGCACAGCTTCTAGCTTCAGAACTAGGGTCCCAGCAGACGACTAGATTCCAGCTTCAATTCTGAGTCCACTTTTAATTTAGATCATATTCATCCAAACCCCACAGTGAATATTCCAGCCCCACAGCCGAGCGTGGGACTCAATTCCAGGTCCAGGTGGTCCCAACGCGTAGGGTGAGTGAGGCCGTCCTCACCCGGCTAAGCTGCCGGGGGGGCCCCTGCGGGTGCAGCCGTGGTCCAGAGGGTGTCTGTGCTGGAGGCAGAAGCTGCCGCGGCACTCCTCACACGCCACCCGCAGCATCTCTCTCCTCCTGCAGCCCTCCCTGGAGCAGCGGAACGTAAACACCTGCGGAAGCACAAGTCACTTCAGTGTCCCAACCGCCTCGCTGAGCGATCACTCAGCAAGCCCCGAATAAGACCCTTAACCCTCAAACCAGAAACAGTTCTTAGCTCAACAGTATGCAGGCGCCAAGCTTTCACTGAGATTTGTCAGGTAAACAATACTAACTAAGCACGCAGGAAACTTTTAACAGACGACAAATACAAAGCCAGGACTTCGTGTTGGGGACTCGTGGGATGCCTGGGGATGCTCCCAGTGAGAGATGAGATGGGGGTGGGGCAGACGGGTCACGGGGAGAGGCCACGCAGCGCGAGGGGAGCCAGCAGGGCCCCGGGGCCAGCAGGGGCTGTGCTCCATCAGGGGGCCTCTGGGTGACGTAAGCTGCCAGGCACTCCCAACTGTACAGGTGCAACGGAGGAGGCAGGGCCAGCAGCCGGGGGCGGCCCTCCGCCGAGGCAAGCAGTGGCTGAGCACAGGGGGCAGCAAGGAGCAGCCGGCGGGGACCGAGCAGGGGCCGCGGATGTGGGGGCTGGGGGGGCACGGGGCGGAGGGGAGGCCCGATCAGAGGGCCTGGGGCGGAGGCTCAGGGCAGGCTTCACCTTCTCCTGTTCCAGGCTGTCAATCGATTTTGTCCTGCACTGAGCGCAGGAAGCAGGGAGCGGCTGGAGCACATGGAGATGGACACGGACCAGAAACCAGAACCCGCGGCTCCAGTCGGCCGAGGACCGGAGACCAGAACCCGCGGCTCCAGTCGGCCGAGGACCGGAAACCAGAACCCGCAGCTGCAGACGGCCGAGGACCGGAGACCAGAACCCGCGGCTGGAGACGGCTGAGGTCAGAAACCAGAACCCGCGGCTGCAGATGGTGACTCAGCCTCACAGGAGTGGGGCCTGGAGTCGTGCTGGAGGCCGAGAGAGGGGGCCACACGGCCC
Source organism: Bos taurus (assembly GCF_002263795.3). Taxonomy (NCBI): domain Eukaryota; kingdom Metazoa; phylum Chordata; class Mammalia; order Artiodactyla; family Bovidae; genus Bos; species Bos taurus. The sequence continues at coordinate 41,669,070 of NC_037352.1, read as the reverse complement.
GCATCCCAGAGAACCACCTGGGTTGGCCCGGGGAGCACGCAGCTCGGGGACGTGCAGGAGGCCAGAGAGCCTCCCCTCTGAGGGCAGGACAGGCTGCCACGCACTGTCTGCTGAGGGCCTCGGCCAGCCCGGGGCTCCTCAGACATGGAGGTGATCACCGGTGGCGGCTCAGACTCCGCCTGAAGTTCTACAGTGACCGCCAAGAGATGTTCTGAAAAAGGATTAACGCAAAACTGCAAAAGATGAACGGGAACAGCCCCGACTTTAGGGAAAGCTCACGGACATGCAGGACGCACTCAGCAGACGTGAAACCCTGCGAGCCAGTGTGGAGGCTTGGGGGGGGGCGGGTGGCCAGGAGGCAGCTGTGCCTCCGGGAGACCCCCTCCCCACAGCAGAGCTGCCCTGACCGCCGTGAGCCTGAGACTGACCAGGACCCAGGACCGAGCACCCACACGGGGGACACAGAGAAGGGAACTTAGGGGAGAACAGGCCAGCCCAGCAGGGCCAGCAAGGAGGAGTGCGGTCCAGAGTGGGTGCGGGCCCAGGGCTCCCAGTCTGTGAGGCTCAGCCAGCGTGAGGCTGCCACACGGGACAAGGAGGGCGGTTGCTCACGGGCGCCCCCGAGCAGCAGCAGAAGCGGGAAAACCGCCAGCGCCCACGAGCGCCAGGAGCACCGCTGGAGCAAGGGCGCCAGGGCCCCGCAGCAGCCCCACGGGACAGGCGCCCGCGGCACACAGGCTGCGCTCAGCCTGCGGGGAAGGCAGGCGGCCCCGTGCCCGCTACGGACGGACAGACGCACACTGGGGTCTGCATGTCATCAGTACATGCTACGCTGTCTCCTGGGGAGCTCAGGGAAAAAGCGCACAAGGGCAGGGATTCCTAGAAACCGCACTAACTTTCCACCTTCGGAGAAACAGTAAGACTCTTGTAAACGAGAGCAAATCCTAATGTAGACCCTGATATTGAGAAAATACGCTTGCAGAACTGTGGAAACCCACGCCGCTCACAATCCAGGAAAAACAATTGTTCAGTCGCTCAGTCGTGTCCAACTCCTTGCGACCCGTGGACCACAGCACGCCAGGCCTCCCTGTCCTTCAACAATCGTTAGGGTTTAACGTCTCCCTGGAGGAGGAAGCGGCACCCGCAGCCCTGCCTCACCTTCGCCGTCTCCTGCCCGGGGGGACGCCGACAGTCTCCATCCATGTGCGCACCGACCACCACATCGGGGATCTCCCCCCGTTTCACTGGGACGGGGCTGTTACAGAGTGGGCACACCGGGACCCGGACATCCTAAAGCAACAAACGTAAGATGACAGGGCTGATCAGGAACCAAAGCTCAGGCACACAACGAAAGGCCCGCGGCACCGCCACACGGGGTCGCCCTCACAGGAGGACCCCAGGGGAGCCAACGCACCACGGACTATCACCCGCCCGCAGAGACGACCCAAGGAGAGCCGGTGAGGCCACCCAGGAGGGAAGCGGGCGGGCAGTCTGGATAGCCAGTCTTGGGATGGCAGGGCCATCTGTCCAGCACCAGGAGCGAGCGGAGAAGCTGCCCTGATGCCTGCAAGGCGGGCGGGGCTGCCGGGAGCAAATGCCGGTGGAGAGGAGCCCCGGCCACGCCTGCCAGCGGCCCTCCTGATGCTCACGGGGCTTCCGCCCTGCCCACACGGGCAGGCGTGGTCACCCGCCAAGCCCAGGACGGGGGCTCTGGAAGGATGCAGCAGGGGCTTCCGCCCTGCCCACACGGGCAGGCGTGGTCACCCACCAAGCCCAGGATGGGGGCTCTGGAAGGATGCAGCAGGCGCCCAGCGGAGCGCCTAGCACCGTTAGCATCCCTCAGGGCAGGCTGAGCTGGCTTCACGCAGGAGCGCTCTGAGGTGACGCTGACGTGGGCGGGTGACAGGTAACCCCCGAGTGCCTGGGAGTGGAGCTGGAACGCCACCCAGGGGCGCTCCCGCAGCTGGCCCGTGGGCAAGTTAAGAAGCAAGCAACGCTGAGTCATCTCTAGGCAGACTCACCCCATCCAGGGCAACAGGAAGGTCAAGTCAACAAAACCACAGCTTTGCCTGATCCTTGGTGCTGGGCGAACATGAGTCACCCTCCCCCGCCCCCATGAATCAGTGAGGGCCCAGACCACAGCGGACACTGGGCAAAGCCTGAAATGCATCATCTGCACCTCTGAACTGCCGCCATGGGGAGCCAGTAGAGTGCTGGCCAAAGACCTCAGAAAACCGCTCTCGGAAGCACCCAAAACAAGTGAGCTCAGGCTGGGACCTCCTGAAACGTCAACAACCAGGTCTCACACCTCTGGGCTTAGGCAGGTCTGCTTCCCTCAGTCACAGTCCAGTTTCCACCAGGTCCCGTCTGAATCACTGAGGCAGGAGGCCAAGGCTGCGAAGTGACTCCGAAATAGAGTGTGCACAGTTCCCCCCAAATGGATCCCCCGTCAAGCCCTGCACTGGGAAGGGCCCAGGAAGACAGAACAGTTTTCCCTTGGTGTGTTAAGGAACTAAATGTTCTAACATGTTAAGTAAGCTTTGAAGGTCTGGCTACAACGACTGATTCCAGGAACCCCCGAGAATAATCTGTGGTTTTCGAGCTGCGCAGCCCGAGCTTCCTGGGACGGTGGACGCTCCTCCCTGCCCTGTCCGCACACGGTCACCGAGGGCCGGAAACGAGGCTGGTGTGACTGAGCAATAGGCCTTCACGGCTCCTTTCACTCCAGCTGAGCTTCCGCTACGTGTGGCTCGCGTCCACTACCTCGGGCAGCGCGGCTTTGGAGAGGGAGGATCAGAATCTTCAGGAAGAAGTATGATCGATTACCTTGGTGAATCCAAGGGGACACTTATGTGCAGCATAGGTGAAATGATCTTTACAGAAATCTTGTTTACACGCATCACATTTTAACGGAAGGAAATCTAAAACAAAAAACAAAAAACAGTAGAGTGCTTTAAAGACTAGAAAGAATCATACATCGTTATTAAACAACTATTTACCTTCCCTGAGTTCATATAACGCCTACCAAACATCCTCGAGGTGTCACAAGAGAATAAAATAATCGGGATCCGTGACCTCCACAATGCCAGCAGCACTGCAGAACCGGTACAGCTGCCCTTTCCAGAGAGATCCCAGCTCAGGTGGCACCTGAGTGTTTAAGCAGCGCTCTTCCGTCTACCCAGCGAGGGCAGCCAGCCTCCTACCTGGCTCTACAGAACCTCAACCTCAGGCCAGCATCTCATCACTGAAGAGCCACAAAGGCCAAGACCCAAAGAACATCAGCCAACGAAGACAACGGCCAGTTCTCCCGGCAAGCAGATGACAAAACGCCCAATTTCTGCTGAGGTTCCCTTAAAAGTGCTTACCTAGCTGCTTGCATGTTTTTTCTGAACAGTGCTTCCCCAAATCAGGGAACTCCATTGTGAGAACGTGTCCAAAACACAGACGGCAGAGCGAAACGTGACCTGAGAGAATTAGAAAAACTCAGGAGAAAAGCAACGACGGCCTGAATTTCAGTCACCAGGATTTATACCGTACCGCTGATCAAAGTAAACACACACTGTAGACGCCCAAGTCAGCTGGGCTCCCACAGGGGACTAAAGCCTCCCAACTCTTGTCTTGTAGCAAAAAGAAAATAGGCGTCTTCGGATAAGTACCAGCTCCTTCAGAATTAACCCCATTAAAAGACAGGGTGTTTTTCAGTCCTTCTAATTTCTAGTTTATGAAGCTCAACCCGAATTTAGGTTTTCATTAATTCATATTTTGATTCATATTGATAAGCACATCTCATATTCAATTTGCACAGTTGCCAAAGAAAGTTACAGCCTTGGTGAACTTTAAATCCCAATTTCATCTACTGAATATACTTGTTGACATAAACTAAACTCCGTTACCAGGTGCTAAATCACATTAATTAACTGCACTAACCCGGAGAGATTCGACTCAGTCCCCTCTTGCTCTCTAACTCCCTGATGCATTGAGTCTTACTTAGAATTTACTCCTTAATGACCACCAACCTGGAGCTGACCGGGGGAAGGGCAAGAAGTTAACTCACCAGTGGAAAACAGGTGTAGAAACGGCGAGGCCACTGCACTTGAGAGAAAGCTGAAGTCAGTCCCCGGGACGCCTCACAGGCTCCCCTCCCATCAGGCACCCACTCTCGGACTCTGGTCCCTCCCAGAGTCCACGTCCCCAGGGCCTTCTCCGGGCTCGCCCGGCAGCTCTCTCCGCTCCCGGGGGTGTCCGCGGTGCCTGGGACACTCTGGCCACGGCTCACGCCCGCTCCTGCCCTCAGGCCTCGGGTTAGAGCGTCACTAACACCCGCCTCACCCCGCCCGCCCCTCGTTTCCTCTTCTGGAGTTCCTTCCCCAGGACCCGCTCGCTCGGCTTCCCCCTGCAGCTTCGCACGCGCCTCTGGGCTCCAGGGGTCAGCGACACCGAGCGGGTGTGCGGGAACCGCTCCATCGAGGACCGACCAGAGACCCACCTCAGTCCCGCCGTGGTCGCGCTGTTGGCGCTGCGTCCGTGGAGCAAGAGCCCCGGTGTGCTGGGACACGGGCGCCCTGCCGTCCGAGGTCTGCGGCCGGACCCCCGGCCGGCCCCTGCAAGACGCCCAGGCAGCCGCCGAGGAGAGTGGAAGGCGGCGGAGGCCGAGAGCTTGAGCCTCCCGTCCGCCGTCGGCCGCGGCGAACGAGGCCAAGGGACGCGGAGACCAGAACCCGAGCGACGACCGCGGCCCGCCCGAACCCACCGAGGAGCAGCATCGCGGCGCCCGGCCTCCGGGCCATTTATCCGCAGCCGCCCGGCCCGAGCGCTCCCGCCGTCCGGGCGTTCCCGGCGCGCCCCCGATACGTCACGCCTGCCGGGCCAATCGCGCCCTGCCGCAGCGAGGCGTTCCCGGCGCGCGCCGACACGTCACCGCGGGCCGACCAATCGCGCCCTCTGATGCCCGCCCACACCTCGCCTCTTCTCGAACGGTCGCGCGGCTTCTCGGACCTGCCGAGTCACGGCCAGGCGAGTCCGCGGGGGCGCACTGGGCGCGGCGGGGCGTTTCCCCGCGCGGGGCGCCCGAGCCGCAGAGCTGTCCGTACGGGCGGCGGCGAGAGCAGCTAGGCGCTGATTTTGGAGTCAGAGGTGAACCTGAGCAAGAAGGCAAGTTCACAGAAGGGGAGACCACAGGGTGGCCTGCCCGCGCGTTTCTCCGTGTGCGCCGTCTCCCCAGCCTTGCTCTGGGCCACTGGAGAGCCTGCACCTGTCGCCGTGGCGCCCCGTCACCCCACTCCTGTCGCCCGCTTGTTTTCCCTCCGTGACCGCTCCGGCCACTCAGGCGCGGAATCGGTGGCGACCCCACGTTAAGGTCCCACGCGCACACCCCGCTTGGCTTTTTGTCGTGTCTGTTTCGTCTCTGCTCCAGGAGCTCATCTGCTGTTACACTGTCAGTCTCGTCCTGTCCCCAGCGGGTTTTATTAAAAGTCACAGACTCTCGTTAGTATAACGTGACTCTCAGGACTGGCAGGTCCCGTTTCCTTGGTGGTGACCACAGGATGGTGCTGCGCTCATCACCAGCGCAGGATCGCACCCCATCCTACCCCGGGAGATGTTCATTTTGACTACCCAGGCCTCACGTTTGCCAAGTTTCTCCACTTTTTCATTTGTGAACAATTTCCCTTGTCCATTTAGTTTTTAAGGAAGAATCAGAATTCACCTCAACTTCAGGGAAGGTCTGGAGAAGACGTGAGTGGACACCTGAGGGTGTAACAGGTGAGCGTCTGGCCCACCTCAGCCCTTCCTGGCCCTTATCTGGCCAAGACCACACCACACTATCCTGAAAACAAGGCCATCAAGTCAGGTTTCAGATGCAGCTGTTTGGTCATTAACTGAATACCTGCATTGCTAAAAAGAGATGCTGGGCTTCCCTGGTGGCTCAGTGGGGAAGAATCCACCTGCCGATGGAGGAGACGTGGGTTCCATCCGTGGTCCGGGAAGATCTCACTGCGCGGAGCCACTAAGCCCGTGTGCCACAACGATTGAGCCTGGGCTTTACTGAGCCCATGTGCCACAGCGACTGGAGCCCACACGCCCTAGAGCCTGTGCTCGCAATAAGAGAAGCCGCTGCGATGAGAGGCCTGCACTCCACAGTGGAGAGCAGCCCCGGTCACTGCAGCTGGAGCAGGCCAGGCACTGCAATGAAGACCCAGTGCAGCCAAAAATAAAGTTGTTTTTTTTTTTTAAATACAGATGCCACCAAGTGTAGTTAGGTGACCACTGTACACCTGAGTTAGTCACACATCACAATTAAGGGCTTCCTGAGGTGTCCTCTGAGAGTCAGCTGGGGACAAAGGGCCTTGAGTGCTGTGACAACGGCGGATGGGAGGGGAGGCAGACCTCAGAGCCCGAGTCAGCAGCCCTCCAGAAGTTCGAGTGCATGTCTAGACACACTGCTGTCTATCAAGGGAGCAGCATCCTTTGCCGCCAGCTCTCTGTTGTGGCCCGTTTTACCCGCAGAGACAGGTGCAGAGCTGACAAGGGACACACTCAGGAGGAGCCAGGATTCAGACTCACCTCGGAGTCCACATTCCTGACCCCCTTGTGCTGCCTGCACCAGCTGGGGGTGAGGATGGAGGGGCGGCTGGGAGCCAGGTCATCAGGACCCCGAGGGCCATGAAAAGATTTCAGACTTTTGAGTACAGAGAGGTAGTGCTGAAAACTTTTAAACAAGACCTTGAGGGGTGGGCAGGGAACACTTATAAAATATATATTTTATGCAACTGAATGAAAAATAATTTCAACTTGCTTGATTTTCTAAAATTGAACTCCACTTTTTTTTGGAGCCCCAGACGCCTGCCCCAGGCAGACACGTGTCCTTTCCCATCACTGAGTGTCCAGTCTGTTGAGATCCAGTTCCTCTCATGACCTCCGTCATTTCAAGGCTTCTTCCTGTAACCCCTCGTTCTTGTCTCCTTCAGTGGCACCGGGGTTCGGGGAAGCATGGCTGACCCCATGGCAGTGCAGGGAGGGGAAGCCTGGCCACAGCCTCTGGTCACGTGCGAGCGCCCCCTGCTGGCATCAGGACTTCCGTCGTGACCTCTGATCAGGAGTTCACGTCAGCCTGTCCTGACCCCGGGTTTCGGGTTCAGTGACCCTCTCTGCCCTCCACACTGGGGTGTGTGGGGCTGGGGAGCGCCTGTAGCTTATGTGCGGGGTAGGGGGGGCGTGGCTCTAGGGCACCAGTTGAGGCCCTGTCCTGCCTGGCCACACCCCAGGCGTCCTGCACCGCGCTCTCCCTGCACCAGCACAGAGGTCGGGTGGGAGAGCAAGCGTGGAGCCCGTTTGCCTTCAGGTTATCCCCCTCCTCGCCAGCCGTGTACCGTCTGAGGGCTGCAGTTTGTGCAGGGGATTGGTTCTCAGGGATCCAGGCAGCAGCACAGGTTCTGTGTCCTCCCTGTTGAAGCTCCAAGGGACTTCTCAGGTGGTCCAGTGGTTGGGAACCCGCCTGCCAATGCAGGGACGTGGGATTCGATCCCTGGTCTGGGAGGATCCCACATGCCGCAGGGCAACCAAGTCTGTGTGCCGTGGCTGCTAAGCCCGTGGGCCCGGAGCCTGTGCCCCACAGCAAGAGGAGCCGTCACGAGAGGATCCTGTGTGCGCCTCAGCTGCTGAGCCCGCGGGCCCGGAGCCTGTGCCCCACAGCAAGAGGAGCCGTCACGAGAGGATCCTGTGTGCGCCTCGGCTGCTGAGCCCGCGGGCCCGGAGCCTGTGCCCCACAGCAAGAGGAGCCGCCACGAAAGGATCCTGTGTGCGCCTCGGCTACTGAGCCCGTGGGCCCGGAGCCTGTGCCCCACAGCAAGAGGAGCCGTCACGAGAGGATCCTGTGTGCGCCTCGGCTGCTGAGCCCGTGGGCCCGGAGCCTGTGCCCCACAGCAAGAGGAGCCGCCACGAGAGGATCCTCTGTGCGCCTCAGCTACTGAGCCCGCGGGCCCGGAGCCTGTGCCCCACAGCAAGAGGAGCCGCCACGAGAGGATCCTCTGTGCGCCTCAGCTGCTGAGCCCGCGGGCCCGGAGCCTGTGCCCCACAGCAAGAGGAGCCGCCACGAGAGGATCCTCTGTGCGCCTCGGCTACTGAGCCCATGGGCCCGGAGCCTGTGCCCCACAGCAAGAGGAGCCGTCACGAGAGGATCCTGTGTGCGCCTCGGCTGCTGAGCCCGCGGGCCCGGAGCCTGTGCCCCACAGCAAGAGGAGCCGCCACGAGAGGATCCTCTGTGCGCCTCAGCTGCTGAGCCCGCGGGCCCGGAGCCTGTGCCCCACAGCAAGAGGAGCCGCCACGAGAGGATCCTCTGTGCGCCTCGGCTACTGAGCCCATGGGCCCGGAGCCTGTGCCCCACAGCAAGAGGAGCCGTCACGAGAGGATCCTCTGTGCGCCTCGGCTACTGAGCCCGCGGGCCCGGAGCCTGTGCCCCACAGCAAGAGGAGCCGTCACGAGGGGATCCTCTGTGCGCCTCGGCTACTGAGCCCGTGGGCCCGGAGCCTGTGCCCCACAGCAAGAGGAGCCACCACGAGAGGATCCTCTGTGCGCCTCGGCTGCTGAGCCCGCGGGCCCGGAGCCTGTGCCCCCAACGAGAGAAGCCGCCACAAGAGGATCCTCTGTGCACCGCAGCTGCTGAGCCCGGCGGCCCGGAACAAAGACCCAGTGCAGCCAAGACAGGCTGCAAAGAGAAAGGAAAGCTCACCAAGCCTCCCCAGCCCTGGCAGTCGCGCTCTCCTTGCGCCGCGGGCGTTTCTCTCGCGTCATTGCCTTTGCTTTCTTGCTCTACAGGTGAATCTCACAACCTTGGCTTCATGATTCCCTTTCCTCTGCTTGAAAGCCTCTCTGTTAAGACTGTGGCTTGCTACGAGCTCTTAAAAGATTAGGTTAAAACTTAAATCTGAACAACTTTAAAAAACATATTTTGTGTTTTTATTTTTGGCCGTGTCGGGTCTTCGTTTGAGTAGCGGCTTCTCGTGGCTAGACAGATGCTTTCATGGAGCGTGACTGTCACCCCAAATGACAGTGGAAGGCGTCTCGGTGAGGGAGGAGAGGAAACCCTGGCGCCGTGCGTGCCGTGCGCCTTGCACTTGGAAGCGCGCGTGCGGCCGCAGTTTGTGGAAGACAGACTGGTGGAGGAGAGGCTGCAGCAGAAGCTGGAGGGCAGCTACGAGGCTGTGGCTGAGGCCCAGGGGACTGAGGTGACAGTGACCACGGACGCCTTGGAAACGCAGGGCTTTACCCGCCTCCGCCACTCCCCTCGTAGGCAGGGCGTGAGCGTGTGGTCCAGGGGAGGGGCTCCTGGAAAAGATTCCTCCCTATTGAAAGAGATACTCATCAGGACATAGCCCGCTGCTAGAAGATGATTTTGTGGTGCTTGAAAGTAGCCTTCTCACTAATTTGTAGGGCAAAGCTTAAGCACCGAGCCAAGCACTGGGGGCGGCCTAGCAAAAGGTGGAGAGCCCGGGTCGATGGTTACGTTGTTGAGCCGACGGTCAGTTTCCTGGCCTCAGGACAACAGTGTACATCCTCATTCTGCAAGGTGCTGCTCGCTTTTTTTTTTTTTTTTTTTTTTTGAGCCAAAGCGTTCTGACACATGCAATCAGTCTAGAATATATCCACTATGCTGTGGGCAAGAGAGAAAAGTTGGCACATAAGCACGTGGGTATGTGAGTCTGGAACCCCGAGAAGACGTCGGCCTGGAAAAAGAAGGCTGGAAATCATCAGTGTAAAGATGGCCATTAAACCCACAAGTGCGGGCTGCCTCAGGAAAGGACACACGTGGAGGAGAGGGCCAGGCGCCCAGTGTCTACAGACTGGAGGGAGACACAGGCCAGGCTGAGAGGGAGCGAGAGGGAGGAGCCAGGGAGGGGGAGGGTCCGGGAGGGCCCGTGGGTGCAGGCCTCTCACGCGCTGTGACACACCGCCCCTGCTGCCCTCAGAGGACGGGGCGGGGGGCGAAGGGCAGGGGCATGCATGGCATCGGGAGGAGGCCTCGGGGCACAGGCCGGAGAAGCCTTTGTGCCTGAGGAGGCGGCAAGACCTGCTGCCCCGCCCGCCTGCCCGTCCAGCTGCTCACACGGGCAACTCTGGGCCGCCCGTTTCCCTCAGGACACGATCTCCTTGGCCGGGCACGCATTCAACGTGATCCTGACGTTTATAATTCATATCCTCAGCAAATATCGATGGGATGCCTGCTGTGTGCACAGCATCCTGTTTGGCCTCAAGAAAATAAAAGATTCACCTGGGTCCCTGTCCCTTCCCAGGGGCTTAGAGTCAGGATCTTGGAGGAAAAAAGCTCCCCCACTCCACCCCGAGACAACGGGGCATCAAGTGTAGACACTGTGCTTGTGAGCGTGCAGGCCAGAGGCTATAATCACTGGGGTTCAGAGGACACTCTCCCAGAGCCAGCCTGGGGAAGTGCGGCCGGGTGTCTAGGAAAGCCTCACGGGGGAGGTGGGGCCCGCGGGGAGGGCAGGCTCCCGCAGGACCTGAAGGCGGGCAGCGGGCTGGGGGCAGGGAGGGCTGCCCACACCAAGGCTGTGTCAGCAGGACTCATGACTGTGGGCGACAGGAACCCCCTCAAAACGGGGGCTCCCCAAAGGAGAGCGTCTTGGCTCCTGCTTGGAGATGTGCCGGGGTCCAGGAACTCAGATGGGCCGTCTGCTTTGTGAGGTGGGTGGGGCTGCTAGGGGAAGGAGCGCCAGCCCCCCAGCGTCTGAGACAGAGGTGGGGGCATGCTGACGTGCTCTCATGGGTGACACTCGAGGTGACGAATGTGATGCTGAGACGCTTCTGAGAGTGAAAACGGGCTGCTCCTGGTAATTCTGTTGGGACAGCAGGCACATGCAGGGACTCCGTCAGCAAAAGCGGGAGACAAGGTCACCCTAGTCATGTACGTGTGGGGCTGCTCCCACCGCGGCAGACACCCCCCCAGGCTCACACACAGTGGGAAGAGGCCCTCCCCAGAAAGGCAGGGCTCTCTCAGTCCGGAATGCACATGTGCATCTGCCTATCACACCCTTGGGCAAGAGATGGGGACGACCGTAACCCGAGGGAGGCCACTCTGCCAGCAGGAGCCTGTCCTACTCCACAGCAAGCGGGAAGCAGCTGCATGCAGCAGAGATGACCTCACATCTTCTCCTCCCATCCCGTAATTTTGAGATGCGATGTCATCTCACTTAGGAGACCCCTCTGATCCTGGAATCTGGGTCACGTGACTCCTGCCTGCTCCAGCGTCTGACAATAAGCCCGAGCAAGCGCTTCGGTTCCAATATCCTCCGTGTATTGTCAGAAGGACCCCCTGGCAGAGTGCTTTGTTCACTGCCCGGCAAGTCCCGGCTGAGTGGCTGCTGGGTGGTAACTGTGCATGTAAAGTTCTGTCTGTGCCTGGAGGCCTGGAGGTGCACATGCAACGTTAGAAGAGGTGATGCAGTGAGAGTGGGCTGAAAACACCCATATAAGGACTTTTCCTTTTCCACATTTAAATTTTTTTCTTTTCTAAACATGTAAACACAAACAATGGTTATAAATATCTATAATTATAAGCCTTTAAAAAAGACGTGAGGTATTTCTTTTCAATTATTTATTTGACCGTCGGGTCTTAGTTCCTGCACACAACGTCTTCCTTGTGTCCTGCAGGGTCTTCGGTTGTGACGCACGGACCCTCTAGGGGCGCGCCGGCTCCGGAGCGCGTGGACTCAGTACTTGTGACGCACGGACCCTGCAGGGGCGCGCCGGCTGGGTGGTTGTGGTGCACGGACCCTGCAGGGGCGCGCCGGCTCCGGAGCGCGTGGACTCAGTACTTGTGACGCATGGACCCTGCAGGGGCGTGCCGGCTCCAGAGCGCGGGGGCTCGGTGGTTGCGGCTCTGGGCCTTAGTTGCTCTGCAGCACAGGGCACCTCAGTTCTCTGACCAGGGATAGAACCTGCGTCCCCTGCACTGCAAGGTTTGCAAGGTGGATTCCAAACCACGGGACCAGCAGGGAAGTCCCTCTTTTCCTTTTCTTTTTGTGAGGACATTTTAAGCCTCCTTTCAGAGTCAGTCCTCCACTGACTGAGCGGCCAAGGCTGTGCGTGATCCCCCTTCACCCTAGGGGTCCCATCCTCTGGGGTCTGTGGTCGCTCACATGATGGGAGTAGATCAAAATGCTCCTCCTCCCAGCGAGGCAAGTCTTTGGCCCAGTCCCGCTCCCCGCAGACCCTGCCGTGGGCTGTGTGTGTCTCCTCACTCACTGCCCATGGAAGACAGGCAGGGGAGCCCCCAGCACACCTGGAAGGACACCTGGAACCCAGACGGACCTGCAGTTCCTTTAGCGGCGTTACCAACCCTCCTCCCCTGGTTTCCAGACATGCGGGTCTGGGGAAGCCGTGGGGGGCTCGGGGTCCTCTGAGCTGTCTGCACAACATTCCCGGGATCTGAAATGATTTCAGTGCGAAAAGGTGAAAATGAAGCTGTGTCTGTCTGCAGATAACAAAGCTTCTGCTCTTTTTGCAAGCCTGCCTGTTGAAAAGGCACCCAATTGCTGTATCCTGAGCAGAACAGGAGGGGCAGCCGCCCTCTCTGCTGGGTGGGAAGTGAAACTTTTCCCTCATGACTTCTGGGGGGACAGGAAAGCACCTTGTGAACTGCACTAACCCGAAGCTCCACCGTGCTGCAACCTTTGTAACTGCAGCCAAAACATCTTGATCGCAAATCTAGACGAGCACTTTTGTTCTCTGATGCTTCTGCAAAAAAAAAAAAACACTTCAAAAAGATTCATAGAAAGGACTTATAAGTATGGGCGTGCATGCTAAGTCGCTTCAGTTGAGTCTGACTTTTTGCAACCCTGTGGACTGTAGGCCACCAGGCTCCTCCATCCATGAGATTCTCCAGGCAGGAATACTAGAGTGGGTTAGCCATTTCCTTATCCGGGGGATCTTCCCAACCCAGGGATCAAACCTGCGTCTCTTGTATCTCCTGCATTGGCAGGTGGGTTTTTTACCACTATTGACACTTGGGAAACCCTTTTGACAAGTACAAATTTCCGATAACTTTCAGATCATATCGCTGAACTGGGTAAGAAATTAAAGAATTCTAATGGAAAACCTGATGGCTTCATAAAACTGTTACCAGAAGATTAAAATCAAGAATTAGTCACATAGGACTGAAGTGATTAATATGGTCATAACCTTTGGATGTTTGTGTGAAATATTTACTGGGTTTTAATCTATGTTTCCCAGCTGTAAGAAAACCCTTCCCCTCAAGATAATTGTGACTTAAGGCAATTTGGTAAGTTGTACCTTTGTAAGTAGAGTTGACACGTTTTCTTTCTAAATATTTCTTGCTCATTTTCTTGGGTGCACCAGGTCTCCGCTGCTGGGAGATCTAGTCCCCGGGCCAGAGACTGAACCCCGGCCCCTGCCCTGGGAGCACAGTCTCAGCTACTGGACTGCTAGGGAAGTCCCAACAGTTCATTTAAGAAACAGGAAATCGGGGGAGTTTCCTGGCAGTCCAGGGGTTAAGACTCACGCGTTCACTGCCATGGCCCAGGTTCAGCCCCTGGTCGGGGCACCAAGATCCCACAGGCCTCGAGGCGCAGCCAAACAAGAGCCGAATGCTGTCTCCTAGGAGGCTGGTCAGGCGATGCACAGCACACACTCTAGAGGGCGGGGGGCCGAAGGGGCCGAGAAAATGTTCATTTCTATTGTTATTACACAACAGTGACTTCACTAATTTACCCTTTCTGTCATTAATCTTTCAGTAGAAAACATAAAGTGATCAGTTTAAAATTTTTTTTTAATTTTACTTCTCTGACCAGGATTCCCCCAATTTTCCATTTCTTAAATCACTACTGGGGCTTCCCTGGTGGTTCAGTAGCTATGACTCCATGCTCCCAGTGCAAGGGCCCGGGTTTGATCCCCGGTCAGAAAACTAGATCCCACATGCCACAGTGAGGATCCCAGTTGCCACAACTCAGACCCAGTGTGGCCAAATAATTAAATATTTGTTTAAAACCTATTGATTAATTTATCACTGACAGTTGATAGCATTCCTGTATCAACAGTGTTCTTGGTTTTTAACTGTTGCTCTGATCTGAGCCGCCTCCAGTCCCTCCAGCCTCGGGATCCCTGGCCTGAAATCCACAAGAACTCAGGGCACAGTCCAGGGCCAACAGCAGCAACGAGGCAAAGCCACCCTTTCGTCTCCCCCGTGTTGGTTCCTGAGGGGGTTCTGAGTCACTGGCGACCAGCCTGGCTTCCCATGACGCAGCATTCCTTCCCAGGCTAGCCCCTCGGCTGGCCCCAAATCGCCGCCTGAAATATTCAAGCTGCCTGTACCCTGGCAGCTCCGTTCTGAAGATGGGGTGGAGTGTGTGTGGCGGCTGGCTGCTCCGCTTGTTCATTATTTGAATCCATGCATATTGGCTGGGACTGCAACACTGTTTCTTTAATCCACAAACATTAGCCTGAAATTGAGAGGGACCGTTTCCCACTGCAGCCTAGAGGAAAAGGAGGGTTCTCCTTTGTTCTGGTTGCCATGCCTCAGGGAGGTCTGTGCCTCACCCTTTAGTCTAGGGGGTGTTCAGGCCACCCAGCCAGGGGTCTGATGAAGACTCGGTCAAACAGCATGCTTTGCTGGGTGCTGTTGTGGGGGGAGCATATGATTTGAGTTTGTAAGCTTCAGGGAGAGTGAAAACGTGCACACTAAACCATAGAAAGAGGGCTTCCCTGGTGGCCCAGTGGTGAAGAAGCCGCCTGGCAATGCAGGAGACACGGGTTCGATCCCTGATCCGGGAAGATCCCACAAACCGCAGAGCAGCTAAGCCCGTGAGCCTGTGCTCTGGAGCCCGGGAACCACAACTTCTGAGGCTGGTGTGCCCCAGAGCCCCTGCTCTGCGACAAGAGAAGCCCGTGCAGCAGAGAAGACCCAGCACAGCCAAAAGTGAAAACATAATTTGTTTTAAAGGAGTCCAACCCAGAGCCGCGCCTGGGCAGAGAGTAAACGACACAAAGCCAGTGACCTGGCTGGGAATCCTCCAGGGGAGCACGTCCCTGGCTGGAGCCGTCCCAGGAGCTGCCATGGGAGCCGGGGCGGGCCTTGGAGAGGGCCGCAGGACGCTGATGAAGGTGCAGGGAAGGCGGGGGTCACTGCTGCGGATGCACGTGGGCGGCGGGAGAGTGGGGGACCCTTCCAGGGAGCCCCTCCTCTCAGGCAACACTCCTGCGGCAGAGCTCAGCCACGCCAGCGGTCAGTGGCCGCTGCCTGCGGGTCCGTCTGCCCCGGTGTCACAGGGCGTGAGGGGAAGCTTTCATGGTCTGGGATCTGAAGGAAGGTCCCAGCCCTCAAGGTCTTCCCCAGATGGACTCAGGTTCAAACCCCGTGCCACTTACACTCGCAGACTTTGTCCTTCGAGATCAGGGATCGTCCTGCCTATTGCTGACGGCCAAGCCCGCACCGAGCCGAATTGCGTCGATGTGGCCGTTTCATGACGCTGTGACGCGGTTGGGAGTTCTGCCAGAGGGGGGAGAAGCCATGAGGCTCGGGCGAGCGCGTGTGCTCGGGAGGCGGAGGGGAAGCAGGTGCGGACCCCCTGGGCAGCAGCCCCTGCCAGCCCCAAGCCCCAGAAGCACCAGCAAACCCCGGACATTCCTTTGGAAAGAGCTCCTGTGCTTCTCTGCCAGCAGCTGAAGCTGTAAACACACACTGATCGTAGCAGTTAATTGCCAGGCCGTTCCTCCATCGTCAGGGCAGGCGATGGGCCTCCGGACAGGCCCGCGGGCCCCATGGCTGCCACGGACCCTCCTCTGAGGCGCCACGGGGGGCCTGTGTCAGTGGCTCGGGCAGTGGTGCCGAGGCTCTGCTGCCGGAAAGGCGAACCCCACCAGGAACACGTGTGCAGCCCCTTCCGGAGGTCAGCGGGCAGCCTCTCTGAGGAGGCATGGGGTCGGGGCCCCGTGGGGAGCGGATGCCTCCAGCTCAGTGGCAGGAGGGAGCCCGTGCCGGCAGCCCCAAGTGCCCCACCTCGAGCCCCCGGCCGCCAAGCCGCTCTGCTCCTAGAGGTGGATGCCACCTGGGGGGACCATGTGGGACCTGCGTCTGAGCCCTCCTCCCGCGGCCTGCCCATGTGCCTCTGCACAGATCTTGACCTGACCCTCCAGTCTCCTTCCCGGCCCCTAAGAGCACGGCCACGTCACTGACTTCTGCCCGGGGCCACTGTCCTTCACCCCGTGGATGACGGCGACCCCAAAGACAGCTATGGTGTCTGAGGCTCCAGCCACAGGGAGCTCTGCCCACCTTTCCAGACCACCCATGGTCCCCCAAAGCTTACCACTGTCAGGGGTTGTCTTTTTAAATTACAGATTTCATTTTCCAACACAGTTTTAGGCTCCCCCTCCCCTGGTACAATTTCCCCGATTATTACCATCTGGCCTTGGCAAGGTGGATTTGCTACAATTGATGATCCAATATCTATACACCAGTATTCACTAAGACGCATAGTTTATGTTCAAGCTCTCTCCCTGTGTGGCTCGGTTCTGTGGGTTTTAACAAAGAGGACAACCTCTTGTGTCCACCAGTGCGTTATCATTCCGAGCTGCTTCACTGCCCAGAAGCCCTGTGCTCACCTGTTCATCCTTCCTGCCAAGCACTGTTTCAGGGTCTCCATGGCTCCGCCTTCTCCGGAGGGCCATGGAGTTGGAGTCACATGGTCTGTAGCCTTTTCAGACTGGCTTCTCCCCTCAGCGACGTGCATTCAGGGCTCCTCCAGTCTGACGGCTCATTACTTCTCAGTGTTGAATGACATTCCACTGTTTGCATGGACCACGGTTTGCTTCTCCATCCCCTGCTGAAGGACACCTGGGTTACTTTTGGGTTTTGCAGTAAGGACTAGAGCGGCTGTGAATGCTCACGTGCAGGCGTCCGTGTGGGCAGGTGTTGTCCGTTCCGGTGGGTCGAGTGGTGGGTGTACATTTGCTTCTGTGGGGAGACCACCCGCCCCTTCCCCCAGCACGGCTGCCGCTCCTGCTGCTCCCTGTTGTCCCCAGCGTCTGGTGCTGCCCGTGTAGATCTCTGCCTTCCTGAGAGGTGTGCAGGGGTATCTCGTGGTCGTTTGAGCTTTCACTTCCCTAAACGTGTGCCGTGAGCGTCTCGTCACACACTCACTTGCCGCAGGCGTGTCTGCGTGGTGAAGTCCGCTCAGATCTTCCACCTGGCTTTAAGTTGGGCTTGCTGCCTTCCGGTTGCTCTTTAGGAATTCTGCGTGGGTGCAAGTTCTCTATCATCATTACTATTTATTCCTGGCTGTGCGGGGCTGCTCCCTTGTGAAGCACGGGCTCCAGGGCACAGGGCTCAGTGGCTGTAGTGCACGGGCTTAGTTGCTCCAAGGCATGTGGGATCCCCCAGACTGGGGGCTGAACCCACGTCCCCTTCATTGGCAGGTGGGTTCTTTACCACTGAGCTACCAGGGAAGCCTTTGCATGCAAATTCCTTATCAGACGATACTGCTTCCTGAACATCTTCTCCCGGCCTGTGACTTGTCTTTTCATCCCTTTAGTATGTTTTTTACAGAGCTGCTGCTGCTGCTGCTAAGTCACTTCAGTCGTGTACGACTGTGTGCGACCCCATAGACGGCAACCCACCAGGCTCCCCCGTCCCTGGGATTCTCCAGGCAAGAACACTGGAGTGGGGTGCCATTGCCTTCTGCGTTTTTTACAGAGCACGTGTTTTTAATTTTAATAAAGCCCAATGTATCAATATTTTCATTCATAGGTCAAGTTTTTGGTGTTGTATTTAAACGTCATCGCCAACAAAAATAGACATAGATAAACAGAACAGAATAGAGAGCCCAGAAATAACTCACCTACGGGCAATTAATCTTCGACAAAAGAGACAAGAATATACAATGGAGAAAAGACAGTCTCTTCAACAAGCAGTGTTAGGAAAGCTTGACAGCTACATTATCAATGAAGTTAGAACACACCCTCTCTCCACACATAAAAATAAACTCGAAATGGCTTAAAGATCTAAATATAAGACACGACGTCACAAAACTCCTGGAAGAGAATACAGGTAAACACCTGTGGACATGAAACCAGAGTAGTGTTTCCTCAGATCAGCCTCCCAGGGCACAAGAAACAAGAGCAGGGGTGCCCTGGGGGTCCCGTAGCTGAGACTCTGCCCTTCCACTGCACGAGGCTCGGGTTCAATCCCTGGTCCGGAACTAAGATCTCCCAAACCACGACATGGCCGAAAAAGGAAGAAGAAAGAAAAGTCCACAAACAACAGGCGCTGAGAGGGTGTAGAGAAAAGGGAGCCTCCTACACGCCGATGGGCCTGCACCTGCTGCGGCCACTCTGGAGAACAGTAAGAAGTGTCCCTAAAAGCTAAGACTAGAGCCACCCTATGATCCAGCAGCTCCTGTCCTGGGCGTGTGTCAGGAGAAAAGCCATAACTGGAAAGGGCACACACACCCGTGCTCATAGCAGCCTTACTCACAACGGCCAAGACGCGGAAGCAGCCTCAATGTCCACAGTCAGTACAGGTGAAAGGATAAAGAAGACGTGGTGTACACACATATGCGTTCCTCAGCCACATACAAGAATGAAATAATGCCCCTTGCAGTAACATAGAGGACCTAGAGGTTATCACACTATGTGAACTAAGTCAGAACGAGAAAGACAAATGTATGGTATTGCTCATATGCGCAATCCAAAACAAACACCACAAATGACTTTATTTACAAAACAGACACAGACACACGGACACAGCACACAGACACGGCTCCCAGAGGCGCAACGAGGCCGGGGGAGAGTCACACACACACACTCGGGCATACGCAGACAGACAGACAGCGAGCACTCGCCGTGCACACACACACGTGCGGCCATATGCAGACAGACAGCGAGCACTCACCGTGCACACACACACACGCGGCCATACGCAGACAGACAGACAGCGAGCACTCGCTGTGCAGCGCGGGCAGCCATAGTCCGCGCCTGATAATAAAACAACGGAAGAGAGTCTGGAGCTGTGCGCCTGAAAGCAACACAGCATTGTGAATCCACTCTGCTTAAAATACAGTAACACTCCATCATCACCAGAGTCATTAGATTTTTCTCTTCTATTCTAGAAGTTTCTAGTGTTGCATTTTACAATTACGTGCTTTTAAGTGCTGATTGACTTTGCTCATTTTGTGAAAGGCATAAAGCCTATGCCTAGATTCTTATTTTTTTTTAATGTGGATATCCAACTGTTCCAGCTGCATTTGTTGAGAAGACCATTCCCACCATTAAATTGCCTTCACTCCTTTGTCAAAGGCCAGCTGACTATACTTGTCTGGGGCTGTTTTGGGTGCTTGTTCTGCTCCATTGCCCTATTTGTCTAATGTTGCTAATGCCATCCTGTCATGATTACTGGAGCTTTGCAGTGAGTCTTGAAGGCAGACAGCATTAAGAACTGGAACAGCTGTCTCCCTGGACACGCCGGGGATGCTCAGAGTTCAACCCACGACTTTCAGTGCAAGGTCTTCATCACCACCCACACTGCAGGTCATCTGGCTCCAAAGGACCATTTTCTTTTTAAAATCTTTATTTATTTGGCTGTGCTGGGCTTCCCAGGTGGCGCTAGTGGTAAAGAACCCATCTGTCAATGCAGAGGACATAGGAGATGCAGTTTTGATCTCTGGGTCGGCAAGATCCCTTGGAAAAGGGAAAGGCAACCCACTCCAATATTCCTGCCTGGAGAATCCCATGGACAGAGGAGCCTGGTGGGCTACAGTCCGAGGGGTCACGAAGAGTTGGACAGGACACGACTGAAGCGACACAGCATGCGTGGGTCTTTGTTGTGGCATGTGGAATTGCGATCTAGTCACCTGGCCAGGGGTTGAACCCAGGCCCCCTGCATTGTGAACTCAGAGTCTCAGACACTGGTTTACAGGTGAGGCTGGAGCCTGTGTGGTTCGCCCAGACCACCTGCTGTTAGAAGAACTTTAAAGACAGTAACAAAATGTGAACACCCTTACCTGCACCGTGAAGGGTGTAGCAGTGGAGAACTGAGAAGTAATTTTTACTTAAAAATATTAACCTAGCAATTAGGGTAGGAATTGTGATTTCTGGCCCAAGGAGAGAAAGTGAAAGGGAGGAGAAAATACAGAAGAGTTACCCAAAGGGCTCTCTGCTGCTAAGCTGGTCTCGGGACCTCTGTTTGCAAGGATACCTTCTTGCCTGGCATTCAGTTAGACTTGATCGTACTGTCAATAATCAAACTGTCAGGAAAAGATTAGAATTGCTTAATCAAGTAAGGACAAAGGCTAGGAGTTGAACTGTCCATATGTCAATAGAAATAGAAGCAAGGATTAGAAATTAGTGGATGGCTTAAACTGATATTTTTAGAATCCCACTTGAGAGGAATAAGGATTCTAAAAACAGGAAAATGGTAAATGCTTTGTAAGTCAGTAAAGGCTCACAGCCAGTTTCATGTCCTTTGTAAAGAAACTGTTACGTATGACTTGGGAGGATTTAGCTGTGAAATTGCTTGAGAGCCGGAATTTGATCTGAGACAGGCAGCCTAGATTTATGGGAGGAGACACGCCCGCAGTTGTGATGGAGATTTTAAAAGATGTTGTACTCACAGCAGAAGATGAGGCTGCTTTGTGCAGCCTGCCTCTGTGAAGAATCTGGTAATGCTCTGTTTAAAGATTTATTCTGAAGGTGAGAAGTGGGAAAAGACACGAGAAGCAATATCGAGTCTCCAGAACCCAGCGTCTTCATGCGGACGCTCACGCCTGCCTCACTGGCGGCAAAGTCGAGACGACTCGTTCATTGTCCCCCTCGCCGCGCACAGAGCCTCGCCTGGAGCAGGGCCTTGCTCGTGGATTAATACGTGCACAGGCTGACGGATGACCTCCGTGTCACCAACACCTGTTTAAGCAGGAAGTCTAAGCAGTGAGGAATGAGTCCTACGTGTTGCTAAAACCAGCCTCCTTCCCCTTCCTTTTTTATTTTTTATCACTGGCTGTGCTGAGTCTTCATTGCTGGCACGGGCTCTCTCGAGTTGCGGCGAGCAGGGGCTACTCACTAGTTTACAGGTGAGGCTGTTTACAGGTGAGGCTGCACCGCTTGGGCTTCTCATCGCGTTGGCTTTTCTTGTCGCGAAGAACCGGCTCTCGGGTGCATGGGCTTCAGTACTTGTGGGTCCCGGGCCCTGGGGCACAGGCTCAGGAGCTGTGGCGCATGGGCTTAGCTGCTCCGCGGCATGTGGCATCTTCCCGGATCAGAGGTCAAACTCGTGTCTCCTGCATTGGCAGGCGCATTCTTTACCACTGAGCCACCAGGGAGGCCCCCTTCCCCTTCCTCTTCACTGGAAAGAGCAAGCGTCTCTTCCCGTGAAGGGAGCCAGCTCCAGAGCCCCTGGGGAGGCCTCTCCCTGAGGACGAGATGGCTGGTAAATGCCCCCTGAGCAGACAGAGGCGCTGATGGGCAATGGGAGGTGTGATCAAAGGCGCAAAGAGAAAAGGAAAAAACAGACCAATTGGACTTCACAAAAATTAGCAAAATTTTGTGCACCAAAAGACAGTATCAGCAAACTAAAAAGGCAACTCAGAGAACGGGAGAAATGTTTGCAAACCACGTATCTGATAAGGGATTAATATCTGAGATATATAGAGGACTAAAACTCAACAAGAAAAAAAAACAAACGACCTGATTTTAGAATGGGCAAAGGACCTGAATAGACATTTCTCTAAAGAAAATATACGAGTGGCCCATAGTGCATGAAAAGATGCTCGAATCACTCATCATTAGGGCGACACAAACGGAAACTACAGTGAGCTCACACCTCACGCCTATCAGAATGGTTACTATTTACAAAGGAAAAAGAATGGGACTTCCCTCATGGCCCAGTGGTTAGGACTCAGGGCCTTCATTGCTGGCTCCTGGGTTTGAGCCTTGGTCAGAAATTAAGATCCTGCAAGCTGCAGATAAAAAAAAAAAAAAAGATGCTGTGTGCTGCAACGAACATCCAAGACCCCGAGGGCCACCACCAAGAGCTGTGCCGCCAAATACTAAACACACACTTCTGTGTGCCGCGTGCCAAGTCGCGTCACTCGTGTCCGTTTTTCTTTAACTATAAACTAATAAAATTTAAAATAAAAATTTAAAAACAGCTCAGTTGAAATACGTCACATGCCATGCAATCCACCTGTTTAAAGTGTGTAATTTAAAATGTGTAACTCAATGATTTTTAGTATATTCACAAGGTTGGACAACTGTCACCACTAATTCCATAACACCTTATTATTTCAAAAAGAAACCCCCTCCCATGGAAGACCGACCACATCCTCCAGCCCTGGGCAGCCATGGTCCAGGTAACTGGAGTCACACAGCGCGGTCATGCAGCCCTTTGGCTTCTTTGATGAGGCGGCGTGTCGCCCACGTTCCCCCACGTAGCTCCTGCCCGTACTTTCCTTCTTCCGCACGTTGCCGTGTGGTTCCGGACGCCATCTTTTACCCAGCTCGGCTCAACTCTCACCTCCCCGGGTACTTTTCAGACTTAAAAGCGCCAAAATCCGGGGGTCCCATGCAGGACTACGTTGCTGTTGCAGACACCGACACTGGCGGGCTGCTGGCGACCCGCCCTCTCAATAAACCACAGGGACTAAACGCCTTATTCCCTTAGACACACATCCCTCGTTTCCGTTTACTAAGGATGCTGCTCCCCTTGACTTGCTCCTGGACGACGCCGGGGACCCCTGCACGTCGCGCCTGTCTCACTCCTGCCACCTTGTGGTCAGAAGGAGGCATGACACCAATTTGAACAGGACCCGACCCAAGAAGCCAAGTCGGGTCAGGCTCTGTTCTGCGGTAAGCACAGGACTTTGCCTCTTCGCCAGAGCGTGGCCGACCCCCTGTCGCTGAGGGTATCTCAAGGCCCAGAGCTGGGCTTTCTACGCACTTGGGTCACATACAGACCAGGCTAGTCATCGGACACACCCACCTGCGGTTCACAATCACAGCTGCCAGCGCCCCATTTCGGCCTGGAGAATAAGACTCTCCCGGGTTGCGATTGTGTTTTAAGAATCCCAGGGTAAGGACCATCGCGCTGACCGGGAACCCCGGCTCACATCTGTTGTGCCTGCTCCTGCCTGCCCAGCACGTGTGAATACACTAGGGTGGGAATGGACGAGTGAGTGGCTGAATACAGTAAAGGCCTTTATCAAGCTGTTCTTTAAATTGGCATGAAATGCACATACCAACGGAGAAGGCAATGGCACCCCACTCCAATACTCTTGCCTGGAAAATCCCATGGACGGAGGAGCCTGGTGGGCTGCAGTCCATGGGGTCTCTGAGGGTCAGACACGACTGAGCGACTTCACTTTCACTTTTCACTTTCATGCATTGGAGAAGGAAATGGCAACCCACTCCAGTGTTCTTGCCTGGAGAATCCCAGGGACAGGGGAGCCTGGTGGGCTGCCGTCTATGGGGTCACACAGAGTCGGACACGACTGAAGTGACTTAGCAGTAGCAGCAGCAGCACATACCAAAATCAACATTTTAAGGAGAGCAATTCGGGGCTTTTAGCACACTCACAATGGTACGCACCCACCACTTTTACCTGGCGGCTCCAAAACATTTCCGTCACCCCAAAAGGAGACCCCCACCATTCCAGGCACTCCCCATTGCACCCCCCCCCCATCCCACCCGCAGCCCCTGGCACTTCCTTCTGCCTCTTGATTCGCCTGTTCTGGACGTTTGTCAGAGATGGAATCCCACACCGAGTGTCCCTCCGCCGGGCTTCTCTCACCGAGCGCCGTGTTTCTGAGGTTCGAAGGCCCCGCAGCTGTCTCAGCGCTTCGCCCCTTTCCATGGAGGAGCCGCGTTCCACTCTGTGGATGAGCCTCATGAGTCTACCGGTCCGTCGGTGGCCGGGACCACTTTGCACGCAGACTCTTCTTCACAGTTGGCTGATGGGGGACTTGCCACCCGCTCTGCACTTTGCACAATGGACTTGGGGGCACACCCGAGGGGCCCCTCCTAGAGACACTGTGTCTTCGAGACCGGGTGGGGCTGCCTTGTCGTCCGTACTGGGTCCCCCGTGCCAGCCCTCTGCAGCCCCGGCCGGGTCGTGAGGTGCTGCTCTGGCCGCACCCTTCTTGGCTGTTCTCTCACCCCTGTGCGGGCATGATGGGTGGGTGCCCCGAGCCGCGCGATCGCGGACTCGCGGGGAGCAGGTGCAGGTCCGTGCAGATGTGAACTCTCCTTGTAGTTGCAGAAGTCGCCGCCGAGGTCGTGAGGAGCCCTCGGAGCACGACCTTCATCTCCCGCTCCCTCCTGCCACCCACCGGCGTGGTGCCCTTTTGCCGAGGTGACCCCTCGAGGGCAGTGTTATCAGCCTGGAACCCCCACAGCCCTGCAGGCAGGGGGCTTACTCTGCCTGCTGTCCTCAGCCCCACACAGCCGGCCAGCTGGGCAGGAGGCCCCAGAACCAGCAGCAGGCCCGGCAGATACACAGGAGCCCTGGGCCGGGGGCAGAGGCAGTCCAGGTCTCGGGGCTGGGGTCGCGGGTGGGTGAGCCAGTCAGGTGGGGCAGGAACAAGATGGAGGGACCAGATGCTTGGGGGGCCATCAGAGACCCCAGGGCGGGGCCCCAAGTCCTCGGGGAGACGCTGGTGCTCCCGTGGGCCTGCGGTCCCTTCAGCCTGCTGTGGCGCTGCCTCGACCCTGTCTGTGGTCAGGTGCCCTGACCTTCAGAGGTCAGCCGGCGCTCCTGCTGTGTCTGGTTGCCTCCTCAGAGACCCTCCTTTTTCCTCTGACACTTTATGTTTCAGTCTGTAATTTCCTTCTTTAGAATCACCTTCCCCAAATTAAGTCACCCAAATTCCCGAGTAAGCTGAAAAGCCATTTTTCTTGCAAATCTTATATGGAGATAATTTAATATAAGGCATAAACTAATAAACTAAAGACCATATATTAGAGCAGTAGCACAGTAAAAATCAAGCCACTGTAAGAGACAGATGAACAGTGTTTTAGCCAAGGGAAAAAGAAAACGAAGTAGAAACAAGATGTAAGTTATATTCTGTGCATAAATAACTTTAAAGAGAAATAGTAAAGATGACTTCTGTAACTTTAATGTATTTGGGGAAACATTATTTAATTTCAATAAAATAAGAGGTGGGAAGTCTGGCTAAGGTTTTGCAGGATCAGGATTATGTGAGTTTCCTGAGATGAGAGGAGGGTGAGTATTGTTTTATAGGATATTTAAGATTCTGGAAGTGAAAGTATGAGTCACTTCAGCCACATCCAACTCTTTGCGACCCCGTGGACTGCAGCCCACCAGGCTCCTCTGTCCATGGGCTTCTCCAGGCAAGAATACTGGAGTGGGTTGCCATTTCCTCCTCCAGGGGATCTTCCTGACCCAGGGACTGAACCCCTATCTCCTGCATTGCAGGTGGATTCTTCAGTATCTGAGCCTCCAGAGAGATACACAAAATTTCTCTTCATTTGAGTGCCACCAACTTCAGCTGGCAATGGCACCCCACTCCAGTACTCTTGCCTGGAAAATCCCATGGATGGAAGAGCCTGGTAGGCTGCAGTCCATGGGGTCGCCAAGAGTCAGACACGACTGAGCGACTTCACTTTCACTTTTCACTTTCTTGCTTTGGAGAAGGAAATGGCAACCCACTCCAGTGCTCTTGCCTGGAGAATCCCAGGGACGGGGGAGCCTCGTGGGCTGCCGTCTCTGGGGTTGCACAGAGTCAGACACGACTGAAGCGACTTAGCAGCAGCAGCAGCAGTAGACTTCAGCTGGGCAAGTATCCTAGCTCTGAGAGGCGGTCAGTAGCCTTTAACACTCCTTTCAAATCTCATCACAGAATTCAGCAGTAAACACCAGCACACATTGCGGCACAGCAGCTCCGCTGTGTCTCCAGAGAATTAAACCAAGTGAGAGAAGAGCCGGTCCCAAAGGCTATACATCGCCTGAGTCCATTTACAGGGCATTCTTGAAATGGAAAATTACGGCGATGGGGGACAGATGCATGCTGCCAGGCAGGAGGCATGATGGGAGGGAGGTGGCGTCGTGTAAGAGGGAGTCCCCGTGGGGCTGACTGTGGTGGTGACACGGGGGCCAGCACACGGGGTGAAGCCCAGGGCTCTGAACCTCTGCACACGCCAGGAACACGTGAGGGGACACAGCCGGGCAAGAGGCCCATGCCCACAGCACATCGATGCCGAACCCTCCTTCCGTGCAGCCCTCCTGGGCCCCGTGGGGTCAGCTGTCCCAGGTAAGACGGGGATGGGACGCACCCCCGGCTCCACTCCTGGTGCACGTGGCGGGGCTCCCTAGGACACCGCTGCCCCTCGTGTGGCAGGAGACAACAGGTGCTCTTCACGGTGGGGGGTGTGCTAAGTGCAACATTCCGGGTTTTTACATTCAATTTTTAAAACTTCATTTGTTTGGCTGCGCTGGGTCTTCGTTGCAGCATGCAGGATCTGTTGCTCCATGCAGACCTGCTGCTGCAGCGCATGCACGGACTCTCGTGGACTCCATGGTTGTGGCGGGCTGGCTTAGTGGCTCCGTGGCACCTGGGATCACAGGTCGCCCAACAGGGATCAAAGCCGTATCTCCTGCATCGCAAAGCGGATTCTGAACCACTGGACCACCGGTGAAGTCCTTGCATATTCTGTTGATCCCCCATTTCCCAGTTATCGTCACGTTATGAATACTGCTTCGTGCCCAAGCTAGGAAGAATGTATGTAATTGATGGTGTCACGCATGTGGCTGCACCCAGCCACCCCCACCGCTCAGCCATCTGGGTTTTTGCCCCTCGATTTCAGAACTAAGCACTCCTGGGGGCATCACCAGAGTGAGTCCTGCTCAGAGACTTCCTTTTCTAAGAGGTACAGGGTTAGGCAGGAAAATCGCCCAAGGCATCTGCTTGCTTCCCAAGCACAGGACTGAACTTGCCATGAGTAAGCTGGACCCCTCCTCCTGCTGGGCTCGGTTTTGTGCGGTGAAGCTGGGGATCTGCGGGGGAGGAAGGCCTTGCGTCTGAACTGCATCTGCTTTGGAAAGGTGGTTCTTCACTGTCTCGGCATGCGTGTCTCACCCAACGCCTGAGAGTCTGCCCAAGACTAGGTGCTGCTCCCACCTGTCAGGAGAGGCCGTGGGCCTTGCGGTGGGCCACACCAGCCACACTCTCCCACCTGGACCCCAAGGACGCGCACAAAGCACATCGTGGCTGAGGGGGGACCATTTTTACCTCACGAATATGCTACTTTGGGTAAACATCTGGGAGAAGATGCCTTCAGTTCTGTCTAGGAAGGCACAGGATAAATCTTACTTTACAGAAGGGTAGCAAGACCCCTATTTCTTCCTCTTCTGTGCAAAAGAAGTGGGTTAGAGTGTTTGCCAGAGCTGCTTCTGGTCCTGGGGGGCCTGGACTGGCCTTCTGAGCCCTCACCCATCCACGGGAGGAGCGGCCTGCTGGCTGGCTGTTCTCTGTGAGCCAGGAGGAACACCAAACATCCTGCTTCCAAATCGGAGGCAGGAAGAGAAGTCAGCAGGTTGAACAGGTGCAAAATGAGTTTTCCCGAGTGGCTGCACCCCATCCTGCTGCCCATGGGGGTGAGACCCTGAGACGTCGACCCTGCCCGTCTCTGCCAAGTTCCACGGCTCTGCCTGCAGGTCAGCTTGAGCACAGACTTGTGAACTTTGTGTCCAGCTAAATCATGGTTTCGTTAAGTACAGAAAACCATATGCATATAAGATAGGAGTTTCTCTGCCTGTAAAACTGTTCCAGGTACCAGAGGGAATAAAACATACTGGTGTTCAACAAAATCACCAGGACTCCCACAGGCTCTGATATTCACCAGACACAGTGGCTGCCTGCCCTGCCTGCCTGCCCAGCGATGCAGGGGGTGAGCCTTCTGGGAAGGACGGATTCTTCCATGACCATCAGAAGTGCATCTCACGGTGGGGTCAACCTTGATTGACTGAAGTCGCTCAGTCGTGTCTGACTCTTTGCTACCCCATGGACTGTAGCCCACCAGGCTCCTCTGTCCATGGGATTTTCCAGGCAATAGTACTGGAGTGGGTTGCCATTTAGTTCCAGACAAAGTTGGGAAGGTTGCCTCCCGTGCTCCCGTCCCTTGGGCATCAGTAACTGAATAGCCAGCTGCTAGAATTCTCAATCTTCCTCCTGAAAGCTGCCCCTTCCCATTCTTAATTGTCTTAGTCAATGGCAGCCCATTCCCCCACCTGCTCTGGCCAATACCCTGGAGACATCGATGCCTCAATTTTTCCCACCAACCTCCAATTCTATCCATCAGCATGTCCTACTGACACTATCCCAGACCCGCTGGCCACTCTCCATCTCTGTTGCCATGGTAACACCCTAGCCCAGGCCACCATCCTCTCTCCCAAGCCACCTAACTGGACCTCCTGCTGTACTTAGTAAACCAGAAAGGAGAGCATGTCACTTGCCTGTTTAAAACTTTCAAGTGATTTTACATCAGTCCGGGTCTAAGCAAACAGACCCAACTTCAGGTATGAATAACCAGGGGATTTAAGGTAGGGAGTTGACTGCACAGAGGTGAGGCAACCTGGAGGCAATGCAGCTAACATCACTGGAATCCACGCGGCTCTACACCAGAGGGACGAGGCCGGGGCAGGGGGACGCTGCGGTCAGTGCAAACTCCCTGCTGTGGCCACATCAGCCTGGGGACATGGAGCAGTGCCCGGCGCACTGGCACTCGGTAAATGCTGGTCTACGGGATGAACGGATGAGGGAGGGAATCGGCCTTCCCACTGGGCACCCCCTTCCAGACTCCCTCATCCATTCTGGAGGCGCGGGTGGCAGCACTGGCCTTTCCCTGGGCAGTGGCCGCCCCCGCTGGGACCTCTGCCGGGGCAAGTGCAGCCTCCACATCAGAGCCTGCCCTCCCATGTCAGACGTGCTCGGACTCAAGTCCTGCCTCTGCCCCTGCCCACACTGCTTCTGCATCCCTGTCAGTAGGGGGACCCTAATACAGACAGCTGCCTGGTAGGGTGGGTGAGGGTCCCCAGTGGGCCCAGTCTCAGGGCCGTGCAGAAGCAGGGGTGGGGGGCGCCTCTCCAGAGGACACCCCAGCCCGCGATGCTCTGGGGACAGCTCCTTAGAGCTGGGCAGCGTGTTTCCAAGCCTGGCCATAGGGTGGCACTGCTCGCCAGCCATTGGCCTGGGCGGCTCTGCTCCGCCTGGATGCAAGCCCTCCTCTGCCAAGGGTGGCTCTGCCCAGGGCGGTCAGCAGAGGCTTTCACACAGCGCACACTGTCGTGGGCTGCCCACAGAAGGGGGACTTCTTCCAGGAGCTGGACAGGAGATCCTCTGGCTGTCTTTGCTGATGTGGATTTTGGAAACTTGGGAAGGGTGAGACGAGGTTCCAGACACAGCTCCCTGTGGAGGACGGGTGGCACACGGGCCTGCCACCTGGACGGCCAGCTCCCCACACCTCTTGCCAGCCCTGCAGACACAGGGTCGGAGCACCCTGACTCTGGAACTTAGGAGTTCAGCCTGGGTACCCAGTCTTTGTAAACTACATTCTGGGATGAAATCTTGATTGTGGAACTGTTGACACACGTGTAGTAACTATCCCTTCTATTAAAGTCACTCACTGCCTCTCCCGAGCTTCAAGCCCCTCACCCCCACCAGTCTCCACGAGCCCTAGCAGTCTGACTGGTTGGCACTGGGGTAGAGCGCCCGCCTGAGGAGTCCGGTCCAGAACCCCACCTGGGGGTCGGAGCAGGGGCAGCCCTGACGCCGGTCCTCCAACGGCTTGGTGGACCCAGAGGTCCCGTCCCCACAAGGAACTGCTTCCCTGCCTGCCACCCCACCCCGCCTCTGCAGGCTGTCCCTCGTGTTTGTGACCAAACTGTGGCCCACCTTGCTCCGAGGCTGCCCCTCCTGGGCTGGTGTGTGTGTGTGTGTCTCGGGCTTAGTTGCTCTGCAACGTGGGGTACCCTTAGCTCTCTGACCAGGGACTGAAGCTGCCGTGCGTTCCCTGAGGAAGAAGGATTCCTAACCACTGGACCACCGGGGAAGTCCTGGGATCCCTTCCCTAAAACGCTAAGTTTCATGTGATCAAATACGGTTCTAATCCTCAAGCCAACAGGCAGCTGTCCAATGAACTATCAGAGGAGCTGCTCTCAGATCCCTGGTGGAAAACACAGGGAAGCCCTCATGTCTTGCAAAGAAGAGCAGACACTTAAACGGCTAAAATTCCCATGCACTGAGACTCCTTTCACGATGTGGCAGCACTATATGGCAAACAGCTTGCTTCATCTGACAAGTCAGATCTGCAGCCAGCTCGGATGGAGTTAGAAACCCCGAACTTTCTTATACAAACCTCAGCAGCAAAGGCTGCCCGCTGGCCTAAGTCAGACACGTGGCTACCCGCGGGCAGGACACTTCGGCAGCTCTGCGTTCCTCGGTCTGGGGTGGGCTTCCTGAGGGTGGGAAATGCTCGCTGGTAAAACGGCCGGCAAGCCCAGCTCCAGCAGGAATGGGTGGTGAGATGAGCACAGAAATCCTAGGGATGCGGAGGATTACGGTCCCCATAAATATTTATGGAGCAACAGCAGCTTCTTAGGCGGCGTGCACAGGACATCTGCCACCGAGGCCGAAACACAGTCTGGATATTTCCATGCGTCAACTCAAATAATGTGCTGCTTTTTTACAAAGTGAAATTGCAGCTTTAAAGTGAAGTTTTGGTCAAGGGGCTTACTTCCTTCTAAATTCCTCATCTACCGAAACTGCTTGCCTCCAAGTTCTCAGAAGCAGCTCCCCGCCCCCGGATTCTGACCCCTTGCTGTCTCCTGCTAAGAGACCACCCCAGTGTCCCCCCACCCTGTCCTGGGGAGGGTGTGGGGTGTCCACCCCAGCTCCTCCTCGGCCTGCAGCCCCGGGCGGGCGGGCGTCTGGCTGGCGGCTGGCCCGCCTGCCCGGAGTCCCTGTGAGGAGCCCGGCCCGCCTCCTGTTGTTTTGGGTTGTTGTCTCCACAGCGCTCCCGTACATATGGCACGTGGAAGCAATTAAAGCGGAGCTGCGGAGCGGCCAGTCCCCCAGGGCTGTGAGCTGCCAGGCTCCCCGCCCGGGGAGGCACCCATGCTCTCCGGAGTCAGTCTGCATTGTTACTTTTCAAGGCTGGATTTCAACATCAGCCAACAAAAAACAGGAGCGTTTCTGTGCGAAGATGAAGCAGATCTGCAGCTGCTGCCGGCAGAGGCTACGTTTGCCACCTCCCGTCTGGAAACTGCCGTGGGCCGTGGGCACGTCCACACTGCCGCCAAGGCCACGCACGGGAGACCTCGGGGCATGAAGGTCGTGAGGGCGTGTGCTTCGGCCTGTCCGCCCACGTGTCACTGGAGGAGACACCGCGTGGCACGCGGACTCCATGGGCACTCACAGCAGCTGACATGCTGTGGCCGCCACCTCCACGGCCACCATCAGGACACGTGTGCAGGCGTGGCTGCTAGGCGGGCTCTGGGCCCAGAAGGTAACAAGTTCTGGTCTCCTTTGCCAAAATGATATGTGTGTGTGATCAGTCACATCTGATTCTTTGCGACCCCATGGACTACAACCTGCCAGGCTTCTCTGTCCATGGGATTCTCCAGGTAAGAACACTGGAGTGGGCAGCCATTCTCTTCTTCAAGAGATCTTCCCGACCCAGGGATTGAACCTGAGTCTCCTGCATTGGCAGGCGGGTTCCTAGCACTGAGCCAGCAGGGGAGTCCCCCAAAATCATGCAAAACAGAACAGGGATCCCTAGTTTTCTTTCTCTCAGCCCTGATGGGAAAAGAACCAAACTTCCTAAGCGTGAGTTTGTGGAACGAGGCGGGGGACAGTTTACATCATCACTTGTCAAATGGCCTCCGTTTACTGACAGTCGACTTGATAAGCTCCTGCATATGGTTAATTACTATGTGAACTGGACATACCTGTGCAGAAGGGGTTACACCCCAGGAAGGAGCCAGAGTCTACCCAACCTAAAGCGGGCAGCGATTCACTCCCTGAGTATGAAGGCATATTCTTCACCGTCACGGGGGTGGAGGGGCCTGAGTATGTGAGTTACAGCAGCACAAGAGCAGATGCGCGGAAAACGCTGCCAAGTTCAGACCTCAGCGACGCATATCAACTCTTCATGACAGTGCAGAGCGGAGGGGAGAGAGCAGAGGATGAAACTTCAATAGCGATTTAGGCTCACTGAACGATGGCACCTCGACTTCAGTGTTCAGGACTAGGCAAGTAACTTGCTCTGAACTTCCCAGTAACACTTCACTTTACTTCCAAACTGAAGTAAATGGCATCAGGCCGGCCAGAGGCCGAGGGGTGGTTAGTAGTCACACCCAGAGCAGGGGCTCTGCTGTTCCTGCTTCTCACCCCAGCCTTCGTGGCCAGGACGGCTCTACAAATGGTCTGGAGACAACACATGGGAGTTTCACTCCCAACCCGGCAGCCATTGGGTCATGTGTGTGTGAGAGACAGACAGAGAGAATGACATCCTGGCTGAGCAAGTCAGAGGACCATGAGTCTCCTCCTAACTCTGCTGCGAAAAAAAGACAGAAGCTGCTTGCAGGCAGGGAGCAAGGTGTTTCTCTGGGTGGTGTGATGAGCTCGGGATTTATTTCTACAGGCTCAAATGTAGCCAGGGCTGTCATGAACTCCGAGGTGGCATCGGGCTCAGCTGGGCTGGGTGGGAGCCCCGGGGCTCCCTCCCTCTGGCCTGTGCTCACTGGAAGAGATGATTTGCAGCATCAATTAGAGGACAGCATGGAAGCAGAGGCACTCAGCCACGCACTTTGATTTCAGGAGATAAGGCGGTCTCTGCTCCGAAAGGCAGTAACTTTGTTTTAAATATGCCCACACACAGAGGTAGAGACAAATGTATGGACAACAAGCGGGGAAAGAGGGGGTGGGACGAATGGGGAGATTGGGATTCAGGTATACACACTATTGATAGAATCTGTCTCCGATGCAGGAGACACAGGAAATGTGAATTTGATCCCTGGGTCGGGAAGATCCCCATGGAATAGGGCGTAACAACCCACTCCAGTATTCTTGCCAGGAAAACCCCATGGTCAGAGGAGCCTGGCGGGCTGCAGTCCACAGGGTTGCAAGGAGCTGGAAAGACCGAAGCTACTGAACACAGCACATACACCAGGCGACTGACGAGCTGCCACACCGCACATGGAGCTCGGTCAGCGCTCCGTGACGACCCGCGCGGGGAGACGGTCCCAAAGGGCGGGTCACTCTGCTGTACACCTGAAGCTAACACAGCGTTCAGCAACTCTACTCCGATAAAGACT
This sequence comes from Bos taurus, assembly GCF_002263795.3. Lineage (NCBI taxonomy): Eukaryota > Metazoa > Chordata > Mammalia > Artiodactyla > Bovidae > Bos > Bos taurus. The sequence continues at coordinate 41,635,730 of NC_037352.1, read as the reverse complement.
AATAAAAAATTGGGGGCTTCCCTCGGGGCTCAGACGGTAAAACATGTGCCTGCAATGCGGGAGACCCGGGTTCGATCCCTGGGTCGGGAAGATCCTCTGGAGAAGGAAATGGCAACCCACTCCAGTACTCTTGCCTGGAAAATCCCATGGACGGAGGAGCCTAGTGGGCTGCAGTCCATGGGGTCACAAAAGAGTCGGACACGACTGAGCGACTTTGCTTCGCTTCATGTGCCCAGAGATTTCTCTATCACTTGAGTACTTGGAAGAGAATTTGGGTATTTGGGTATTCATAGCATTTACAGCAATGGCACCCCACTCCAGTACTCTTGCCTGGAAAATCCCATGGACGGAGGAGCCTGGTGGGCTGCAGTCCATAGGGTCACAAAGAGTCGGACACGACTGAGCGACTTCGCTTCACTTCATGTGCCCAGAGATTTCTCTATCACTTGAGTACTTGGAAGAGAATTTGGGTATTTGGGTATTCGTAGCATTTACAGCAATGGCACCCCACTCCAGTACTCTTGCCTGGAAAATCCCATGGGCAGAGGAGCCTAGTAGGCTGCAGTCCATGGGGTTGAGAAGAGTCGGACACGACTGAGTGACTTCACTTTCACTTTCCACTTTCATGCATTGGAGAAGGAAATGGCAACCCACTCCAGTGCCCTTGCCTGAAGAATCCCAGGGACGGGGGAGCCTGGTGGGCTGCCGGCTCTGGGGTCGCACAGAGTTGGACACGACTGAAGTGACTTAGCAGCAGCAGCAGCATTTACAGCATTAGACACAGCTCACCTGTCCTGCTATCAACTCTAAGTGTCTTATGTTTCTCTAAACCAATGTTTTCAGCTTAATTTAAATTGAGACGAGATATCACTACTACAGGGGCAGCAGAGGATGAGACAGTTCGATAGAATCAGCGACTCAATGGACATGAATCTGAGCAAACTCTGGGGGATAGTGAAGGACAGGGAAGCCTGGCATGCTGCAATCCTTGGGGTCACAGGGTCAGACACGACAGCGACTGAACGACAAATCACTACTATAAAATTACACTTCAGGCTTTGCGGCGTTCTCCATTTCTAACACACTTGCGTTAACAAAGTAAAATTAATCAGAATCTTCATCCTCCTTTTGACTGAGCCAGGACCCAAAACTGCATGCCCTGAGATGCGGTGTCTGTGCTACCTGTGACCAGCACCCAGAACCGGTTTTCATCTTGTGTTTAAACCCGACGAGCCCTTTGTTATTTTATGTTGCGCAGTCGAGGCAGTTTACCGAGGTTCGCTCCGGTCTGCCTTTTAGAGAAACCCCACTGGGGCGTCTTGCACGCCGCTCTCCCCCCCAGCCTCCTCACTTCCTCAGCAGCTCGTTCAGCCAGGCTCCGTGCACACGTCTTTTTGTCATTATTTCACCTACGATGGCTCAGGAGGAGTGAACAGTCCCGCACTGAGGGCCACGTTCTCCCAGCATTTTGAAGATGTCGTTCCGTCGGACCTTGGACTCCATCCTGCAGTTGAGAAGTCTGCTGTCTACACCACTCGTCTGCAGGAAAGCTGGTTTCCCCTGCTCGCCCCCTGTAAGATTGACCCTCTGCCTTTGGTAACCGTGATTTCGCAGCAGAGATTGGGATACAGACTTCTTTTTAAGTATCCTACTTGGGATGTAAGTCTTGTGAACACACGAAGGTATTTCCTTCATCGCTTCTGTGAAATCCACAGGCGCTCCCTCTGTTCCACTCCCCACCCTCTCCTGGGAGGCCTGTCGGGTGGGTGGGGGTCACCTAGGTGGCCTCCATTCTTTATCTTTTCCATGCAATCCTGTCACCAGCCTCCTGGTCCCTCTGCCCTCCTGCCACCCTCCCGGGCTCCATTTGGGCTCCACGCACAGAAATCACTGGAACTTCGTTTCTACTCCCAGTTCCCTCTGTTCCTTTGCTGCTCTCAGAACACCTCACTCATCACAGAGGCACAGTAAACACTTGGGGATCTGAGTTTTCAGAAACATCAGGAACAAACACCCAGAATTCTGAAAGAAAAAAAAAGTTTCCCCCGGGAACCTCATAAAACAAACACAGTCCTGTTTATAGACTCTCTCTTAGACGTCCTGTGTTCTCCTGGCAGGAGCCCCACCTCGTCCAGGCCTGGCCTCGTTTATTTCGGTCCCACACACACGAGCTTATTTTGATAAGTGCACTAACGCTCCCACACTCTGACAGGTGAGTCGTCATCACCCCAGCTCCCTAGTGGTCACCAGCGTCCATCACCTCCTGCGAGAAGGTGGACCTCGCTGCCCATGGGCTCGGGTCTGTTCTCTGCGATCAGTTCTCTGGCAGTTGAGCCTCTCAGGATGGTTCCCTCCAGAGAAAAAATCTTCATGAGCAATGTGTGAACACCCTTCCTAAACCCCATGCTCCCCTCTAAGCGGGACGGCAGGCTGTCCTCGGCCTCTGCATGTGTCCGGGGTGGGACCCCGGCTTCCAGCTTCCACACCAGCCGGCAGGCCCCTCCTCTGTGGCTTTGTCTGCGGCCAAAGGGGGGCTTCTGTCCCAGCTGTGGGAACGCGCCCAGAGCTGGGAGAAGCTGCTCTACATAGCACTCCCAGGAAGCCCCCACCTTCACTGGGTTTGGATTTCCATGAGTCTGGACACCTCTCACGTCCAGATGGTCTAATTAGGCAACACGCTGGCTTTCAAAGCACTGGGAGCGTCAGCTCTGAGCCTCCCAGCCCTTCGTCCTGAAGATTCCAGTCGGAACAGAGGGTGGCCAGTGGAGGGCAGGTCAAGGACTGAGAACCAAGCCTCGGTGCAGACAGAAGTCCATTTGTCCCTGGGCTTCCTCCTCCGAAGGAAACGACCCCAGAGTGTTCCTGGGATAACGCTGAGGGTGGGGAGGTCAGGGGAGGGGAGTGGGAATCCTTGCTGGCTGGCCGGATGCCAGAGTGAAGCCCAAACACCTGGGCACCAGATGTGCCTTGGGCTTGAGGCCCACTGTTGACCGGCGGCTGCACTTTCCACCCAGAGCTGAGCTGCTGGGCCGGGATGCTGAGGACGGGCGCCGGAAGCCAGCACCTTCCTGCCATCCCCCTTTTCTCCCACCTCAAGGCTGCGGCTCCCGGCTCGCCTGCTGACCACGGCGGACTTCAGCCTGGACGCCCAACACCGGAGCTCGGTGCTCGTTGTGCTGACTCACCTCCTGTTTCTGTGGAATTTCACTGGAGGGAGACGCGCTGCTGAATCTACCAGGAAGGTGGGCCGCGCCACAGCCGCGTAGACGTGAGGCGAGAAGCCACCAGTGGGCCACGCCGCCCTGACCACGGCCACTTCCGGACAGCCAGGCGTGCGCGGTAGTGTCTGCTGTGCTGGAGCTGCCAGGCCAGGGCGACACAGAATGTGAAAGCCACCGCAGCTCTGCTCTGGCTCAGGGAGCGGTTGGCTCCGTGCAAGCGGGGCAGGTTCTGCCCTCCTCCTGGCGGGGTCCGTGCCTGGCTGCCCCCTCCTGGGGTAACAGGCTTGGAGGAAAGGCAGCCTGAGCTCGTGCCTGCTATTTTGCCTTCGCTGGCGCTGGGCATGTCCTCTCATCTCTATCTGTGAGGATGACAGACAGCAACCCAGGCTTTCCAGGACCCAGGGCATTGGGAAAGCAAGGTCCAGCACACCCCCTCGCCTGTCCTCACCTCCAGGGTCCCCGGGGCCTGTCCCCTTGCAGGGGTTTTCTCTCTGGTTGAAGTGTTGGAAGATTTTAATGTACTTCAGTTTAAAATGAGCAAGTTTAGGGTGGAAAATGGACGTGGCTGACAGTAATGTCCATACTCTGCCAGAAAGCACCGCAGGGGCCTGGTGCCCCCCGGGACGTGCGTGTCAGGAGAGTGGAGGCACACTTGGCCCACAGGAGTCTCCCAACTCCTCCCTGAAGGAGCTCCACAGGCGAGCAGCCCGCCAAGGCAGGCGGCTGCTGTTCCCATCATCCCCCTGGCACATCACGCCCACGGCCCTGACCTGGGACAGGGAGGAGCTAATTCACTATGTACAAGCGAGAGAGCAGAAAACACAGAGAGTGACCACCTGACCCAGCAGCTCCACTCCCAGCTCTGCACCCAAAGAACGGAAAACCAGGCCACAGACACACACACACACCCACACGCTCACAGCAGCTGTGCACAGAACCGTCAGAGGTGCAAAGAAATGTCCACAGCAGGTGAGGGACAAACGGGCTAGCCGTACACACACTGGGTGGTGACTCGGCCAGAAAAAGGAGCACAGCCCTGACACACGGCCACGAGCCCTGAAAACACGATGCTCCGTGAAAGAAATCAAAAACACAGGGCCGCATGGTGAGCGATTCCGTTATGTGAAACACCCAGAACAGGCCAATCCAGAGACAGAAAGATCAGCGGCCGCCAGGGGCTGGGAGAAGGGCAACCAAGAGTGACCACTAATGGGCCCAGGGCTCCTTGGGGACGAGGAAAGAGGTCTGGGCAGAGGTGGTGGTTGCAGGACATTGTGACAGTATTAACCATGTTCGCTGTAAGATGGTGAATTTCATATTATGTAAATTTCACCTTGAGAAAGCCACTGCAGGGACTTCCCTGGTGGCCAGCGGTTAAGACTCCAAACTTTCAATGCAGAGTGCATGAGTTTGATCCCTGGTCGGGGAACTAAGATCCCACATGCCAAGTATCAGGGCCAAAAAAATCAAAGAAACCACTTCACAGAATTATGCATCTACTCCAAAGACAAAACAATTCCCCCACTATGTGAAAGAGCAGATCTGTGTGTCTCTCTGTGAGATCACCTCAGACAGAACAAAGCAGAACTTTGCCTGAACCCCCCAGATGAAGATAACCTACCTGGCAAGCTGCCTGTCGACCGTAAACTTCTTCCTGGTCTGAACCAGCGACGTCTCTCTCGCCCAACTGCTCTTTTTCTGACTTGGCTTGTTTCACATTTGAAGCAACTTGGGATCAGCTCTAATATTTTTTGCTTTAAAAAGTAGTAAAAATTAATTAATCTACAACTGTACTGATAGCAAAAGTTAATAGAAATTTTAATAAAAATACCACCTCAATAAGCTTCCCTATTGTTCTAATAAATGAAATAGTAGTTTAGAACTGTAGATAAAAAAATTAATAAAACAGCGGAGACTCGGGACCACGAAGCTCAAATAATGGGACGCAGCCTCTGCTCAGCCCCTCCAGTCAGAGCGCTGAGGGGCGCCCTCCACGTGCAGCTCTCGTTTCGTGCTGCGTATTGGAAATGTTCCCCAACGTTTAACGAATGTGCCTTGTTTGGTGGCTTATTTTGAATTATTCAGAGACGTTTACCCAATACCAAAGAGGCTTGGTGGCAACTTTAGCAGCTGAGCGTCCACACTGTGGTGATATATTCACAGAGAAAGTAGGCAGGGAGAGTTCTTTAGGAAAACCCAGACTCTCAGCCACGAACATCGGGAAAACTGGGTTCTAAATGCCCGGGAGGCCAAGTCTCTGTGTGGTTTCCTAGGAGGTAGGAAAGGGTGTTTGACCGCTTTTTCTTTCCAGCACTGTGACCGGAACTTAAGGGTGGGGGAAACCACTGACCCCAGGGAAACAAAAACAGGCCTCGTTTTCCGGGACAGGGGCCTCTGGGTGCAAAATCAAACGGGAATGTTTCTACTGGGGTGGAATGTTTTAAAAGGTGAGGAAGAGTGGAAATGAAAGCTGTAGGGAAGAGGAAAACCTTTGTCAGTTGGTTTTAATGGAGACAGCTTTTCCTTGCTAAATGCCAGCACCAGAACTTAAGTGAATTTAAATGATTAAACATAGGGGTGTTCGCTGTGCTGAGCACACTGAGAGGAGTGGTGTCACCTCAAGGCCCACGAAGGGGCAGAGGGCAGCAACCGAGGCCTCCCAAGGGAGCGTCCACACCTGCAGGGCTGCCCCCGGCCCGCCCAGCACCCTCCAGGAAGGTGAGTGGGACTGTCCTCTGCCGCAGAGGGATTGCTGAAAGGGGATCCCTGGGCCCCTCCTGGGCCACCTTTACTCCCTCCCCAGAGAGGGGGCCAGAGAACCAGAGGGGCTCCTTTAGAAATAAGCACATTTGGAGGAACAGAGAAAGCCATAAAAAAGCCTCCACGGGCTTCCGTACCTGCAAAAGCTCTGAGACCCCAAGCCTGGGGGCCAGCCCTCCTGGAGAAAACCTGAGAAATCTTTTTAAAATTATGGAAAATTTCAACTATGAACGCAAGTGCAGAGACTTAATAGCATGAATCCCCGTGTACCCACCAGAAGTGCACTCCTCTCTCCTCTCTCCTCTTTTCTCTATCGCAGGGAAAATATACACAGCATAAAATTTACCATCTTAGTATTTTTCCAGGGTGCAGTTCAGGAGCATTAAGTATACTCATGCTGTCATGCAGCCATCACTACCATCATCTCCAGAACTTTCTCATCTTCCCAAACTGAGACTGTCCCGTTTGACACTGAGCCCCACTCCCCCAGCCCCTGGTCCCCACCTCCTACTTCCTGTCTCCATGACCCTGACTCCTCTGGGGACCTCACAGAAGTGGGGTCACACAGTGCCTGTCCTTCTGTGTCTGGCTGATCTCTCTGAGCATCACGTCCTCAAGCGTTATCAACCCCTCCACTGTTTTTTAGGCTCAAGAAATTCTGAATCCCAGAGAAACACAATCCTCAGTTCAAGCTGCACTGCCTTTCCTTTCCTTAACAACAATGATGACACATTCCCCAACTCTCCCCCAGTATAAATTCACTCGGCCCTCACAGCCAGCTTACCCTGCAGCTGAGCCGGGCACGTGGGGCTCAGGGAGGCCCAGAGGCTCCTCCAGCATCGCTCAGACAGCGGCGGCTGGACGCGGAGGGCTCCTGTGTGGGCTCTGTCCCAGGGCCCTTGTCGCCTCCCACCGAAGGACGGTTTCACTTCTGCAGAATCCGTCATTAGGTCATCTGGTCGAGGACTTTCCCACGCGGACAGCGGGCTCCTGGGGCCTGCAAGACGACCACAGGGGGCACACAAACAGGCAGTCTTCAATAAGCGTCACTTATCTCAAGCGTCACTTATCTCTGTGTGAGAGAAAGCAGCGGGCGCGTTGAACTTGGGATTTCACAGACTTGGTTGAGGATGAGGCTGAATTAAAAAGCAATTCTGGGGAACTCCCCTGCGGTCTAGCTGTTGGGACTCACCACTTCTACTGCGAGGGACCCGGGCTCAACGCCTGGTGAGGGAACTAGATTCTACATGTGGCAACTAGAGTTCATACGCCACGACTGAAAACCCCACATGCCACAACCGAGGCCTGGGCAGTCAAATAAAAATATTTTTTAAAAAAGCAATTCTGGGCTATTCCCTGGTGGTCCGACGGTTAGGACCTGGGTTCAATTCCTGGTTGGGGAACTGAGATCCTGCAAGCTTCAAGGTGCAGCCAAAAAGTTTAATTAACTTTTTAAAAAAGCAATTCTGCTTGAAGTACATTTAAAGAGAAACAGAAAATGCACCGTGGTGTGTGGGCACACTACAGCAAGACTTCAGTGACTGACATTGGGAGACACTGAGTCCAGGGGGCTTTCTTCTCTGCAGAGTCAACGAAGACAAGCCCCCACCATCCAGGACGGCCCCCCAGGAGCCCCGCGCTGTCCCAGAGCAGCAGCCCCAACAAAGCCACCATCTGGGGAGCGACGGGGGGGACACGCCTCACCGCGTCCACCACAGACGAGACGGTACCACAGGGGAGAGGCCTCCTCTCCGGGCGAAGACACTCGGAGGCGCCTCCCACTCTGAGGGTTCACCAGGTCACCCCGGTACAGGAGGACCCTGCTGCCGACAACCCCGGCTCAGGGCCAGGCCTCAGCCCCTCGAGGCCCGCAGCCCACTTTCGGGCCCGGCCTCCCACCCCTCACCCCTCGGCTCCCAGGCGCACCCTCTCCCTCCTGCCACGAGCTCTGCACCCCACCTGCAAGCTGGGTCCTGGAGGTCTCATCCACGAGCAGGCCGGCTGGGACAGGTCACTGCCTGGAGCCCCGCACGCCAGCCTAGGCCAAGCGCACCCACAGGCCTTCCCAAGTCTCCAGGCGGCGGCCCCGCCCCTTCCGGTTGGGCGCCCCTGGACTTCCGGTTCCTCCTCTGTGTCTGGTCTGTTGTAGGTGTCGGGTCGCAATCATCTCCGTCTCAAGGCCTGTCGCTCGTCACCCGTCACACACAGCCTCCCCGGCCCCACAAGGCCGTTCTCAGTGACTTCGAGGGGAAGCTTCATAATCCATGTGAAGTTCCCCATGGCTGGGGGGTGGGGGTCAGCTGGACACTCCCTACCCCCCCAAACTCGCTCAGGCCCGAGCTTTAATTTGGTCGAGTTTTTGAAAGCAAAGGCGAGCTCTTTAGTAATGAAGACGCCTTGAGAGTGGGCGTGGTTCAGCCGCTACACAGAACACACTGGACACCTGAGCCTGGACCTTGGGCCCATCTGACTGGTCAGAGGAGGAGGGGTGACTGGTTCTGACCCCCCTCCCCTGCTTGCCCTCGTCCGTAGGTCCAACAATCAAACAAGTCATGTGTCCTGGAATCAGACTGGCCGAGGTAAAGCGTCCAGGACTTGGCCTCCTGCCTCCCCGCCCCGGAGTAGCCTGCAGGGGAGCGTGTGCCAGTCATTCTCGGGGCCAGGAAGCATAATGAGGGCCTGAGTGAGCCCGAGGAGGGGCGCCTCTACCCCCACCGGCTTCTGGGACCAAAATCCTCTTCCCAAGGTCTCCCAGGCTCTCTCTTTGCTTGCCACCGCTGTGTCCCTGGGATGGAAGGCTTTCTTCTAAGGAGGACAGCAGCAAGCCACTGAGAGCAGCCTCTTGTTCCCGCAGGAGCCTGGGGATAAGCACGGTGGCCACGTGGGAAGGCAGGAGCAGAAAGCCCACGATGACTTGAGTTGTAAACCTGGGCGTCTCTCTGTCGTCTCAGCTGCCATCCGCTGGGACAGGGCTGAGTCCTAGCTGGTGCCCGTGCCCCAGTGGGCATAGCTGGTGCCCGTGCCCCAGTGGGCATGTGGTTCCTTCTCGTGGACCCGCGGCCTCTCTGCCTGGATTTCTCCTCTGGCAGCTTGCAACTCAGGGTATCTGCAGCTTTTAACTTCGAGTTAATTCAGGCTGTCAAATAGTTCATTTTCTCCTGGTGGGTGGAATAAAACTGACGTCTGACTCTCTAGCCAAGTCAGAGACTCATAAACTCTGCCTTTGTTTATGAATTTCTTCAGAGCCATTTAGACATTCCCCGCCCCCCCTGGCTGCTGCCATGAATCAGAAACTTCTGGGCAGCAATGAGCTCAGACTGAGGTGGGCAGGGGGGCTGAGGGGGGCGGCCACCTGAGTCTATGCTCTCCTGCAGACTTCCGTTCTGTCGCCTCCAGTGCCTGCCTCAGTTTCTCGTGTGCGAGTCGCTGGATGGGCTCTGCTGAGAATTAATTAACAAATGTCCATTAAACGTTTGTAGGGTGAGTGCTCTGCAGCTGCTAAGTGGTATTAAATAATTACAACCTCAAATGAGGAGCTATTGTGTTGTCGATCCGATGCATGAAAATGTTGTGCTGTGTCTTTTCACAACGCCTTTATTTAACGAGAGTTGATCTTGGCAATTTGGTTTATTTTCTCAGCCCTTTTAATTTCAGACTCAGGGGTTATTAGCAGATAACTGCTCATTTCTGCTGTAAATCAAGAAAATGCTCATTAGAAACCCAGTGCTGTGATTGCTAGGAGTTTGGGCTCATAAAGAATGGGATGATGACAAGATTTGGTGCTAAAAATGAGCTACATTAAAAAATTTTTTCTTTGTTTTTGTTTAGGGAAAACTAAATGGCCTTTTCTGAAGTGAACAACATCTTAATTGCTTTGAGATCCAAATCATAGTTGACGAAGCTCCATGGACATTGAGGATCACACTGGCCTCAGGGCTGGGGAGGATGGAGTTACGGATGGCTGTGAGGAGCCTCCCCATGGCCACTCTGGGTGCCCAGACTGCTCCGCTGGTGTTGGCATCTCACTGACGGGACGGAAAGGTGTGGTTTCCACCAGGCTGGAGCCAGATGGCACCCACAGAAGCAGATAGAAAACAGAGAGGGCCAGAAGTGATCTTAAGACCATGTCGATAACTCACAGTCGTGAGGTTGCCAGGGATGGGGGTATTGCCAGGGAAGTATTGGGAGTTTGGGGTTAGCAGATGTGAACTGGTAAAATAGGATGGATTAACAACCAAGTCCTCCTGTAGAGCACAGGGAACTCTACTCAGTATCTTGTGATAGACAATAATGGGACCATAATGGGAAAGAACATACGTATATATGTGTAACTCAGTAACTTTGCTGTACGGTAGAAATGAACACAACGTTGTAAATTGACTATACTTCAACAAAATTAAAAAACAAACAAACAGTGCTGATGTTTAAAACAGATGTCCCAGGTGGGGACAAGTGGCCATGCTGATCCACAGAGTTTTCAGGCCTGACCCCCACACTCCTCATTTATACAGTCCTTCCCAGACTGGTAGAATTTCTTTTTGCAAAATTATCCCTGTCTAATCCATAGAGACGAAAGTGGATTAGTGGTTGCCAGGGGCTGAGGGGGGAGGGGCAGGAGATGGGGAGTGACTGCTAATGGGTGTGGGATTCTTTGGGGGGCGATGACAGTGTTCTGGAATTAGTGGCGATGGCTGCTCGGCTCTTGAACGTGCTGAAAACGTGGCACTGTACAGTCTAAAAGGGTGCATTGGGTGGTGTGGCAGTGACATCTCAATAAAGCTATTTAAGAAGTACCCGTGCCGCTCGTTGCTGGCCCGACTCCAGCTTCTGGACCTCTGGTCTCCAGCTATGGTGGCAGGCTCCCAGGAGGTGACTCTGCCAGTCCTGCCGGCTGTACTGGACTCTGTCGTCAGCCTTTGCTTCTGCCCAAACACTTGCAGAAGTTGTCACGTGCAGAGCGCTTGAGGACCAAGCTGGGGTCAGAATTCTGAGCTGCACCTGAAGCATAGAGGGCCTGGACTTGTGCTGCAGCGTGACACTGATGTGTAAAGTCCCTGTAGGAGGAAAACCAGAGTGCGCCGTGGGATCCAGGCAACGGGGTGGAAGGAGACAAGGGGCCTTTTCTTTCTGGACTCTTGGCAACGACCGGACCCTCTGAAAAGATTCATGGTTACCCGTCATTAGGTCAGCAGGGAGACGGCAGAGCTGCCCAGAATCAGGCCTCGGGTCCCCCAGCACCGGGGCTGGGGCATGGACAGTGACAGCCCCGTCAGCAAGTTCCTGCTGGGGCGCCGCAGGTGCCTTGGGCAGCCCTACCGTGTTCGCTCTTCTTTCTCTTGCCATCCCTTTATTTTAAATGTTTAATGAATTAAAAAAACTAGTAGTCTAGACAGGCTTAGAAACAGGAACTTCCTTCTCCTAGCCTCGACATGGGATGTCTCCAGGGGACACATTGGTGTCTTGAGGACTGGCTTGCAGAGGGCCACCACTAGGCCCAGGGAGTGGCACTTGCGGGATAGAAAATGAAAGCAGGCAGAATCTGGGTGTAAAAAGTGGGGTCTCCAGGACTACAGAGATGTCGCCAAGACCACACTGCTTATTGGCGTCCTCCCACAGCTCTGCTCTGCCTGGGCCCATCCACCTCCTGCTGGCACCACACCCGCTGCAGAAAAAGGTGACCTTCTGATGCCCTTGGGCCACACGCCACCTTCCTCCTGCCTCACTGGTCAAAGAAGGAGCCCTGGGCCAGACAGGGGTCTCCAGAAGAGTGAAGAGAGACCACAGCTGCGGATCCACCGGCGGCACAGCCCAGCCACCGCCCAGGAGCAGCCCGTAGATTCCAGAGAAAGCTCCTGGCTCTGTGCAGCACCTCCTGGACGCAGCCCCCGCCCCCAACCCCCACAAGGCCCAGTGGATGGGAGCGACCATTTGCTGTAGCCTCGGGCCGCGGCTCAGGGTTGTGCTGCAGCCGCACCGGGAGGAGTCCCTGTGCCAGGTCGGCGGGGCCTGCTCTCCTTCCCCGGGCAGGACCGGGAACCGGAACCGGAGGACGGCAGCCCCGCTCAGCAACACTTCTCTTTGTTTACCAGGCACGCCAGGCGGCGGGCCTGCTCTCTCTCCAGCCGCTCTCTCTGCCAGCTTCACGTCCAGCGAGGGACAAAGGGGCCTGCGGCGGATTAGCTGCCCGGCGGGCAGGCCCGCGGTTCCCGCGGCGGCAGCTGCTCGCCGGCCTTGCCAAGGCGGCCGTCCTGTCCCGTCCCGTTCACTGAGGGCGGAGCGCGGCCCGGGCAGGACGCCTTCTGTGTTTATCTGCAAGGCCGACCCCGTCCCCGCCCCGTCGGGCCGGCCGGGCCAGGCTGGGGGCCGCGGGGTCAGCGG